>NC_064244.1:24407063-25607063 GCF_003254725.2 Canis lupus dingo
GCCTTTTTATTTTGATGTAGTCCCAATAGTTTATTTTTGCTTTTATTTCCACTGCCTGAGGAGACATATCTAGAAAAATGTTTCTAGGGATACCTGGGTGGCTCAGCGGTTGAGCGTCTGATTTCATCTAAGGGAGAGATTCCAGGATCTAGGATCAAGTCCCACGTTAGTCTCCCTGCGTGGAGCCTGCTTCTCTCTCTACCTGTGTCTCTGCCTCTCTCTGTGTCTCTTGTGAATAAATAAATAAAATCTTAAAAAAAAAAGAACAACCATTTTTAGTTCTGATTTGAGCCACTGCAATAAATTTCCAATTGGCTTTTAGATTTTGCCCTCTCCGATGCAACTAACAGTTCTGGCAGACACATCTTCTATATATGCTCTTTGTCCAGAAACAATTTAATGACTCTCAATTGCCTGGTAAAGTCCATTCTTCACATATTTTTAAGAAAGTCTTCCTGGACATTAGCCTTACCTCTACCCAGTAGAAAGCCCAGTGATATGATTAAGACCCATCAGCTTGCAGAGTTCCATTATTTTGATTTAAAAATCAAGGGAGTGAACCTTTTTTTTTTTTTTTTAGCTTACTGTTCATAGGGTAACACGTATAGTTCTTATTAAACACCTCAAATTTCCTGCTATTCCCAGAACATGATCTACCCCTAAACATCTTTAGGACATGGACCTCTTATGAGATTCTGATAAAATCTGGGGATTTTACCCACAGAAGAATAACATATAGAGTTTCATGGCATGAATGTGTGGACCCATAGATCCATTAAGTCTATGGAGTTACTTTGTACTTTCCTCATATAGCATCTTTTTTTTTGCAACACTGCATGGATCTACACTTTCCAACATATCCCAGGAAAATTTTTGAGATCTAATTCAAATGTGACATCTTCCATTATCTTTAATTTCATTAATTGGACATGAATGACCTAGTCTCAACCTGCATAGAATTTTGTGTGCATTTTCCTCATACATTCTTCTGCATGTTTTAATTCATTGTGTTCTACTCTACTTCTCTCCGCTATCGTAAGACCCTTGCAAGTAGGACTGGTGTCCTAGTGCTATTGCTTCTTCTTATATCCTTCATCCCACTCCCTCCATCCTAATATAGACCTTAAACATTTGATCTATTCAGTGCACATTTATCATGTCAATGAATAAGAGAAGAGTTAGGTAGCAGTTTCAAAAGTTCTAATCTAACTTTAATTTACTTCTGTATTTATTTGTTCTTTAATAAAAGTAACTTATGAAATACCCTAACAATAGATAACTGAAAATAAAAGGTAAAATTGGGCCATTGGGCAGCCATAGAATTTCATGGAATATTTCTAAGAATAGATTTTATCCAGATTCTATGGTAAAGCAATGTTACTCCCTATGATACTAAGGTCAGCTTTCCCAATCATGAGTTCCATGTTATATTTGCAATTCAAAATGTTCAACTTTGAAGAACCTATTTTTTTTTTTTTAACTTGGAGAAAACAAAACACTCTTAGTTCCTCAAAGTGATCCTTTTCAGATGAGAAAGTATTCATAGAGTACTTTGCAAAAGCACCATTTTCTTACCAAGGTAGTGGCTTATGTCCTGGTGAGTAAGTAAATAACCCTTTTTTTACTGTGCATTTGTACCTCCAAGGGAAATAATCCTAACACATTCCCTCCTATTAGATTACACTTATTCCCATGATAGTCACGTGAGAGCTAAATTCTCTGATTAAATGACAATAACGTCCCTAATTTCCTGATGTACAGACCACCAGTCTCCTGGGGAAATGCATACACCCCACCTTACAGAGACTATTTTGAGCTCTTTAATTTAGCTTGTCCATATGTCTGTGACCTTAGGAATCCGACATTCCACAGTAAGTAGGAGTACTAGCTAACACCCCCACTCTCACCTGGCCTTTAACAAGATGAAAACTGTGTTCATTACATGATTCATGCATGCAATCTCAAATATATTCACTTACTGCATATATTCATTAGACATACTCAGAGAAATTTTTTAAAATATAGTTTTGTAGTAAATTGACATGAAGGTATAATCTAGACACTTCCTTTTAATTGAGGGTAGGGTGGGAATGCAGGTGAGCTATATTTATAATAAAAACATAATCTAATCTAAGCTCATACTTCTAATCCTGATGTCAAGGCAAAAGCCATTGCCTGTGATGTGGTTCTTTCAATAAAGACAGGCCCAGAAAAGAATGAATGCTCATTAAAGCAAGACTGTTTTATAAGGGCTGGAGTCATGCTAATGGGAGAAATAGACTTGTCTCAAGTGAGACCACACTGTGCTGAGTTTGGGGGAATATATCACTGGCCTTGTTGAGAGGTACTGCATCCCTAGGTCAATTAATGAGTTAATCAGCACCAACCCTGCTGCAGTAGAACCTGAACTGGATTTGGAGGGCACAATGGAGAAGTCTGAACTCCATAAAACAGTAGACTGCACAGGTTAAAGGGAGAAAGGGTCTTGGTGCAGAGAAGGAACATTTATGAGCACCCTTCTTTGAGAACTAACTTTCTTTGAAAGCCTAACTTTGTATGACCCTCTTCTGATTCTCAGCATAAAGGAATAAAGAAGTTAAATATAGCTTCTTTAGCTAGAAAGTAATAATAATTATTTTTATGGACTTATTGTGTTTCCCCAATATTCATGTGTTGAAACCTTATCCCCAGAGGGTATTAACAGGTGGGGACTCTGCGGGGGGGGGGGGGAGGGGGAGTAATTAAGTCATGAGGGTAGAGCCCTTATGAAAGAGAATAGTGCCCTTATAAAAAAGACACCACAGAGCTCTCTCACTCCCTTTCTACAATGTAAGGATATAATGAAAGGCAACTATCTGGAATCCTGAAGAAGGTCCTCAGCAGACCTGACCATGATAGCATCTTGATTTCAGACTTCCAGGCTCTAGAACAGTGAGAAATAAATTTCTGTTATTTATAAGCCAGGCAGTCTATAGTATTTTGCTTCAGTGGCCTAAACTGACTATATATGAATATAAAATAATACCTATATGCATCAATATCATATAAATTGTATATACTCTTCAGAGACATACTTAAGTGTGGACTTGAAAATTCTATGTCCTTCTACTGAATTTGCTTTATGTTTTGTCTGAGCAACACTAGAACAGTAGAAACTATTTGGGTGCAGGATGGTGATCATTTCTTATCTCCATCATCTTACTCAGCCCAGAGAGAAATGAAAATACACTGCTTCCATGCCCAGTGAATAAAAATTACTAAGCAGAGTCACTGCAGGTGGTGGCAACGGTAAGAAGACTCAGTCTCCCCAGGTGAGGACTGCAAGAACCAAATTACCTGGCAGAAAAGGGAAGGGCTTCTCATGGCTGAGTCACACTGGTAGCTTTTTGGAATGATGCAATATGGTCTCTCAGATAGGAGGAAATATCCCTAACGAAACTGTTCACACAGAGCCTGTGACTGTTATTCATTTAACTTCCATACAACTCCCCACTTCATATAATAGATACTGGCATTCCTATGCCATCTTTCTTTTACAGAATTTAATTATTAGGGCTCACAAAAGAATGAACATTTTAGGCTTTCTAACAGAGTTCCATGTGACAGAAGTTCTTTCTGAGAGGAAAGTCTGAGCTTCAGTCAAGATGGCACAGGCTTTTTGTTTTGTTTTGTTTTTACCAGGGTGAACCCTGGTGCTGGGGGCTCCAGGGGGACAAAGTGGGGACATGGTCAAGTCTTTATTCTACTCTCCTGAAAGGATGAAAGCCCTAAGGGTGAGGGTCTGGAGTTGGCTTAATCATAAGTGCTTGTGTTATGGCATTTCCTTATGGTCAGAGGCAACTTTCCCTCTTTGCAAAATGCTCACACCCTCCTACCTTCTCTCCTGGCCACAGTAGAGCACAGCCCTGAGTTGGAGGAAGAAATCGTTTGGGGACCTCTACTCAGGCAGCCACATGCTTGTCTATTCAATAGGATTGAGGGAGTTTGGCCATATGGCCTTAGGCCACTATTGAGTAATTATGACTAAGACCTTTCTCTTGCTAATATTCCAGGAACTAGTATGCTCCCTTTGGGCAAGTATAAACACTAGATCTGTGAGGGGTAGGAAGGGCAGTGGATCTGTGCAAGGTGTTCAGAACCCCCAGTTTCCCAGGATAGCTGGGAGCAGCCTCCTGGCCTGGGTAACATCTGTGACATTTTTATTTAGCTGAAGGGTTATCTGGGTTTAAAGAGAGGTAGTGCCTGAATGAACATTTGTTATAGGTTGACAGGTATTGAACTTTGCATGAGTTCATTCAGTATATATGTCTCTGGCTAAAAAATAAATATATAAAATAAATCAGAGATGTACACATTCTTTTTTTCCTTTTGCCATTTAAAATTCTTTATTTTGCAGTAGGATTCACTAAAATTGGAACTCAGTATTACTGAAAACCTGAAGGCTGGAAAAAGAGACAAAATGTTTTCCAAAACTGCCAAATAGTACGTCTCAATGCTCTATGGACAGAAGCGGCCACCCAGATAACAGGTTGACAAGTTACTTTGGTAGACCCTCATGGTTAAACAACGCAAGATGAATACTTATTTTACTAATAATTTTCCTTAGATTAACTCTGGATACTGGCAAAGTAATCTAAAGGAAGTACTTCAATCTGAGAGATTATTTGTTTATTCTTGTAAAAGTATGCTCCACGATACGGATGGAGCACTGGTTACCACGACGAAGAAAAATTAATGTGAAGAGCATTCTAGTTTTCTGCCATTGTGGGAATGAAGTTATTCCTCCCCTCCTCACAGAAGCGTACCCAAAGACCTCAACTGTAGGACTTTCCAAGTAATTTAAGGAACACATCATATGCCAGAAGAGGGGTCTGCTGATACTATCAGTGATACGGTCACTTCCACATTTACTGTATCTCTGTGAAGGCTGCAATGGGCCTGAGTCCATGAAATACAACACTCACATTATTGAATGCTCTGCCTCACCCAACTCTCCCTCAGAAGAACTGCTCTCTCTTTTGGTTGACTCTAAACCCTCATTTGGCACTTTGTATCTGAATCTTATTTTTTTAAGATTTATGGATTTATTTCAGAGAAAGAAAGCAGGAGTGGGAGGGGCAGAGGGAGAGAGGGAGAGTCTCAGATTCCCTGCTGATCACAGGGTCAGATGCGGGGACTGGTCTCAAAAGGGTGAGAACACAACCTGAACTGAAACCAAGAGTCCTGATGCTTAACCGACTATGTCACCCAGGCACCCCTACATCTGAATCTTTTTATTTGCATGCACCCCCCTGAGCAACAGATTATACTTCAGCTCAACCCAATCCCATTCTGTTTAAAATATTTATTCTGTACCTATTACTTGTCAGGGACTATGTGAGGTGCTGGTGAGAAATACCTAAGGCATGATCCTTGGTTTCTAATAAATAGTTTAATATATAGATAAGGGGGGCTGGCCCATGATCCAAGCTTAGTGGGATAAATACAACCACAGAATTATGAGACCAAAGTAATAGGTAGCAGGGCAGAAAGTTACAGGGCTGAAGGCAGAGGTGTCGGGAAACAGTCCTTAGAAATATGACATTTGTGATAGGCTTTGGGATAAGTTGATGTCCCTCAGGCAAGGGTAGGGGAAGGAGAATTTTATTTCAGGCAGAAAGGAACCATGTGCAAAGGACTGGAACATGTAATATCCGACCCATTTGGGGAAATGAAAGTAGTGCAGCACCAATAGAGCATAAAATTTAAAATAGTGGAGATCAGCAGGAGATGATACTTGGACTCAGATGATTAAGGGTTTTGTATATTATGCTAAAAACTTGGATTTTATCCTAAGGTCAAAGAAAGTTATGCAATGATTCATACAGATTAGCAACAGAGATTACTATTAATTTTGGTAAAGTGTGGAGAATGTTTTAGAGGAGGTGTATGTTGTGGAATGAATGCTTGTGTCCCTTTCAAAATTTTTATGTCAACCCTGATACCCAGTGGAGCACCTGCCTGGCTCAGTTGGTAGAACATGTGACTCTTGATCTCAAGGTCATGAGTTTGAGCCCCACTTGGGGGGTAGAAATTACTTAAAACAAAAACCTAATCCCCTAGTGGGAGGTGGTTGTTTGGAGAGTTGATTAGATCATGATGGGGATTGAGGTAGGGTGGTGGGAATGGCCTCATGAATGAGATTAATGACTTTATAAAAGAGACCCTAGAGAATTCTCTCTCTCTGCCATGTGAAGACACAAGAAGGTGTCTGGAAGTGAGTATTGAACAGAACCTGCTGGTACCTTGATCTTGGACTTCCTGGCCTCTAGAATTGTGAGAAATAAATGTTTGTTATTTCGTATATTCAACCTATGATATTTTTGTTACAGCAAGCTGAATGGGTGAAGATGATGTCTATCGGCAGTAAATACAATCAGAAATGACTAAGGAGGAAGCAACTGGGCACAAAGAACTATTTAGTTGACATGACCTAAAGAACTTGGTAAATGAGAAGGGTGGGAATGGGGAGGCATCTGGAATCATCCCCAAGTTTCTGCCCTGGATACTTTGGTGAATGCTGGTGCCATTAACAAAGAAAGGAATGAATTAGGAGACAGAGGAGCTTTGTGAAGGGAAAATGAGAAGTTTGTTTTGGGTCTTTTAAAGTTTTGACCATTCTTACTTGTGGGACAGCCTGAGACAACTGCCCAGTAGGTAATCACAATCATAGATGTGAAACACCAGGGAGAAACCTGGGTATGTACCTTATTCTCTGTGTGTCCCGTCCCCTGAGCCCACCACCTGGCCCTGGCACTGTGGCTATTCATTTCAGGTCTTTGATAATGGTAGTAATTATGGTGCCATGAGGATGCATCTTTAATCAGAGTTTAATTTATTAGCATATGACACAGTTTAGGTAAGAAGTGTTTTTTTTTTTTTTTTTTTCTGAAGATGGGCTTAAAACATTTTCAATGGCTCCATGTTTCACCCTCTCTGTTGTGTCATTTCCTTTGATGTGTTCTTTGCATGCAGTGGGAGACTCTAACTAGGCTCTCCTGGGAAACACAGGACCCATGAGGTGGTCTGATGCTGCCCACAGGGTACCACAGTCCAGCTGTTGCCACGAGAAAAACAGCTGTCTCCAGAGCATTAGGATTCAAGACTGGGGGGAAAAGAAAATATTGCTTTAAACATCATCATCCACTAATATTAATCATCCTTTGCCTCAGGCATTCTATCAGGTGTTGGGTTATTTATTCAGCATTCTATCAGGTGTTGGGTTATTTATTTATTTACTCTATTCCAGCAGACCAGTGACCTATCCAGGAGTATTATAATTTAAGCTATTACCTATCATGACTATTTTTTTTTTTTTTTGCAAATCATAAAATTGTCTATGTAAAAAACACAAAGATGTGCAAATAAAATATCCAGATTAGTAAGTTACATTGGAAAGGTTATTGGATGTAATACCCACATGTAAAATAAAGTAATGGCAGAGTGAAAGACTGAAGTCAAACAAGGAAAGCCAGAAAACACAGGAGAGACAGGAAGAGCTAGAGAAGGAAAAGATGTAATCAAAAGGAACTTAGTTGAAGGAACTGATCATACCTTGTCCTTGACTGCTGTTGTCAACTCTCCTAGTCTTATTTTCTTTTGTTGAAATTTTTGTTTGTTTATGTCCTCCCTATTGCCTACATTCTTTTGGTTATTTTTCGTTTTCTAGAAAAGGATGATTAAAACGTATTTTATTGAGTAAGTAAATTTTAGCTTAAGTATTTATTGAATGAATCTCAAGTTTTAAGTCTCTGTGTGAGATCAGTATAATGGAGATTCAAATAGGTGGTGTGTATTGCCTCTCCCCTGGATGGGATTTATAATCTAGTGTGGAAAGTAGAATATGCATGTAAATGACTACTTTGCCAACAGAATGGAAATTGCTAAATGTCTGAAAACTACAGTGGAAGATCAAAAGCAGAAAGAATTACTCCTAGTTGAGAAATCAGAAAAGGACAGAGCGACATGTTTAGCTGGCTAGTGGGTTATGTTTAGTATTGTAGTAGGCACAGGGGTACAGGGAAATGCATGAGGGAAGACCAGAGGTGGCAAAGAAAATAGCAGATTAAAAGAGAGTCTGACAAAATTGGGTAAAATTTGAAAATCTTAAAATATTTTGGTTTATAGATATATATTGTTTAGGTAGTTAGGTAGGTAGGTAGATAGATATAGTTTTTTTAAAAGATTTTATTTATTTATTCATGAGCAATATACAGAGAGAGATAGAGACATAAACAGAGGGAGAAGCAGGCCTCGTGTAGGGAGCCCGATGTGGGACTCGATCCTGGGACTCCAGGATCACACCCTGAGCCAAAGGCAGACAGATGCTCAACCGCTGAGCCACCCAGGCGCCCTAGAGATGTATTTTTTGTGCATGAGTTTAATTTTATCATTACCATTATTTTGTCAGAAAATACAAAGATCCTCAATTAAAACATTATACATTTAGTTATTTTATGAATCCCAGCGAACATTACTTTCAAACATTTTTAAAGTTCTGTAAATAAAATATAGGCTTAAGTGAAATTTGATTATTTTTTGTGTTTTGCTAATACATAAAAATATAATTAATTTTTACATATGGGCATTATATCCAATAACCTTTCTAATGTCACTTATTAATCTTGATATTTTATTTGTAGATATTTGTGTTTTTTACAAAGACAACTTTAAGATTTGCAAAAAAAAGCAAAAAACAGTATTCATTCCTCTCCCCATCCTTATGTTTTTTTTTTTATTCCTCTGTGTTGCCTATGGCACTTGCTAGGACTGCTAGGACCTAAAATATAATGATAAATAAAACTGGTGATAAAGGCCATCCTTGTCTCATTCCCAACCACAGGAAAATCATTATAATATTTTGTTATTAATCATATGTTTGCTATAGGATTTTTCTAGATTTTCTCGATCGGATTAAGAAACCCTGCTTCTATGACTGTTTGCTAAGAGGCTTTTGGCCTAAATAAATGTTGAATTTTACCAAAGGCTTTTTCTTCATCTATTGAAAGACACGACTTTTCTCCTTCTTCTCTCCTGACAATGTAGTGAATCACATTGATTTTTTTCAAATGTTAAATAACAAACTGTGAATTCCTGAAATAAACTCAACTTGGTCAAGATGTGTCATCCCTATTATATATTGCCAGAATCTATTTTATTAAATTTTATTTAAGATTTTTGCCCCTAGGGGCACCTGAGCAACTCAGTTAAGCACCTGCCTTCAGCTCAGGTCATGATCACAGGGTCCTAGAATTGAGCCCAGTGTCAAGCTTCTTGCTCAGAGGAGAGTCTGTCCCTCTCCCTCTGCCATTCTCCCGGCTTGTACTGTCTCTCTCTCTCTCTCTCTGTCAAATAAATAAAATCTTTTAAAAAAAGATTTTTGCACCTATACTCATGATAGGTTATAGCTTATAATATTCCTCTTATATATCATTTGGAATTTTTGATATCAAGATTATTGTTTCAGATTGGATTCCTAGAAAAAAAGATTGTGAGATAGATAGGAGTCTGCAGATGAACTCCTATAAGTTCCCTTCCATGTTTGAAGAAAATCACTGGTTAATAGATGTGAATGTGGGAAGAATTTAAATTACAGATTTAATATCTTTAATACAGGTACAAGTCTACTCGGATTTTCTATTTTTGTGCCAATTTCATGACTTGATTTTTCTAGAAATTGGGACATCTCATTTACATTTTCCTATGTATTTGGGTTAATAAAATACTTTAAGGTTTATTTTACTTTCCCCACTACTTGCTTGTTCATTTTGCATTCTTCTACAGTTCTTTTATTGATGAAATAGTACTGCCTGGCTGCCATATTATATGTTAAGGAATGACAGGAGGCCCCTAGGAGCTGACTCCTCAGTCCTACAAATACAAGGGACTGAATTCTTCCAAAAACAGGGCCTTGAGACACAGTCCTGAGCCTCAGATCTTGAGCCCTGGCCAATACTGATTTCAGCCTGAGCAGAGAACCCAGGTAACACCTGCTGGACTCCTGCCTACCCACCCCCAAAAATGTAAAATCATCTGTTGTAGTTACAAGGTCCTAAATTTGTGCTAATCTGCACATAGAAAATATTTTTGTGATTACATTAGAATATTTAAACACATTTCTTTTCTCATATTTTAAGATTAATGAACATATTTACTCTTAACCAGATAATGTAACTTTAATACCAAACTTTTAATAAAGTTTGTCTATTTTGTTATATTTGTAGTGCTGTAAGACACTGTGATTTTCATGGTTTATACTTCCAATGCTCATTTGGATTTACTCACACATACACCATTTTCTTTGCTCTTTATTCCTTCTTACATTTCATACTATTCACCTAAAATATGTCACTTCTGACTAGTATATATACTTCAGAATTTTCTTTCAGTGACTTCATCTAATGAAAACCTCACTTTTTGCTAGCCTGAAAATCTCTTTTCATTATCATTCTTTCATTTTGAAAAGCATTTTTGTCTTGTATAGAATTCTAGATGGACTTTTTTTTCTAGCACAATGAAGATAGGAATCCAGTAACTTCTGATTTTCATTGTTGTTTTTGTGAAGTCAGCTAGTAATCTGCCTTTTAAATCCTTTTCTTATTAATGTATGCTCTTTTTCTTTGTTGCTGCTTCTTTTCTCTTTTAAGGGCTCACCTCATTATGTCAGTACCCCCTCCCCCAAGATAATCTCTCTTCTGAGCAATTCAAAGTCAAATGATTAGGGACCTCCATTACATCTGCAAAATCCCTTTTGCCATAAGAGGTAATATAATCATGAGAATGAGATTCCATCACATTCACAAATTCTGCACATACCCAAGGGGGAGGGAGTTTACAAAAGCATGAGTCATTGGGGTCATCTTAGAACTCTGCCTATAACACTAAACGACCCGAAAAAAGTTGGTGCTTTAAAAAGAAAGTGTAAATTCCACTGTAGTGATGATAAAACAGAAAGAAAAAGAAAGAAAGAGAACAGGCTCAATATATTAAAAAGGCAAAACGGAAAAAGTAAATATTGAACATGGGAGAGAGGGGAAATGAAGTACAATAAATGCAATATCATTGATTATATTAAATGGAAATGGATTGAATGCTCTAATTAAAGAAAACCAAAGATTCTTCAGGCTGGAAAACAAAACAACAATAATCTGACGACATGCTCCTTATTAGAGACATCTAAAATATATAGCAAGGTTAAATGAAAAGGATGGAGAAGGACAGTCTAGATTAATTCTTTCCAAAAGAAACTTGGAGGCAAATGCATTATTAGGCATCAAAGGATTATTTCATAGTAAAAGAAAAAACCCTCCAATTTATCAGAAAACTTTGAATTTGTAGGCATCTAATACATGAACTCTAAATACATGAAACAAAAATAGACAAGACTACAAGAATAAAAAGAGAAATCCACAGTCCCAATTGGAGATTTTAAAACAACTCTCTTAGTAATTGACAGAACAAGTAGATAATAAATAAGCAAGAACACAGAAAATTTGGATATTATAATTGTCAAACTTGATCTAGTGCTTTATATAGAGATCTGAACCCTAAAACTGCAGAATACACATTCCTTTCAAGTTCGCATAAAAGAAGTACGGAATTTGATCATATGCTGAGTTATAAAGCAAGTCTCAACAAATTTCAAAGGAATTAAATAAGATAGAGCATATTTTGACCTCAATGCAATTAAGTAGACATCTAAAGGATAAGAGAAAAACCTTATGTTTGGAAATTGAGAGATAAATGTCTAAGTAAGTCCTGAGTCCCCCCCCAAAAAAATCATATTAAAAGTTAGAAAATGTTTTGAAATTAATGGTAATAAAATGCCATATATAAAACTTAAAGAAACATAAAGATTTTAACAAGAAATAGTTTAAAAATGACTGATCTGGGAGTACACCTCAATGGTATAGTTGGGTTAAGCATTCAACTCTGGTTTCAGCTCAGATCATGATCTCAGGTCAGAAGATCAAGCCTCGAGTCGGCTCCTCACTCAGCTCAGAATCTGCTTAAGACTCTCCCTTTGCCCCTCTCCTGACCCCATTCTCTCTCTAAATAAATAAATCTTTAAAAAATAAAAAAGCAAAACAAAACAAAACAATAACTGGTCTGGAATGCCTGGCTGGCTCAGTGGCTAGAGCATACAACTCTTGATCTCAGGTTTTTAGTTCAAGCCCTGTGTTGGGCATGGAGTCTACTTAAAAAAAGACTGACCTAGGTCTCAGTTCCAAGAAGGTCAGAAAAAAAAAAATAGCAAAATGAATCTAAAGAAAGTAAAATGAAACAAACAAAAGACTGAACACAGCAACAGATACTGATTTAAAGATGAAAAAGTAAAACATTATTTGAAAAGAAAGGAGAAAAAAACAGAAGAGATAAAAAAGAAAAGGCAAAATCACTGTCTACAGATGTTGGAAACATTAAAGAGATTATAAGATTATGTATATAACTAATACATCAATACATTTGGAAATTAGGCAAATCAGACCATTTTCTAGAAAAACAGAAATCTAATTGCATGCATCAAGATGGAGGTCATTGGTTATATTGGAAAGTACAGTCTTAGTGAAGTGGTAAGAAATCCTGACTCAAAGGAGTTTAAGGAAGATTAGCAGATTTGGAGTTAAAATAATGTTTTGAATTATTTTGTGGCATGGGGAAATAGGGAACTTTGGTGGTACCTGGACAGAACAATGAGGTCAAGAGAAGTATTTAAGATGGCAGAAATAGCATATTCATATAATGATGGAATAATCTGGTAGAGTTGTAAGAGGAAAAGGACACAATTGCTTGAGAGATATGCTTGATAAGGCAAAAGAGAGTGCACAAGGAGCAGGATTGGTTGCAGGTGGAAACATGGGTTATTCATTTACCGAAACATTTATTTTTTTATTTTTTTATTATTATTTTTTTTTTAGGGACACTTATAACATACACAATGTTGGTGGAGTGGATGCATAGTTTGGGATCTATGGAAATCCTCTTCTGATCATGTATTAACAGTCAGGAAAACTAAATAGTGTATATATGTTACTCATGCTAAATTATTCCAGAATTTAAATATAATTTAAGCTAAACTAACTACAGAATTTTAGAAAAATTGGACCATCTGATCCTAAGTTTACTAGACAAAACGAATATCAACCAATTTTGAAAAAGAGGAAAGGGTGTGTGTGTGTGTGGGGGGGGTTACTACCATATATCAAAATTTATTATAAAGCTATAGCAATTAAGATCATTTGGTATTAGCACAGGAGTAGAAAATAGACAAATGACACAGCCCAGAAATGAACCCAAAAATATATAGGACCTTCATATGAAAGAAATGCAGTTTTACATTACTGAGAAAAGGAAGTTGCTTAATAAGTGATTTGGGATACATGGTTGCCTACATAAAATTTTTTAAATAAATTCCTATGCCACAGTGCACTCAAGAATAAATAAATACAAAAAGAATAAATGCAACCTGGATGAAAGACCCAAATGTGAAAAATTAAATTGCAAGACTTAAAGAAGAAATAGAAATATACATAGTCTCCAAAGTCTTCATATGAATGCATTTTTTTTTTCCTAGCAAACCTCTCACTCTCTGAGCTTTTATTACTCAGGCCCTAAATCGACTTGAATAATGTGATATCTTTCACTATGGTCTCACTGATGAAATATAATCACTAGTTAATTGGTAAGAAAGAACACTAGGATTTATGGTGACATTCTCTAATATCCTTACTGCTCCTATTCAAGATTCCCTTGGGTTAAATTTTACTGAAAAAAAAAGTAGTTTATTTATTCTGCATATGCTACATAATCAAGTGTATCAGTATCTTATATAGCATATGGTTTCTATTATAAACATGGATGGATGCTTAGATCAGCTGTATCAGCACTCATGTGGGTCAGAAGAAAGGGGCACTCTTTTGTACTAAAATTCATCCATAGAACTTTCCCCCTGTTCAGTCTTTCTTTCTTCCTGTCTTTGGTCCATTCCTCACCTGGGTCCATGCCCCACAGAGCTGATCCAAGCCTCGCAAATCTTTGGAATCAATGGAAGCTCTGCAGGGGACCAGGGGAGGCTGAGAAATGGGACCTTTGTAATTCTTACCTCTGCACCTTGCAGCATTTGTCAAAATTTTTCGAATAGAGATCCAAACACTTTGCTTTGAATTTTGTGAGCTCCTTAGATCTCTGCCACATACATTCTTCTTCAAGTACTTCTGGCCAGATAATGATCCCCTGAGACACTCACCTGCTCCAGGGCCACCCATGCCTCAATGGGACTTGCTGTAATGTGCCATATGCTTGATCTTTATTTCTGAGACTTGAAGTTTCAGCTAAAAAATGTTAAGGTAATCAAATTAGCATGAGAAGCACAGAGCATCTTCCACATACACTACTCTTTTCTTCTACATAATTCCAATCCAAAATTGGCTCACTTAAGGAGAAAAGTGGCAAGTTTAAAGGAAGCAGGTTGAGTGAGCTCTCTATTATCACTTGTCTGTAGCTATGGTTCATATGGCTAGTGTGTTGATTTACTCTATCTATCCTTCCCCTATGTCATCCTCAAAATCCTCACTGAATGTTTCTTTAAAGTTTCTTTCCATTTGTAAATCATTAATAAGGGAAGTCAGCAAAAAGCCTCAAGTCTTTCATGCAGAATGGAAGAGTTGGTTCAATCAAAACCAAAGTACATTATAGTGTCAAGAAAACTCAAATAAGAGGAATCCAAAAGAGGTCATGCCACTATACTGATGACAAGAATTTGGGGTAAGGCAATTCAGTTATTATGAATAATAGTGGCAAACAACAGTTGAGTGTTTAGGACAAGAACATAGGGACCTAGAGGCTGGAAGTATTGAGATTTAAGCATAGACCTTTGAAATAGGATGAAAATGGCAGTGTCAGTTTTGATACTTAGGGGCAATTGTTGGTGGCTTGTTTTTCTGAATAAGACACATAGGGTACCTTTGTTTATACAATCTATGTCCTCTAATAAAATTTACCCTCCCTGTAAAAGGAATTGATAAAAAATTCTGTCAATACTACCAGTTCTTTTATTTATACTGTAAGAGTGAATTGCCAAGAAATATGCTGAAATATGAACATTTAAATGCTGGAGGATTATCTAAAATCTGGAATGGTCATACCATTCCATACCATAAAGTGTACAGCATCATCAGGTAATGAAGTGGTCAACAGTAAGAGGAAACTGAATAGCTAATTACCAGTGATTTTTTGCATTGGCTGAAAAGTTGAGCCAGATACTATCAGTTATCATTTCTATGAGCCAACTGTGTATGAAATATTATTATAGTTGCTAAAATGATCAGAGTGGAACTGTTTTCCAAATCTACCAGTTCAACTTGTTGCTAATTAAGCATCCTGTGCTGACCTGAAATTACATATAAAATGAACCTAACACCTTTGGATGCTAGAGGGGAACAAACTCTAACAGAGAATATAACTGTAATTGCTATCATGTAAACTGGATTTCTAAACACATATAATACTTCAATCAGAATATATAACAATTTTGCATTTTAGCTTATAATTCTCCTGTTATCTGAAATAAAGCAATGCAGAGGTTGTTAACAGTAAATTATAATCTAAATTACATATATACTTTAAACAAAATATCAGCACAGTGCTGGTATATGAATAAATGTGGGGGTAGCAAGAAGAGAATATGCTATGGGGATAACATCAAGGCTTTTATTTTCTGAAACTAGTGCTCATATATTATTCACTGGTCTGATAATAAAGAATTTTACTTCTAAGCTTTTACTCAGATCTTAAGTTCATTCACATAAAATGATTTAATATTATGGGAAGACTGTTACTGAAAGATCCTATGCTTAAAACATGCATTTACTCTAGAATTTCTGATATAGGCTTCAATTCAAATATCCTCTTTTATTATTCTATTACAAACTGGAATATAAAAAGAAAACTCTCCAACATGTTGGCATACTCATTGTCTTTTCTAGACTACCTATAGGCACCCTTCAAGGGAAAAAAATGTGATATAAGGCACATGTTTTAGCAGCTTATAAAATATGATCTTATAATAGCCATTTATGATAAAACAAACTCTATACAATGAGCATTCAGAGGGAACATATCTCAACATAATAAAGGCCATATATGACAAGCTCACAGCTAACATTATATTCAGGAGTTAAAAATTAAATGTTTTTCCTCTAGGATCAATAATAAGCCAAGAATGCCCATTCTAGCCACTTTTACTCAAATTAGTATTATAAGTCCTAGACAGAGCAATTAAGCAAGAAAAATAAATAAAAGCACCCAAATTGGAGAAAAATAAGGAAAACTGTTCTTATGGCATATAGCATGATATATAGAGAAAACCCTAAAGATTCTAACAAAACACTGTAAACAAATTCAGTGAGGTTGTAGAATACAAACTCAGTATGCAAATTTCAGTTGCATTTCTGTACACTAATAATAAACTATTAGAGAGATCAAGAAAACAATCTCCTTTACAATTTCATCAAAAAGAATAAAATATTTGGGAATAAATGTAACCAAGGACTAGAAAGACCTGTACACTGAAGCTGTAAGACATTGGTGAAGGAAATTCTCAAGTCACAAATAAATGGAAAAATATTCTATCCTCATGGATTAGAAGGATTACTACTGTTAAAATACTCAAAACAACCTATAGATTAATGCAATACCTAACAACATTTAAATGTTACTTTTCACAGAAATAACATCAAATTATTTTAAAATTTTTATGGAACCACAAAAGATCCAAAACAACAAAAGAAATCTTGAGAAAGAACAGCAAAGCTAGAGGCAACATTCTTCCTGATAGCAAACTATATTATAAAGTTATAACCAAAACAGTATAGGCTCACATGGGTGGTTTAGTCAGTTGAGCATCTAGCTCTTGATTTTGGCTCAGGTTTTGATCCCAAGGTCCTGGGATTGAGCCCCACATCAGGCTTAGCACTGCTGAGTATGGAGATTGCTTGAGATTCTCTCTCTCCCTCTCTCTCAGCTCCTCCCAACTCTCTCACACTCTTTCTCTTTCTCAAAACAAACACAAAAACAAAAAACCAGTATGGTATTGGCATAAAACAGATACATAGGTCAGTGCAACAGAATAAAGAACCCAGAAATAAACCTACACAAATCCAGTCAATTAATTTATGGAGAAGAAGCCAAAAATGTACACTGAGAAAAGTATAATTTCTTCACTAAATAGTGTTGGCAATACTGGATAGCTACATCAAAAAAGAATGAAATTGGACCACTGTTTTAGGCCATACACAAAAAATAACTCAAATTAGATTGAAGACTTGAATATGTTCTGAAAGCATAAAATTTTGAGAAGAAAACATAGGTGATAAGCTCCTTGACACTGGTCTTGGCAATAATTTTTTTTTGGATTAACAAAATGAAAAGGCAACCTACCAAATGGGAGCAAATATTTGCAAATCATGTATCTGATAAGGAGTTAATATCCATAATATTTAAAGAACTCATAAAACTCAATACCAAAAAAAACCCCACAAAATTCAATTTATTAATGGGCAAAGGATATGAATAGACATTTTTTTTCCAAAGAAGACAAACAGGTACATGAAAAGGTGCTCTACACATTAGTAATCATCAGGAAAATGCAAATCAAAACCACAATGAGAGAATACCTCCAACCTGTCAGAGTAGTCATTATAAAAAAGACAAGAAATAGCAAGTGAAAATGTGGAGAAAAGGGAACCCTTGAGCCCTGTTAGCAGGAATGTAACCTACTATAAACTATGGAAAACAGTATAGAAGTTTCTCAAATTTTTTATAATAGAACCACCATATAATTCAGCAATTCCACTATGTATGTATCTAAAGGAAACAAATACTCTAACTCAAAAAGATATCAGCATCTTCTTGCCAAGGAAGATGATGGAGTAGGAGGATCATAGGCTCACCTTGTCTTATGGGTACACCTATATATGGGCCACATCTGTGTAAATAACCCAGAAAACGGACCAAAGACCAGCATAACAGTCTCTACATATCTAAATGAGAGAAGAGGTCACATCAAAGAGGGGGGAAAGGGAAGAGATACTATAGGGACTCAAACACGCCCACATGATTGTTTGTGGGAAGCAGGGATGCTCTGTGTATGGAGACATGAGAGGAATAGATCCCCACATCAGGCATCCCAGAATGGGGGAGCCTGCATTGGGAAAATAAACTCTGGCTTTGAAAAGCAGAGGGGCCTAATTTCACTAGTTCTCACAATCAGTGGGGCTCAACACCTGGAACTTTAAAAATCAGCAGGCTTGGCTCTGGGAAAGTAGAAACTGAGTCAGTATCTATAGTACTACAAACTGAGACAGTCTAACAAACAGCCCCCCTGAGATACAGCATAACAGCAGCTATTTGAAAAATGCCTGGGATATACGGGAGAGATATTTGTTTACTAATCTCAGAGCATGTGGATCTGGAAGGGCAGGGATCATTGGGAGACTTCTCAAAGAACAAAAGAGCTGGTGGCTTCATTTCCCTACTGTGCCCTCCATTCTAGATACATAGACTGGTTCCTGAAGGAACCCGTGCAGCATGGACACACCACCTAGCTTGCTAACAGAATGCCTCATCCCCTGTGGTTTTTAGCGGACTTGCCCCTTAATCAAATTATCTGTGGGATTTTTAGAAAGCAGTTACAGTCCCCTTCCATGGCAGACCTTGCACACCTTGCTAACACAAAATACCATGCTCCCACTTTCTCTGGCAAACCCACTTCTCCAAGGCATCTGGGCAGGAATCTCTCCAAAGCTGTGTCACAAGTGTGGTGGTGTGCAAGGAGTCTCAGTAGGACTGAGCACCACCATAAAACAGTTCCTTCTCTGGGGAAAATGGAAGAAAACCACATATACACCTTTAACTGTGGTGCCAGCAGTGGGCTGGGGGCAGACATCCAGTCTGATTAAAAACCCTGCCCACCAATGAAAGCTTCTCAGGAAACAACACAGGAATAGTATCCTGCAGTTCATGTGTGACCACAGCTCTGACAATCATCTGCTCTGACCCAACTCAAGCCCAAGGTGACCTCAGATTGGCCCATTGACAATACAGGGACCAAGCCCTGGCCACAATACGCAAAGAGGACCACCGCAGACCATTGGACTGAAGGCAACCATGGCCAGCCACAATAATAGGACACACACAAAACACATATAAGAGACACCTCTTAAGCACCAGATTCTAATAAATAGGAAACATCGGATGACAGGACACCCAGAGCCTCTTCTTCACAAGACCATTATGTTCAAAAGTAGAAGACATAGTTGAGTTTCCTAAAACACAGAAACAGACACAGAGAGTTAGGCAAAATGAGGAAACAGAGGAATATGTCCCACATGAAAGACAGGGAAGAAAAATCACAGCAAGAGAACAAAATAAAATGGAGATAAGTACATGTCTAATAGGCAATTTAAAATAATTGTCATAAGAATACTCAGTGGACTTGAGTAAAGAATGGGGGACCTGCAGTGAGATCCTCAACAAAGAGATAGAAACATAAAAAAGAGCCAATCAGAGATGAAGAACTTAATAACTGAAACTACAAATATACTAGAGGAAATGAATAGTAGCCTAAAGGAAGCAGAAGAACAGATCAACAACTTGGAAGACAGAGTAGTGGAAAGCTGAGAAGGAGAAGGAAAAAGACTAATAAAAATGCCAATAGATTAAGGGAACTCAGTGACACCGTCAAGTGTAAAAACAATGGCATGATAGGGATCCCAGAAGGAGAGGGGGAAGAAAAGGTGGCAGAAAAGTCATTTGAAGAAATAATAGCTGACAACTTCCTGAATCTGGGGAAAGAAACAGAAATCTAGGTCCAACTTGCAAAGAGAGTGCCTCACAAAATCAACCCAAGGAGGTTTGCACCAAAACACATAGTAATTAAAATGGCAAAAAAGTAGTGATAAAGAGAGAATTTTAAAAGCAGCAAGAAAAAAAAAGAAGAAAGAAAGAAAGAAAGAAGAAAGAAAGAAAGAAAGAAAGAAAGAAAGAAAGAAAGAAAGAAAACAGTTACATATAAGGGAAACTCCATAAGACTACAAGCTGAGTTTTCAGTAGAAACTTTGTAAGCCAGAAGAGATTGGCATGATGTATTCAAAGTGGTGAAAGAAAAACAAAAATAAAAGCAAAAACCCACAACCTGGCAACCAAGAATACTCTATCCAGCAATGTTACCATTCAGAATAGAAAAAGAGATAAAAGTTTCCCAAACAAACAAAAGTTAAAGGAATTCATCACCACTAAACCAGTCTTATAAAAAAATGTTAAAGTAGAAAGGGAAGACTGTAAGCAGAAGTAAGTAAAGTAGGTGTCACAAAAACAGAAAAATTAAATATATCTATAAAAATCAGTTAAGGGATTCACAAAATAAAAGGATATAAAGTAAGGAACTATAGATACAAGACATGGTGGAGAGAGGAGAGAAATTTTAGTGCTTTCAAAATAGATTCAAACATAAGTCACCAAAGACTTAATATAGGCTGCTATATGTCATATATAAACCTAATAGTAACCACAAATCAAAACCAGTAATACATATACACAAAAAACAAAGAGAAAGGAACCCAAATATATCACTAAAAAAGGCAGAAAAATGTGAGAGAAGAGAGCAAGAGAAGGAAAACAAAAAACAGAGAAAAACTACAACAACCATAAAACAAATGACAAAATGGCAATAAGCATATATGTATCAATAATTGCTTTGTTGATTTTGTTTCAAATCATGATTCCAGGGTCAAGAGATCAAGTCCCATGCTCAGAGGAGAGTCTGCTTGAGATACTCTCTCCCTCTCCTTCCTCCCCTTTCCCCCACTCTCCCTCTCTGTCTCTAAATAAATAACATCTTTAAAAAATAATTACCTTGAATGTAAATGGACTATATGCTCCAGTCAAAATACTTAAGATGACAGGGGGATAAAAAAGCAAGACCCATCTATATGCTGCCTACAAAAGATTCATTTCAGACCTAAACACACATGCACATTGAAAGTGAAGGGATGGAAAAGCATCCGTCATGCAAATAGAAGCAGAAAGAAAGAAGTGAAACATAAGAAATACTTACGTTTGACAAAATAGATTTTAAAGCAAAGACTGCAACAACACAAAGAAGAACACTACATAATCATAAAGAAGACAATCCGTCAAGAAGATATAGCAATTATAAATATCTATATATGCAGCATGGGAACATCCAAATACATAAAGCAGCTAATAAAAAACATAAAGGAAATGACTGACAATAATAAAGCAATAGTAGAGGACTTTAACACCTCACTTACATCAACAGATAGATTATCCAAACAAAAATCACAAGGGAACAGTAGCTTTAAGTGACACATTGGACCTGATGGATTTAACAGAGATATTCAGAACATTCTAACCTAAAAGAAGTGGAAGACACATACTTTTCAAGTGCACATGGGACATTCTCCAAAATAGATCACATATTAGGCCCCAAACAAGTCTCAACAAATTAAAAATATATATATTGATAGTCACACCGAACATCTTTTCTAACCATAACACTGAAAACTAGAAATTAATCACATAAGAATATCTGGAAAGAACACAAATACATGGGGGATAAATCACGTACTACTAAAACAATGAATGAGTCAACTGAGAAAGAGGAAATAAAAAAATACATGGAGACAAATAAAAATGAAAATGCAATGGTCCAAAATCTGGGATGCAGCAAAAGCTTTTCTAAGAGAGAGGCTTAAACCAATACAGGCCTACCTCAAGAAGCAAGAAAAATCTCAAATAAACACTCTAACCTTAAACCTAAAGGATCTAGAAAAAGAAAAACAAACCTAAAGCCCATTGAAGGAAGGAAGTAATAAAAATTAGAGCAGAAAAAATTAAATAGAAACTTAAAAAAAAACCAACAATAAAACAGATCAATAAAACCAGGAGGTGGTTCTTTGAAAAGATCAACAAAATTGATAAACTTTTAGCCAGACTCACAAAAAAAAAAAAAAAAAAAAAAAAAAAAAGAGAGAGAGAGAGAGAGAGAAATAGTACTCAACCTAGAAATGAAAGAAGTGTGGCTCAGTCCATTGTGTTTGCCAGTGGTTCAGATCACGATCCCAGGGTCCTCGGATCAAACCCCACTTTGGGCTCCATACTCAGCAAGGAGTCTACTTCTTCCTCACCCTCTTCCCCTCCCCCTGCCCATGTTATCTTTCAGATAAATAAAATAAATACTAATAAATAATAATATAAAATAAATATATAATTATATATAATAAATAATAAATAAAATCTTTAAAAATATAAAAGAAATGAGGGCAGCCTGGGTGGCTCAGCGGTTTAGCGCTGCCTCCAGCCCAGGGCCTAAACCTGGAAACCCGGGATCGAGTCCCACATCGGGCTTTCTGCATGGAACCTGCTTCTCCTTCTGCCTGTGTCTCTGCCTCTCTCTCTCTCTCTCTGTGTCTCTCATGAATAAATAAATAAATAAAATCTTTAAAATATATATATATAAAAGAATGAAAGATAGGAAATAAAAACTGCTACCACAGAAATACAAAGGATTATAAGAGAATATTATGAAAAATTATATGCCAACTAATTGGACAACCTAGAATAAATAGATAATTTGCTAGAAACATTCAACCTCCCAAAACTGAATCAGGAAGAAATAGAAAATTTGAATAGACCAATTATCAGCAATGGAATTGAATCAGTAATCAAAAAACTCACAACAAACAAAAGTTTAGGACAAATAGCTTCACAGGTGAATTTTACCAAACATTTAAAGAAGAGTTAATACCTATTCTTCTCAAACAATTCCAAAAAATAGAAGAAGACAAGCTTCTTAATTCATTCTTTGAAGCTAGCACTACCAAAAAAGAGAACCAAATATCTGATGAAGATAAATGCGAAAGTCCTCAAGAAAATATTTAGCAAATTAGGTCCAACAATACATTTGAAAAAAAATAACTTACCATGATCAAGTGGGATATATTCTTGGGGTGCACAGGTAGTTCAATATTTGCAAATCAATCAGTGTGATACATCATGAAAATAAAGATTTAAAAAGACATGATAAATTCAACAGAGGCATAAAGAGCATTTGAGAAAATACAACATTGATTCATGATAAAAACCCTCAATAAAGTAGGTTTAGAAGGAACATATCTCAACATGATAAAGACAATATGTGAAAAACCACAGCTAACATTATATTCAATAGTGAAAAACTAAAAGCTTTTCCCCTAAGATCAAGAAAAAGATATGTCCATTCTCATGTCTTCTATTCAACATAATACCAGAAGTCCTAGCCACAGCAATCAGATAAGAAACAGAAATAAAAGGCATCCAAATTGGTAAAGCAGGAGTAAAACTTTCATTATTTGCAGATGACATGATTCAATATACAGAAACCTGTTAACACACACCAAAAAACCTACCACAACTGATAAATGAATTCAGTAAGGTTGCAGAATACAGATAAATATGCATTTTTTTTGAGACTGATTGATCGATTTATGAGAGAGAGAGAGAGAGAGAGAGATTGTGCACCTATCAGCAGGGAGAGAAGCAAAGTGAGATGGACAAGCAGACTCTGTGCTGAGCATGGAGCCCAGCACAGGACTTGATCCATGACCCTTAAAGTCATGACCTGGACCAAAATCAAGAGTTGGATGGTCAACCAACTGAATCACCCAGGCATCCCATTCATTGCATTTCTGTACACTAATAATGAAGCAGCAGAAGGAGTAATTAAGGAAATAATCCCTTTTACAATTGCTCCAAAAATAATAAAATACCTATGAATAAATGTAACCAACGGGGTAAAAGACCTGTACTTTAAAAACTACAAAACACCAATAAAATAAATTGAAGAAAACACAAATGGAAAGATATTTCATTTTCATGGATTGGGAGAACACATATCACTAAAATGTCCATACTACCAAATCCATATATAGATTTAATAAAATACTTATCAAAATACCAATAGCATTTTTCACAGAACTAGAGTAAATAATCCTAAAATTTGTATGGAACCACAAAAGACATCTAATAGCCAAAACAATTTCAAAAAAGAAGAACAAAACTGGAGGTATCACAATCCCAGATTTCATGATATACTACACAGCTGTAGTAATCAAAACAGTATGGTACTGACACAAAAAATAGACACAGAGATCGTTAGAGCAGAATAGAGAGCATATAAATAAACCCAAAATTATATAGTCAGTTAATCTTCAACAAAGGAGGGAAGAATATGCAGTGGGAAAAATCTCTTCAGCAAATGGACAGCTACATGCAGAAGAATTAAACTGGACCACTTTCTTATACCATACAGAAAAATAAACTCAAAATGGATTAAAGACCTAGATGTGAAACCTGAGATCATAAAAATCCTAGAAGAGAGCACAGGCTATAATTTCTCTGGTACTGGCTATAGTAACTTATTTTTGGATATGTCTCCCCAGGCAAGGGAAACAAAAGCAAAAATAAACTATTGGAATTACATCAAATAAAAATCTTCACAGCAAAGGAGATAATCAACAAAACTAAAAGACAGCCTACTGAATGGGAGAACATTTCTGCAAATAACTATCTGATACTGGGTTAGTACTCAAAACATATAAAGAACTTATACAACTCAACACACTCACACAAAAACCCACAAATAATCCCAATTAAAATTGGAAGAAGACATGAATCCACATTCCTTCAAAGAAGACATACAGGTGGCAAAAAGACACATGAAAAAATGTTCAACATCACTCGTTATCAGGGAAATACAAAGCAAAATCTCATATCACTATGAGATATCCTCTCACACCTGTCAGAATAGTTAAAATTGAAAACACAAAAAACAAGTGTTGGCAAGGATGTGGAGAAAAAGGAATCCTCATGCCTTGTTGGTGGGAATGCAAACTGGTGGAGCCACTGTGAAAAACAGTATGGAGTTTCCTCAAAAAGTTAAAAGTAGAACTACCCTAAGATCTGGTACTGAAATTACTGGGTCTTTACCCAAAATATACAAAGCAGTAATTCAAAGGGACACATGCACCCCTATGTTTATAGCGGCATTATTTACAATAGCCAAATTACAGAAACAGCCAAATTGTCCTTCAATAGATGAGTGGATAAAAAAGGAGGTGATATATATAAATGTACAATGAATATTATTCAGCCATAAGAAGAATGAAATCTTGCCATCTACAACGACATGACTGAAGCTAAAGAGGATTACGCTAAACAAATTAACTCAGTCAGAGACAGACAAATACCATCTGATTTCACTCATTTGTGGAATTTAAGAAAAAAGAATGAGCAAAGTAAAAAAAAAAAAAAAAGAGAGAGACAAACCAAGAGACAGACTCTTAACTCCAGAGAACAAACTGATGGTTACCAGAGGGGAAGGGGGTGGGAGGATGGGTTAAACAGGTGATGAGGATTAAGGAGTGCACTTATGATGAGCACAGGGTAATGTATGTAATTGTTAAATCACTATATTATATATCTGAAACTAATATTACACTGTATGTTACTTACAACGGAATTTAAAATAATAGCATCCTCCTGTTTATTATTATAGCATTATTTAAAATAGCCAAGACATAGAAGCACCCTTAGTTTTCACTGATGGATGAATGAATAAAGAAAATGAGATACACACACATACACTCAATGGAATATTATTCAGCCATAAGAAAAGAAGAAAATTCTGACAATTGCAACAACATGGATGGGCCTTGGGGACATTAAATCAGATAAAGACAAATACCATATAAGCTCCCATACATGTGGAAAGTAAAAATAAACAACAACAAAAAACAAAGTCATAGATATGGAGAAAAGATTGGCGATGACCAGAACTGAGGGCAGAGGGACAAAACGGGTGAAAGTGGTCAAAAGTTATAAATTTCTAATTATGAGATAAATGCATCCTGGGAATATAATATAAAGAATGGTGACTAAAGTTAATAATGCTTGTATAATTAAAAGTTACTAAGACAATAAATCTTAAAAGTTCTCATCACAAGGAAAAACAATTTGTAACTGTGTGGTGGTGGATTCACAATATATCCATATATCAAATTATATTATACATTTGAAACTAATATGTCAATTATGTCTCAATTTAAAAATGAAAATATGATATTGATACCTCAGTGATTAGATTGGATTTTCAAGAGAAGGACAAAGAGGCAAATGCATAAGCCTTCTTGGCCTCCTAATATAGGACCCAGAATAAACATTAACATCTTATAAATGGTGCTAATTTGGAAAAATGCTCAGATACAGTTCAGTTAATTAATTGTGACAGAAATACAAGCATATAGGTAAAAGTAGTGTGTAGTTGAGCTGACAGTGATTTGCTCATTCCACAAGAATGTTACCACTAATCTACTAAAAAAATACAATTTTATATCTCCTTTGAGGTCTAAGATTACTGATGGAGGGTCTGGCATGGGTGACTAAAGTTTCCATGGCATTTGAGAGGGGGCTGATTGATTCGACAAGAATGCTGCTAGAAAGAGGGGTGGGGGTGGGGGTGGATTTAGCACCTTGCCTCTTTTCTTGCTATGAATTCCAGAAAACCAGAAGAAGGTATGATAAAGAGTGGCTTGGAATTAAATCAGGTAAGACTTTGACCTTAACGAGACAATTTTTGAATTTAGCCTATCATGTCAATGGAATTTAGAAATACTTATTTGTATTTTCACTTTCATTCCATTAGACGTCTTGACAAGCATATTTATTACATGTGGACTATGAAAAGTAATCCTGGTAGGCACTGTGGAGGATAAAAGGCATGTAGTAGTATGTTAAAAAAAAAAAAAAAAAGCTTCAGGCCAGGTTAGTCACCTGTTTTCTCAATCTTTATAGAAATCCTATGAGGTTATTAGTACTCTTTTGATCCCATTTTATAATTAAAAAAAAAAAACACTGAGGCACAAAAATGCTTACATTTTGAAATGTGTACAGCAGAGTGGAAAAGCTTCTGCTATGACACGATTCTATTACTGAAGACGTGCGTGTGCATGAGACAATAGAATCACAAAGATTCATCACAACTACTCAAATTAATTGTAGAATTGTAGCACTATGGCATTCTAGAGGCGGATCTTCACTAATCAATTAGAGCTGGTGAGCAACATGCTTACAACTGCAAGATATGCATAAGCCTTCTCTGAGCCCTATACATACAGTTACTTTGGGGCCAAACTATTCCTGGTCCCACAGGAATCTTAATTTCACCATCTCCAAAACCTACCACCTGCTCCAGACCTGCTCTTTCTGTAACTATGTTTCAGTGAACTGAAGTGTCATCCAAACTCAAATCCTGAGTTGTCTTTGAATCATCCTCCTGACTTACTTTACGTCCCATCAATAAATGCTCCTGTCAGTTCTGTCTTCTAATTATTTCTCAAAAACCCTGTGGCAATCACATTTTCCTGGAAATAAGTGCTGAGATGGAGACATGAGCAAAAGCAGTTTATTCAGAGTTTTTTTTTTTTTTTCCCTGTGAAATATACAGAGAGAAAGAAGAAGAATTGGATAGTAAGAGCCATCAGGTTGTGTGGCAAACCTGACAGGGCAGGGAGTTTCAGACAATAAGGCAGATCTTTCAAAATCAACCCAGTAGGGAGCTCAGAACTAGAAACTGACCATTATATGAGTCCCATATTGGGAAGAAATGGCCAGATTCCAGCGCTGTGTCATGTCAGCCACTGGCTGGGGCTGGCCAGGATAAACATGATCTCAATTCAAATGCTTCGGTGCATTTTGAAGACTACAGCTGGAAGGGGTTGGCTAACTGCACTTCTTGAAGCTGGATATCAAGTTCTTTCTTGAAAACAAACCCTAGTGACACCTCAATGGTGTCCACATACTCCTCTTCTTTCTATTCTTGCAGTAACGGATTCAATCCAGATCTTCACTGAGATGACTACAATGGTTTCCTAGCTGGTCCTCTTGACTCTGTTCTTGCCCATCTCCAATCCATACTGCACAATGTCACCACATCTTTCCAAAGATCAAACGTGAAAAAGTAACTCCTCTCTCAAAACATGTCAAAAGATAGTGTTTCACAAGATGATGTATAAGGTCCTTCATGATAGATTAGCTGCTTGGCTTTAACCACACTCCTCCCCCCACCATATACACACAAGACATCATTCTGACACCATCTCTTTCCAAGAAATGTTCCCTGACTGCGTCAGCCTGTGTTGTGTCTCTTGCTTCTGTATATGTTTTCCTCATTAGATTGCAGGTGCATCCAAGGCAGGAAATAGGTCTTACCTCCCTTAACTCTCCTACTAAGCTCACTGCCTGGAACTTATACTCTAATATACATTTATTGAAAAATTAAATGATGGGCAAAAGTGATATTTAATTGAATATGAAGCCTCAAGAGGATTGATATATACATATATATGTGTCATATATATAATTTACATATATGCACTCACGCATTTCATATTATGTATAATTATACACATAATTTTAGTTTTATAATTAAAAGGAAAAATTACTGAATCTACTCCATCATCAATAATCATAATTTTTAAAAATCAGCACTATGATAAAAACATAAAATATATTTGCTTATATTTAAAGTGGGCAATATATTTGGGAATTTAAAAATGCCACACTTAGTTTTGTTTTTTGATGGGAATGCACGGTAACTCATGTAGACTTGATTCTGTAAGTGCCATTCAATTTTATTTTAGTGACCTAAACAATGGGCATGTCTGAGAGAAAATCTACCCCATCAGATTTCTAAGGAGATGGCACATTTTGTAAGATGCAATAAAAAATTCTATTTAATTAATTTGCTTACAAACCCCTGGTTATTATGTGGAGAAAAATTTAAGATTTTTCCTATATTATTTCTTTTCCTATATTATTTTCCTTTTCCTATATTATTTCTATGCATAACCTTATATGTGTTCTCACTATGAGATATATGAAATTCTTCACATTTAGATTTTCCCCCAAACTTTGTCTTTTATTAGGAAGAAAATATATTTTCTTTCTCTCTTTCTCTCCCCTTTCCTTCTCTCCCTTGTTTCTTTGCTCCTTTGTTTCTTCTTTTTTTGTTCATTCTCTTGCCTTCTCTTTCCTTCCTCCCTCCCTGTCCTTCTTCCTTTCCTTTCTTTCCCTTTTTTCCTTTCCCTTTTCCCTTTTCCCTTTCCTTTTCCCATTCCTTTCCTCCTTTTTCCTTTCCTTTCCCCATTCCAGTTTCCTCTACTCTCCTGTCTTCCCTCCCCTCCCTTTCCTTCCCTTCCCTTTCTTTTCCTTTCCTTTCTTTCCTTTCCCTTTTCCCTTCCCTTCCCTTTCAACAAAAGTACTACCTACAGGAAGAGAATGTATTGTTTCACAGGTGAGTAAACTGCATCTCGACTTCCATTTTCATCTGACTAATGACCTGTGAGTCTGGGGTCTTAGGGTGATAAATACAGTAGAAAAAGTATCAGAGGAAATGAATGATGGTGGCCAAGACATGTAAAATTCTCAGGATACATAAGAATGTTACTGGATGGTCAGTGGAGAAACTGAACTGTGGAGAGGCCAGCCCCAGAGTGTGGCTAAGCCTTAGAGAACCAGTGGGGAGAAGTTGTAATCTTCCTGTGACCTCTACCTGACCTACAGGTCTGTTGTAAAATCTTAGCAGTTTGTTTTGTTTTGTTTTGTTTTGTAATGCAAGGATCTGACTTAAGCTTTATTTGCCTAGCATCCATTTCAATGAGGCTATCCCCCAATAATCACATTCCCAGTCACACCTCCAGATGAACACCTGGGCCACTTCCCCCATCTGAGCCTCCTTCATTTTAAAGATCTTCATTGATTTCAATAATTGACCTTTTGGGCCACTTTTTTTTTTTTTTTCCTCTACCTGTGCTTCAAACTCCTGCTCTTATGTTTCAAATTCACCAATAAAGAGTGAGCCCACAAAACCCAAGACCCCCACCTTTGACCCCAATAAAAGCAGAACCTCTGGCCTGTTCTCTCTCCCGCTCCCCTCCCCCCCACCTTGCTGTGTGGCCTCAGATGTGCTGTGCCATTTGCAGTCTTGTAAGTAATAAACCTTTACTCTTTTTCAAAGTTTCAAAGTTTCCTGCTGGTTATTGCTGAAGGGCATCTTGCAGTCATAAGAACCACAAGGGTTAGTCCAGTCATTGCATTGGTTTGGGAAGGGGAGATGTTTGTGAGAAGTTCACAAGGGCCCAGGTGAGTGCCCTCAGGCATTTCTAGATGACAACATCACAATGGATGAGTACCTCCTAATATTGGTCCACTTGGCAACCCTTCTGCTTCATGATTTTCTATCCAAAGCCCATTACCACAACCCCTCCACCATCATTCTCATATTCAGCTGGTGACTTTGACCTTATAACCCTATCAGATTTTTCTCTTTTCTACTAAATGGCTTTGGCATTTGGGCTTATGTTCAAACTTAATGGAATTCTGCTCATTCAACAAATATTTATGAACATCTATTAAATAAATACCTAGATCTGCTTGGATACAAAGATGAATAGGATGTATTCCTGCCCTAAAAAGCTCCAGCCTAGAGGCAAATATGGAAAACATGCTTAGACCAAATTTAAATAATAGCACATTTTAAAACAACATATCACCAAGAGTGCATTTTAGATAACATTAAATTTCATTAAGAATCTCTCATACTACATTCAAATACAAGTAGAGAAAATTAAATCCATATAGGTATAAATATATTTTTGCTCCTAGGAAACGTAGTTTATAAGTCCGCAATATGCCCCTCTTGGCATTAAAAAGCCAAAGAGAGGTGGAGAAATGTTATTGTTTGTAAAATGAATGTGCATTAAACATCTGCTTTATGTAAACAAATAAGAAAAGACCCAATAAACACTAGTGTCTCCCCTGTGTAGGCCTTAGAAATAAACTTATTTTGATGATGTTTGACTATAGCTATAGCAGTTTTGATATCCAACTAAGCTTAGAAAAGTGGGAATTTTACCTTAAATGGATTTCAAACTAATATGCCTATTATGCCATGTGTAATATGGCATGTTCTTCTCTTATATGAAATACAATAAGACAGGGTTATTTTCGCAGAAGTCAAGTAATATGCTTATGTTCTGTAATACTTTTTGTGATTACAGAAACATATAAGCACACGGCTTAAGGACTACTAATTTATTTTTACATAAAGCTGGTGGTATCTCAATGACATAAAAGAAGCAAAATTGTAATATGGAAAACAAGAATTGGGTTAAAATATGTGATGGGGGATCCCTGGGTGGCTCAGCAGTTTAGCACCTGCCTTTGGCCCAGGGCGCAATCCTGGAGTCCCGGGATCGAGTCCTGCCTCCGGCTCCCTGCATGGAGCCTGCTCTCCCGCCTCCTGTGTCTCTGCCTCTCTCTCTCTCTCTGTCTCTCTGTCTATCATGAATGAATGAATGAATGAATAAATAAATAAATAAATAAATAAATCTTTAAAAAAATATGTGATGGGCTTCTTTAATATAGTATAGGGTTGCTCTATGGGCACCTGGTGGCTCAATGGTTGACTATCTGTCTTTGGCTCAGGGGCATGATCTTGGGGTCCTGGGATCGAGACCTACATCAGGCTCCCCATGGGAGCCTGTTTCTTCCTTTGATGATGTCTCTGCCTCTCTCCATGTGTCTCTTATGAATAAATAAATAAAATCTTTTTAAAAACGGCTTGCTAAAAAAATAATTTTTAGAAATTAAAAAAAAAGGATTGCTCTAGATTTCTTATATCTTTTTTTTTTAAGATTTCTTATATCTGACATTAGAAATGCTATTACTATTTATGTCAGGGACATAAATATACATTATAATAAAAGCCATAGAAATCACATATGTTGCTAATTTGAGGTTTAATAATTTTTTAATATAATGAATGGTGGCAAGCCTGGAGGGGCCACTCTGTCACTGACTCATTGAATGGCATCATTGGGAGCTGGGCAATGCAGCAACTTTGTAGTATCCATTGGCTTTTTTGAATGTCTGATTTAACTACTCTCCAAATTAAAGTATAGAATTCTTAAATCATAGTCTGGGATGAGCAATATGGGAGATATGAAGATAATAGTAACATTGCTTTGGTTTCTAGGAATCATGCAACAAATAGGTAGACACAGACTATATTTTTTGTTTTCAAAGTCTACCCATTTTTCTTTTTCTGGTCTTTCATTTTTGCTTATCTGTAGGCTTGGGTTGCCTTTGTCTGTAATGGTTCCTGTTTTAGTAGGAAGCATAGTAGAAGTGCTTTCCTGAGTCAGAATCCTATCTCCATTTTGAGGCCACCTATGGACTTCTGGGGGCTGATGTTCATGTGAATTCATCATTCATCCACTTTCTGCTATACCTTCCTTCTTCTGTTTTACCCTGGCACCTACTACCACCAATATCTTAACTCCTGCTGTGTCCATCAAGGTCTCTAATAGACCATTGTATCATAGTTTCTGATAATGAAGTGGTCCTTATCCTTGCTCATTCATGTGGCAAACATCAGAAATATTAATTTACCAAATAGCTCTGGGATTCCTATTAGACTGAGAACCATCTAAATATATATATATATTTTTTTTTTTCTTTTTTTAATGCTATGATAAATTTCTTTAGATGTAAAAGTTTGAGACTTGTGGGGCATGACTTGAAAGGTAACTGGAGGCAGAGTGCTAACAAATATACCTCATACAATAAATGGGATTTCTTTTTTCACTCAGAAATAAATAGGAGAAAAAAGAGGAAAGTGGTCCATGAACCAATGAGAAGAAAAGTAAAAGCCTGTGGAGACAGGTCAAGAGAGAAATTCCAAAGGTCAGGGAGGCCACATAACTTTTAAGAATAAAGATAGTCTGTTTAATAACTAGCTTAAGCTTAGTTACATAGAGTGTTCTAATACAAAAAGCCTATCATCTGAAAATATCCATAAACAGCTATAATTCACATAGCATTAAATCAATCATATTTTAGAGAATGAAGAATTGAAGTAGTATTCAGAATGAGGGTTGAGTGGGGCTACAAAGTATGAAGTGGTGAACTCATCTTTGAATTCTTTTCAATTAGGAATTCAAAGCACAGATGATTAGGAACACACATTCTACCTCCAGTGAGTGCAGGAGGCAGCTTGTATTAGCCCATGAAAGTCAATTGTTAAATTTTCATAAAAGTTGTGAGCTCCTCATTAAGTAGAGTCACTATTAAAAGTTAAATATATAATAATAAATAAATTATATTTAAAAACAGACAAAATAAATACTCAAAACATCACTTCCTAATGATTTTATTACTTTTTAATATTAGTTACAGGCTTCATTTATGTCTACTGTATCTCTATGGTGGATATACAATATAACTGCGCAGTTGTGCATCTCTACTCCAGATTCAGTAATAGCTTGAATTTTGTACCTTAAAATGGGTTATGGTAGGAGTATTTACACCATGGACACTGGCAATGTTACAAATCAGACATTTTTTTGTGGAAAGCCAGGTTGTTAAATATTTACCAGTAATCATTGCCACAACTCAGCTCACATACAAGAATTTCAAGAGATTAGCAGTCAGTGGTGGTCCAGGGCATGTTGGGAAAGAAATTAGAGGGAAAAAATCTCTAGGGACTGAGTAACCGCCAAAAGATGTGAGTCATGTGAGTTTCATGACTTCGCCTTGCACTTCAGTCCCTAGTTCTTGAATCTTGAATTCAGAGCTTAAAATCTGTGCTCTTACTGCCCCATAAATGTGAGCTCCACCATTTTAGTTCTACTGAAATATCTCATTTCTAATCTATTTTGGAACTAAGATGACATAGGCATTTTTATCCTTTTTTTGAATCAATTCAGTAATGTTAAGAAACTGTACTTCTGACAAAGAGGGCGATAAATCTTCATGACTACCTATTTTCTGGTATTAAAAAAAGCCTCTACTAGATTTATATATTTTATCATTTTCTGGCTTTATATTACATTCCTAAAATCATGCTTATTGGATTTATCTTTACTGATTAGTTAGAAAGGATAATACAAGAACATCCAACAGATGTTTGATTATTGGAGCATTTGTGTACTTCCTATATAATTTCCTCATCCCCTATTTTCAGTATCCTATAGTTGAAGTCCCCAATAACTTGAAAGCTCCAGCCTTTACACTGTTCTATAACATTTTAATTTTTTTATTTTACTTTTTATTTTTAATTTGTATTTATTTATTCATGAGAGACACAGAAAGGGGCAGAGACATAGGCAGAGAGAGAAGCAGGTTCCATGCAAGGAGCCCATGTGGGACTCGATTCTGGAACCCCAGGATTACATCCTGAGCTGAAGGCAGATGCTCAACCACTGAGCCACCCAGTCATCCCTGTATTATAACATTTTTTAAAAAAGACTGATTGATTGATTGATTTGAGGTGGGGGGAAGCAGACAGAGAGGGAGAGAGAATCTCCAGCAGACTCCCTGCTGAGGAGCCAGAAGCAAGCCTGGATCCTATGACCCTAAGATCATAACCTGAGCCAAAGTCAAGAGTCAGATGTTTAACTGACTGAACTACTCAGATGCCCCTGTTTTCTGACCTTGATGGAAGCAAGAGAGCAGCTCCAGCTTCCTGAAAGGATTATGTATAAATCTCATGGTTTTGTGAATCAGTGATGTGGTATAGGGATGAGGTTATGGGCTCTGGAGCCAAAATGATTCCAATCCTTACCCTTTTACTTGATATCTAGGTGACCTTGGTCATCTCTCTCAAACTTTCTGAGAGGAACTTTCTAAGAGGAAGCTTAGCTTAAGCTTAGCTTAGCTTCCTCATCTATAAAATATGGACAAATGGTATTATCTATTTCATGGGTATATTAGTTTACAATGGTTGCTATAAAAAATCACCACAAACTTGGTGGCTTAAGAAATTTAATTGCTCATGTTTCTGAAGGCCGGAAATTCAAAATCCAGATACTGTAATGGACAAACTCCTTCAGATTCTCTAGGGGAGATTCTGTTCCTTGACTCTTCCAGCATCTGGTGGTTACTGTTGTTCCTTGGCTTGTGGCTGCATCACTCTATTCTCTGCCTCCATTGCTTCTTTGCTACATCGCCTCCTTCTGTCTCCCTCCTCTGTATGTCCCTTGAAAGGACACTTGCAATTGGATTTAGAGCCCACTGGATTATCCAGGATGGTCTCATCTCAAGATCTTTAACTTAATTATATCTGCAAAGGCCTTTCACCAAATAAGGTAGCTCTTACAGGTTCTGGACTTTAGGACTTGAAATATCTTTTAGGGAACTACTATTTGACCCACTAGAAGGGGGGTAAGAATTCAGTGAGTGAATGCAGACAAAATGCTTAGAACGGTTATGCACAGAATAAAGGAACATTAAATATTTCTCCTTTTCTTTCCGCTCTGTCCCTTCTCCCTCTTCTGTTTTCATTTTTTTTTTTTAATCAAAACCACTGAGTTTCCATATTTAGTTCTAAGTCTCAGGATTCAGTTTTCAGTGAATTTCTTCATTGCTTCCCAGCCAAACCTAACCTTAATTTTGATGTTGGAGATTTTGGAGTAGAACCATTTGAATTCAAATGAAACATCTGTCCTTGTCTTTGTTACAGAATATTTTTATCTGAGCGCCTGCCTAAGAATACCTATCTCCTATGGCCTGGTTGTCTTGTTCTTTCCAATCTACCTTTCAGGCCTGGATAACGATGCTTGGCCCTCAAACACACAAGCCACACTTCTGAATGCTTCCAGCAATGATTATGATTTGAAATAACTGCACATTTTGTATTACGCACACTTATGCTTCTGGCTTTCTTGCCAGAACCAGCTTCCAGATGTCCTTGCTTGCCTGACTTAGAGATACCAATGATGATCATGCCCTGAGACAACTGTATGCCATGCATTATGTATTTTGCCTTCTCACTTCTCTGCTGTCAGTTCCCAAAGAAGGAACAGCTAACTTAGTTCTTGACTCATCCTCGTAGGGAAGTCTCAGGAACCCTGTCTTCTATGCCCCACTTTATGTCTTGGGACACAAATGCAAAGTGGCCCTGGACAAACCTAAGATAAAATGGACTATTAGTAGCGAGGCTAAATTCCAAAAATTTGAGTAGTTTGAATGGTTTAATAGTTTCTTAACATTTGGGGGAGCTGTATTGAAGCAAGAAGTAAATGGTTTATAAATTGAGAATATTTAGATGTCCAGTTATACAGAGTCATCCATGAGTCAGTCACCCATGAGTCACACAAGCAAATATGCTGATATTAGAGACAAGTAAAATTTGACTATTCCCAAATTCAAAAAATAAAAATAGTGTTTCCCTCAAAATTTAAGAGAACTTTTTTCAAATATATATATGTATATATTATTTATTATTTATATATTTATATTTATATTTATATTTATATTTATATTTATAGCTATACTTCAGCACTGTGTAACCTGTTTACTACTCTGGAAAGAAACCTGGTATATTTATTGTTTTATGTTTTCATTAATTCTTAATTTTATCCCACAGATTTTACTGTGAATGAGTCTTGACTTTTTAGGGGTTATCTAGATACTTTACCTGACATTCATTTTACTTAGGGAAAAATAAAAAAGAATTTGAGTTCAAGCTTCCTCAAGGGAATACTCCCTGCTGTACAGAAATGACTTTAAAACGAAGGCTACATTATCTGAGGACTGCAATGCATTAAAAGGGATTGTAGTAACAAGAAAAAATCTGGTAGGATTAGCTCACTGTAAGACCATATTGCACAATATTTTTCAAGTTTAGTCATATTATACTACATTGAACTTTTCAGTTTATTGATTTTCTGTACATTCTTGTTAAGATTGTGTAATGGCTGTTCAGAAAAGCTCTAAATTGAAAAAAAAAAAACTAAACCTCGGAAAGTAACTTTTAAAGTTCTGCTAATTAAATGTTTTCACTGGATGGTAGTTTCATCCATTTGGTTATTAATTTTCTGGTCTTTTAGGAAGTTTATGCAACTTGTTTAATGAACAGAGAGGTGTGATTTGCTTCCTGCATCTGGAACACAGCTTCAAAAGGAGTCTAACTTACCCTCTCATGACATCAGCAGGGATTATCCTTTTTGTTTTGTTTTAGTTTTTTTTTTTTTTTCTTTTTTCTTCTTCCCTGTAAATAGTAATAGAATCCTCAATGTCCTACCAGGACTTTAGAAATTACCATAGAATGTTTATCCTCTCCTGCTGAAGCCATACCCTAGTTGTGATAACCTTACTTCCTCCTGGAAACCAAGATTTGAAATATAGACTTTATTTCTCATCGTTGTTACATTTAGAATATGCTTCAGCTCCAAGAGACTCAAAATCTCCAAAAACAGTGGCTAACCCAATTAAAATTCCTTTTTTCCCCTTATGTTCAAGAAGTTCGGATTCAGGAAATACTAGACTTGAATGGCATGCCACAGTACTAGAAATCAAGGCTCCTTCTATCTTTTATATCTCAGACATCCTCAGCATGCGGCTTTCCCTTCACAGTCTCAGTTAGCTACTCATGCTCTAACCATCCAATCAATCCTCATTCCTGGAAGGAGGAAGGGACAAAGAAAGACATGCTTCCATTTCCAGTTCTTCACGTAAGCAGCTTGGAAGTCACCACTCTGTCCTGCCAATAAGTAAAAAGTTGAACTGACTGAAAATCAACTATGCTTCTTGAATCTATAGGACAGGGGAGGAAACAGAGCAAGTCACTACCCCCAGAATTGCAGACACAGACAGGGAATTGTGGTTTATTCAGGCAGAAACAAAGGAGCAGAAAGTGCTGTGGGGACTAGTGTTGGGGGTAAAAAACACTGAACTGTAAGATTACTGAAGACCCAGTGTGGACAGGTATGAGAATTAAAAAAAAAAAAAAAGAGGATCGTATCTCCCCTTCCCCCAACCTGCCAGTAGCTTTGTGAAGTCTACCTCCAGGAGTTTTACCAAGGTTATCAGGAAAAAAAAATCCTTATGTTTACAACATGGGGAGGAGAAAGGGACCATTGTAGAATACACAAGAGGATCTATTCTCCTTAACAAGGTCTGCTCTTAGGAGAAACTAGTTAACTAGAGCCTAACCTGCTGGGCCATTATCAGAGCCTAATGGACCTGAGGAACCTAGCCCATGCCAGTTATCCTGTTCCAACTAAGAGGAGAGAAAAAAAATCTGAGACCCACGTGTGAAGTTCTCAGTCCAGAGTCATAGGCTCACTCCAAGACTGAGACCTAATCATAACCTATAGAACACTTCCCTCCACCCATACCTGACCATCACTAAAGGTCTACTTATATCAGCAAATTTTACTTGGTCCATCATGTTTAACTATAAAGAAAAAATTAAAAGTTATACCAAAGGCAAAAAAGCACAAATTGAAGAGAGAGTGCAAGCATCATAACTAGATGTGGCAGGAAGGCTAATACAACTATGACTAATATGCTAAGATATCATCTTAATGGATATCTTAATGGATAAGATACACGACATGTAAGAATAAACAGGCAATGTAAACAGAGAGAGGGAAACCCTAAGAAAGTTTCAAAAAATAAATATCAGGTGTAAAAACAACTGTAACAAATGAAGACTGCCTTTTTAAAATTTAAATTCATTTTGCCAACATATATATAACACCCAATGCTCATTATATCACGTGTCCTCCTTAGTGCCCATCATCCAGTCACCCCACCCCACACCCACCTCCCCTTAAGTAACCCTCGTTTGTTTCCCAAAGTTAAGAATCTCTCATGGTTTGTCTTCCTCTCTAATTTTCCCCCACTATTTCCCCTTCTAATCTTATGGTCCCTTTCACTATTTCTTATATTCTACATATGAGTTAGACCATATGATAACTGTCATTCTCTGACTGACTTATTTCACTCAGCATAATACTCTTCAGTTCCATCATGTCAATGTAAATGGTAGGTATTTATCCTGTCTGATGGCTGAGTAATATTCCATTGTGTGTATATTCCATATATATATATATATATATATATATATGATATGAGATATCACATCATATATACACATCATATCACATGAGATATCATATCACATATCATATCACATGTGAGATATATATATCTCACACTTTCTTTATCCACTCATCTGTGGAAGGACATCATGGCTCTGTCCACAGTTTGGCTATTGTGGGCATTGCTGCTGTGAATATTGGGGTGCAGATGCCCCTTCATTTCACTACATTTGTATCTTTGGAATAAATCCCTAGTAGTACAATTGCTGGATTGTAGGGTAGTGAAGACTGCCTTTGATGGGCTCATTAGTAAACTGGGCATGGCTAAGGAAATTATGTCTAAATTAGGGAACATATCAATAGGATTTTCCAAAACCAAAAAGCAAAAAGAACAAAAAAATTTAAAAACCATAAACAAAACCAAAAACAAAACAAAAGAGCAGACTATCCAGGCTGTGGGATACTTACAAAAGGTATAGCATATAAAGAATCTGAATACTAGAAGAAGAAAGAGAAAGGAATCGAAGAAAATTTTCAAACAATAATGACTGAGAATTTCCCCAAAATAATGCCAAACCCCAAACTACAGATCCAGGAGTCTCAGAGAACACCAAGCAAAATAAATGCCAAAAAACTACTTAACAGCATATCATTTTCCATCTATAGAACATTAAAGATAAAGAAAAAATAAAAATGAAAAAATACCAGGATAAAATACCTTATAATAAAACTATCTTTGTTCACAGATTATATGACCATCTATATACAAAATAAAAAAAAGAATTGAAAAAAATTCCTGGAAATAATAAGCAATTTAAGCAAAGCTGCAAAATATAAGGTTAAAATACAAAAGTCAACTACTTTCCAATATACAAACAATGAACATGTAGAATTTAAAATTAAATATCCATTAACATTTACATCCATGCTGCCCCCTAAAATGAAATACTTTGGTAAGTTAAACAGAATAAACATAACAAAAGCAGGATAACTATAAAACTGAACAAAATCAAAGAATTAAGAGATTAAGAGCACTGAGTAATGTGCAGAAGTTTGAATTGTTATATTGTATACCTGAAGCTAATATAACACTGTATGTTAATCATACTTCAATTTTTAAAAAAAGGAAGGAGGGAAATCAAAGATTTAAATAAATGGAGGAACAGCCCATGTTTGTGGATAGTAGACTCAATAGTTTCAAGTTTCTCTCCAACTTCATCTATAGATTCCGATGCAGTATTATCAAAGTTCCAAGTTATTTTGTGGATTTGGCAAATTGATTCTAAAATTTATACAGAGAGCCAGAAGACCCAGAATAGTCAACACAATATGAAGAAAAAGAATAAAGTTGAAGGTCAGACACTATCTGACTTCAACACTTCCTATAATGCTATATTAATTAAGACAGCGTGTTATTTGCAAAAGAAGAGACAAATAAATCATTGGAACAGAGTAGAGAGCCCAGAAATGGACCCACATAAATACAGTCAACTGATGTTTGACAAAGGAACAAAGGCAATTCAATGGAGCAAAGATGGTCTTTTCTACAAACGACACTAGAACAGCTGGGCTATTACATACAAAACAATGAATCTTATAGCCTTCACAAAAGTGAACTGAAAATGACCACAGACCTAAATGTAAAACTCAAAACTATAAAACTCCCAGAAGATAACATAGGAGAAAAACCTACATGACTTTTGGCATTGTCATGTCTTTTTAGATACAACACAAAAGGCATGATCTATGAAAGAAATAATAAGTTGGACTTCTGCTCTGTGAAAGACAATGTTAAGATAATGAGAAGATAAGTCACCAACTGGGAGAAATATTTGCAAAAGGCACATTTGATAAAGGACTGTTGTGAAAAATATACAAAGAACTCTTAAAACTCAGCAATAAGAAAACAATTCACCTTGAAAATGGCCAGGACCTTAACTGATAACTCAGCAAAGAAGATGCACAGATAGAAAATATGCATATGAGAAGATGCTCACATCATATGTCATCAAAATGCAAATTGAGACAATGACATATCAGTACATAGCTGTTAGAATGGACAAAATCTGGAACACTGACAACATCAAATGCTAAAAAGGATGTGGAGCAACAGGAACTCTCATTCACAGCTAGTAGGAATGTGCAATGGTACAACTACTTCTGGCATTTTTTTTTACTAAACTAGACATACTGTAGGATCTAGAAATCTCACTCTTTAGTATTTACCCAAAGGAATCGAAAACCAATGACCACACAAAAATCTGCACATAGCACCCTTATTTATAAGTGCTAAAACTTGGAAGCAACCAAAATGTCCATTACTAAGTGAATAGATAAAGTGTGGTATATCTAGACAATGGAATTTTATTTGGTGCTATGAAGAAATGAGCTATCAAGCCATGAAAAGACGTGGAGGAACCTTAAATGTCCATTACTAAGTGAAAGAAGTCAATCTGAAAAAGGCTGCATATTGTGTGATTCCAGTTACATGACATTCTGGAAAAGGTAAATCTATGGACACAATAAGATCATTAGTTGCCAGAGGGTGAGGGTTAGGGGGAAAGGGTGAATAAGGAGAGTACAGCTGATTTTTAGTGCAGAGAAAATAGTTTAAATGATGCCATAATGATGGGTACACATTATCATACATTTTCCAAATCAGTAGAATATACAGCATCAAAAGTGAACAGTAATGTAAATTCTGGGTTATAATGATGTGTCAATGTAGATTCATCAATTGCAACAAGTACCACCTGGTGAGAGATGTTGGTAATGAGGGAGGCTATGGATGTGTGTGTGGGCAGAGAATATATGGGAAGTCTCTCTACTCTTGTCTCAGTTTTGCTGTGAACTTAAAATTTCTCTAAAAAATATAGTCTTGAGGCACCCGGGTGGCTCAATTGGTTAAACATCCGACTCTTGATTTCATCTCAGGTCAGAACCTGAGATCGAGCTCCGTACACTGAGCATGAAGTCGACTTAAGATTCCCTCTCTCCCTCTCTCTATCCCTCCCCCTGCTCATGTGTACACACTCTCTCCCCTCTCCAAAAAACAAAACAAAACAAAACAAAAAATACTCATAATTTAAAAGATAACTTAAAAAATGAGGAGGAAAGGGAAGGGAAGAAAGGAAGGAAAGGATGAATGGGAGGAAGAAATGTCTCTGTCTTTTTAAATATATTCAATGAAAGGCACACATGACCGGTGTGCTTACATTTCCTTACCAGAGTTTGGGCACATGATCATTCCTTGCAAAGGAGGCTGCGAAATGTAGTCTTTATTTCTGGCAACTCACTTTATCCTTACCCTTTATTTAGAATTTTTTAGCGTAATTTTAAAAGTTGAATTTTTCATTTCTACACTGTGAAAGTAATTATATAGTAAATAATACAAAAATTACAAAATAGAAAAAATAAAGACTTAAATTCTAAAATTCTTCACCATAAAGAAACATAAGTTAGTGTTTTGGGCATGTGGTTTCATTTTCACATCTATGTAATATATAAGACTATACATAATTTGTTAACAAAATATCTTGGATTTTTTTTTCCATGTCAGTGTACCATACCGATAATTTTATCCAATCTTGGTATCATCACAGGGAGAAGAAAAATTTTCAATTTTCAATTCAGGCCCTCTTCTGTTTGAGTCTTAGTTATATTTTATGAAATATTTTAAATTTATAGAACATGAAACATGAATAGTCAAGAGTAGCTTGTGAAATACATTCCAAGACCAGGTCAAATGTATAATCATCAAGACATATTTTCTAGTTTGTTTTGTTCCCTTAATACTGATAATAAAAGCCACCTGAAAAATTGTTCCCTGCTTTGCCAAACCAATGATGACATGGACTTAGATTTAGGTTTTTCTCTCTTCTTTATTTGGCATAAATATTTCAAGTCACCAACATAGTCCTCTATCCTCTCCATCCTCACATTCATATTTAAATTCTCATGCTTGTTGAATCCTTTCTTCTATAGAACCTTAGGTTTTTATAACTGGGGCATTTATTTATTTAGACCAGTTTGTCTTCTACAGAACTCAGAGGTAGCAGATGTCCCCATGCCCATTACAGAATTACTGTTATCTCCTGTCATCTTTCTATCACCATATCAATGGCAACATTATAGGATTTACTTCTTATCTGAAGTTGACCATGCTCTTCTAAAGTAGTGATTCTCAAACTGTGCTCCCTACCAACAGCAAAGAACATCAACTGGAAACTAGTTTAAAATGCAAATTATGGACCTACTGATTCAGAAACTCAAAGTGGGGCCCAGAGATCTGAGTTTTAACAAGTTTTCTAGGTGATTTGAAGTACATCACCCTTTGGGAATCACTCTCTAAATCAGAGGATTTTGACCTTGCTCACACACTGGAATTACCCGGGGAGATTTAAAAATATATATATATGTCTGGGTCTTAACCCCAGAAATTCTGAATTAGTTACTGAGGTGAGGCTAGAGAATTGAGAATTTTACTAGCTCCCTAGCTGATTATAAAGTGCAACCAAGGTTGAGAACCAAAGCTCTAAATCATTTATAACTTCACATTATATTTGCCAACTCCAGGTTCTTTGAGCTTTTTTCTCTCCCTGAGGATCTATGCCATGTGAGGATACAGAGAGGCTACAATGAATTAGATATTACCTTGTTGTGAGTGGATTTAGATATTAAATGAAATGTGACACTGCATCTTACCATTTTCTTTGGTTTTGCTTATCATACATGATGAGCCTTTGAACTTGAAGCTGAATTAATTTAATGCAATGTTTCCTTTTGAATCTATTGGATTTTGTGTGCATTGGGGTGACATGCAAAACAAACATCTAAATGCTCTTCCTGTGATCTTTGGGAAAAGCACCAGAGGAGAAAGAGTGTCCACGGTACATTAACCATGTAAAGTGAGTTTAATCAGATGGAATTGATTTGTTTAAGTTACACTTACATGTACAAAAAAGAAATGTTCTGGACTAAATAAATTCAGTATTAAAATTGCCTTCACACTCCATACCTAACCAATTTCATCACCATATATGCTACCAGTTAGATGCTACTTGGGGAAGAAAACGTGATTCTTCAGCTAGCAAATGAAGAGAGAGAGCAAGAAGTAACTTCTTCACGGTTTCAGTGAGGAGAGGGATATGTTAAGTACCGTTTTTTCCCCTGTTATGCCAGACAGATGAGAAGCACTCTGAATTCGTTTTGCAACAGACAATGAATTGCTTTCTTCACACTCAGTTAAGTGTTTTAATCTTGCCTTTTAAAAACAAACATCAACCAGTGGCATACTGCTTTTTGTTTTCAATCTCATTTTATAGGTGGAGAAAGATCAGTGGTGACTATCTTTTGTAAGGCAGGCTAGATAGTGGGAAAAGCTGCTTTGAAACTGGGCTTCCTATTGTTTTTGAGTAAGAGGAGTCTAGGATACTCAAGGCCAAGTGAAGGCATTTAACCACTGGAAGCAAGATGGATATAATTACTGAAACATATAGCAAAGGAAGAAAGACAACTAGGGCATTTTGCCTTGGCAGAGATCTGTGGTGTGATGGTCCAGCAGCAAGGGTACTCTACTTGAGTTTTCAAGTCAAATGTTGGAGTGGAAAATCATGAGCTCTTCTTTCCATTCCAGAAATGAGCAAATTGTCAGATTTTGGGCCCATCTATTGAAAGAGAACCAGAGACCCCAAAGGAAGAGCCATGAAATGTCACAGGAAGTATGCAGTACTTTCCCTCAAATCCTCCTCTAAGGCAATTTAACTGAATATACTAAGTTGGGAATACCCAGCTCTTTTGAGGCCTACAGGATGCATGATCTGAGATGACACTGATACCAGAGGAAGCAAAATGTTAAGGTCCCCCTGTTAAGGTAAGAATCTATAGAGGTCGGGTGACACATTGAGTTCTGGATCAAGTTAACCACAAAAGGGGCTGATGCAGGAGTCAACAAACTGGCCCATAGCCCCATTTTGCTCACCATCAATTTATGTAAATATTTATTGGAACACAGATACATTTCTTTTTTAATGCCTATGTCTTCTTTTGTGCTCCCACAACAGATTTGAATAGCTACAATACATACCATATAACCTTAAGCAAAACCTAAAATATTTACTCTGGCCCTTTAGAGAAAAAGCTTTTATGACCTTTAGTCTAATGGGTCCCCATACCTACCCCCTAGCTTTTTTCATAGTCTCTGAGTGGAAAAGTTGGGATGAATGTATCTAACAGTGGACAGATTCCTGATAATGGTTACTTGCCTCATAGAACAAGAGCCGTAACAGTAGACAAGTCCAGTGGAAGCCCTTGAACATTCCACTCCCCATCAGCCAAGAAAGTAAGTCAAAAGCAGTAACACATGAATTGAGTGGGATGGTATTGAATGATACTGCTCTTACAGTCTTTGAGTATGCAAAAGTGGCATTCCCCCATCACACATACAGAGAATGTAATTCACTGGTATGGCCTTTCATAAATCATTGGGTTAAGAATAAAATTTACCAATTATACTTAAATATTCAAACCTTTCATGTCAAATATATTTTTACTTGGAAAGATAAATACAGTCTTTGGAACCTGGTATGTGACTATTCATCCTAAAAATACATTATTTTCTATCCTTGTGATGAGGAGAATCAAGAGCATTGCACATTCAGCTAGGATGAACAACAGTACATGTTTACAATCTTGACCCAGAGCTATCTTACTTTTCCTACTCTTTGACATAATATAATCCAAAGATAACTTGATCTACTTGACATTCCTTCATTGTATTGGCCTACAATATTGATGATACCCATTTTATCAGACCAAGAAAGGAAAACTTGACAAATACTCTGAATCCCTTGGTGATACACCAGCACATGAGAAAGTGGGAGAAAAATACTGTAATTATTAAGGGCTCTTCCTCATTGGGTTTGAGTTTTTAGGAGTTCATTGTTCTGTGACATACATATCCCCAGAATGTGAAGAACACAATAGTCTACCTTTTAGCTTCTATCAATAAGAAGGAGACACAACACTTGAAAATTCCTTTCTGAATTTGGAAGCAGCACACACCACACTTAGAAGTTCTTTTCTTGAGTAACTCAGAAGGCTATTCATTTTGAGAAAATCTGAGTGTAAGATAATTATACTCCAGTTTTAGAGTATGATACAATGTATAAAACAGTTCTTCTATTTAATCAGTGTAGCCTGCTAGATGCAAAGATCTAGAAGATACACAGTGGAGATCATGGTTAATTTTATATGTCAACATGGCTTGGCTGTGGTGCCACACTGCTTAAACACTTAGTGTAGGTGTTGATTGTGAAGGTATTTTTTTTTAAATAAATCAATACATTTACAATCAGTTGCTTTTAAGTAAAACAGACTATTCTCTGAAATACTGTTGGGGTTTTATCCAGTTAGTGAAGGCTTTAAGTGAAAGACTGATGTTTCCTGAAGAACAAATTCTGCCTCAAGACTGCAACATAGAAACTACTTGAATTTCCAGCCTGCTGGCTGGTCTGTCTCACAATTTTGGGACTTTCCTCCACTGCCATGATTGTATGAGCCAATTCTTTAAAATTTCTGTATCTATCTATCTATCATCTATCTATCTATCTATCTATCTATCTATCTATCTATCTATCATCTATCTATCCATTCCATCCATCCATCCATCCATCCATCCAACCATTCATCCTATTGGTTCTAATTTTTTTTTTTGAGAATTCAGACTACCAGAGTAGATGCAGATGTGGATGAGAGAGTGGCAATGCAGAAGTATAGGATTCTGAAATCAAGTTATGCCATTTGAAAGGCAGTTAGTAGCATGCCACTAGCCCTAAATAATGAATACTAAACCAGGCAATATTAATTAATAAGGTGACCTAAGCTATGCCTCATGAGTTAGTACTGGCATAATCACTAAGTTATAAGGTCGAGTGGACACAACAGTGATACATTATACACAGAAATTCTTCATTCAGAATTGGTCCCATCCAGGTCTTCAGAGTACAAATAAATTATAGGAAATGGGGTTTTAAACTCCATTTATTTACCTGTGTCATATTAATGCCTTACCTCAGTTCACATCATGACCAGTTGATGGGCAGAACAGATTGTTAATGCAAACCTATAAAGAGTTCCTAATCCACTAAAGACTCATACAAGGATGCACCTAAAGAGCAGTGATTAGGGGAAATCTTCTCAGAAGCAATAGCCTGAGTAGTGTATTTGATCATACACTTTGTTTGAAGAAAGATATAGTCTGAGGTAGGAATAAACATGACTCAGTGGCAGTGGTTACTGGCTTAAAGATCAGAGGCAAAGAAATTTATATGGATAGGCCTATAGTAACAGACACAAAGTGTGTAGAACTCTGTCTCATATCAGTTTCAACCAAAGAATATCCATTGCAAAGAAAGAACTGGAAATTAGTTGTCCAGAATGTCTCATTCAGTAGGTGCTAGCCAGTATCTGCTGTCGGCTTTCCTATTGTTTCCCCATTAACAAAGGAGTCACGATGGCAGCAATGAACACTCTGCATAGTTGAATTGGCCTCAACTCCATCTCACCAAGCTTATTCTAGCTACCACTGAAAGTTTTACCTGTACAATTCCTCAAGGAGATGATTTAACCACTTGCTGGCAAGCTAGTAACATTAGACAGCCCTTACCCTTCTATGATTCATTTTATTGAAAATGATATATATGCCAAGTATGAATGTGTCTCTGCCTATAGTGTCTCAGTGTCAGAGGACTCAGGGATCCACTTTACAGTAAAGTAAGTATGACAATGGGCATATGACTATGAAGCCACCAGTCCTCCTATAAATTGCATCACAGAATCTGATAACCTGATAGAGCAGTAAAGCAACTTCCTTAAAGGTAGAGCTAAGCCACAGCATGGAGATGACAATTCTGTGAGTGGATGTGCTGTCCTACAAGATACCATTACATGGTGCTGTGTCACGACAGTGATAAAAATGGATCTGGGAACCAAAGAGTAGAAAGAAGAGTTGCTCACTCTTATCATTAATTCTAATTTATTGACTTGGAGACTTTGTGCTCGTTACCTATAAAACGCTAGATTTTGCTGCATTAAGGATCCCGGTTCCTGGTAGAAAGCGAACACTTCTTTCAGGGAACACAAAAGGAATCTACTAAACTTAAATCCAACTGCCATGTGGTCTTTTGGGGCACCTCATGCCATGTAGACTAGCAGGCAGAAAAAAGAATTCCTATATTGGCAGGAGTAACTGATCCTGATTATAATAAAGATATAAGACTCCTATACCATGACAGTGGGGACTAGACTGTCTACAACCCATAGAAGTTACTGGGGAATATCTTGGTGCTTCCATGTCTAGTGACAGCTGTGAATGTGCAGTTGAAATAGCCACAGTTTAAGAAGTACATAGTAATGGGGGGGCTCAGCTACTTCAGAAATGAGTCTGAGTTATACCATGGGACAAAAAACAAGACCAGCAAAAGTATAGCTGACAGTAAGAGCAAACTGGGGTGGAAAGTGTAGAAAGATGGTGAATATCAATTACAGCCCTCTATTGCTGTGTTTTATTCCATGAAACCTTTAGTTATAAAGGATTATGATTTTACTTTAACTTTTTTAGAAATTGTGACTGGGCACCACTTTGAAGTAGCACAGACAGGGCTATAGAATACTGAAAAACTTAACAAGGAACATAGAACTGTAAATAAAAGAGGTATATGTAGTAAAATTTGTCTTTATAAAACACGTAACTTCTTTCCTTCTCTTTCAAAATGCAATGAAGGGGACTTGAGAGGTTACCTTGCCTGCTATTCAGAAAAATCTAAATATAAGACATTCTTATAGGCAAAAAAAAAAAAAACAAAAAAAAAACCTATATATATGTCTATACTCACTATTCAATAATATTGGTGATTAAAAGTTTAAAAACGTTCATCTGATATTAAATCTTAGATCTTAAACTTCCTCCTATTGCAAGCTACACTTGTTCAACAATTGATAAATATTCATTTCATTTCTACTCTGTATTACACCATTACTATCTTCTGAAATCTCCAGTAAATAATCTTAATTATTTTTAAAATATTTTATTTATTTATTTGAGAGAAAGAGAGAGACATGACATACAGACAGATAGCATGAGCAAGGCGAGAAATACAGAGAAAGGGAGAGAGAATCTGGAGCAGACTTCACACTGAGTGCGTGAAGCTGGACATGGGGCTTGATCTCATGACCATGAGATCATGACCTGAGCTGGAACCGAGAGTCAGATGCTTCACTGACTAAGCCACCCAAGTGCCCCAAAATTTTAACTATTAAGCAAAAATTAAAAGAGAAGATTTTGTTCTAGGATTTCCAACTTCCTGCTTCTATTACCTATCCAGACTATTTTGGAGCTGAAAACCTAGGATTTAAACAAATACTTCTTTTAAAAAAGTTGTCAGATACTGATTTTTCATATCCACTGCTCTTGGCACATACTATCTTCTGAATTATGACAGCAATCCAATGGAGGGTTTTATTAATCTGATTTCCATCTGTCTCAAACAGCCTCCAGACTTCAACAAGAGTGTATATTCTCATAACAGAAATCTGATGATGTTGGTTTCATGATACAAATTTTCCTCCATCATTCTGTAAATCCCTCTATGTTCTGGTCCCTAACACACCTTGCTAGCCTCATCTGCTGAAACAATTTACATCTCCCTTTCATGTCTAAAAATGTACTCAACATCATAAAGTATTGTTTCTGTGTCACATCCATATAGGGCAAATATATTACAACTAATTGTCTATTTACTGCTCTTACATGCTCTTTGAAGGCAGATTCCCTATTTCCTTAATGAATAATAATTGTGCAATGGATTGGGCCATACCTTGGAAAGATGCTAGTGGCCAGGAGACATTCTTCATACTTAAAAGAAACATGAGAAGTCTTGGATGAGAGAAGTCAAAATGTAATTGTGAAAGCCACTAGCAAAATAATTTAACTAGACCACTCTTATGCTGTACACAAAAATTAATTCAATGTGGATTAAAAACTTGAATATAAGACCTGAAACCATAAAGCTTCTAGGAGAAAACATTCACGGTAAATTCTTTGATATTAGTCTTTGTGATATTTTGGATCTGGTTGCAAATGCAAAGGCAACAAAAAGCAAACCTAAACAAATGAGACTATATCAAATTAAAGAGTTTCTGCACAGCAAAGGAAATTACCAACAAAATGAAAAGGCGACCTACTGAATGGGAGAAGATATTTGCAAATCATATATCTGGTAAGGAGTTAATATCCAAGATATGTAAGGAATTCATAAAACTCAGCCAAAAAACCCCACATTCCAATTAAAAAAATGGGCAGAAGATTTGAATAGATAATTTTTCAAGGAAGATGTACAGATGACCAATAGGTACATGAAAAATGCTCAACATCACTAATCCTCAGAAAAATACAAATCAAAACCACAATGAGATGTCATCTCACATCTATTAGAATGGCTATTGTCAAAAAGACAAGAAATAACAAGTATTGACAAGGTTGTGGAGAAAAATAATCCTTGTGCATTGTTGTTAGGAATATACCAACCATGGTATAGTTGGTTGGTTGGTTGGTTGGTTGGTTGGTTGGTTGGTTGGTTTGTTGGTTGGTTGGTTGGTTGGTTGGTTGGTTCTATGGTGGTGCAGTCACCTTAGAAAAAAAATTATGGAGGTTCCTATAAAAACTAAAAATAGAACTACCATATGATCTAGCAATTTACCTCTGCATATTATTTGAAGAAAACAAAAACAGAAACTCAAAAAACATTTGCACCCACATGCCCATTTTAGCATTATTCATGATAGCCAAGACATGGAAACAACCTATGGGTCTCTTGATGGATGAATGGATAAACACATGCATACACACAGTGGAATATTATTCAAGCATAAAAAAGAATGAAATTTCCCATTTGCAGCAACACAGGTGGACCATAAGGGCATCAGCTAAGTGAAGTAAATCAGAGAAAGACAAACACCATATGATCTCACTTATATATGGATTCTACAAAATAAAACAAAAGTATCTCATAGATACAGAGAACATATTGACGGTTGCTAGAGGCAGGGGGTGGGAGGTGTGTAAAATGGGTCAAAAGGTATAAACTTCCAGTTATAAAATAAATAAGCCATGGGATGTAATGTACAGCATGGTGACCACAGTCAACATACTGTACTACTTCTGTGAGAGTCGCTAAGAGAATAGATTTTAAATGTCTTCATCACAGGAAAAAAAAAAATTAACTATGTACGATGATGGATGTTAACTATATTTATTGTGGTGATCATTGTGCAATATATACAAATATCAAATCATGTTGTGCACCTGAAACTAATATGTTTTATGTCAATTATACCTCAGTGAAAAAAAATTATACCTCAGTGAAAAAAATATAATTGTGAAGAACAGATTTGTGACCACAGGATAGCTCACACTAGAGTGGTAGATTTAATTAATTAGGACATAAGAAGAGCCCGTACCAGTTTATTCACTGGGTGGTATAAAGATCCAATGAAACCTTGGATGGGAATGGGAAATTGAAAAAGAGAGTTTGCAGAAATCCACTGCTGAAGGAGGAATTCTTGTCAGCCTTTTCATGTAAGAATTTAGATCCCACCCTAGTGGTGAGGGAAGACAGAAAACGGAGCAATGTGGAAGTGAGAAGGCATGTGTCCTGAGATGTCTGAAGGCACTCCAACTGAACCCCTGCTCTACAGGGACTAATGTAGTCCCCAGAGTGGCATGTGAGATAAAACCATTCTCCACCAAATTCTCCACATTTTCAAAGCTAAGAACGTTCAACAAAATTCTCTAAAACTTCTCGGAGATCAATAAGCACATTATATAAAGGCAGTAAAGATGATATGGTATTTTTGGGGTTTGGGTATGCTAGATCAAAAGCCACCTGATACTTTTAACCAGTTGTATGACCACTGATTTTGATTTTTGATTTTTAAGAGAGAAAAATGCTGAGAGTACCAACTGTTTCTTGGCCAAAGGCGCTGTGGGTCCCCAGCTCTGTAGTAAATGACCAACATCCCTGGATGAGTTCAGTCACCTGCAGCCTGCCTTGTCAGCACAGTTGACTATTTGGAACCAGTGGGGGTTTATTACAAGTTTGTTTATCTTTCAACAGAACCACCTGCCTGGAGTTGAATTGTCTGAGCTATAAATAGAGAAGTAGTGCACAGGGTAGTTTTACCATTACAGAGAAGAACATTAGATGGAGACAAGGGAGCAAATTTTCATTCTACTTTATAGGAGACTGGTTAGGGTCTTGGGGTTTTTTACCCAGTTAGTTTTGGAACTGCAAAATGAAATAACATTAGTAGTACCGGGATGTTTAAACGTCTGAAATCTCCTGAATGTCATTCTATAATCTCTTAAGGTCAGGGAACAATGCATGGTGGGATATTAACCTTGTCAACCCTAATGGAAAAATGGCAATCCATAAAGCAAACCATTGTAGTAACCTCTTGAGGCTACTAGAAAGTGGAACTTAGGGGATCCCTGGGTGGCGCAGAGGTTTAGCGCCTGCCTTTGGCCCAGGGCACGATCCTGGAGACCCAGGATCTAATCTAGCGTTGGGCTCCCCGGGCATGGAGCCTGCTTCTCCCTCTGCCTATGTCTCTGCCTCTCTCTCTCTCTGTGTGTGTGTGCGACTATCATAAATAAATAAAAATTTTTTTAAAAAAGTGGAACTTACCCAGTTCTGCAAATACCAGTTGGGTACAATTCAAAGCAGTATCTTTAGACTAATGCACTGTATTATTGGTTGGGTAAAAATTGTCTCAATCAATGCACATTGATTATCTCAATCAATGCATATACCAATGACCAAACTCCTGGTCAGTTTATTCTTGAGAAATGCAGAAGAATGTCCTTATAATTTTATGATGTAACATGTGAGAGATCAAAAAGTTTTAAATTTAACTTGAATTTACCAATGATATTTATCTAAATTACTAGGCCAAACCCAATTAACTTTGTTTTCTGCTGCACTTTATAAAGATAAATTCACAGAGTTTTTATCTATGTTTCCTAACTTTTTAAATTTCTGCTTTTTTTTTTTTTTTTTTTTTTAGTTTGTAAAGTTTTGAGATTTGGGGATTTTATTACTAGTATCTTTGAATATTGTTTTCAATCTTTTTATTATGCTAAAATACCCATAGAAATTAACTCTTTTTAAGTACATGCTTCAGTGATACTATATACATTTATAATGTACAATCATCATCACCATCTATCCTTGTAACTTTTTTTTTAATTTTTTTATTTATTCATGATAGACACAGAGAGAGAGACAGGCAGAGACACAGGCAGGGGGAGAAGCAGGCTCCATGCTGGGAGCCCGACGCGGGACTCGATCCCGAGACTCCAGGATCGCGCCCTGGGCCTAAGGCAGGTGCTAAACCGCTGAGCCACCCAGGGATCCCCTGTAACTCTTTTTCAAGTTAGAAAACTGGAACTCTGCACCCATTAAACAATAACTCTCCATTCTTTCCTCCTTATAGGTCCTGGCAATCACTATTCTACTTTCTATCTCACAAATTAATTTTTAAGGAAAAGTTGAAGTCAAATATTTTTCCTATTAATTTATTTACTTCATATATTTTCCTTATTTATTCTGATCAAATGTAAACATTGACAAACCACAATGCTCTGAATGATACTGACTTCACACTTTTTGTGTGTTGGGGAATGTAAATTTTTGTTTGTGGGAATATAAGTTTTCACTTGCTAGGGTAAATATTGAAGAGTGGGACTGCTGGATTTGGGGTGAGTATGTGTTTAGCCTTGTAAAAAGATGCCAAACTGTTTTCTAAAGTTGCTATGACATTTTGCATTCCCACCAGCAGTACAAAGAGTTCCACTTGCTACACATCCCTGTCAGCATTTGGTATTGTCAGTGTTTTTTGATAATAGCATTCTGTTTATAATGGTATCTCACTGTGGTTTTAATGTTCATTTTCCAAATGACTAATGATTTTGAGTATCTGTTTATGAGCTCACTTGCCATCTGTTTATATCTTTTGGTGAAGTATATGTTCAAATATTTTACCTATTTTTCAAATTGGGATTTTTGTTTGATGTTTTCTTGTTGAGTTTTGAGAGTTCTTTATGTATTCTGGTTACAAGTTCTTTGTCAGAAGTTGTTTTCAATGTTAATTCCTTTGCTTTTCCATACAAATTTTAGAATTCGCTGGTGATAATCACAAAAAATCCTGATGGGATTTTGATTGGGATTGGGTTAAGCCTATTACTCAATCTGGTCAAATAGAAAGATGATGGATAGATAGATAGATAGATAGATAGATAGATGATAGATAGATAGAGATAGACAATAGAAATATATATGAGTTATGGTTTTACATATATATATAATTTCATATATATTTAGGATGTATAAAAGGTAGCTCACAATCAGTTAATCAAATTCTTGCATTTTAAAAATATCTACCCCACCCAAAAAAAAATATCTACCCCATTTCTTATCTACCTAATCAATCTTCCCTGTGTTTGACCCCACAAGTGCTTGGGTTATTCATTTGCATACCTAATTAATCCTTTCAACGTGTGTTTATTGAACACATATTATGTGCTAGAACTGTGGCAAAGACCCAAATGATAAAGATGCAACTTTACCCTTAATGAATTTGCCCAGGCTTGAGATATGAGCAAGATGCTCTGGAAGTACAGAAAAAAGTTATCTAAATCAGACTGCATAGTAAGTAAAGGCTTTTCAGAAGAAGTGGTTTGAGCTGAAGTTTGAAGGAAAGGTCTCTCACTATACATATGTAGTATATATTTTATCATATTCTACCTTTAGTTACCATCGTCTACCCAGTGTAAGAACCTAGGAAGTGTGATGTTGGCTTTGTAATTCAACTGCCCCCTGCACAATCAATGGGATCAAGGGCACACACCTTTGCCAATGCCATCAATGAAATGGTAGGACAAGGCATCTTAGTCTCTCCCCAGTAATCTGAAAGAGGGCTAAAGAAGGACAGTCCAGTATTGGTGCTGGATTCTAGGGCAGAGATGTTACTATAGAGACAATGAGTTGGCTGTCCCCTTTAGGCATGTGAAAGTCAGAGAATAAGCAGGGAAAGCCAGCTTTCTACAGGAAGATATGGATCCTGGAGTAAAGATGTTGGAGAAATTGGGACCCTCAGAACCTGCTGGTTTTCCATTTCCTATAGGGTCCAATTGAACTTTGCTTCCTTAAGCTCTCTGCACAGTTTTTTCAGAAATTTGACTTTTCATTAGAATAAGATAGGGATGACTTCTGATTTTTGAAGTCAAAAAAGCCTTGATTGTATTAGAAATTTAGCAGAAAGGGTTGAACCCTTGAGACAATGTGGGATTGATTATATCACGAAGGTGGAATGGAGCTGCTAAGGAGCTAACTGGTGACAGGGCCAGTGTGAACCAAGGTTCTAATGGTCCCTTTCCTCTAAACCATGAATAACAATTACTTAACCATGGGACGCCTGGGTGGCTCAGGGGTTGAGCTTCTGCCTTCAGCTCAGGGCGTGATCCCGGGATTGGGGGGATAGATTCCTACATCAGGCTCCCTGCGAGGAGCCTGCTTCTCCCTCTGCCTGTGTCTCTGCCTCTCTCTGTGTGTGTCTCTCATGAATAAACAAATAAAACCTTAAAAAAAGCACAATTACTTAACATTTCAGAATCTCCTTTACCCTTAACTTCAAGCAAACAATTCTCATTTGACTTCTTTCCTAAATATTTGCCTGTTCCTTCATGTCTCCTTTGGTGTCTAGATCAGGGATCAGAAAACCTGTAAAGAGCCAGATAGTAAATATTTTAAGCCTTATGGGCTGTGTGTTGTAACTACCCAACTCTGCCTTATAGTATGAAAGCAGCCATGGCAATACATAAACAGATGAACATGGCAGCCTTCCAATAAAACTTTATTTACTGACACCGAAATCTGAATCTCATATTTTTACAAGTGAAGAAATAATACTCTTTAGATTTTTTTCCCAACCATTAAAAGATTCTTAGCTCATAGGTGTATAAAAATAGGCAGGTCATAGTTTACCAGTCTCTGTTTTAGAGGCTCAACAGGACTCTTATTTCACTTCCTCAGAAACTCTTTTACCTTTCTGCCTGAGAATCCATCTTTGTTCTTCTGATTATTTTTTCCATCCCATGACTGACTTTCAAAACCAGAAGTCAAATTCATAATCTCCTTGGTCTTCGTGTCCTACTCCTGCAATGTTTTCTTAGACCATATGTAAGTTTATCCTAATTCTTTAGCTACAAATCATTCTTGACTCCAGTTTCCTTACATTGGTTCTACAACACTTTCTTCCTGGATAATTTCTCCTCAGAGACTCTTGACCCTTTGCTAAATCTTTCTTCTCCAGTATTGCCACATGTTCAAATTTTTTCCTTTTTCTTCTTCACCATGTCTTTGGCCTCTATATTTCAACTCCATTTTATACACAAAATGCACTTACAAGACAAAATGCAATATAGGCAATGTCAATTATCTCAAAGTAGCAGCTAATTTAAGACATTCAAAAATATAAGCATACTGTATCTGTTGGGCTTAATTAGCTCAGTGAAACTCATTGATGAAAATATTTCCGTGAGAATAAATAGAATTAATATTTAAATAACTATGTAATAAATTATCATTCCATGACAATATATAATGCATACTATATTTAATCAGTCCCCAATTTGGGACTTTCTAGGTAATGATATTTCTTTCACATTCATTAATACTGCTGTGTTGAAAACTGTAGTGACTGTATCTTTGTACACATCCATGATTATTTAACTATTTAATTAGGATATGTTCCTGGAACTGCTATATCAAAAGTATTTTGTATTTTAAAGACTGTCCATTCATATTCAAAAATTACTCCACAAAAGTTACCAATTTTTACCTCTTGGGGTAATGTGTTGAATACTCAGCTTTTTCATGGGCAAACTAATGCTGGGCATTAGTAATTCTTTTTTAATTGCTAAATTAATAGGTGAGAAAATAGTATGCATTAAAAAATATTAAGGGCTTTAATACTTTGTCTAACACACATTTCTCAATTATTTTCACAGTTTATGGAGTCCTTTTCAATGTTGTGATTTTTTTTTATGTTAGAGAAGTTTTTAAAATTTTCATGGACTCAAAAATTTCATTTGTCATTTTTCTTTTCTTTTCAGTTTCTGCTGGTTGGTTAGTTTAGCTAGTTTGTTAATGGTGTTTATTAAATAACATTCCATTTTTGTTGATTAGAAATGATGGTTCTTATAATAAAAACATCATTCGGAGAACATTTTGTACTTTTGATTTTTTCCATTGATGTTTCTGTATATTCCTGTCATACTCATTTAAATATTAAAAATATGTAAGTATAACTTTCCATATTTTTTCATACTTTATATATGAGTCTAGAATGAATGGATGGTTTCCAGTCAAATTATCCCACTGCAGATATAGCTTGATCTATGGAAAGAAATGAAGTTATGCAAATTCTGCATACTTCATATAATTATCTGGTATGTAATTGTTACCTCTGCTAGATTATTAATCTAGCACAAATTCTTAACTAAGAAGTTTTTCATAACTATCTGCTAATTAATGAATGCATGTGCAGTGTGCTTGATTCAGAGCCAACCTAGGATTCAGGCAGATAGGTGGTTTACCAAGAGTTTGATGATTTGAACTCTATTCAAAAAACAACCTGAGACATTCATAGGATTTAACAAACAGCTGAAGCATAAATATCTTGTTAGGAATGTTTTATAATCTTTTTGAAGTTTTATTCATTTATTTGAGAGAGAGAGAGTGACTGAGTGGGCATGAGAAGAGGGGCAGAGTAGAGGGACAAACAGACTTCTTGTGGAGTGGAGAGCCCATTGTGGGCTAGATCCCAGGACCTGTGCAGAAGTCAGATGCTTAACTGACTGAACCACCCAGGCACCTCTGTTTTATAATCTTCTTTTGAATTAACAGTGATCAATGCCTGCGTCTTGCACAATGTGTACAATTAGTGTCCACCAAACTAACCCCAGGTCTGAGAGCACATCATTATGTGGTAACAAGGGTTCAGAATAGCTACAAGATGGGGTATTCTAGAGTTTCCTGACTTAAAGTCACCCCAAGTATATGGTCTTGTATATACAGATACATATATCAGAAAGATGGAAATACACTTAGAAATGTTCATGTTCTTTCTCAATATATAAAATGTGTTAGTTACCATAGCAACAACAGATATAGATTCACTTATTCTTTTTTTATTATATGAAAAATACACAGAAGCTAAAATATTTTACAATAAACTTTTCCATAGATGTCTAGAAGAATATTTCTGCAATCATCTATGATATTTGAAAGAATATGTTAAAATGGGAATGGAAGAGTTTTTCTTAATAAAAAGTCATTGAACTATTCACAAAAAACCATCAAGTGACATATACTTCCAAATAATATGAAACCTTCCAGTGTAGGATGAATAATATTTTGTTTTTGCCATTTAGAACTGAGAAGGAGTCAGATATATTTTAAGTGAACAATATCTAAACCTTAGGAATATGAATATCACCTTTGAATGGCAAATGCTTTCCTTTTTATATATATAATGTACAACCACAATTGAGCATGTTTTACATTTTTAAATAAGTAAGAAGGTCAATGACCAAAAATAATCTCATTGCAAAAAATATTAACCACTGGAGGAAACAAGAAAGAAGCCATAGAGAAGACACAGGAATTCCAGCTATTGAAATGATAACCACCCCATTATTGTAGTGGTTAGGATGGAGGGTCTAAGTTGGTTAACATACTGAATTAAAATTTGCAGATATAAATTAGGAGACTCACCAAACAAATTGTGTTAAAAAGGGTCTTAAAATGGTAGTTTACACTTTGTCTTTGAGCTTTAGACATAGAACTTGCCTGAATGCTCAACTCCTTTTGGACATTTCACAGGTGCTGCAGCTGAAGTTAGGATCTCTAACTACCCCTATTTTTCTTCCTGGCCCCCTTATTCCCATATGGCAGCACTACCCACCTGGGGACTTGAACCAGAAACATCATGACCGTTTTATAACCTCTCCCTCAGGATTCCCTTTTCACTCCTCCAAAACCATCCAATAAATTCCCAATTGCTCAGAGTGAAGGCAGAGCAGCGCTGTTTTAACAAATTCCCATCCTCTCATTTCACCTCTCAAACCCCGCAAACAGTCCCCTGCCAACTACAGATAAAGCCAAAACTCCTATACATGCTATTACCTGGATACTGTCTTCCCTCCACTCTCACCTCTGTTCTCCAAAGGACTACTGTCCTCCTAGTAATTAATTCCAAGCTGCTTGGCATTCTTGGTGCATGAAGTGCATGAAGGTTCTTCACACTTCCGTACTTTGTCTTGGGCAATTTCTCTTTCCTAGAATTTCCTTTCCGATCCCCTTCATCCGCTGTATTCCTGCTCCTCTTTTAATACAGGCAACAACTCTACCAGGAAGCCTCCCTGGAACCCCCAGGCTGGCTCCCTTTCTCTCTGCTTCTGTAACTGTTATGAAGGTGCCCATGACCCTACTGAATCCACCCTTTTGTCTTCACTCTATTGTAAACATCTCATGGTCAGGAACAGATCTTTTTCATCTCTGAATCCTCAGTGTCTGTAGATACTTCTCTGAGGAGAGAAGGCTGAGCTTTTCAGGCTTAAATACCAGGAAGTGCAATTTAAGGTTATTAACATGATATTATCACTTCTGATATAAATGTCTGCCAACTCTTTTTAAACGAAATTAAAACTCTTTTTAAATATTTTCCCAAAGTTCTTACTAGACATCTCATTTCAAACCAAACCTAAAACAAAAATAAAACAAACAGAAGCCTGGTATGAAAATCAGTATAAAATCTGAAAAAGGGAGAGAAATAAAAAGAATATCATTAGGAGTAGTTACCCACCTGTTCCTTGCAGAACAGACAAGAGAAGTTTCAGGTTTCAAGTTTGTTTTTGTATGCACACACAGTCCTGGATGCAAGAGTCTCATGCTGAGTGGGCATGCCAAGCCCCAGAACTGCATGGCATTAACTACAAAATAGTATCTTCAGAATTAAGGAAAATGGCCAAAAAAAAAAAAAAAAAAAAAACAAAAACAAAAACCAAACAAACCAACAGACAAAAAACAACTTCTGGGTTCTATTACCTCCAGTGATAAACTTGGCTGTTTGTCAGCCTATTCTTGGCTCAGGGAAGTACATTATTCCACTTCTACCTCATTCCATTGGGCACCATTTAGTGTTTGGCCAGACATGACCGGATTTGCTGGTTACATTTACTCCAGAAGCAAGAAGGCACTAAATTGAATTCTAATGGCTCAGATGGGTACACCCCACCAAATACCTTACTTATCACTAGGAGATGACTTAGGCACTGGGGGTCCCTCTGTTCATTAACCGATGTGGGTTAATTGCTTACATGGGTATCTGTGAGTTGAAATGTTCAGTATTTATCCAGACAATGACACACATCTTACTTAACCTTTGAAAACAGAGGGGCAACCAGATTCTGAATCTGAGGAGGAGTTAAGGTTATCTATCACAGCCCTCCACATACTTGCTTAAAAAAAAATACGTCTCTGTCTGTGCTGGACAGGACTACATGACTGGCTATTTAATGTCACGGTCAATTGTGCTTTGCAAAAGCAACTTGAAAAGAGGTGTTTAAGGGAGTTGGTGGAACTCTATGATGGTCTTATAAATATCAAGGATGACATTTCCATTAAAAATGGTCCAAATGCTTTCATTGCATTTTAAGAACCTCAGAGTATAGAAAGAGAAGTGGGGTGTCTTCCTGTCTGTCCCAATTGTCTACCAGTCACTGTCAAAGCAAATATCCAAATGGCTACAAGATGTGATCTGATTCCGTAACTCCAACTAGTGATCATAAAAGTGTAATATTCATTATACCAAAACATTTTTCTGACTGAAAAATGAATATATATGCCTATATCCTCCTGTGTATTAGTAAATTGCTGACTTTTAAGAGCATCAGTGCTGCGAGTTATCCTTGCTAGTAACAGTAATGAATACAATTTACTATTTGCATAGTATTTTATGCTTCTCAAAGTACCTTGTCACTTTCTAATTTGATTCTTACACAGAGGTTATGAAATACAGCAGTGGCTATTGCCCTCCTGTTATCCTACCAAATGGCAAACTGGAGAAAAGACTGATTAAGTGGAAAAGCTAAGATTTGCACTGAATCTTCCGATTCTTAATGATTATATACCTTTGAGCATCAAGGGTCTCTTGAGTCAAAAATTGGAGATAGAAGCTTTGGTAAAAAATAAAAAACAAACAACAAACAAAAAAAACCAACATGAATTATTAAAAACTCTCCTACATATATATTCTGCTCAGAGTTAGCTTAAGAAGTCATGGTTTGACATCTAAGATATAAGACAAAGAAAACACCATATAGTCGATCAAAAGGGCAGAGTGAGCTGTTTTGAAACTTAAACACTTCAGCTTAGGTATCGGTCATGGATAATAAACCACAATCAGTTGCTTAAAACAAGAATGAATGGTTACGAAAAAACAAAAAATGGAGCTTGGGCAAGTTGGCCAAGGGCATAGTGCTCACTGGTAACCTGGTACAAAAGCCACAGAGAGTTCTGGAATTTTGGGGGATCTTGGTAAGCTTGGAACTATGCCAAAGTGGAGTCCAGAGTTAAGACCGAAGAGAGCAGTAAAGAATTATCGAGTGCTTAATATTATGAAGAGCTGCAAACTGGGATCTGGGTTAGGTCTTGAAAGCTGCTTCTCATCCTTGAATGTGTATGTGAAGCACATACATAGCTTGTAAAAATGTACTATGTCTGGGGTGAGGCCTGAGCTTCTGTTTTTGTTGCTGTTGTTTTAAGAAGCTCACAGGTCTTGCCAATGCTGCTGATCCACACACCATCTTGGAGTGGCAAGGTTAAAAAGAACCATGCTAGAAACCCAGCTTTCCTCCCCAACCTCAGTTTATAAATCAGTGTACCTTTAATGTTTAAGGAGACATGGCCAGATGTGCTGGTTACAGAACACTCCAGAGCTATGCACAGCGGGAGCCAGAAATGAGGGCAGGAAAGAACTAATCTCCACTATTTTCTACCCTCTCCCTAAAGAAAACACACCTTAATATCCACCACTCATATGCCATTACATTTTATTGCAGAGAAAGATAAATAAATATAAGTTGTGGGTGCAGAGTTTGTATATCTATGAATTAAAACATCTTCCTGAGATCCAAAATGAGAATTCAAGATAAACACTTATTTCTTGGGTATAAAGGCTCATTTAACATGTGGACAGTTGCCCAGAATATTTCATTTTCTTTCTTTCATTTGGGGAGACACATAAAGCCCTAGCCTGTGTTGGCAGTGCAATACCCCATGCCTTTGCATGGGAGTGCCCCCGCCTGGACTCTACTCCTCTCACCCATATCTACTGGTCCTACTCTTGTTTGAAGATGTTCTGAGATTTTTTCCAGTTATTGTATACTGTTGATCCTCATTACTCCAGATTCCGTATTTGCAAATTCACCTACCCACTAAGATGTCTTTGAACCCCTAAGTCAATAACCGGCAGTGCTTTCCCAGTCCTTTCAGGACATGCGCAGAGCAGCAAAAACTCTGAGTCTCCGGATGTGCACATTCCCAGCTGAGGTCAGACAAGGTGATATTCTCTCTTCCTGTTTCAGCTCTTGTGATTTAAACAAGAGTCCTTTTTTGGGGTCTATCTAATGCCATGTCTTTCTGCAGTTTTCTTGATTTTGCTGTTTAAAATGGCCCCCAAGAAATACTGAAACACTGAATAGTTTTCCTGAGCAGGAGACTGGGATGTGCCTCACAGAGAAAATAGGTGTGTTCAATAAGCTTCATTCAGGCATGAGTTATAATGCCGTTGGCTGTGAGTTCAGTGTTAATGAATCAACACTATGTATTAAGTGAGGTGCCTTTAAATAGAAACCCATATAATACAAGGTTATGTATTGATGGGTGGATGAAAATGCAGTCAGGGGCTTGTAGGACCCCAGCCCTGGATTTCCCCCCAGGGTTGTATTTCCCTGCTGAACAGTGTTCTGCTAACTCAATGCTCACAGTGACTTTATAGAACACAGCTACTATGGATAATGAAACTGGATTGTAGCTGCATGTGTGACAAACAAGTAACTTAACGGTGAAGCAGGTGGGCTCTAGAGCAAGCCTATGTGAGTTCAAATTCCAGCTCTACCACTTACCACCTGGTAGAGTTTGGGTTTCAATTTCCTCTCTTGCAAAAGGACCTCATTCATAAGGCTGTGATGAGGTTTAAAGGAATTGGTGCCACACACGTACTCATATGGAAAACACTCAAAATAATATCTGGTAGGCAGCAAGTGCTCAACAATATTCACTGTCACTACTGTTTATTATTTTATAGGGCATGAAACCTCAGAAAGCTCTGGGAAAGTGTATAATATCACACCATAAGCGGCTGAGCTGAGACAGGAATGCAGTTCTCTTGAGTCTAACACCAAACTCACAGGGGAAGCTATCCAAAGGAGGAGTGAGAAGTGTTTGGAGTCCGTATGTACAGCTGGTCATCGCCCTAAATATAGAGTTGTGGGCTGTGTATTGAAAGGCACAATGGGATGGGGTCAATCAGCAAGAGATAGGAAAAGGGGTGCCTTTGAGTGATTGCAGCCATTTTCAGGTGTCAGATCTCAGACCCCTTGGTTTTGCAGCTTTTTATAGAATGCCTGTGGAAACATAATGGTAGGCAGGGGTGACTGCAGTTCAGCATTTCAGACATATCATCTTTTCTCTATAGTGCTGCAGGGGTTATGCTACAAATTGAAAGATCCAGCTACATGAAAGGGAACTGACACATTGAGCCAGAAAGTCTTTTCTTGTGCGGAAAGCTCTGATCTTCAAGTTAGCCAATCTGGAAGGGGCGTATTTGACAAGAACAATTTCAAATTTTGCACTTCCAGAGACCACAAGCATAACAAGGAAATTAGGACCATATCCAGGATTGATGAGGAAAAAAAAAATGCAAATGTGAAAGTGGGATAAGGATGCCAAAAATTGGATATAGAATATCTCCAAGTGCTTCCCAGGCCTACCAGTGGGACAAGTTCATGCTTGGAAGTCAGAAGTAGGCTCCTTGGGGGTAGGGGTGCTTGGAAGACACCCCTCCATCTCTTCACTGCCTGAACCATGGCAAAACATGATCTCTTCACAACTTGCCACCCTACCCTAGGAAGCAGAGATACTCCTTTGCCTTTGGAAGCAACCTCTTAAAAATATTCATCCAGCTTTGTAAGGGGAAAGGAACTGGAGGGCACAGATTTCCCTATGGATCAGAGGAGAAAGGGCGATTGCTTTTAAGAAAGGAGATAGTATAATGGAGGAAGATTATGAGTAGATGTCTCAGGCACACAATGGGAAGTTACAAGATAAGATGAAAAATTCATAAAAGTTTAGGAAACCAACAAGTTTAAGGAGTAGGGAAAATTATTATTGTCCAATGGGCATTATGCTAAACGCCACAAATCCTTCCACTTAGTTATTGCCCCTAACAGTCCCAGGAGGCAGTTATGATTTTCCTTACTTTACTAGAAGGGAAACCAACTTGGTGAAGTTTTAAAACCTACCCAAGGACACATAGGTGGTAAATAAAGGCAGAGGAGAAATTCAAGATTGTAAAGCTAGAGCTCTCTGTAACAACAGCAGCAAAAAATCCCATAAAAACAGTAATAAAACCTAGTATTTATGAAGCACGTTATAAGTGCCACACACTGTACTAGCGATGGTACATGCATTACCTAATTTAATCTTCATGGCACTCTTCTTTTTTTATTTTTTATTGGTGTTCAATTTGCCAATATATAGAATAACACCCAGTGCTCATCCCATCAAGTGCTCCCCTCAGTGTATGGCACTCTTTTAATTTATGTACAATTGTACCCATTTCCGAGATGCAGAAACCCAGGCTTGGAGGAGTTAAGAAACCTGCTTAACATCTCATAGCTAATTATTGTTAGAGCGCTGATGAAGATACATCAGAGGGAAGCTTCTTGGTGCTAAAGAGAGATTCTTATTAACATCTGAACTGCTATTTCAGCAAAGAAAGCCTCAGTGTGTATGGGTGGAGCCAGGGGTGGTGACCTCAGCTGCAGGGAAGGGATACCTGACTGGTATTAGGAGAGAAAATGAAGAACAAACTAGCCTGGAGCAGAAGGCTTCAGGGTACTGGCAAGTAAAGGAAGTGAGAAAGGTCAGGATGGGATAATGGGGTGAATGTGGGGAGGTGGAGAAGTGAGAAAGCTGGGAAGAAGTTGTCAAGTGCTAAGTAAGACACTTGCCATCAGACAGAGAAAAGACAAGCTAAGCAGACAGCTCCAGAAGGAGACCTTAGAAGTTGTCTCACTGTGAAGCCAAAGTAGTAGATCTGAGGCCCCGTCAGAAAAGCATGTTGTTTTTTTTCCAGAAAGTAAGTCTAGAAGAGAGTTTAGGCTGGCCTGGAGGCTAGAGATACATTCAGCAGGAGCCATGGCCTCGAGGAGTTGGTGACTTTGAAGTCAGGGACAACAGGAGAGCCTGAAAGAGCCCATCTACTGAACTAAAACCATGCTTAGCCAAGGAGCCACGTGAGGGGGTGAATGACCCCCTCCACTGCTTGTCCTCGGTCCCATGAGTGGGTGCCCAGCCGGGCCTCCTGCTGGATCAGAGGGACTAATGGCAGAAGAGGCATCTGCATGAGAGGAATAGAAGGTGCGAGAAAGCCCTGTCCAACATGGAAATGCCAGCAGCAGAGACAGCCTCACCCTTCCAGAGCAGTGACAGCCAATATCTAATCCTTGTTGCTTTCCCAAAGCAAGATGCTTTCACTTCATTAGCTGACCCAGAACGGTCTGCTTGCAAGTGTCAAAGCCTGAGTCAGAATGATCTCTGTGCCCAACAATTTATCCCTGCATGCATCTATTTTAATAATTTTTTATAACTAAGTCAGTCCATTGCCTCCACAGTATACCACACCCAGACCAATGTTTAGAATCTCACTTTTCTCTGTCTCTCTGCTCCTGGGTAGAGGAGAAGCTTCTGATGGAGCCATGCAACTCCAAGTACGATTTATTTTAAGAGAAAATTGCCCACCTTTTAGAGTAAATAAAGCTGAGAGCAGAGCTGAGAGACTTCATTTCCACTTCCTAGTATAGCGACTGAAGAGTGAGCTTCCTTCAGCTTCAATTGCTTTTCTCAGAAAGTTTTTATTTAGCTTACTAGAAGAAAGCACAGTTTCCAGACCAAAGAGGAAGAAAATAAGACAAGGCAAGGCAAGTAAGTAAAAGACATTTCAGCTCTGACTTTTTTTTTAAAGTAATCTCTCTCTCTCTCTTTCTCTCATTCTCTCTCAGTTTTATTTGTATTTTTACCAGTAATCAATCATACTATATAATATGAAGCAGCACTGTAATAGATAAAGGCGTGGTATACATACAAGAGAAGAGAGATGGAAAGAAATGAACTGAAATATGCATTCAAAGCCATTGCTGTAAATAATATATCTTATAAAAAAATGTCCACAGGGGAGCTGGTATATAAATAGAACCACAGTGTGAAATAAGGATTGTGCCTTTTTTCTGTAGGAGCTGCTATTTCAGTGCCAGTAAGCAAAGATGCTAACAAAAGAAAACACTAAGTAATGGCCCGTAGAGGTCTGTCCTTCTCATGGCACATATGTATAATATATACGGGGCAATGGTACATGTGCGTACTTTGCCCACCTACAGACCTGATTTGTTTTTAAGGATTAAAAGACACCATCCTACATGGCGCTGTCACACATCAGTCAATGTGGGTTGACATGAACCACAGTGAGTGACGCACAAGTGGGTTTAATCTGAAGGGAAAATGAAGATACTGTACTCCCAAGAACTTTAAATAATGGCATATAAATTATTTATTTCCCAGGATGTAACTCAAGTAACCAACAGGACAGCAAAAATAAAAGAATAAAAGGTTGTGCATTGTATTTTGTGCGGTATAGGTGTCTCAACCTAATGAGCCTCCTGGATCCTAGTTTGCTTCTGAATATCACCAGGGGTGATTATAGCTTGCAAAAGTAGACCAGCAAAAGGCATGCTTTCCTATGTCTTGGGCTGTAATTAAAGCCACAAGCCATCAGATAGCAAAGAGGCCAGCTGCAGCCCTTCAAACCTTTAGTACCCTGGCATTAAAAATAGATTACAGCACAAAATATGTACCAAAAATAATCCCAATAAAAAAAATTTGCACATTTGATTACTATAATTGATTTTTTCTTCTAGATATGAATAAATGACCCAGGCTAAATGCCAGTTCCTTGCAAAGAATTTCATTTAAGCTTCACTGAATTGAAAAGGCTCAACCAGACTCAACATTTCCAACTTCCTAGCAAGTAGCAGAAAATCTACCTGACAGTTGCTATGGAAACACGAACAGGAAGAGTGAACCACCAGCCTATAAATCCACAGAGAAACCTTTCTTAATTGGAAGGCCTTTAACCCACACATTTTTCTCATAGCTGCAGAGCTTATTTCTAAAGAGATTATTAAATTCCTCAATTGACTTATGAAGGATGCTTCCCACTATATTACTGTGCTTTGGGTTGCTCGTTCTTTATATCTGTTTCCAAAATTACAAAGCAGACCAGGGATAATAAAAGTTAACACAGATGTTTCAATGAAAAATCCATATGATGTTCCGAAAATAACTTTTGCAGCGATGCTGAACAAAAAGGATTCCAATACAAGAGCCAAGATGGTGTAGACGTGTTTGTCTCAAAGCTGTATCTAAGTCACCAAACTTTTTCACTACCCTCTGAAATTCAAAAGTTTAACATGGGTGGGAAATCCTGACAGCATTTCCCAAAGTGTAAGAATAGTGACCAAATCAGAAAAAAAGAAAAGAAAAAAAAAAAAGAATAAGTAAGGTGGTGGACTATATGTTAATTTTATGCTCACTCTTGATTTTTAAAAATGCTCTTTACAATTGAAAGCAAATACCAACCAGTATATGACTGACAAAACAAAAAGCAAATAGACACAACTCACTGTCTTCATGAACCTCAGTAGGATCAGAGCACTTTGGTTCACTAATTTATAGCCTGGCTGAATTCCATCCTACAATCTACGTGAAGAAAAGGAGTTATGACAGAGAAGGAACAATATATACACCTGCCCATATCCAGAGACAACCTTCTCTCTCCCCTTCCTTCCTGATATTTTACAGAAATGTTCTTCCTCGCAGCCTGAGCTAATGTTCTGCTTGGATTTATGTCCCACCTCTTCAGCTCCGTTTGGCACCTCTTTATAGAAATCATGCCTACAAATCGACAAAGCCCCCCAAATCTGTGTTCCACTCTTGTACTGCGCTCTCTCATACTCTCTCTCTCCTTTCCTTTCAGCCTGGTATTTGAATGAATTTTATTTTCCTCACTGCCTCTAGGTCCTTACTTCCTGTTCCCTTCTTTAGCTCCCTGCAAGAGGGCACCCACTCCCTGTCACCACAGTTCGTCGTTTTGGTTTCTGACTTCTGGCATGGTGGACCACTCACGTCTCCTTTATGTGAATTTTTCCCTTGTTTCCATTATACAGCACTCTCTTTGCTTTCCTTCCATCTTTTCAGTTGTTCATTCTCTGCCTACTTTGGAATATTCCTCGGGATATTTCATCAAAACATTTTTTTTCTTCCAATTTCTATCTCTATTGGGCAACCTCAAACCCTCCCATGGCTTCCATGATTATCAATGCAGTAACGGCTCACAAATATTTATTTCAATCTTGATGTAAAAACGGGGATAAACCACATCAGGCTGTGGGGAGCACTGAAGATAACATTTAAAACTTGTCTGACACAGTTTCAGCACTCAGTGGAAACATTAGCTATTATTAGTATGTATTCGAGACACCGTCAAGACAGCATGTACAAAGCTGAACTCTCTTCTCAAAGTATTTCTTTACATAGATTCATTCTCATTAGATCTACTTGTCTTTTCATCTCATTTGCATCACCAACTCCTTCAAGAGCCACTCCCACCATCCTTTTTGCCTCAGGGGCCCCTCTTATGGACCATCAAAGCATGCTGTATTATTAATGGCTGTATCCTACTGCATTGTAATTGCCTACTTGCTTGGCTCTATTCATTCGAAAAGGCAAAATTGTGTAGTTTTAGTCACTCTTTTATCCTCAACAAATATATATTGGGCCATGAGTGAATGAAACTGGAACAGTACATCAAGTCAACCATTAACTGGAAATCCTTAACTTACTCCTTCATGGTTGTCTAGTGAGGTCCTTGGTGATTTCTTCAGTTTTGTCCATCCCAACCTCCTTTACTGAAAATCTAGTTGTTGACAATTAACCTTAGAGAGGTGTCCAAAATTATTTTGGTTTCAGAATTACATTGGATAGCAAGAAATCTTCAAGTAATATGGGGCGGGAGGTTACAAAGTATGAATAATAAAAACCTGCTGAGAAGTTAAGAGTATGATGTAATCAAACATATACTCATCCACAAAGGTAATATTTCCCCAGCACTCAGACTGAAATGGTCCTGTAAAACATATCTGGTGTCTATTCTGACCATTAACTACCTGTAGAAAAATAATCTTTGAAATCATTTTTTGAGTAATATGGACAAAGCCTTTCTCTGGCTAACCTACAGGGGAAGTATACGGATTCTATTGAACAGTTTGCTACAGAAACAAAAATACTTGATATCAGTATATACACACAATTATCTCACAAACAATGAGGCCGAAGCACCATATCTGGAAGCACTCCTGATTTGCACGGATGACCACACATCTATACACACACTCCCTTGGTGTTCTGCTTAAACTTTGAAAGGGCCAGGGTGGAACACTGGGAACAAACACTGTGTGGGTTACTCTGATCTTCTTACCCAATATTTAGAAGCCAATGAGATTTCCATGACTGTCCACATGGGGAGGCTATATATAACCGTGGAGCTTTCATGCATAAAAGATGGGATTCTGAATCCAGCTATGTCTCTTGCTGGCCTTGAAAACTTCCTAAACCTCTTCTGTCTCTCTTATGAAGAAGGGAAAAAAGTACCAGTCTTAGCATATTGTTGACACAGGTATAACAGTTTATGCAGATAAGACTGTTTAGGTTAATAAATGTTCTCAGAGTGGTTCAGTCAGTTAAACATCCAAGTCTTGATTTCAGCTCAGGTCATCATCTGAGGGTCCTGAAATCAAACTGAGCATGAAGCCTGCTTAAGATTCTTTCTCTTCCTTTCCCTCTCCCATACTCATGCTAACTCTCTGGCTCTCTCTCTCTCTCTCTCTCAAAAAAAAAAAAAAAAAAAAAAGTTCAGTGAAATGTAGCTAAATCAGAGATGAGCCATGTAGCCCCAATCTACCTGAGGTCATCTCTAGTGAATATTGTTGCTAAACCTTGCTGTGCTTGGATCAAATGGATGTGTGAATGAATTAGCTTATGTATTGTTTTACCACCTGGAACATTACTTAGGATGTGAACATTAGTAACTGTAGCTATCTCTTTAGCTCTGACCCTTGTTGGAACACATAATTTAAAAAGAAATATCTTTTGTAGCAGTGGGTTTTCTAAAGAACACGTTGGAATAAATGGAAAATTTAACTCGTTTATTGAAATACATAAAATGCCAAAATAACTTTAGTGATATATCTGTATTGTACAGATCAATTACATACATATGTGAAATAAAAAGTAATCCTTCTGTATAAACAGGGAAGTCAATATCTTTCTGATTCTGCTTTTCTTTAAAAATAATTTTGAAAAATTGCCAAAAGCGTACATCCAAACAAGAGTGAATTTGGAAGTTTGGCTCACTCATTTGAGTCACATCTGCATTGTACCTGTTGAGATTCTCACATATGATATCAGGGTACACATTTTTACATCAGCTCGCTAATTTAGTCTTCATGATAACATTGAAATGTATGTGGGTTGTTAAATATCATTACCATTTTTACATATGAGGAGACTAAAACTCAGAAAAGTAATCTCCACAACTAGATAAAGAATTAGGTAGAGTCAAGATTCACACCCAGCTATCTGATAATAAAGACTATTGTTTTTCTTTAATACAACTCTGTCTCATGATATAGTGACACTTCACCTTCCAGGTATTATAGAAATTTTATAATCCCAGTGTTCTCTATTCTCCATTCCTTGCCCCTCTTTCTCTCTTCATTCTTTCTTCCCGATCTTTTCCCATATGTGTATTTATCCCACCTGAAGCTCCTCCTTTTTGTACTCAGTATTGGGAACTTATTTAGTATAGCAGGTTATCTGGAAAGACTTCTAAGAGGTGCCATTGCTAGTTTCTTTTTCTAGTGAAGGGGATATCCTTCTATAGCATACTAGTATCCTGTGTCCTCACTCCAGGACTGCCCTTTACAATCTAAATCTGAAATTTAAGTGCAAGAATGTATGTGCTCTGTTCCAACTTTCTTTTTCAATTTGTTTATTCTTAATAAACATAGTAAATAAAATCATGGATAAGGAGATCCCAAAATTTTAGGAATGTGAATTTTATAAAAATATCCAAATTTTAGTTTATAAGCTTCAATGTCCAACATTTCACAAAGTAGAATTTTCTCCTAGTAGCAATTAATAAGACAGGAAACAACAAATGTTGGAGAGGATGTGGAGAAAGGGGGACCCTCTTCCATTATTGGTGGGAATGCAAACTGGTACAGCCACTCTGGAAAACAGTGTGGAGGTTCCTCAAAGAGTTAAAAATGGAGCTACCCTATGACCCAGCAATTGCACTACTGGGGATTTACCTCAAAGATACAGATGCAGTGAAACACTGGGACTCCTGCACCCCAATGTTTATAGCAGCAATGTCCACAATAGCCAAACTGTGGAAGGAGCCATGGTGTCCATCGAAAGATGAGTGGATAAAGAAGATGTGGTCTATGTATACAATGGAATATTACTCAGCCATCAGAAAGGATGAATACCCACCATTTGCTTCAATGTGGATGGAACTGGAGGATATTAGGCTGAGTGAAATAAGTCAGTTGGAGAAGGACAATTATCATATGGTTTCACTCATACAGGGAATATAAGAAATAGTGAAAAGGATTATAAGAGAAAGGAGGAAAAATGAGTGGGAAAAATTAGAGAGGGTGACAAAACATGAGAGACTCCTAACTCTGGGAAACGAACAAAGGGTTGTAGAAGGGAAGGCGGGCAGGGAGATGGGGTAACTGGGTGATGAGTATTAAGAAGGGCACTTGATGGGATGAGCACTGGGTGTTATACTACATGTTGGCAAATCAAACTTCAATAAAAACAATAACAATAACAACAACAAAAAAACAAGAAGAATTTTCAGAACTAGAATTTTCTAGAAAACTAGAATTTTCTCCTAGTAAATATGATAAATTGTTGGCAAATCAAACTTCAATAAAAACAATAACAATAACAACAACAAAAAAACAAGAAGAATTTTCAGAACTAGAATTTTCTAGAAAACTAGAATTTTCTCCTAGTAAATATGATATATATAAAATAAATCATATATATATATATACACACACACACATATATATAGTGCTATTAAAACTATTTTATAATAGTTTATTACATAGATAAGTCAAGGGAACAAGTTAAAAGTATTAAAAAGTACCATAATACAAGGTTGGAAAATAACTTTTTGAGAAAAAGAGGAATCACATACTTACTGACTTCTTCAAGACAATCCTTCTCCATGATATATCCAAGGAGAAAAATAACTCCCCCTTTTTATTAAACCTCTCTCTGCCATAATTTTCTTTGTAGTTTATGCTTTTCTAAAAAACAAACCCCACCAGTTTCTATTTCTCTACCTTATTTCTCAAAGAGGATCTAATAAAAAACAATAGTAGAGAGGACAATAGTATCACCTTTCCTTGCCATTAAAAATTACTGGGGAAGGCAACTTTTCCCTGGATCTCTCTTTCCAGCAAAGGAAAGCAAAGTTAAGAGCAAGGGATGAGGCACAAGTAAGGGATTGTTATCTGTAGAACTTAATAAGTCAGATTCTTACAGTCTATACACCTCTCTTACTTGCTTTAGGCAACCTGGGGAGTTACAGTAACTCTCAGAGCTCTCCTCTCCCCAATAATGTTTATATTGCTTCAAAATGTCAAATTCAGTCTCATTCAGTTGAGGGATCGGATAAGGAACTAATGTCTTTTGAGAATCATGGCATTCCAAGGAAAAGGACCATTTTTTTAAAGAGGAAGAAAATGAAATTACAGAGTAAGCAACTTGCCCGCAGCCAGAGATGTGATCTAGGTTAGAATGGCAATTCAGAGTCAGATCTTCACCCTGTATTACTGTACTTCTGTTATCTTACACATATAATTCACTTTTAGATAAAAAGTGAATTCACGTTTTAAAATATCTTTAGGTTCCAGTTTTTAGTAATTGCTGAGTTGCGGTGGACTGGTTTTCCTGCTCATAACAATTATATTTAAAGAAGTGTTTGAAGGACTAGAAAGTGATCAAAATCAGGTAGAAATGGGAGGGGCCTCAATTTTTGACAGAAAGAAGCCACAATGGGTAAGACCTAGGTGCAGCAGGTTTTCCTTTGAAGGGAACTCTTACCCACTCCACCCCCCAGCCAGAGATGAATAAGATTAAGACAGAGTTTGATTAGCCTAGTGTGCAAGAAGATGAAGTTTGGAGATGTAGAATAGCTGAAAATTCCAAAAAGAGGTTAGGGAATTCCAAAAAGAATGGAGCCATAGAGGGAGAAGCCCCCAAGCTGGCATAAAAGCTCTCTTTAAATACTTCAAACACTAATAGTGTATGTGCAAAGCAAGGCACCAGGGGAGCTTGGAGGATAACAGCAGTTAAACTGAAAGAGCTGATGGGGATTTTAGCAACTGGATACCACATAAAAGATTGAATTAGGAATTCAGGCCTCAACAAGTTAGAGGGGCTTGGCAAATATTTTGATATCCCAAAAAGGCTAAGAGTACTACCCAAGGACTAAGGCCTTTATAGTAGGATTAAAACAAAAGCAAATCAGACTTACCTTAACAAAGTTTAAAAAAAATCAAGCTCCTACCAGTCCAAGTTGACCTGTAGCAATTTAACTGCCTACTAGAATATAACTTTTCAGATTCCTCAGAGAAAGATAACAGAATCCAGAGTCTCAACAGGATATAATTCTTATTTAAAAAAAAAAGGAGATATGGGATCCCTGGGTGGCACAGCGGTTTAGCGCCTGCCTTTGGCCCAGGGCGCGATCCTGGAGACCCAGGATCGAATCCAGCGTCGGGCTCCCGGTGCATGGAGCCTGCTTCTCCCTCTGTTATGTCTCTGCCTCTCTCTCTCTCTCTCTCTCTCTGTATGACTATCATAAATAAATAAAAATTTAAAAAAATTTACAAAGGAGATATAAAGAGAAAAATCAGTTTGTAAAAATAGACCTACTGCAGAACCATATGCAAGCATTAGAAGGCAGGGCTTTTTTTTTTTTTTTAATTGTGATATATAATCTCATAACAAGAGTATAAAGGAAGAAAGGGGTATAAATGGAATTACACTGTTGTAAAATTTTTACATTAATCACTAAGTGGCATAATATTAAAATCTATATCTAGTTATATGTACTGTATTTTCAAAAGAAGCTCTATTAAAATATTACAAAGTACTTCAGATAAAAAACCAGCAAAGGAATTGGAATGAATTACTAAAAGATACTTGATAAATCAAAATGAAGGGGAAAAAATGAGGAGAAAAGGAACACAAATCAGAGAGGACAATGAGAAAATAATAAGATGGTAGATTTAAACCTCATCATTTTAATAATTACATTAAATGTAAATAGACTAAAATATTCCTTTTACTTGTAATGAAATTTTCCCCCAAATGTTTCAAAGAATTTTTCAATAATTATCACATGTTGATATTTAAGTAGCAACTTTACTGATAGGAAATATCTACCTATCAAATTTACAGAATACTGAAAACTGAAAAGGTTACCAGTTTGATTTGCTGATAGAATCACTGTAAAGAGGGATACCAACTAACCTCCTATACTCATCCTGCAACAGAAAAATAGGCTAACCTTAACAAGGTGAAATAAGTTACAGTGTGGGGGAGACTCAGATTAATAGTTACTCATACAAAAAAGACAAAAGGTCAATCTACTCTGGAAATGCATCAGATAATAATAGTAAATGTCAGCGTACGCTACAGTAATAGAATGGGGTGAGGAAGTCCAGGTCAATGCATAAATCAGCCTCCTGGGCATCACACAAATACATCAGATGTGCCATATTTCATTCAATTGTGGGTTTTTTGAAGTGGCATATTGCCAATGAGAGTGCATTAAGAGGAAGATGAATAGGGTGGTGAAAGCCTCAGACATCATGTCCACCAAAGATAAACCTGTATGACAAGAGGACAGTTAAAATGGAGAAGAAGTGCCTCGGGGAGATAACTGAAGGATGATCATGAGGAAAATGCATTTGTTTTATGTGTAGTTACAAATGCCTCCTGCCTCCCCTCTGTTTCTATAATGTCACATACACATAGGGTGATATGTGCTGTCTTAATGTGTGACACACAATGAAGGAGGTAAGACTTTGTTTTTACGTCAGTTAATGAGATATACAGTTTACTTGATCAGTCTTCTGTGAGTACCAGAATATTGACTGCTACATAACTATCATTCTTTTCTGCTGGACTTTTACAAGGGTGTTTGGTAAATAAATGAGTGCTGCAAAAACATTTAATACATGTTTTCCAAGACAATGGATTCAATCTCTGTATATCGTGTGTATGTGTGCACGATACATGCAAATACATCCCACTTTGTCTCCACCAGTCAATGGACTCAATCACTTGGGAGGTGAGACCATGACAATTGTCTGTGGCCCTGTTCTGTCCAGTTTCTTCTCCCCTCAGTTGAGATTTTACTTCAGTTCACCATCTTTTTGAGGACAGAATTAATAGGGTTGCTTTCTCTATGCAGGACTCATCTGCAATGCCCAGAGAATCTCTATCTTCATATAATTGTTCAGACTTCCAACGTATAGAATATGCATTTATTTAGTTCTAGATGTTTTTATACTTCATGCTTGCCTAGGTAATACAGAATTCCAGCAAATGAAAATTCCTTTTTATGAAGCTCCCATGGGAAAGAGCTTCTGTCTTGTAGTACGTCATGGTGGTTAAGAGTGTAAACTCAAGCCTCCTGTCTGCAAGTTGTGGGACCTTAGGCATGTTACTTAGCTTCTTGTGTCCCAGTACCCACCCTCACTGTGTTATGTCAATATTAAATGATTTAATAATGTACATTTCTTAGAATAGTGCCTAGGATATAATAAACACTATTATTTGCGATTTCCTGTGATATATCTGGAATGCCATCTGGTAGAAGTTTCTACATAATGTCCTAGTCCTCACTCAGTGTGCTACTGGAAGTAATATATAATATAGGTGAACCCTTGGTCTTACAGCACATAGCTTCATTATTTAATCATATAAAGCTTGGTAAATATGAATATTATAATTATTCATCTTCATGTCTGTTTTTTTCTACTATTAGAGCTTCTTGAAGTCAGGGACAAGGTCATATTTTCACTAGAAAAGAATACATGGTCAATAAAAACTTCTTGGGTAAATACTTTTTGAAGTTGGAGAAAGAAACCCCTCATTTGACTTAAGAAAGAAGTAATAATATGAGTTGTCTAAGAATATAGGCTTCCATATTATTAAAAATTAAGTTTCATTAAATATTAAAAACATTAAAACTTGAAGTAGTAAGTATTGAGCCAAGTCATGAAGGATGAGGAGCAGCCTGATGGAATGGCCAGGTTGGAGAAGGTCTTATAGTCAGGAGAGTTAGAAAATTCACTCTAATAATGTATTCAGTGATGGGAGGAGGAAGAAATTTCTCAAAAGGAAGAATAAGATATGCAAAAGTAAAGGGAATGTCTTATCTTAAGGTTATTAATGACAGAATCAGGGATAGTGTCCAAACTTTTACAATTCCATTCTAAATAGTTGTGTCTTTCCATATGCTCATGATAATTTGAGAGCCGATTTTGTACCTCTTGGAAGAGTTAACTCTTTTGTATTGATTAGTTCTTATAATATCAAACAATAACATATATTACAATTAATGTTCTTAAGAGAAAAACACCAAATTGAGTAATCCTTTCAGGCAAACATTTTAAAATTCTCCATCTAACCTCCATTCACATCTTAGAATTTGATCATTGTCCCAAAGGACAGTAGTTTGAATGCCCAGACATCTGAACACAGCCTTTCTTTTCATTTCTTCTTTTGGTCTAAGTGGATATTAATCTTAGGGTTCATAAAGATTCTACTCCAGGCCTATATACAAATATACTACATGTTATAGGGGATTTGAAATTTTCAAGGTTAATATGACTATACATAATTTTTACTTTGTGAGTTAACATTCGAATAAAACCCTCCCACAAGATACTTTCTCTGCTCCTCTATTGTTTCAAATATTAACTATTCTGACTATAATCAGCAAGTTTATTTGATGCTCTAGTTCTGCTTCTATTATAAAGCTGATTAGTTTCATTTTGCATCAAAATGGATGGAAAAATTCACATGGTCATAGTGCTTATCCTTAATGCATCCCTCTGCACCTCTTCCTTTGTCCAAATATGCTTTCTTGCAAATACCTCGGAGAGAACCCCTGATATTAGTCACCTGCTCAGTATTGGCACACCTGGGAGACTATTATCGGTAGGGATAGAAGTTAAGGTCATCTTTCTTAGCCATAACAAATACCCAAATGCCACCACAAATAGGGTACTAAGACAAACTCGGAGAGAAGTTCTATCTAAATACGACAAGCAGAAAACATTGCAAAACAAGAATGATTAGAATGATTCCTGTACTCCTCTATACATATATATATATATATGTGGAGCAATACCTTCCTCTCATATGCAGGAAGGTCTATTTTCTCCTGCGCCATTTCTTTTCTTCAAGAGATGTTGGTTTTACTCCCATGGTTGGAATCCTATTCTGGAAGATCAGGACCATCTGTGGATTTCAGGGGCAGTTCGGCAGAAACTAGAACTTGCTCATTCAGTATACAATGTGATAGCTTCTAGTACATAAGACTGACAAGCTAAAAACTCTCTAGCACTCTTAAAGGGAAGGTGTCCACATGTGTTTCAGGTTCTGCCAATCAGATTTCCCCTTTGAGTCCTGGAAGGAGTCAAATGAAGACAGAGGCAGGACTTGGGACATGCATTGAGAATGGGCTGAGGCAAAGACAGTGTCGTCTTGGATTCAGAAGTGTTTCCTGACTTTTTTTTTTTTATTTATTTTTTATTCCACAGCTCTCTGATTGAGGTAGAAGCAGTAGCACTCTGGTGACCCTCTTCTGCAGTATGGGTTTAGGAGTCATTCCTGGAAACTCAGCTTAGAATTTGTTTCTCCACCCTCTGAACTACTTTTAAGTCATTTAATACCACTTCTGCTCAAACTTCATTAGATAATAAATTTCTCTCAGCTTAAACTCTCTAAATTGAACTCTTTTCTCAGACATTGAACCCTTACTAATATGTTCCGAGAGGGACATTAATGCAGAGCCCCAAACTGAGAATTCCTGAAGGGGCAGGGTTCTGAAAAAAAATCTCTGTGTTCTTTGGTTATAAATTTAGCACATGTTCCTTCTGCTTTTTTGAGTCCTGGACACTTTCATTTAGGTCTGAATTCCCATGCGGCTAGGGAGCTCCTAGGGTTAGTGAAGAGTTACATGCTGCTTCAAGAGCCAGAGTTTTCAGCAATTTCCATGCCTTTTAGGTACACTGAAATATCTCATGGAAGTCTCTGGTCTGCAGCTTTGCAGTGTTTTGGGGGGTAGAATGGGGCTCTCTTGCCCTCAAGACTGGTGCTGGAAAAGACAAAATCCCATCTTTTAATCAAGACCACACCTTAGCAAGTTCACTGGTGCTTGATATTCTGAAAGGTTTCCTGCTCACATACCCAGTTCAGATGTACTACACAGTAGCAGGTGAACATACTTTTAAAAATGATTGAAGGTATGACATATTATTTTAAAACTCTTTCCATAGCTTTCCTTTACAATTTACCTCATTATTCTTTCCGTTGGGCAGTTATTTCTAAATACCCTTGATGCAATTTTGTGTTCATTCTTTCTTATCTAGAACTCATTAGTATAACCTAAGGTGATTTGGGTTGTGTATAAGTCATTTAAATTTGCATAATGAGCCCCAGTGCCTCTCTGGTATGCACTAAGAACTAAGGAAAAATTTGACGGCTTCAGGAGAGCCATAAAATTGGCTCTTTTGGGGGCCAATCCCTTTATAATATTTTAATCAGGGTTTGAAGACAATATATCCAAAGTGTCAGGAGACACTAAGTCAATGACCCTTAATTGCTATTGCACAAAAGTTCACTGCAGGAGGGACAAGATGTCACCTTTATAGTGAAAACAGGCCTTCCTTTTACACGTGATCTTTGAGAAGCCAATAAGCTATATTACATACAGAACTGTAAGTGAGAGCTATTTCTAGGGCAGGCTCCAGGAAGAAAAGAAAGCTGATATAAAACAGAGGACATAAGCCCCAAAAAGAGGATATCCCTGAGGATAATTGCTATAGGAATTTAGGGCTTTGAGGGAGAGGCTGTACTAATACATACTTTGTTCTTTTTTTCCAGAGCTAACATACCATGATCACAGTGTTCTGTATAAAATATATTCATTACCCTATTTGACCTTCATACAATCCTTGAAAGTTGATGTTGTTATTGCCATCATCTTACTGATCATGAAATCGTGGCTCAGACATATTTCATAACTTATCTAATGTAATACAACCCAGTAGTAGAACTGAAATTACAATGTAAGTACCCTAATTCCAGTTATCTGACCACTCTATCATACACTATACTTATGCCCTCTCATTTAGGGTGCTCATAGAACCCTATGTGGATAATCTGGATTACTGAGGATATATTCATCAGACATTAGACCAGTACACCAACATAGCAATATGGTCAGAAGTCACAATAGCAAAATAACTGTACAAGAATATATCAGGGTGAGCCATTCCATTAAAGGCAATGGTATGTAGGTGTGGTCTAGATAAACAGATTGTCTATTCATAAATGAATCAGCCACTCCTTGGGAGATGTTGAACAACTACTTTAGGGACGCCTGGGTGGCAGCAGATTTAGCACCTGCCTTCAGCTCAGGGCATGATCTGGGAGTCCCGGGATCAAGTCCCGCATCGGGCTCCCTGCATGGAGCCTGCTTCTCCCTCTGCCTGTGTCTCTGCCTCTCTCTGTCTCTCATGAATAAATAAATAAAATCCTAAAAAAATACATTTTAGAGCTAATAAACTATTTGTTATTTTTCTTTCTTTTGATTATACTTCTCTCTAATGTATCATGTTTGCATTGCTTTATTTTTTTAAAAGATTCATTTATTTATTTTAGAGAGAGAGTATGTGTATGTGTGAGCAGGGGAGGGACAGAGTAAGGAGAGAAAAGCAGACTCCTGACCTGTGACCTGAGGGATGTGAGGTCCTGAGGACATGTGAGGCTCCATCCCACAACCCTGAGATCATGACGTGAGCTGAAACCAAGAGTGGGGCAGGCACCCCAGTCACATTGCTTTAAAATGAAGTCTGTTACAACTAGTAAAGGGTGTATTTCTAAGCTTCTGACTGTGAGTTTTAGTCAAAAGGAATCTACAAGACTTATACCTGAGGTAATCTGGAAGTTAATTCCACAGATACATCTGCATCAAATGTTGCATTAAAAGGATTGTTGATTCTCTGATATTCTCTGGGATGGAGCATGATGCTGTTCCAAGAGTACAATTTGTATAAATAGGTAATCCTGTGCTTAAATGTTTGCTTCATCATATACTAGATTTGTGAACTTTGGTAAATCACTAAGAGTCTCTGAACTTCAGTTTCCTCAACTTTAAAATATGGAGGAAAAAATACTACCAGGGAGTTTGATAAAAGGATTAGAGGTAACTTGTTAAGATCTATTTGCATGCTAGTAAAGTACTACCCTAAAAAGTTGCTCAAAAAAAGAGTCAGCTCACATACTGGGAGATTAATTTTTGCATTTTCTCCTTGCTTAAGAGGTCAGGAGGAATGGGAGGAGATGGGAGGTATTTTCCCTCTCCCACTCCCCAAAAATATAGCTATGTTTTGTTTTCTTGAGTTATGAGGTCTTTGCCTTCAAAGAGCTGTTATCAACTTGTTGCTAGCTGGTCAAAAACAGATTGACAGTTACCCAAAACACAACCTCCATCCAGACTTCTGTTTTTAAGAAAGACCTAAATTGTAAGAGGTTGATGTAGGCCAACCTTAGGAAGAGAGAATTTGGAAAGCATCCCCTCTACAGCAAGGTTTTATTGGTTCAGGTGAGCAGAGATTACAAGTACCCTCCAGAGATGGCCGAACTTCAGATGGAGCTGAAGGACACAGTGCCTGAGAGCAGTGAAGCAAGCTTCCTGCAGGAGAAGCGCCTGTGGGGAGGGCCTCACTCAGGGCACCAATGCCTGACAGCAGGAGCTGGTGCCTCATGCAAAGACGATGAGAATGGGCAACAGTCTAGATGCGGGACCTGGTCTGTACCCTGGCAAGACCAGACTCTTATTTCATACAAAGAAGGAATAAAGCCATCTTGATAATGACAGAGAATGCACTTTTTCCCCCTAGCCAGGAGAGTAGTATCAGGGTAGATTAAATTTGGTTGATGGGGAAAAGAAAGGAAAGAAAAGGAGTATCACATTTTCCGACTCGTGTATTATAGAGTTACTTTTACAATCACATTACCCCAGTATGGTATGTACGTTTCTAAAAAGGCATAGGCTACTTAAAAATTCTTCAGGATTGGGAACTTATTCTCACTTAGTATTGAAAAGGACTATGCTCTCCCCATCCTGTCCCCCACCCCCACCCCCAGAAACACAATGTATAAAGGGTTAACTTAAAAAGAGTAAGAGGAAAAAAAATTTTTTTAAAATTAAAAAAAGAGTCAGAGGAAAAGAGAAGATAATGTACAGATAAGCACTGAATCATAAATGGTTTAGATAAACTTTCACTTAATAGGAATGAAGGCTTCAACTCTTAGATATTGAGGAGAATAGCAGGAAAGAAGAAATAAATCACCAATGGAAAAACCCTACTATGCACCTGCTAGTCTGCTATGTGTTGAGACATAAATATTATGACCTCTACTTTTTTTTTTATAGATGTGGAGAGCCTCTTAGGATTTTAAAAATTTGTGTATGTTCATACAGCTTGTAAGCGGCAAAGATGAGATTTCTGACAATCTCTTCTCCTACAAACTATTGTTCTTTCTGCCATACCTGGTTGGCTCTCTAAAGTGTCTAGTGTTCCCTGGGGGGAAACAATTTTGTGGCAAGTCGAGTCGGAGATACTTCAAGTGAGCTTATTGAAATTTTATGTTATCTGCCTTTTAGCAAGGAAACTCTAATTTTAAATAGGCTGAAGGAATTTTTTGAAACTTATAAATTTTTTAGCCATGCGACTAAATATTTAGGGAGAAGAAACACAAGTGACTAGAACTAGGGATCATCTTGAAAAACCTCTGTAGGCCTGACAGCAGCCCTGTGCCCTCGGGCAAGTTGTCTTGGGAAACAGTCCTGCTGAGGTTTAGATTTTTCAGCTCTCAGCTCACCTGTTCCCGCTGTTCACACCTGTGACTGAGGACCAGGCCCCTCCCTCCCCTTCATTTTGGTGACAGGAAAAGGCTTTAATTTGTTGGGGCAAAGATAAATTACAAGAGGACAATCCAGCTGTTGGAAATTATACATATTCCCTCTATGTTGTCTCTCACTCCATAGATATAGAAAGTCCTGTTAGCTTTCTTGATCAGAAATTTCTTTTATTTTCTCAAAAAATAGAATCTGTGTCAAATCAACCAGCAGACATGCCCTTCTCTTAAGGAAATGTAACCAAAGAGCAAACACATGGAAACTAGGCATCTCCCCAGTGGATTGGGAAGCATGGGCCACATTTGCCTCCAAGATTTTTTTTTTTTTTCTGATAACATTTCACACGTTAAGAAAAAAGCAGAACAAATGCAAATTTTCTAAATGCTGGCAAAATAATTATAGTAGTTCTTGAAATACCCAGAGAGGCTGGATGAACATTCAAAATGCTTATGTATGAAGCAGCAAAGCAGCATTGTTAATTTTAGGATGGAGAGTGTCTTTCCCTTGTCCTGTCCCCCAAACTCAGTAAGCAATATTTTCACCAAGCAGGTCAGGTACAAATAATGCATAAGCTGATGAAATAAGGAAAATCAGATGAGGTGAATGGTTTGAATCTAGGAGGGTGACGACATCCCCATTCTACAATTTCAACTATTCTGTGCTGTGGCCAGAGTGCAAATCAAGACTAGCAAGGTACTTAGGCAAGAATCGGTACTTCCATAAACAGAAAAAGCTGTCTGAGAAGCACAGATGTAAGTGACATCCAGAAAGTCCCATATCACTACTCCTATTTTTCTTATTTTCTTATAAAGCGTGTGTTCCTCCAAAAAATAATCAAGAAGTTAAGGAATATTTTTTGGTATAAAATATCTCCCTTTGTTTGAGACATGCCCATCTTTTTCTTTCTACTTTTGAGCTTCTCCCTTGCTCTGTTCTTCCATTAAAAAAAAATGGTCCTCAGGTGTAATGAGTTGAGTAAATAATTTTCAAGACTTAACTTGGTATCATCAGAAGTCCCCCTTTTGTCTGATTTTATTCCCCTCCCCTTTACTTCAAATTCCTTGCATTCCTAACTCCTCAAAAGTCTCCATTATGTTTTAAATGTATGTCGTTATGCATATATAAACATATTTGACATAAACATGTAAAAACATTTCTATAAATGGACATGTAAATGTCTCATAAATCTCCATATGCATGTGTATCTATATAGGATAGACATACATCCATCCTTTAAAATATAAGACTTTTGTTGTACACGTATCTACTTTTAGTTTACGTAAGTAGTATAATGCTACGTATCTCACTCTTTCTTCTTATTCTTCTCAGTCAACGTCGTGCTTTAAAAAAAAAAAAAAAAAATCTTGTCCATGTGTCTTAGCCTGGTTTCTCCTGAAAGAGAACTTGAGACAAAAGTTTCTGCGCAGTTTATTGGGAACGGTCCCTGAGTGCTGGTTGAGGGACAGAAAGAGTGAGCAGAGAAAGAAGGCCAACATGGAAACAGGCTATCAGGTCATCTCCACTGTTACCTATCATGGGTCCTCAATCCTTCACTCTTCTTAGAAATCGTATGAAATGCATCTGGGAATTTTCTGCCCAGGGGATCAAAGCGGGAAACATTTGTTTATCTACTGGCTTTTGTCTTCACTTGGCCAAGTGGAATCTCACAGGCACTGATTTCCCTATACTTTTGAGTGGACCTGCCCGTTTCTGGGGAAGATACCCAGAGGCGTCCCATACCACAGCTTCTGAGAAGCCCCAAGGAAGGAAACGATGGTCTATTATAGGGACCAAGGTCAGGAACTGTCAGGATGCAGCCAGCCAAATCTCTCAAGTGCAAAAGTGGTTGCTGCAGCAGTGACTAGAGGTCTTGGCGAGACCTACAAAATAGGGAGTAATCCCCCAGAGGTATCTGATGTGCTAGGCTACTGAATATGAATCTGTGATGATGTGGACCACTTTCTATTTCGTAGTTTGCATACATCGCATTTCTCCGTACCCCTAGACCTCTCTTTTGGGCTCCATACTCTAGTAGATTACTGCCTGCTTAACATTTTCATCTGGATATCTCACAGAAACTTAAACTCAACACATCCAAAACAGAATTAATGATTAGTCCCCTCCAAAACTGCTTCTGCAGGTTTCTTGCCTTGGTAATGGAATCATCAGCTACCCAGGGAGTCAAGCCAGAGACTGGTATACTCACATTTAAACAATCACAAGGTCCTGTGATTATACTGCTTATTATATTATTATTATTATCTTTTGAGGCCGTCTGCTTTTCTTCATTTCCACTTTCCCACCCTATTCTCTTTTTTTTTTCTTTCTTTTTTTTTTCTTTTAATTCATGAAAGGCACAGAGAAAGGCAGAGGGAGAAGCAAGCTTCCTGCAGGTAGCCTGATGTGGGACTCGATCCCAGGACCCCAGGATCACGACCTGAGCCAAAGGCAGGCACTCAACCACTGAGCCACCCAGGTGTCCCTCCCACTCTATTCTAAAAAACCATCACCCCTCTCCCATATTATCATATTGGTTTACTGAATGGACTTTCTACCTCCAATTGGGCTCTCGGCCAAACTATTTCCCATTCTAGCCAGGGTAACCTGCTAAAAGTGAAAATCTAGTTATTACACTTCCCTATCTAAAATTATTTAATGGCTTCCTTCCATATCATGCATAATAAAGCCTCAGACTCAATAAGGCCTGTAAGACCATTGATTTTTGTGGTCCAGTCTCATGCTATTCTTTACCTTACCTCCCATACTGTTCTCAAACACAATGTGCTTTGTCCCTCCTTGGACTAGAGGCAAATGTTCTTGGTTCTCCCTTGAATGTCCTTCTCTCTATGATGGACTAACGATGGCACAGTGTTTTCTCCTTATTCCCTTCTAGAGGCAGAATTTATTTTCTCTCCCCTTGAAACTATGCTAGCATGCAAATGCTTTAAACCACTTGAGGTGGTTCTAGATCTAGACCTTAAAAAAACCTGGTAACTTTTTCTTTCTGTGGTTTTGTGAGTATTGAGCTGCCATCTAAGAAGTTGGGGTAACTTTATAGAGAAACTATGTGTAAAGGCCATATGAAGAAACAAGATTTTTGAAACTACACAGACACATAGAGAAAAGCCCAGCCATCCAGCTAACCCCCAGCCTTCAAGACATCCACCACCTCTGTAACAGACAGCTTAGATATTCCAGCCTATCGATATGCCCAATGACTGTAGTACCAACCAACCTCCCATTCAATAGAATTACCAAACTCACCAATCACACAGTAATGAAAGATAATAAAATGAATGTTTTGTGAACCCACTAAGTGTTGGAGTGGTTTTTTAGTCTGCAATAAAATTGCCTTGTCAGAGGCAAGGGATGCTATATAATGATTAGGGCACTCTGTAAATCCAGAGATGGTGATTTGGGCAGAAAAATTTCCAGCAGGTAAATGAGTAGTAATGAGTAAATGATTTCCTCTTCTGTGATGGAAGTAGTTGAAAGTAATCAAAGTAATCATCCTGCCCTAGGTGGCTGGCTGGTGATCTCTGGGAATGGTACTGTGTCAGGCATTCAAGATTAGTCCCTGCTATTGGCATGTTAGATACTCAGAGGTGGTTCTATCCAGATTGGTTTGGAAAGTGGAATTCCAAGTTGCTGGATTTGCCTACCAACATGATGACTTTGTTCATGAGTCCACTGGGCAAGGACAGGGGAGGCTGGTGAAAGGTTGGCTTTCAGAAAGTAACTGGCTTGCTACTACATAACTCTAGGGAATATGTTTGAAATTCAGAAAACTGCCTGGAATACCTAAATTATTTCAAACCTAGTATGATTTCAGGATATGTAGAATATACCAGTTTTTTTAAACTATGTTAATAATCAATTTTTGAAAAGCAAGAATAAATTATGTGTCCATCAAGATTAATGCATAGGAGGTGGGAAGGTGGGGGTGACTGGGTGATGGGCACTGAGGTGGGTACTTGACAGGATAAGCACTGGGTGTTATTCTATATGTTGGCAAATTGAACACCAATAAAAAATAAATTTATAAAAAAAAAGAGTAATGAATATGAGGAGTGCCTGGGTTGCTCAGTCGGTTAAGCGTCCAACTCTTGTTATCAGTTCAGGTCATGATCTTGGGGTTGTAGGATTCTCTCTTTCCCTCTGCCCCTCCTTCCTCTTCTCTCTCTCTCTCTCTCTCAAAGAATGCATATGATTAGACTCCAAGTGACTGGAATCTGAAGAGAACCTTTGTTTTTGAGAAGAGAATTAGACTTGGAAATCGAGTCCTGGCCTATTTAGTTGCTGCTCTGGGTAGAATTCATGGGGTTAATTAATTTTTACTGGCTGGAGGATAAAGCAGACAGTGCACTAAATGGCAAGGCACTGGCACATGATTCAAAACTAAAGATGCCTGAACTGATAGGAAGTTGCCTAGTAGAGAAGCCAAAGATAAACAATGCAAACCGACCATAAATCAAGCATAGCTCTGCAAGAAGGGGTCTTGCTGCCAAAATTCACTCAAGAATTAGGGAAGTGGTTTTAATACACATTCCTTCCTCATCACACACACACTCCTTTTTTCATTGCCGTCGACTCTTTCTTCCATGAGTATTATAGAGTAATCGAGGGTACAAAAGGGACATGAGATTACAAATTGTGTATTTATAAGAATGGGACCTCAGAAAGTATGATCTAATTTCAAAGAAAAAGGTTACTGGGACTGCGTCATATCATATTCCTTCCTTATTCTCACAAATCTGACCAATACAATAGTTAAGATACCTCCAAAATATCTCAACTTCTCTCTTACTCATAATTTAAGAAGGCCATAGCTACATAAATAAGAAGATTCTGAGATAAAACAATGAGCAACTCAACTTCTCAAGTCTCAGGTTGTTCATGTGCAATGTTAGAATTATACTGATTTTGCAGTGAAGTGGTAAAGATTAAATGAAATTATGTCTAAATGGCATCTACTAGTGTCAAGAATTCTTTGAAAATTTATATATAAGAGAGAAACTAACAAGTATCTATTGAGCACTTAATGTATGTTCTTTGAAAATAGAGACATTGAACAAACTGGAATTTCATCAAATTTGCAAAACTACTTATTATAAATACAATAATCTGTGGATTTATCAGCTTGATAAATAATAATCATATGCTGGCTAAAGAAGATATCATGAGTTGATTAAGGTCTTCCCTATACAAATATACTGGCTGAATTGATATACCTGCTGTAAACTATGTAAAATGAGAAATATAAACACTCTTAGATCGTGGTGTTTTAGAAGTTAAATCTAGTAGATTTTTAGAAAGCCTGAACATCTCATTTAAATAAAGCAAACATTTAACCTTCGCATTAGACATTTAAACAGGGCCTTAATGAATCAATTAATTTCCTAATTTGTTTTGGACATCATTAAAGTATTCATCCATAATCTGGCACACATACACTTTGGGATGCCTGGTTATAGAGAATTCTTAACTGTTAAATAAGAGGGTCAACTCATACTCTAAATTCCGCCTTTCAGAATTCTTTCATTTCTATTTCCAGAGTTTTGCTTGGGCAGGAAATGCTTTTACCCCCTTTCATATGGAAATTATTTCCACAATACGCACCATCAATATTCATCAAGTATCACACCAATTAACAAACCGTGAATAATCTGGAACAAAAATTTAATGCATGAAAACCCACAAACATCTAGGTGGCTGTTAATAAGGCTATGTTTGAGGTAATCACATGCAAATTTAATTTTAAATATACTTCCCTTAAGGAAGGGGTATCAATGTTAATTTAAGAATTTAATTTGTATGGAGTTTTAATAAAATGTCTTTCAAGAAATGTGCAAAAACATCATCCTAGGAACTTTGCTTATCAAGCAAACATTTAATTTTCTTTTATGGAATCGAACTAGACTATTCCCTTTATATTTATATAATTTTATATATCTTCTTTGTGGCGTTTACATAGAATATTAGTATAAGACAAGTAATACTAATTCTTTGAATATAAGAAGATATACTTCATAAAACAATTACTTTTGAAATTAGTAGCAAAAGGACTTTTTTTTTTTCCTTAGGCACTATTAAAGTTTAGTCAAGGCATATTGAGGTTGATCATTTCTACAAGCTACACTGATTTACAAACTTATATATATTCTAATTGACTTTCGAGACTTTGTGGTTTAAACTGGCAACTCTTAATCCCAGATAAATTCATATTGTCTTTTCCTGTCTAAATTTGATGATGCAGAAAGAAGGAATGGAAACCTCTCGTAAACAATGAGAATGCCAAGCCCAGAACGTGTATATAACTTTTCCAACAAGTGATTATGTTTCCTATGTTTACTAAGTTTTTCCTCTTTTCACTCAAAGAATAAAGCTCATAAAAGTTGAGGAGAGGAAATTGTAAAGATACAAGCAGAAGTTAATTCCATTAGAAATAAAGATATAAGAGAAAGAAAAAAGATCAACAGGATGAAAGCTGATTCTTACAAAGACTAATAAAGTAGATAAATCTTTGGCACGACAAATCAAAGATTAAAAAAAAGCCCAGATAAGGAATGTCAGAAACATAAGGAAAGATAAATTATAGCTGGGATTAATTATAGAAGTTTTAGTATTACATGAGAAAATTAAAAAAAAAAACCTTTATGACAAATTTGAGAATAGACAAAAATTCAGTAAAATATATACTTTACTAACACATATTGAAGAAATAGAAAACCTGAAGAGACGTCTCACAACTAAAGATGTTCAATCCATAGATAGGAATTTCTCTCTCCACAACAGAAAAACAAAAACAAAAACAAAAACAAAAACAACTCATTAAAAACGTTATAGGTCCATATGACATTTTAGGCATCTTCTATTAAATATTCAAGGAAGAGATAATTTCAGGATTATACAAACTCCTAAAAGCAGAAAAGAAAAAGTGGGGGCAACACATACTCATCTCATTTTGTGAAGCTAATAGAACTTCGTTAAGAAAATCAAGTAAAAGGAGTATGAGGAAAGAAAATCGTATTTCCATAATATCACTCATGAACTTTGATGAAAAACCCCAAATAAATGTTAGCCAACCAAATCCCACAGCATATCTTCAGAAATATCAATTAGCTGTTTTGAATCCTTTCAGAGAATCTTTGCCTTTTCTCTAGAGTATTTAATGAATTTGCATTTATGTGATTTCTGATTTATTTTCACCATTAAACAATTCCTACTTATCCTGGTGTTTTTCTGATTCTTCCTTTCTTATGGTCTCTTGGCTAAATGAATACTTTTTCTTTCTTACTCTTTTTCATTTACTTGCCCTTTTCTGCTGTTCCTTTTTCTCACCTTCCTGGCTCTCTCCCCTATTGATTCTGTCAATTTTCTTCTTGTTTCGTTTCCTTCCCTTTATGTATTTGGAAATAGGAGGGTATGATTTTCTACAGACTTAACAACCTAAATTTCATAGGTATCTTTGCTTCATTCTCAGTGAGTTCAAGGACTTTAGAAAGGTTTAGCTCTCATCCACTCTCTTCTCAATTTATACGGTATTGTGGTCTAGTGTTTTAATCCTATCATATTTTTCTCCTAACATTTTATCATTCAGTAGAGTCAATATTTGACTTCCCCACAAACTTCCCAATGTCTCTGTTCATTATTCCTCGTTACATTTTATTTATTTATTTATTTATTTATTTATTTATTTATTTATTTATTTATTTTAATAGTAATTGTGAATTTATTTTTTTTTAATTTTTATTTATTTATGATAGTCACAGAGAGAGAGAGGCAGAGACATAGGCAGAGGGAGAAGCAGGCTCCATGCACCGGGAGCCCGATGTGGGATTCGATCCTGGGTCCCCAGGATCGCGCCCTGGGCCAAAGGCAGGCACCAAACCCCTGCGCCACCCAGGGATCCCTCCTCGTTACATTTTAGACTTGCAATCTGAAATAGTTTTCTTTGAGCCTCAAGTACTTCTTTCATGATTCCCTATACTTAAGTTGTTCTACTGGCAGTAAATATCCCATCTTTTTTTTTTTTTTTTTTTAAGGATTTTATTTATTTGAGAGAGAGAAAGGGAGAGAGCACAAGAACAGGGTGGAGAGGGGCAGAGGCAGAGGGAGGAGCGGATTCCCCACTGAGTAGGGAGCCGGATGTGGGACTCCATCCCAGGACCCTGGGATCATGACCTGAGTGGAAGGCAGATATTTCACCGACTGAGCCACCCAGGTCCTCCAGTATCCCAGTCTTTGTTTGAAATTTCCTTTGTTTCACCATCATATTTGAAAGATACTTCTGGTGGGTGTTGCAATCAAAGAAAACAGTTATTTTCTGTGTTCGTTCTACATAAACTGAGGTATTATTCAACTGTTACTTGCTGCTCTGCAGTTACCTGTCAGCCAGATTTTTTTTTTTTTTTAGTAGATGATTGATGAAATCTCTGTGAGTGCCCATAACACTTCACTGCTGTTCTGTACCTTCATTGGCATGAAGCTTGACCCCTCTCCTCCAAGCCTTCCTCCATCCCTTCCTCCCTGGATAATTGTTGGGATTCCAAGAGTTGAAGAATGGTGAATTTCAACAATTCTAGGCAAATTCTCAGCTACTCTATTTTTGATATTGCTTTTTCCGATTCTCTTAAATTTCCTCCATAACACTGGTTATTTTTTTTTTAATTTGGACTTTGTGTTTTAGCCTCTTTTTCTTATTTCCCCATTTCTTTTACTGCACTTTTTTAAAAAACAATTTATTTGAGTGAGAGAGAGAGAAAGTGTATGAGCACAAGCAAGGGGAGGGGCAGAGGGACAAGCAGACTCCCACTGAGCAGGGAGCCCGATCCCAGGACCCTGGGATCATGACCTGAGCTGCAATCAAGAGGAGGACACTCAACCAACTGAGCCACCCAGGAGCCCCTCTTTGTCCAGACATTTTAAGCCATACTCTTTTTGGGCTATATTCATCAATTTCCTAATTCTTTTGTCATGTGTGTTTATCTCTAATTTAATCCAGCCATTGAGGTTTAAATTTTTTTTTTATTCCTTAGTTTAATTTGCTGCTTTTAAAATACTTTCATAATCTTCTATAGATTCTATTTTTTTCAAAATCATATTTCCAGCCTGTCAGCTACATCTTTATATATATATAACTGTACTTATAACTATATATACACTTAACTTTTCACAATATTTTCTATCTGAATGATTGTTGGAATTTCTGGATATATCCTAGGTATCTCTATTTTTCTTTTATGTTCTATGTTTGCTTTATAGGAAATATACTACATTCTGGAAAAATACTTTGATATTCTGTTTCATTGACTGGTTTTATTACAGTTTCTTTTCAGCAATTCAGTCTGAGATTTTTTATTTTGAAAACATGTTTAAATTTCCATGTTTCGCACATATCTTCAAAGGATTTTAGGTAAATTTATTTTGAGGTATTCGATTTTCAGTGAAAGCATTGTTCTTTGGGGGGTGCCAATTTGCTATTCCCCCTTAATGAGTGTATGTGTCTATTAAATATAGGTATTATTATATCACAATTATAAAATTATCTATTTTATACAAATTGTTAATTATACATTTTATTTATATATTTATTGTATATTATAAATATATGATTATGTTATGCATTATAAATATATATATCAAATTATTAGTTATCATATCTTGTTTCTCAGTGAGATCTGCCTCACTAGGTTTAGTTGGGATTGGTTATGACTATAAGAGCCTGCATCTGGTGATCATGATGGAAAGTCCACCTTGGACGTACAGCTCCTCCTCCCGCCTTGGGATCTGGAGGGATCTGGCTATAGTCTCAGCTCTGTACCCAAGAGTCACAGTTGTTGCTTGGTCCTATTGGACACTTTGCCTCCTGCTTAGTCCAGATGGTTTAAGGTTGAACAAATTGATGGTTTTTTGTTAGGCTGCATTTCTCCATTCAATTTCAATATGGTACCCTTCTGCCCCTGCTTCAGGTAACTTTGGGTTTCCCTGAAACTGCTCCTAAGCCACCACAATCTCTTCCTGCATGAGTTTTGGATTTTCATTTTCTACTTGTTTCTCTGATTCTGATCTCACTTCATTTCTAGCTCTTAGGAACTCCTCAGAATTTTTTTCCCTACCAATGTCTTTGTTTTCCAGTGCACTCATGAATTTATTTTCTTAAACACAATTTATTATCTTGCATTTCACAGAGATTTGGTGGGGAGGGAGAGGGAAATTAGGTGCTTGTCTTCACTCTACTATTTTTTTTCCCAATACAATTCTTATTTTTTTCTATTCTCTCATTTGTTTAAATAAAATTATCATCTTAATGAAACATGCCACTATACTTTTTTAAAAACATTCCCTACCATTTGATATTTCAACTCTTTTACTAATGTAAATAACAGTAGAGTAGACATAGTTCAAGAGATATGCATTTTTACATATCCACAATTATTTCCATAGAAACATGCTATAAGTGAAATTACTATCTAATGGCCTTTTAAAAATATGGAGAGAGTTTATAGACAGTGACCAGTGGATTTTTAACTTAAAGTCTAAGCTAACACTATGAGGTGTTGCTCAGTCTTCTCCAAGGAGGCACAGAAGCCTCAATTTTGGGTGCTATTGCTGTCAGCCTATCTGTGATGTTGATTAGAAACAAATGACTGGTTTCACCGCACTCAGTTTCACACCAAGAAGAAAAGGTAACACTTCTGCCAGCTGTTTCAAAAACAGCTTATGTGCAATATGCACGTAAAGAGTGAAAGGCGATGTCATCACTTCTATTTTTATACCTGTTCCTAACTAATGGTATTTCGAGATCTATAGTTAGCAGAATATGTAGTTATAATATATATATAAGCCATCTATCTACACATACCTATAGGTATGTATATATATTGGACTGATGCTTGTGTCCCCTAGCCTCCAATGTGCTGGAATTCAGAGATGGGGCCTTTGGTAGGTAATTAGGTTTGCATGCAGCCATAGAGTGGGGCCTCCATGAGCGGATTAGTGCCCTTATAAGTTGAGACTTGCCTACTGAGAAGATAGAGCTTCCCTGCTTTCTGTCCACCATATAAAACACAGTGAGCAGGTGGCCCTCTAAGGCCAGGAAGAGAGCTCTGATCCGAACCCAACCCTGCTGGCACCTGATCTTAGATTTCTGGCCTTCAGAATCTTGAGAAACAAACGGATGGTTTGTAAACCACCAAATCTGTGGTACTTTGTTTTGTCAGTCTGAGCTAAGACAGGTTTTGGTCCTGAGAAGTGAAGCACTGCTGTAATGAATACCCAAACATGTGGGAGTGGCTCTGCAACTGGGTAATGGGTAAAGACTGGGAGAATTTAGAAATGTGGGCCTTAAGGGTGATTCTGGAGAGATCAGATGGAAATGAGGAACATGTTTTCAGAAACTGGAGGACAGGTGATCCTTACTACAGAGTAGCAAAGAACTTGCCTGAACTGTGTGCTAGTGTATTGTGGAAGGAGAACCTGTTAGTAATGAAGCAGGATATCTAGCTCAGGAGATTTCTGGATAAAGGACTGAAAATGTAGCTTGGTTCCTCCTGAGCATTTATGGCAAAATGTGAAGAGAGAAAGATGAGTTGAAGAAAGACTCGTTACATGGAGTGCCTTGGTGGTGCAATCGGTTGCACATCTGACTCTTGGTTTCAGCTCAAGTGGTGATCTCAGGCATGTGAGATCGAGCCCCACTCAGCTCAGAGTATGTTTCAGATTCCCTCTCTCTCTCCCTATGCCCTTCCTGTGTGTGCTGCCTCTCTCTCAAATAAATAAATGAATCTTAAAAAAAAAAAAAAAAAACTGTTAAGAAAAAAAGAACCAGAATTTGATGATTTGGAAAATTCTCAGCCTGTCCATTTTGCAAAACAATGAGAACACCTGTTCTGAAGAGAATACTATGTGTGTGGTTGAAAATGATTTGATAAAGAACTCATGGATGTGACTCATTAATAAGCCTAGAGTAGAGGTGGAATTATATCAGCAGAGACACTGCCAGGTTGAACTAAAGGAGGGACAGAGAATGTGAGACAAGAAGGCAGGCTTCCAGGTTTGTTGGACTTTACAAGATGGGACTATAGAGTTGTTCAGCTGCGAATGTGAGCTATCTTTCCAGAAAGGAAGAAAGATCGCAAATATGATTCAACAATCACCAGGGTTACCATCTCCATTGTAGGCTTAGAGTTCAGAAGCACAGGTGGCAACCCTACCACCACCTTGGTTTCAGGTCTATCAGCAGAGACCTCACAGAGAGCCACATGGGGGGCCACTGAAGAGAGCCATGTGGTCTGAGCCCTGAGGGTGATGCTGCCCTAGTGGATGGCATCAAACCAAAGGTGATTCTTCTTGAGACTTAAAACCTAATTGAATTTACCTTGCTAAGTTTTGGACTGGCATAGGACCCACCACTTCTTCCTATTTTGTATTTCTTCCTTTCAAAGTGGGAATGTCTGTCTGACACTTGCCTCTTGTGTTTTGGAAACACATAACTTGTCTGGTTTCACAGGTTCACAGCTGAAAAGGAATTCTGTCTCAAGATGAATTATACCTTGAGGCTCCTCCATAGCAGATGTAGATGATATTTAGCTAAGACTTTGGACTTTAGATTGATACAGGAATGAACTAAGACTTTTGGGGCTGCTGTGAGATAGAATAAATGTATTTTACACGTGAGGACATGAATTTTGGAAGGCCAGGGGCAGGATATGATGGGCTGAATATTTGTGCCCTCCCCCCTCAAATGCGTATGTTGAAGACCTAACCCCCAATATGATAATAGCATTTGACTTTTTTGGTGGTGTTGTTTTTCAAGATTTTATGTATTTATTTGAGAGAGAGAGTGCACTAGAAGGGAGAGCAGCAGAGGGAGTGGGAAAGGGAGAGGGAGAGGGAGAGGGAGAGAAGCAGAATCCCTGCTCAGCAACTCTCTCCCAGCCTCAATGTGGGACTTGGCCCCAGGACCCCAGGATCATGACCTGAGCTGAAGGCAGACACTTAACCGACTGAGTCACCTAAGGGACCCTGATAGTAGCATTTGGAGTTGGTGCCTTTGTGCAGCAATTCAGATTAGATGAGGTCACAAGGATAAGACACCCCAATGGTATTAGTGCCTTTATAAGAAACCAGAGAAAGAGGCCATTTGAGCACCCAGGGAGATGGCAGGTACTTATGAGCCAAGAGAAGGCCTCAGAATGAATTGTACCTTGATGGCACCTTGATCTTAGACTTCCCAGTCTCCAGAACTGTAAGAAATAAATTCCTATTGTTTGAGCCACCAGCCTGGGGTATTTTATTATGGTAGCCCAAGCAGATTGATATACCGTGCCCACAAACATTTACGTTTTTTCTTTAATCCAAAATGGAAAGTTTTCACAGATGCAACTTGAATTTTAACCCAAATGTTTAACATCCTAACTGAAGAATTATCTTCCTTCACATCTTCGGAAAAGCTTTTTTTTTTTTTAAGATTTTATTTATTCATGAGAGACAGAGAAAGAGAGAAGCAGAGATACAGGCAGGGAGAAGCAGGCTCCATGTAGGGAGCCTGACGTGGGACTCGATCCCAGGACTCCAGGATCACGACCTGAGCTGAAAGCAGACACTTAACCGCTGAGCCACCCAGGCATCCCAATTTGGAAAAGTTTTTAGAAAAATGGTTTGCTTCCTCTTGATTCAGATCCTGGGCCTTGGTAGCTCCAGTATTTTCAGGTTGCTACCAAATAATTTAGCCTGCACACTATTATTCATTTAATTAAATCCTGCTTTCAGATGAGACTTTCAGTGACAACTTTACATTACTTTTGCTCTATTTTCTGTTAGCATTATGAGATAGCTTAAAATTTTGGAGACCTAATATCATACTTCTTATCCTTGTCCAATGAGAATATTATCATTTGCTAAGAGATTTTTGGCTTATGTGGACAATTTCCACACCTGTGGCCAGCACTGCTCCACTATACTCAGAAAGTGTTTTTTTTTCTTTCTCTTTCAAATTGAAATGAATGGGGTGAGTAGATCGGTAAATACAAAGATATCTCCAATCATTGTGCTATATAAATGTCACATTACACTAGGATTAAACGCGTGCGCGCGCACACACACACACACACACACACACACACTATTCCAGCAGGCAGATGAGATCACAGATAGAGAAGAAATGTGGCTTACCATGGGGAAGTAGATTAAGTATGGAATTCGGAACCTATACCCAAGCTGGACTCCTGCAGCTGTAATGTGCTGGCTTCGTAACTTTGAATGACATACCTAATTTTCCTGACTTTAATTCTGTGATCTCAGAATGAGAATAAAAATACCATTCCCTTAGAGGTCATTAGGAAGATAAATATACTTTATGTGAAGTCCCTAAATTGATTCCTAGCCTTTCCATGGTCCTAAATGGTGGTCATTAGTATTATTATCGTTGTTATTGCTTCTGTTACTACTTGCACCATGTTTCCTTCTCTACTTCCAGCCCTTACAAAATATGGGCTCAATCCTTCTACTGATTGCTTATGTGGTCTGAGTGTCATAAATTGCACAGGGTTTCCAGTCCTACAGCATCGGGCTACCTTCTCAGGTCTGTCATGTGCTGACCATGTGATTATGGAGGGACTGATCTGTCTTGGGTCTCACGTCCTTCATCTGTAGAAAAGGGGACAGTAACATCTGCCTTCTATGTCACTGTGAGCATGAAATACAATAATGCATGTATGTAAATGCATATGAAGCACTGAGAATAGGGTATTCAAAGTAAAGGCTTACAATAAATTATAGTTCCTATTCGTAATACTTAATATTATTATTTTCATGATAAATCCCAAAAGCAAAAAAAAAAAAAAAAAAACAGGCAAGGATTTCTGGCAAAACCCATTCATGATACTTAAAAACGTCTCCTGGTTTGTTCTATATCCATTCATATCACAATATTCCCTCTCTTTTACCCAAACCCCAAATTATTTTCTTTGTTTGCTTTACAAGGGAGAGATGTCACAGAGAGGAAATCAGGCAAATAATGCAACTAGAAAAGGCTGTTAAAATGCACACCCCTAAACACATTTTTAAAACAGATACTAAATAACCCATTGTCCCCAAAGAAAAGAAAGGCAAACAGATAAGATCATCACACACCATGGGGAAAAAAATCCCAAAGTGAAAAGGTAGTTATATAAAGAGCTCATGAACAATGTAAGTACTATAAATACATACATAATTTCATCATCCACTGTTTCCCCGTTAGATGTGCTCCCTTTCAGATTGCTCTCACGCATCTGTTCAAGACAAAGCCTCTGAGCCTCTTAAATTACTTACAGCTCTTAAAAAACATACACTTTGGGTTGCAATTTTTAAAGTATTTAAATTTTATTTAAATGTGTTTAAAGACCGTTTTATGTCCCTGGATTTGGAAGGAGATAACTTATTTCCCATAACCAAACCCCTCAAACATTTAAAGACTATACTGAATGCTAATTAAAACTGGAAAATACATTGGAAAAAAATGTAAACTGCAGGTTCATTTTAAACTATACTTTTGTAAGGTATTTTAAAAGATAATGAAGGTCTAGCAAGTGGCAGTGAAAAATTAACTGGTAGGGATTTTTATTTTTGGTTTAGTTATTTATTTCCAACATCTTATTTCTAACCACTCTGTGCTTATGAATTTATCCAAGATGTTTCATGATTTTATCTCAGAGACTAGATTACATATGTACAGGCTGAACTATCATATCCAAATCATGAGATCTTGAAAACTGTTTCTTTATATTTCAGGACAATTCTCCAGTGATACTTCTATAAAGTCTGTTCTAGATTGTGTGGTGCCCAAATGGGGTGCTTCTTGATCAGCTGGGGACCCCCAAATGTGGGGTAAGGGTGGGGTAGAAGCTGGTGGCACTGGCAGTGGAAGGACTCCCCTGGGGCAGAAGTTTATTGAATACACCTCAAGGGAGCAGTAGTCAGGACAGCAGAGGAGAGGCTGTCTGCAAGGAGGCAGTGGCTGGGGGTTGTCTTTGAAGGGGGAAGCTGAAGAGGTACGGGGACCTATGGAGTTCTCCCTTTTTTGGTACCTGTGTCTGGTTGTCAGTAGCCCATTGATCAGTTAGGGCCTGTGGGTATTTTGAGGTGGATTGCCTGATGGGCCTGCCTGCACTCACCCCAGGGGTCACCATGGCCCTTGTATACCTGGATCAAATTTCCATTGCTCAAACCTGTTGTCTAAAAGCAGCTTCTACATTCCCCCTACAGGTCGACAATGACAAATCTTTAACATTTGGGCAAAGGTCTCATCTTTAGCAGCTTCCTTCTGCTGAATGAGTCATAGAGATGTCCCTAGCTACACTTGTCAGTCCATCAGGGGTTCTGGGCAGTCATAGATCAGAGAGTGATATTATATTAATGTGCTGATAGGTGATTTGAGTGAAATTCCTTAGTGGTCAGGCCCATGGGATTTGGGGAAGGGGACCTTCCGATGGAATGGGCTGGAATCCCTGTTGAACCATCATTCAAATCCCTGTTGAACCATCATTCAAATATGGAACTGTTGGATTCTAGAAGAGACAAATTTAACAAAGAGATTAAAGGGGGGGGGGATAATTAAGAGTAGGAATACTGAGGCCAGTGGTCCTAAGTATGGAAGAAGCCAGGAGAGCCAGGGACAGTTTTCCCTCTAGGAAAACCATCCCTCTGTTGCACAGGCCTGGAAGGAGGAAACCAAAAGAAGATTATGATGAGAAAGACAAAGCTTAGCCCCAAAAGAGGTGAGGATTATATTGTGATATCAGGGCTCAAGGGGAGGAAGCTCCAAGTAACTTATGATTTCTGATCAAGTAAATTCAGAAAGGTCACCTTGAAGGAAAAGATCAAGAATGAAGTCTTGCAATTGGGAAAGAGAAAGCAAGAGTTTTGAGAAAAATATTGAGGGAATTTTTCTAAGATAACATCTTAGAATGATTGAGTGCAACAGAGTAGGGATTGGCGATGGGCCAGATCCACAGGCCTCCAGACCCATGAATACACAGAGGGTGTGTATCACCAAGTCTCCTTTGATTAATAGGCATAGATCTCCAACCTGCTCACAGCTGTACTGGGTAGAGGGCTCCTCATCTGGGCCTGAGTGGTCTTGATTTTGGAAAGATGGATCTGAGGGAGAAGCCATTAGGTTTCACGGCTGTTGGGGTAGTCAGGAGAACCTGATATGGCCCAGTCCAGACACGTTCAAGCAGCTTTTTGTCCTGCAAAGGGTCTTATGGTATACTTGATCCCTCGATGTAAGTTTTGGATATGTGTTACCTAAGAGAGAGGGGTCAGGTTTTAGATTGTTGGTTATTAATAGCAGAGAAAGTTTGTTCTAGGAATATCCTTTGATAGCTGACAAAAATCTTTCTCCAGTCCAGGAATTAAAGATAAGAAAGGGATTGGTTATAGCACCAATTTGAGTATTCAGGTCTTCTAGCAAACTTGTCCTATTTCTGTGGTAATATGGAGTATATACATAACACTCCGTTTTAATAAAGCATAGGTTCCTTCTAGAGCTGCATCAATATACCAAGGGCCATTCAGTTTTGGAAGGCCATCTTTTAAATTTGTGGTTGATTACATGTCGAACCTAGTTAAAAAGTGGCTGCTATATGCTTGGCTAAAGCCTCTAGTTGCAATTTTATATTAATAGAGGTGATTTCTACAAAAAATATGGCTAAGGGATAAAACCATCAAGAAGCCCTTTGTTTGAAGTCTAGCCTTAACAAAAACCTAATTACGAGGAATCATTGGCAAGAAGGGGAAGACTGGTCTCAGGATAAGGGCATTTCCAAGGGTATCACTTAATCTAATCATAGGGAAAGTGGGACCTTCCATTATCTTCATAAGTTCATGATCAATTCCATAGAGTGGTGTACACCCTGGCTTTTAAGGAACAAGTATGTCATTCCATCCACACAGAATCGGTCATGGTGCTGAGTTATATAGTTGTTGGTGAATCATTCTCATTTCCCACCTGTTAAAAAAATCATATGTCCATGGGTCCTGTTATTATTCCCACAGAACAACAAGCACAAAGATGTTCTATACATGAGCTACTGTAACAGTTTGCCTCAAGTTGTCTGGCTTATACAAACAAGATTCAAAGACAATTGGGACTAGAATTTAACTTCCACAAAGTTAGGTTATTGAAACATAATTTTTCTCTCCCAAATCACCTTGTTTCCAGATATAGCCAAGTCAAGACGAATTTGTTTGTAAAACAAGTCCAATTTTTAACAAACTTGGCCTAATTATTTATATAAGCTCAGCAAGAATAGTGATCAGCCATATAAATCTTTCAAAATCTGCTTTGCTGGAACTTTTCATACAGAATCTCACTGAACTTTTAATAGCCTCTCAAGGCCAGAAGCCAAGCCAGGTACTTACCATCAGACATGTCTGCAATACCTGTAGATTTGGGTGAATTCCTCTTCTTGAGGTTCTCAAATATCCTGAGGTTCTTGCACCTACCAGGAAGTGACATTCTTTACTCACCCAGTAAGGTTGCAAGAAACTCTTTAAGTAAGGTATCAGGCCAACATTTCCAAGGGGTTTTAGGTTTACTATGAAACATGCAGCCATAAGTTCCTTAAAGCTATTTGGTCATGTCTGAGTCTATGCATATGTCTCCCAAATATGACATTCCAGTCAAATCCTAAAATAACCAAAGTTGCCAATGGTGTCCAGTTACAAGGAGAACAGATTCTTATTGAACCTATGCAAATAAGTCTGATTGATTGCCATGGAAGAAAGAATACCCACTGAGACCTTTAGAATTTCAGAGAGTTCAAGTAGAGAGAAAAGTTAAATGCTTGATTTTGTTCACAAATGAATATTTTGTTACATTTTTGCAAGTCATAGATATCTTAAGAGAACGTATTCGTAGTCTGGAAGAGCAAATGTTAGAAAACCAGCAATGTTTCAAACAAAAGTTATAAAAACTACAATCATCTTTCTTAATTCTGTTAGTCCCATGTTACTAATTCTTATTCAGTTTGAAGGCAGTTTTTTTAGTTAGTTCTGGAAATTCTTATCCATTTTAATTTTCTGATCTTAAAGATATCAAATACCTATATTTGTCCTAAAAGTCCTTCTTATGAATCCCCTTGAAGATGAAACACATTTTGCAAGAGAATAAGAACAATTGCAAATGACAAAGAAAACCTCAGAAGTGGACATTGTTAATGATCTAATAGAGTTCACTGTGACAAATTGAGAGGAAAATTGTTATTTCTGTGACACATAACATTTCAATAATCAGAATATCTAGTGATGACCTTATATCAGAACATAGCATACCAACTAAACAAGACTAATTAGGCGAAAAGACTTTGTTTACAATTTAAATCTTGGGGAAGTTTGTTAAAACCTTAGAAAATTTAAGCACATGCCTAAATAGGATTATGGATCATCAAAGACCTAATAACAACAACACCGAACTGGTTCTTCTGGGCAAATGACTTTGTTTACATTTTCTTAAAAAGCAGACCATTAAAGAAAATGTATTTTTAACTGAGAGAAAGTACACTTTCAATCTTATACCAATGTACTTTTAAAATCCATTCATTTCAACTCTGGTCCATCCTGACTACACATAAAATTCCTTTCCAAAGTCTTCCCTTCACAAACCTTCTAGAACTTTCCTTTTCCTTCAACAAAGATGTATTCTCATTCCTTATATCTTTCTTACACAGAGTCGCTTCCCTTATTTCCATCAGTCTTAATTACATTAGAATTTTAACTCTTAGAAACCTTAGTCTCCAGGGAAAACTAAGTAGTAACCAATTACGAATTGTTACATCAGAACTCTTTAAATGGCAAATTTCTGAATCAATTAAGCACAAATCATTTTCCAAATGACCCAAATCTCCTTTGTTTCTTTGCATAAGAAGTCAGAAGCACAAATCTTATGTTTGGTAATCAATGCTCTAGAATTTCATCCTATTTTGAAAAGACCTAGATGTCCAATAAATTTAACCCAATCTATCATCCAAGCACAACTTTAACATTTCAGGTTACCAAAGACTTTGAAAGCTATTTTAACAATTACCATGAAAACTTTGAGACAGACAAAATTAATTATCATTGTAAGTCATCTCTGATGTGGGAAACAAAGGCAGAAGAGAAATTATTAAATTTCCTTACTATCTACAGCCCATTGACAAGTCCTTGAAACATGCTGCTTCCATGTTAATACTCAGCAAAGGACAAAAGGCAATCATAGCCCAACCCCCAGGATCCTGAAAGTCTATTTTAACATATGAAAATTCCTTTAGAAATTTCCTTTATCTCTAAACTCCCCAAGATACGTGTTGGCAATCATCCCCCAAGCATATGACCCGTCAATATACATCTGAAGGGTCTCATGTCTACAGTTTTATTAGACAGTAATAAATTACCTCTTTCCAACAACAGCTAGCCCCTTCAAGGTCCTGGAAACTTTGCTTCCAAATTCCTTAGAGATTTAACACTCTCCCTAATCCCCTCCCAATTTGAAAGTGTATAATGGGCCACTCCTCATGACCCCAGTCAGTGCAGCTCTTTCTGCCCACAGGTCCTGTCTTTGTGCTTTTTAATAAAACCACCTTTTTGCATGAAAGACATCTCAAGAATTCTTTCTTGTCCCTCAGCTTTGAACTCTAACATCTTTCCTACATCCATCTTTTGCTGACAAATTACAACTGAGATATTATGAGTTTATTTGACTTATACTAAACCTTGGTAGAATAAAAGTTTCAGTTAGTTTAAATACCAAATTATGCTCCATCTGGGTCCACTTAAAGTCAATCGATTTGTTCCTCTTTTTCAGTTTTTCCCTGGGGCACCAGTGGGGAAACCTGAAGTGGGCGGTGTATGCAGGCTGCACCCGAGGTTGTGCAAAGACAGGAGGAGGGGTAAGCAGAAGAGGTGAGGTGCTGCCAGAGGCTAAGGAAGAGGGTTCCTAGTTCTGAACCTCGTCAGCTCAAACAGCAGAGCAGATGCTAGGTTTTTCACCAAAGCGGAAATAGGCAGTCCATGTTGGGCTGGAGAAGACAGAGAATTTCCCCAAAACAAAAGGGATTTTAGAAGCTACTTGGGAATATTCCTTAAAGTCCCCATCCCACAGTTGGCTCCAATGATCATAGCCATTAAACGAACGAGGGAGTAGCCCTCACATCTATTAGGAGGAGGAACAGTTAAAGAGTCAGCACCCAGGTTGGGAGGTAGCTGTTTCTGCAAGAAGCTCTTAGGTCAGCATCCTGATTTAGGGCCATGAAACTAAACAAGATACATATGGGAGTTCCCACCATTTGGAGGAATTTTAGCAAAGGACGTCAAGCTGGATAATATATTAGAAGAGAGAGTTCCATGGGAAGGTCAGACCTCTTGATCTGGGAGCGTGTACTGAGGCCAGAAATATCAGGCATTGGGGGTCAAATATGTTCCAGCTTTTAAGAACACAGTTCAGGGGTGAGTTCAAAGGAAAAGAGAAGGGTGGGAAAGACCGGCTGCTGATTCCCAATGGTCCCTCCCTCCAAAGGGAATAGAGTTCTTTTTTTTTTTTTTAATTTTTATTTATTTATGATAGTCACACACAGAGAGAGAGAGAGAGAGGCAAAGACATAACAGAGGGAGAAGCAGGCTCCATGCACCGGGAGCCCGACGTGGGATTCGATCCCGGGTCTCCAGGATCGCTCCCTGGGCCAAAGGCAGGCGCTAAACCGCTGCTCCACCCAGGGATCCCAGGGAATAGAGTTCTAATGCGGGGTCACAAGTTTGGTCAAGGCACCCCAGTGACCTGAGAAAGGACCGTACCTAAATCAGGACATGGACTCTTCTGGTGGCATCTCACCACCAAGAGGAGTCAAGGCAAATATGGGTGACTGACTCTTTTGGGGTGTCCAATAGGGTCAAGGCAAATGGCGTGGTCCTTCCTGTGGGGGTGTCCCTTGGCAACAAGGGGAGCTTGATGCCAGTTTGGCCAGTCTGGGTGGGTAAAAGGAGGAGGAGGACTCACCACTCAGATGCAGGACCGCCTTTGCCCGCAGATCAAGGTGTCTGCTGGACCCTCAGGAAGAGACAGGGTGCAGTTAAAAGAAGGGAGGCAGCTGAGAATCAGCCAGTGTCAGAGAAGCATCCCAACAGAGTCCATATGGTGTGAGGATTCACCGTGGGCGAGCTGCCAATGGTGCAGGATTCTGGGAACAGACCTGGCGGCCAAGGGAGAAAGCAGAAAAATGGGAGTCCTTCCTCACACGCACAGAAGTCCCATCTGTTAGCCCTCAGACCTTCTGACTGCACCAGGGAGTCACCCTGGCTGGAGGCCTTCAGTTTTCTGAGGAGGACCAGGGTTAGACTGCCCAAGGGCTAAAAGAGAGGAGGGAAGGTACATCTAAAGAGCATACAGTGATGGGGCACATGGGTGGCTCAGTCATTAACCCTCTGTCTCAGCTCAGCTCATGATCTCAAAGTCTTGGGATCGAGCCCCACATTGGGTTCCCTGTTCAGCAGGACATATACTTCTCCTTCTCCCTCTGCCAGCCATTCTCCCTGCTTGTGCGTGCTCTCTCTGTGTCAAATAAATAAATAAATCTTAAAAAGGAAAACAACAACAACAAACCAAGAGCAAAAGGGGAAATCCCTCACTGCTTCTGGGGAAGGGCATTGGGGCTGGTTCCCTCCTTGGGGTTCAGATCCTTGCTGAGGTGACTGGCTGAAGATCGTCAGCTCTCCAAGGAGTACTAGAGTCAGTCCACATAAGGAAAGTCCTGAGAAATTCTAGGAGAATCCAGGGAGAGTCCTGGAGCAGCAAAGGTTCCTCATGCAGTCTCCCTATGTGGGGCCACCAAATGTGGAGCTGAAATAGGGTGCCTCTAGAACTGATGGGGGTCCCCAAATGTGGGATGACTTGACGGGAGGTGGTGTGGAGTGAGGATGAAAGGACTCCCCTGGGACAGAAGTTTATTGAATACATCTCAAGGGTGCAGCAGACAGGATAGCAGAGGAGAGGCTGGGTGCCAGGAGGCAAGGAGTGGAGGCTGCATTTGAAGGGGGGAGGTGAGGACATATGGGGACATACAGAGTTCTCTCCTTTTTGGTACCTGTGCCTGGTTGTCAGTAGCCCATTGGTCAGGTAGGTCCTGTGGATATTTGGGGTAGGTCACCTGATGGGCCTGCCTGTACTCAGCCCGGGGGTCACCGTGGCCCTTTCCGTATTCTATTCATTGCTCAAACCTGTTTGCCTAAAAGCAGCCTCTACAGATTTTTCTTCATATGATCTTTCTTCAGAGTTTTGTGGGTTTTTAAAAAATGTTTAATAAGATAGCTCCATATTTTATGCCTAAATCATTTTATTTTTAATTTCTTTAGAAATATTTAAGGGAGAAAACTGGTTCCAACTTTTGGTGGGTAGTATAAAACCAGCTGGAGACAGTAGATTTCGTACATTTTCTTCACTAATTTATGTAAAATGGCCCTGATGAGGATCATGACATACGAAGCATGAACCCCTAAAGCAGACTTGTTTGCAGGGCAATGGTCTGTTGATTGCAACAAACCATTGTTAGGAAATCTAGTATACAGACACAACCCCACTTTTCTATTTTTCAATAAGAAATGAGGAATATATTGGCTTTTTTTTTTTTCTCACCAAGTCATCGAATGAAAACAGAGATGGGATATAGGAGAAGCAGAAAGCCAGTCATATCCCTCGTCAAATGTGAATGGAGAACAACTCCAGAGATAATTAGAAATGCCAAGGATGAAAATTAATGTCTTCTTTCTAGTAAAATGCACTGTTTATAATCCACTGGAACCTTAAATTGGCCAGAAATAGAAGGAATCTGAGGGAGTAGGACAAAAGGCACAGTCAGAAAGCTCAGAGCCTCTGGGAACATTACAGGGTGGTAACAAGGACACAGGTTTGCATTTGTTTAAGCTCCCCTTTTTTCCCCCTCGCTAAAGAATTGTGATTTTGTTAATAAAAATAACAACATATTTTAAATCAATGCAGTATAATCAGTACATAAGACACTGAATCGTGCGCTAGTTTGGGCTCTCTGTGATACTCAATTTAGTCAAAGAATTTAGATTGAGTCTCATCAAGGTGATGTCTCATTCGTGGCAAAACCCTGAATTTTAAACCAAGTATCTAAGAAAAATGTGCTTCCAAAGCCCAACATATGGAGATAGATAACTTCTGAATCAAGAAGAGTAGCATTTACTTCACTGTTTTAATCATCTACTGAAGCCTACTACAATGTCCATGATAGAGACCTTGCCCTTTTTGAGTCATAAACCCCCAAGTATTGCCTGAAATAATGTGCCTATCAAAGAGAATACTTTGGAAAACAAAGGGTCCTTTTTGAAAGGCTATGCTAACTACTTTTTGTTGGGTTGGAGAAGAGCTAGAATGAAAAAGGAACAAGTCCAGGCACAGCATAAGAGAATGTTGGACAGGTAATTCTATGACTAGCATGAAATAATCTCCTGTAGCTCCAAGTTATGACTCAAGATGATCCCTCACCCTTATCAAATTACTTATGTGAATGCTAGGGCACTGGTAGGAAAGAATGGTGCCCAAGAATTGGAATGGAGATGAATGAAGGTGGATTCAGATGAATCCTCCTGATAAATCTCTTTTAAACTTTCCCTACCAGCAGACAAGGGTCCTCCCCCATCTGAGGAAGGTGGTTCTCCTAGCATGAGGATCCTATAATGACCTTATATTGCAAACAGAGGCTTATTTCCATAAAGTCCACGGTCACTACCTCTCATGGCCTCCACATGCATACTAGAGAGAGTGAAATCCAATCTAACCCACGGGAGTGAGTACCACGTCTGATCTGGGAGGAGTCAACTTACTCTCTGCAAAAATTGCAAAATGTAGTTTATATCAGCAGGAATATGCATGTACCTCTATGGACTATGACTGTATTTGTCTGGAGTGTAAGGAAAATAAAGCTGGGATGGCCACATGTATCAGTATGGGTGCAATTAGGAGGGATCCTGGATTCCCTATGTAAGCTTGAGCAACTGGCAAAGGCCTTCACAGGTCAACCGAAACTTGAATGTCATATCGGTCTACATTAAATGAAAGTGATTTGTCCAATTTCCTTGCTATAATGTGGAGGAAGACATCTGCTGGCTTAAGGGAACAGAATTATTGGAGTGACTTTTTTGGGGGAGTGGATTTCTAATTTGTGACTGACTCATCCAACTGGGAGGGCTTAGAGAACACTCCTTTCACAGAATCCTAGAGCAGTATTTGGTGAGGGGAGTGCTGCCATCCTTGGTAAGCTCTGCAGACACCCTCTGGAGGGGGCAGTGATGGCACCCATGAGATGCCTCTGTAGGGTGGGATGAGGAAGCACCTGCTAAGCTGTCACAAGTGCGTACTGTCAGTGCTTCTCTCTTTTCCTTCTCAAAAAGACTTGGAGACATTAGTTTGAGTAGCTGAGTTGTTCAGAAAGGGAAATAAGGATATTCGGGATGACTGGACCCTGACTGAGCTGGCATTAAACCTGAGGAAGCCTATCAATCAAGGTGGGGACTTCCGAGGGTTGGGTGATAAATAGGCTTCTGGCCTGTTTCCCAATGTATGCAGTGAGTCCCCAAATTATCTGGTGTTCATTTCCCATTTTTAAATACACAATGGAAAGACAACACTTGACAAGTGGCATAATCCTGTTTGGTTTTCAGACACATCCCCTTTTCTGAAATTGTCTTCTTTTCAAAGGAAAGCATACTCTTCACCCATACCACATCTTATGATTGGTACCCTTAGCTAAGTTATAAAGTTTCCAGGGCAGTGAAAAAAGTTATAAATATCAGTTTGGGGGAAGTGTCTCTAATCCTGTTAATCTTCCTGTCTTTTCTTATTTTCATTTTATACATATTCTTATGGGGGTAAAGCTGGGCTCATGAGAAATATTCTGAATCTGGAACAACCAAAGGCATCAGATATGAGAATATGGATTTTTCTAGATATAATTAGATGTTCTCATGAACTATATTTTTCAACCTCTTCGTATTAGATAACACCAACAAATCTTTCCATGATTTCCTTCAAACTGGGTGTGTATGATTTGATAAATAGTTAAAACAATAGTTAATGAGTTGTAGCACATCATGTCTCAGTTACTCATTCAACCTCATCTTATATAATATTTATTCTGGACTATCTCTTAAAAAGTAATATGCAATACCATATTTGAAAAAATTTAAATATGAATGAGAACCCACCTAGATTTTCAGAATTCCAATAATGAATATGCAAGCAAAATATTTGCTATTTCAGATCATATCACGGAGTATCATTATGCATGAGGTTGAAATGCAAACAGAAATGGGGAGCAAGCATTGAAAATTCACTCACCAACTTGGTAATTGTGCACTCGGTGATTTAGTACATCATTGGCACTCATACTGAATGACAGCCATGTGTTAAAATTTTAAGTTGTTTTTAATTTACCCTTTCACCTCCTCCTAATTATAAATGAGACTCTTTGAAATATGTGGAAGGAGCTGGAGTGGGGAAGGCGGAGAGGAGGACAAGCAGGGAAGTGCTGGCAAGGAGCAACTGTTCCTTCATGTCAGCTTTAATGTGGAAGTAATTGACTAAATGACAGAGTGCCCAGCAGCTGTTTGTGGACAGGACACTTTTTCAGCTTCCTCCAAAGTTTGAGGAAAGAGTAGAGGTTAGTCAGGAGTATGAGGTGATGACATCCATTTGAGTTTTTCTGACAAAATCTGAGTTTAAGTCAAAGGGTATCAACAGAGGATGAACAGACTTTTCTAGTATATCAGAGTACTCATGATCATCAACTGATGTTGGAACAAAGTATTTTAAGGATCAATAATATAGGACATTATATTATAGTCAATACATATAATGTGTTATCCCCTTGATGGGAACATGACATGCAAGGGACCATAAAAAGCTTCAAGGAAAGGTGCATTAATGGATGGGAAACACATACAGGAAAACATAGATCCATGGGGATGCCCCTCTGCTATGTGGACACACACAAACCACGCCCACCTAGAAGATGTCTCTAAGACACACAATCTGAAGTCAGGTGGACCCTGACCCAACACAGCACTTATCATTGTAATTCCAGAACCGTGGCAATGCCCTGGGTACACCTCTCTCCCCCTACAGCCGATCTAATTATGTCCCTTTAAAGTCCAATATGATTACCATCATCTTTAGTTACAAACCTGAATCCTTAACACAGCTTGTAAAGCCGCATGTATTTTGGCTCCAGCTGATTCTCTAGCATCACTTTGTTTCTATCTCTAACTTCCAGTAGAGATCCTCAGAATGCATCCTCTTTCTCACCACAAGGCATCCTACGCACAGTTCCATCTGATGGAAAGTTGTGGCAATTCCACATGGCAATTTGAAATTTGAAATTTGAAAATTTCAAATTTCACTTATACATCACTCCTTGGTTAGGGATCTGTCCCAGATTAATCAGGCACCATTATAGAGACCCACTGTTTTATTGTTTTTTTGTTTCCTTCCCTTTTTTAGCACTAATCATCTGTGTAGCTACTCGATCAGTCTCTGTGTTCTCTGGTAGAGCGCCAGGAAGACAGAGAAACTTTTTTGAGTGTGACCATATTTCATGAGGAGGACTGTTTCTGGAGGCCGATAGATACTAAATAAATAACTGGACAATGAATAACTTAAAGTGAGGATTATACATTATGTGAGCAGCTCTATCTTTTGTGATTTCCTGCCCACCCCCCACCCCCCAGTTTTACTGAGGGAATGATTGAACTGCAATAAATTTCAGACATTTAAAATATAAAATGTGATGAGTTGTAATGCACATATGTATCTGTTAACATAGATGGAATGGTTTGTGTTCCTTCAAAATTCATATGTTGAAACCTAATCCCAAGTGTGATGGTATCTGAAAGTGGGGACTTTGGGAGGTAAGTAGGTCATAAAAGTGAGCCCTTGTGAATGGATTAGTGCCTTTAATTATTTTAAAATAAAAAATATTAATTTAAATTTAATTAATTAACATATAATATATTATTAGTTTCAGAGATAGAGTTCAGTGATTCCTCAGTCTCATACAATACCGAGTGCTGATTATATCACATGCCCTCTGTAATGTCCATTACCCAGTTACCCCATCCCCCCAGCAACCCTTAGTTTGTCTCCTTATTTCATCTTCATTTCCTCTCTTCCCTTATGATCCTCGTTTTGCTTCTTAAATTCCATATATGACTGAGATCATATGATGATAACTGTCTTTCTCTGATTTATTTCCCATAGTATAATACCTTCTACTTTCATCTATATCATTGCAAATGGCAAGACTTCATTTTTTGATGGCTGAGTAGTATTCTATTGTGTATATATATACCACCTCTTCTTCATCCATTCATTGGTGGATGGACAACTTGGGTTTTTCCGTAGTTAAGTTATTGTGGACATTGCTGCTATAAACATTGGGGTGCAGATGCCCCTTCATTTCAGCACATTTGTATCTTTGGGATAAATTCCTGGTGGTGCAATTCCTGAGTCATAGGGTGGCTCTAATTTCAACTTTTTGAGAAACCTCCGTACTCTTTTCCAAAGTGGCAATACCATCTTGCATTCCCACCAACAGTAAGAGAGTTTTCCTTTCTCCACATCCTCACCAACATCTGACTTGTTAATTTTAGCCATTCTGACTGGTGTGAGGTGGTATCTCATCATGGTTTGGATTTTTATTTCTCTGATACAGAGTGATGTTGAACATTTTTTCATGTGTTGGCCATTTGTATGTTTTCTTTGGAGAAATGTCTGTTCATGATTTCTGCCCATTTCTTTATTGGATCATTTGTTCTTTGGGTGTTGAATTTGATAAGTTCCTTATAAATTTTGGATACTAGCCCTTTATCTGACAAGACATATGCAAATATCTCCTTCATTGTGTAGGCTGTCTTTTGGCATTGTTGATTGTTTCCTTTGTTGTGCAAAAGGTTTTTATCTTGATGAAGTGCCAATAGTTCATTTTTGCCTTTGTTTCCCTTGCCTTTGGAGATGTGTTTAGCAAGAAGTTGCTGTGGCCAAGGTCATAGAGGTTACTGCCTGTTCTTCTATAGGATTTTGATGGATTCCTGTCTCCTATTTAAGTCTTTCATCCATTTTATCTTCATGTGTTGTGCAAGAAAATGGTCCAATTTCATTCTTCTACATGTGGCTGTCCAATTTTCTGAACACTATTTATTGAAAAGATTGTCTTTTTTCCATTGGATCTTCTTTCCTGCTTTGTCAAAGATTAGTTGACCATAGAGTTGAGGGTCTATTTCTTGGCTCTCTATTCTATTCCATTGATCTATGTGTCTGTGCCATACTGTCTTAGTGATTACAGCTTTGTAGTATAACTGCAAGTCCAGAATTGTGATGCCACCAGTGTTGTTTTTCTTTTTCAATTTTCCTTTGACTATTCGGGATCTTTTCTAGTTTCAAACAAACTCTAGGAAAAATGTTGATGGTATTTTGATAGGGATTGCAATGTATAGATTACCATAGGTAACATAGATATTTTAACAATATTTATTCTTCCAATTAATGAACATGGAATGTTTTTCCATTTTTTTGTGTGTATGTCTTCCTCAATTTCTTTCATGAGTATTCTATAGTTTTTAGAGTACAGGTCCTTTGCCTCTTTGGTTTGGTTTATTCCTAGATAACTTATGCTTTCTAGTGAGATTTTAAATGGGATGGACTCCTTAATTTCTCTTTCTTCTGTTTCATTGTTAGTGTATAGAAATGCAACTGATTTCTGGGCATTGATTTTATATCCTGCCACTTTGCTGAATTCCTATATTTGTTCTAGAAACTCTGAGGTGGAGTCTTTTGGATTTTCCATATAGAATAGCATGTCATCTGCAAAGAGTGAGAGTTTGAATTCTTCTTTGCCAATTCAAATGCCTTGAATTTCTTTTTGTTGTCTGATTGCTGAGGCTAGGACTTCTAGTACTATGTTGAACAACAGTGGTGAGAGTGGATATCGCTGCATGTTCCTGACTTTAGAGGAAAACCTCTCAGTTTTTCCCCACTGATAATTATATTCACTGTGGGCTTTTCATATCTGGCCTTTCTGATTTTGAGGTATGTTTTCTCTATCCATACATGTGAAGAGTTTTAATCAAGAAAATATATTGTAGTTTGTCAAATGCTTTTTCTGCATCTATTGAGAAGATCATATGGTTCTTGTTATTTCTTTTGTTAATGTGATATATCATGTGGATTGATTTGTGAATGTTGAACCACCCGTGCATCCAAGAGAAAAATCCCCCTTGGTTGTGGTAAATAATCCCTTTAATGTACTACTGGATCCTGTTGGCTAGTATCTTGGTGAGAATTTTAGCATCCATGTTCATCAGGATATTGGTCCTGAGGTAATTCTCCTTTTTGGTGGGGTCTTTGTCTGGTTTTGGGATCAAGGTAATGCTGACCTCATAGAAAGAGTTTGGAAATTTTCCTTCCATTTCTATTTTCTGAAACAGCTTCAGAAGAATAGGTATTAGTTCTTCATTAAATGTTTGGTAGAATTCCTCTGGGAAGCCATCCAGCCCTGGATTCTTGTTTGTTGGGAGATTTTTTTTTTTTTAATTTTTTTTTTTTTTATTTTTTATTTATGATAGTCACACAGAGAGAGAGAGAGAGGCAGAGACACAGGCAGAGGGAGAAGCAGGCTCCATGCACTGGGAGCCTGACGTGGGATTCGATCCTAGGTCTCCAGGATCGCGCCCTGGGCCCAAGGCAGGCGCCAAACCGCTGCGCCACCCAGGGATCCCTGTTGGGAGATTTTTGATCACTGCTTCAATTTTCTTGCTGGTTATGGGTCTCTTCAGGTTTTCTATTGCTTCCTGTTTCAGTTTTGGTAGGTTATAAGTTTCTAGGAATGCAATCATTTCTTTCAGATTGCTTAACTTGTTGGCATATAGTTGCTCATAATATGTTCTTAAATTTGTATTTTCTTGATATCCAAGATAATCTCTCCTCTTTCTTTCATTATTTTATTAATCTGAGTCCTTTCTTTCTTTTTGAATAAGTCTGGCCAGGGGTTTATCAATCTTATTCTTTCATAAACCAACTCTTAGTTTTATTGATTTTTTTTCTATTCTTCTTTTGGTTTCTATTTCACTGTTTCGATTTCACTAATTCTCTTCTGCTGGGTTTACGCTTTATTTGCTATTCCTTCTCCAGCTCCTTTAGGTGTAAGGTTATGTGGTATATTTGAGACCTTTCTTGTTTCTTGAGAAAGGACTGTATTGTTATTTAATTCTCTCTTAGGACCACCTTTGATGCATCCCAAGGTTTTGAACTGTCCTGTTTTCATTTTCATTTGATTCCAGAATTTTTAATTCTTCTTTAATTTCCTGGTTGACCTATTCATTCTTTAGAAGGATGTTTTTTAGCCTCCCTTGTATTTGAGTTCTTTCCAAATTTCCTCTTGTGATTGAGTTCCAATTTCAAAACATTGTGGTCTGAAAATATGAATGGAATAATCTCAATCTTTTGGTACCAGTTGAGATCTGATTTGTGACCCAGTATGTGATCTATTCTGGAGAATATTACATGTGCACTGGAGAAGAATGTAGCATTCTGTTGCTTTAGGATGGAGTACTCTGTATATCTGTAAAGTCCATCTGGTCCAGTGAGTCTTTCAAAGCCCTGTTTCCTTGTTGGTCTTCTGCTTAGATGATCTGAACATTGCAGTGAGGGGGTATTAAAGTTCCTGGCTATTACTGTTTATCATCAATGTGTTTCTTTCTTTAATGTTGTTATTTTATTGGTTTGTATAATTGCTGCTCTCATGTTAGGGGCATAAATATTTACAATTGTTACATCTTATTGTTAAATAGATGCTTTAGTTATGATATAGTGTCCTTCCTCATCTCTTATTACAGGTTTTGTTTAAAATCTAATTTTTATGATATAAAGATTGCCACCTCAGCTTTCTTTTGATATCCATTAGCGTGATAAATGGTTTTCCATCCCTTCATTTTAAGTCTGGAGGTATCTTGGGTCTAAAATGAATCTCTTGTAGAATGTATGTCGGTGGGTCTTGCAGTTTTTTTTTTTTTTTTTTTGGGGGGTTTTAGACTTTTTTTTAAAAAATTTATTCATGATAGGGAGGAGGGGCAGAGACACAGGCAGAGGGAGAAGCAGGCTTCATGCCGGGTGCCTGAGGCAGGACTCAATCCTGGGACTTCAGGGTTATGCCTTGGGCCAAAGGCAGCCACTAAACTGCTGAGCCACCCAGGGATCCCCATGAGTCTTGCTTTTAATCCAATCCAATACCCTAGGTCTTTTGATTGGGGCATTTAGTCCATTTACATTCAGAGTAACTATTGAAAGATACGAATTTAGTTACCATTGTATTACTTGTTAAGTTACTGTTTCTGTATATTGTCTCTATTCCTTTCTGGTCTATGTTACTTTTGGGTTTTCTCTTCAGTTAAAGGATCCCCTTTAATATTTTTTGTAGGGCTGGTTTAGTGATCACAAATTTTTTTAGTTTCTGTTTGTACTAGAAGCTTTTTCTCTTTCTATTTTGAATGACACCCTAGTAGGATAAAGTATTCTTGGCTGTATATTTTTCTCATTCAGAACCATGAATATACCATGCCAGTCCTTTCTGGCCTGCCAGGTGTCTGTGGATAGGTCTGCTGCCAGTCTAATGTTTCTACTCTTGTAGGTTATGGACCTTTGTCCCAAGCTGCTCTCAGGATTTTCTCTTTGTCTCTGAGATTTGCAAGTTTCACTATTAAATGTTGGGGTATTGACCTATTTTTTATTTATTTGGGGGGGGGTATTCTCTGTACCTCCTGGACTTGAATGCCTGTTTCCTTCCCCAGATTAGGGAAGTTCTCCACTATAATTTGCTCCAATATACCTTATGCCTCTCTATTTCTCTTTCCTCTTCTGGGATCCTAATTATTCTAATATTGCTTTGCTTTAAGATATACCTTATCTCTTGAATTCTCCTCTCATGACCCAGTAGTTGTTTATCTCTCTTTTTCTCAGCTTCTTTATTCTCCATTATTTTGTCTTTTATGTCACTAATTTTCTCTTCTGCCTCATTTATTTTAGCAGGTAGAGTCTCCATTTTTCCTTGTATCTCATTAAGAGTCTTTTTGATTTTGACTTTATTAGATTTTAGTTCTTTTATTTCTCCAGAAAGGGATTCTCTAGTATCTTCTATGCTTTTTCCAAGCCCCATTTGTTATTCTGAACTCTAGTTCCAACATCTTACTTATGTCCATACTGATTAGGTTCCTGGCAGTCAGTACTCCCTCTTGTTCTCTTTTCTGAGGTGAGTTCTTCCATCTTGTTATTCTGTTTACAGAAGAATAGATGAACAAGAGAACAAAATACTAAAATGGCAACAACGCCCCCAGAGAAATATATGCTCTAACCAAATCAGATGAGACCCAAATAAAAAAAACATTAAAAGGAAAAAAAAAAAAAAAGAAGAAGATACAATCAATATAATCAGACAGGTGGACAAAACAGAATAATGCACTGGGTCCTGTGTGTATTTTGGCCTGTTTGTTAGAAAACTAGATCCCAAAACTGTAAAAAAGAAAACTTACTATGTACTAAAGTAAAAGATAAAATTGAATACAATGAAAAGATTGAATATAACTATAAAAATGAAAATTAAAAGACACAAAAAGGAATAGAAACACAGAGGAACAGAATGGAGCAATATACTATATCCTGAGTGTATTTTGGTCAGTTTGTTGGTAGACACTACATCTCAAAATTGTAAAGAAAGAAAAATTTATTTATTTATTTATTTATTTATTTATTTATTTATTTATTTATGATCTTTATATAATCTATCTATATAGATATAGATATATATACATATAATCTTTAAAAAAATCTTTGCTTAATCACAAGTTTTTCTGTAAGTTTTGTAGCTTTAGGTTTTATGTTCTCTGGCATGCCATATTTTGGTCTATAGTCCATTTTGAGTTAATTTTTGTATATGATGCAATGAAGATATAAAATTTAAGTTTTTATAAGGACAATGTTATAGCACTATTTGTTGAAAAGACTATTCTCAACTGAATTGCTTTATACTTTATTTAAAAAATTTGTTATGCAAACACACACATGCATACTTTGTATTTCAACTTTGTCTTTTTTCAAAGATGTTTAGGCTTATAGAATTCTAACAAAAAACAAAACAAGTCTGGTGAGATTTTTGTTGGGACTGTTCTGAATCAAGTTGGGGAGAACTGACATTTTAGCAATACTATTCACTCTAATTCATGATCAAATTATATTCTCCATTTTTAAAAATATTTTATTTATTTATTCATGAGACCCAGAGAGAGAGAGAGAGGCGGAGGGAGAAGCAGGCTCCATCCAGGAAGCCTGATGTGGGACTTGATCTCGGGACCACGGGATCACACTCTGAGCCAACGGTAGATGCTCAACTGCTGAGCCACCCAGGTGTCCCATAGTCTCCAATATCTTAGACCCTTTTACATTTATTTCAGTGAAGTTTCATGGTTTTTAGTGGATAGGTCTTGCATATATATTTTCAGATTAATTCCTATATTGAAAAAATACTTTTCAATATTATTATAAATGACATTTTAAAACAATCCAATTGTTGAATGTTCATAGTATAAGAAAACATAGTTGATTTTTACATATTGATTTTGTATCCTACAACCTTACCAAACAAACTTTGAAGGTTTAGGATTCTGGAAACTAATAGTGATGTAAGACATCCCACCTTTCCAGTCTCCCAACAAAGATCAACAATTAGATAGCTAACCACAAGCAAAAACAGCTCTGGAAGACGCTAGAATCCATTGAGGAAGTTTCATCAATACCACAGAACAAAAAAACAAAAACCGGAATAATCACAGAAGAGAAGGAAGAAAACATTTTGCCTGCATCATCTCACCCCCTAAGCTGGCATTGTTCAGCACCAAAGAGAAATTTTGCAGCTAGCAAGGGCTCCCCTCTCACCAAGACAGGAAGAGTGAATACTCTGTAAAAGGACACATAATAAAAAATGTAAATGGTGTCATAAAAATGTAAAAGGGGTTAAAAGATAAAGTTTGCTGTGTAATCAAAGTTAAATTGTTATCAGCATAAAATAGATGGTTACATCATAAGATGTTTTATATAAACCTCAAGGGGGCCACAAAGCAAAAATCTATAAAAAGTACACAAAACATAAGGAGATGGAAACCAAAGCCATATGACTATGGAAAATTACAAATTTACAAATGAAGCCAGAGAGAAAGGAAGAAGGGGAAAATGGAACGATAAAACACAGAGGAAAAAAAAATCAATAGAGTGACGTTAATAATACCTATCAGTAATTACTCTAAATGTTAAGGAATTTAATTCTCTAATCAAAAGGCACTGAGTGGCTAGATGGATAAAAAAAATAAAATAAAAAAAGACAAAACCAGTGTATGCTGCCTACAGGAGACTACAGTTCTGAAGATACACATAGATTCAAAGTGAATGGATGGCAAAAGATAACTACACACGAGTAGAAAACAAAAGAGAGGAGGGACAGCTCTAATATCAGACAAAAGAGATTTTCAACCAAAAATGGTGATAAGAGACAAAGATCACCATTATATATTGATAAGGAGGTCAATTAATCAAGAAATACATAATAATTATAAATGAATATTTAGCAAAGCATCTGAATACATTAAGCAAATAATAATCTAATGGAAGAGAAAGATAATCTAATAACAGCAGGAGATTTCAATCACCCACTTTATTTTTTCTTTTCCAAGTTTTTATTTACTTTTAAAGATTTATTTACTTTAGAGAGACAGCGAGAGAGAGAGAGAGAGAGAGACAGAGCAGGAGGAGGGGCAGAGGGAGAAGGAGAGAATCTTCAGACTCCCCTCTGAGTGCAGAACTGGATGGGAGACTCAATTCCAGGACCCCCAAGATCATGATCTGAGCCAAAAATCAAGAGTCAGATGCTTAATTCACTGAGCCATCCAGATGACCCTAAAGTTTTTATTTAAATTCCAGTTAGTTAACATACAGTATAATATTAGTTTCAGGTGTCAACCTCAGTGATTCATCACTTACATGCAACACCCAGTGCTCATCGTAACAAGTATACTCTTTAAAAACGATTTAACCCATCCCCCTACCCAACTCCCCTCTAGTAACCCTCAGTTTGTTCTCTATAGTTAAGAATCTGTTTTCTGGTTTGCCTTTTTCTTACCCTATGTTCATCTGTTTTGTTTCTTAAGTTCCCCATATGCATGAAATCATGGTATTTGTTTTTCTCTGACCTATTTCACTTAGCATTATACTCTTTAGCTCTATCTACCTCATTGAGAACAGCAAGATTTCATTGTTTTTGATGGCTGAGTAATAAACCATTATACACATCACATCTTTTTAAAAATGATTATTGATTGATTGATTGCAAGCACAAGTCAGGGGAGGGGCAGAGGGAGCAGGAGAAAGAATCCCAAGCAGACTCCATGCTGAGCACAGAGCACAGACCTTGATGTGGGGCTCAATTCCAGGACCCTGAGATTATGACCTGAGCTGAAAACAAGAGTCATATACCATCCAACTGAGCCATCCGAGTGCCCTAATTTACTTACTTATTTTAGAGAAGAGAATGAGCACCTGAGCAGGAAGGGTAAAGGGAGAGGGACAGAGAATCTCAAGTAGACTCTGCTGGGCATGGAGCCCAAGGAGGAGCTTGATCTCCTGATCCTGAAATCACAACCTGACCTGAAACCAAGAGTTGGTCAGTTAACCTATTGCACTACCCAGGCCTCCCTATACCACATCTTCTTTATCCATTCATCAGTTGAGGGATGGGGTGGGGGGGGGGTGTTCCCATAGTATGCTATGGTAAATATTGCTGCTATAAATACTGAAGTGCATGTATCCCTTTTTTTTTTATTTTTAATTTGATTTTTTGCATGTATCCCTTTGAATCAGTATTTTTGTACCCTTTGAGTAGATACCTACTAGTGCAATTGTTGGATCATAGGGTAGTTCTATTTTTAACTTTTTGAGGACTCTCCATACTGTTTTCTAGTGGTTATACCAGTTTCCATTCCTATCAACATATCCTTTCTCTACATCCTTGCCAATATCTGTTGCTTCCTGTATTGTTAATCTTATCCTCTCTGACAGGTATGAGGGTTATCTGATCATGGTTTTGACTTATATTTCCCTCATAATGAGTGATGTTGAGCATCTTTTCATGTGTCTATTTAGCTATCTGGATGTCTTCTTTGGAAAAATGTCTATTCATGTCTCCTGACAATTTTTAATTGGATTGTGTTTTGAGTGTTGAGTCTTACATGTTCTCTTTATATTTTGGATACTAACCCTTTGTCAGACACATCATTTGCAAATATCTTCTCCCATTCCAAGGGTTACCTTTTAGTTTTGTTAATTGTTTCCTTCACTGTGCAGAAGGTTTTTATCTTGATGGAATTCCAAATGTTTATTTTTGCTTTTGTTTCCCCTGCCTCAGGGGACATATCCAGTAAGAAGTTGCCATGGCCAATGCCAAAGAAGTAACTGCTTCTGTTCTCCTCTAGGATTTTGATGATTTCCTGTCTTTTTTTTTTTCCAGTTTGAACTTATTTTTGTGGATGATGTAAGAAAATGGTCCATTTTCATTCTTTGAATGTTGTTCTCCAGTTTTTCCAACACCGTTTGTTGAAGAGACTGTCCTTTTTCCATTGGATCATCTTTCCTGCTTTGTCAAAGATTAGTTGACCATATGGTTGTGGGTTCATTTCTGAGTTTTCTGTTCTGTTCCATTGACCTATGTGTCTTTTTTGTGTGTGTGCCAGTACCACATTGTCCTGATCACTGCGGTGCTGTAGTATAACTTCAAGTCCAGAATTGTGATGCTTCCAGCTTTGCTTCTCTTTTTCAAGACTGCTTTGGCTATTTGGGGTCTTTTGTAGTTTCATATAAATTTTAGGATTATTGTTCTAGCTCTGTGAGACATGCTAGTGGTATTTTGATAGGGGTTGCATTAAGTGTGTAGATTGCTTGGATAGTATAGACTTTTTAACAATATTTGTTCTTTGAATCCAAAAGCATAGAATGTTTTCCTATTTCATTGTGACATCTTCAATTTCTTTCATCAGTGTTTTATAGTTTTCAGAATACAGATCTTTTACCTCTTTGGTTAGGCTTATTTCTAGGGATCTTAGGGTTTTTGGTGCAATTCTCGATGGGACTGACTCCTTGATTTCTCTTCCTGCTGCTTCATTATTGGTGTTTAGAAACACAACAGATTTCTGTAAGTTGATATCCTGTGACTTTACTGAAATTTTTGGTGGGACTCTTGAGTTTTCTATAGAGTATCACATCATATCTGCAAAAAGTGAAAGTTTAACTTCTTCCTTGTTGATTTTGATGACATTTCTTTTTGTTTCATTACTGAAGCTAGGACTTCCAGTACTATGTAAAATAATAGTGGTGAGAATGGTTATCCCTGCCTTGTTCCTGACCATGGAGGAAAAGCTCTCGGGTTTTCCCCCATTGACAATGATATTAGCTGTGGGTTTTTGCATATAACCTTTAGGATGTTGAGGTATGTTCTCTCTATCCCTACCTTGTTGAGGGTTTTTATTGTGAATGGATGTTATACTTTGTCAAATGGTTTTTCTGCATCTCTTGAGAGGATTATATGGTTGTTATCCTTTCTTTTATTAATGTGGTGTATCACATTGACTGATTTGAGAATACTGAACCACTCTTGTAACCCAGGAATAAATCCTACTTGATTGTAGTGAATGATTCTTTTAATGTACTGCTGGATTCGATTTGCTAGGATTTTGTTGATAATTTTTACATCTAGCTCATCAGGGATCTTGGCCTATAACATTCTTTTTTAGTGGAAGGTTTGTTTTTGGAATTAAGGTAATGCTGGTCTTATTGAATGAGTTTCAAAGTTTTCCTTTCACTTCTATTTTTTTTTTTTGAATAGTTTGTGAAGAATGAGTATTAACTTTTCTTTAAATGTTTGGTAGATTTCCCCGAGAAAGCCATCTGGCCCTGGATTCAAAATTTGTTGGGAGATTTTTTTTTTATTACTGATTCAATGTATTTGTTGATTATAAATCTGTTCAAATTTTCTATTTCTTCTTGTTTCAGTTTTGGTAGTTTATAAGCTTCTAGGAATTTATCCATCATCTTCTAGATCATCTTCTAGATCATTATGGCATATAATTTTTCATAATATTCTCTTGTAATTGTATTTCTGCAGTGTTGATTGTGATTCTTCCTCTCTCATTCATGATTTATTTGGGACCTTTTTCTTTTCTTTTTGCTAAATCTGGCCAGGGATTTATCAATTTTGTTAATTTTTTCAATGAATCAGCTCCTGGTTTCATTGTTCTGTTCTACTGTTTTATTTTTTGTTTCTATAACATTTATTTCTGCACTAATGTTTATTATTTCCCTTCTTCTGCTGGTTTTAGGCTTTGCTTGCTATTCTTTTTCTACCTCCTTTACATGTAAGGTTAGGTTGTTTGAGATTTTTCTTGGGCTTGAGGTAGGCCTGTATTGCTATATACTTCCCTCTTATGACTGCTTTTGCTGAATCCCAAAGCTTTCCACCATCATGTTTTCATTTTCATTTGTTTCCATATACATATTTTTTATGTATTCATGAATTTTATTAATTTCCCGGTTGACTCATTGATTCTTTAATAGCATGTTATTTAACTTCCATGTATTTGTGGTCTTTCCAAATTTTTTCTTGTGGGTGACTTCAAGTTTCATAGCCACGTGATCAGAAAATATGCATGGTATGATATCAGTCTTTTTGTACTTATTAAGGCCTGATTTGTGACCCAGTATGTGATCTATACTGTAGAATGTCCCATGTGAGCCAGAGCACAGTGGTGTGGGATTTGGAACAAAGCAGGCTAAAGAGCCAGTATCTGGGTTAGCCACCTTCAGCAGATGTCTCTGCCCCTATACTGAGGAGTGTGGAAGGGAATGAACCATTAATTCTTTTGTTCTCAGAGGGGAAATGCCGCCTCTCAGAAATATGCTCCAAGAAATACAAATAGTCTCTCTCCATGTGCTTTAGGTGATCCTCAGGTCACACAATCTGGCTGACAGTTTGCTTGCCTACTTTCTCTCCAGGTATAGGGAAGCACCCTCAGGTCTCTATCTTGCCAAGCCCGGGGACCTATAAAACTCCAGTCTTTGAGCCCCGCTGGTTGCAAAAACTCACGAATATCCGTCCCTCTCATTTCCCTAGCCAATGGCTTTGGGAAGTGTTCTTGTGTATATCCCTGTGTGCTCCATGCTCTCACCTTTCCCTGTGACCAGGGCTTCCTCTGTTCCACAGTACCCACAATCCATTTCTCCCCCAAACACCTTCACACTTCCTACCTTCCTCAATGTGGCCTCTTCTTCTCTCCCTCTTGTTGTACAGTTTGTTTTATCAGTCCTCAGGTTATTTTCTTAGGTATTCAAATGATTTGATAGTTATCTAGCTGTGTTTGGGGGATGAGCAAGCCTAGGGTCCTCCTACTATGCTGCCATCTTACCTCCCCACCCCCAATTACCCACTTTCAACAAAAGATATTGAATAAGAAAATGAATAAGAAAATACTGCATTTAAAACATGTATTAGACCCAATGTATCTACCAGACATTTACAGAACTGTTTCATTCAACTACAGCAGAATATACATTCTTCTCCAGTGCACAAGGAACATGCTGCAAAACAGATCACATGACAGGTCACAAAACAAGTCTTAGTGAATGTAAGAAGACTGAAATAACACCACAGTATTCTTCCCAACCAAAAAAAAAAAAAAAAAAAAAGAAAAAGGAAAGTAGAAATAAATAATAGAAAATCTGGAAAATTAACAAGCATATGGGATTAAATAGCATGCTCCTGAATAACCAATGGGTCAAAGAAGAAATTAAAAGGGAAAACATGAACTATTTTGAAATAAGAAAAATGGAAGGACAGCATATTATAACTTAAGGGATGCAACAAAATTAGTTCTAATAGGGAAGTTTATAGTGACGAATGCCTACATTAATAAATAAGAAATATCTCAAACAGCCTTACTTTATACCTTGAGGAAGTAAAAAAAGAACTAAGCCCACAGTGAGAAGGAAGGAAATAACAAAGATCAGAGCAGAAATAAATAAAACAGAAACCATAAAAAAACAATAGAAAATATCAATAAAACCAAGAGTCAAAAAGAATTCACAAAACTTCATCTGTATTAACTCAGAAAAACAGAGAGAGGGCTCATCTATAGTCAGAACTGAAAAAGGAGACATTACAACTGATATTACGGAAAGACAAAGGATTCGAGAAACTTCTCAGAACAATTATATATCAAACTGAATAATCTAGAAGAAATGAATTAATTTTTAGAAACATAATCCACATACAGCATATTTAGTCTGAACATGATTCAGCCTGAATCATGAGGAAATAGAAAATCTGAGCAGATTAGTATCAAGTATAGAAATTGAAACTATAATAAAAAATTTCCCAGGACAGAAATGCTTCAGACCAGATGGTCTCACTGGTGATTTCCACTGAACATTTAAAGAAGAACTAGTGCCATTTCTTCTTAAACTTCTCTAAAAAACTGAAGAAAGAATACTATCATTTATTTATGAGGTCAGCATTACCTGATACCTAAGCCAGATAAGGATACTACAAGAAAAGAAAAATATAGAGGTATCCCTGTGAATATTTTTTTTAAGATTTTATTCATTTATTCATGAGAGAAAGAGAGACAGAGAGACAGAGAGAGAGAGACAAAGATAGACAGAGAGAGAGACACAGGTAGAGGGAGAAGCAGGCTCCATACAGGGAGCTCGATGTAAGACTTGATTCTGGGACCCAGGCATCACGCCCCGAACCAAAGGCAGACAGTCGACTGTTGAGCCACCCAGGCATCCCTATCCCTGTGAATATTGATGCAAACATTCCCAACAAATGCAGCAAATCAAATTCAGTGCATGTTACAAGGGTTTTTCACCATGATCAAGTGAGATTTATCCCTGGAATACAAAGACTGTTCAATATATGCAAATCAATAAATGTGATACACTACATTAAAAGAATGAAAAATAAAAATCATCCCAATACATGCAGAAAAAGCACTTGACAAACTGTAATATCCTTTCATGATTAAAAAAACAACACTGAGCCAATTGGGTATAGAAAAAAATACCTGAACACAATAAAGCCCATAAATGAAAAACCCACAGGCATCATCAGAATCAATGGTAAAAAGTTGAAAACTCCTACAAAGGTGCCTACTCTCACTGCTCCTATTCAAAATGGTACTGAACATCATAGCCAGAGCAATCAGAGAAGGTAAAGAAGAGGCATTCAAATAGGAAAGAGAAGTAAAATTGCCTTTGCAGATGATATGATGTTCTATATAGAAAATCCTAAAGACTCCACCAAAAAACTGAACAAATCAACAAATTCAGTAAAGCTGCAGGATACAAAAATCAACATACAGAAAGCAGTTGCACGTCTATACACCAACAATGGAACATCTGAAAAAGAAAGTAAACAATCCCACTTACAGTACCAACAAAAACAATAAAATTTAACCAAAGAGGTAAAAGATCTGCACACTGAAAGCTTTAAGACATTGATGAAAGAAATTTAAAAAGACACAGATAAAATAGAAATTTTTATTTGTGGATTAGAGGAATTAATATTGTTAAAATGTCCATGCTACCCAAAGCCATCTATGGATTCACTGCAATTCCTCTGAAGGTTTGAGTGACATTTTTTATTTATTTTATTTTATTTTTTTTATTTATTTATTTTTAATTTATTCATGATAGGCACACAGTGAGAGAGAGAGAGAGAGAGAGAGGCAGAGACACAGGCAGAGGGAGAAGCAGGCTCCATGCACCGGGAGCCTGACGTGGGATTCGATCCCGGATCTCCAGGATCGCGCCCTGGGCCAAAGGCAGGCGCCAAACCGCTGCGCCACCCAGGGATCCCTCGACATTTTTTAGACAAGCAAAAAAGACAATCCTAAAATTTATATGGAACCATAAAAGGCTCTGAATGACTAAAGCAATCTTGAGAAAGAAGAACAAAGCCAGGGGCAGTTTCAGCTTTCAATCTAGATTATAAAGGTCTAATAACCAAAACAGTATGGTACTGGCATAAAAAACAGGCACATAGAGCAGTGGAAAAGAACTGATAGCCCAGAAATAAAACCATGCACAGATGGTCAACTGATATTTGGCAAGGGAACCAAGAATACTCAATGGTGTAAGGAAAGGCTCTTCAATAAATGGTGCTCAAAAAAAAAAAAAAAAGATATTCACATGCAAAAGAATGAAACTAGACCCATATCTTACATCATTCACAAAAATTAACTCAAAGATATAAATGCAAAACCTAAAACCATGAAACTCCCAGAAGAAAACAGGATAAAACCTCCTTGACATGGACCTTAGCAATGCTATTTTGGATAGCACTCTTAAAGCACAAGCAACCAAATCAAAATAAATATGAGACTACATCAAACTGAAAAGCTCCTGCACAGAAGAAATGATCAAAAAAAAAAAAACAACTATGGAATAGGAAACATATTTATATATGGTATCTGATGTGGGGTTAATATCTAAAACATGGAAAGAGCTCATACAACTCAATACAAAACCAAACCAAACAAATTCAATTGAAAATAGGCAAACAACCTAATTAGACATTTTCCCAAGGCCATACAAATGGCCAATAGGTACATGAAAAGATGCTCAACATCTCTAATCATTAGGAAAATCAAATCATTCACAATGGGATATCTCACATCTGTTAGAATGCCTCTCATCAAAAACACACGAGATAACAAAAGTTGGTGAGGATGCGGAGAAAAGGGAACTCATATGCACTGTTGGTAGGATTGTCAGTAGGCGGAGCCACTACAGAAAACAACAGAGAGGTTCTGTAAAAAGTTAAAGATAATATACTACTGTCATATGATCCAGCAATTCCACTTCTGGGTATTTATCCTAAAGAAATGAAGACACTGTTGAAAAGGTTATCTGTACCCTCATGTTCCTAAGTGTTATTCCCAACAGCCAAGAAATAGAAACAAACTCTGGCCATCGATGGATGAATGGATAAAGAAAATGTGGTCTATATACAGTGGGGTATTACTCAGTTATAAAGAATAGAGAAATCCTGCTATTTGCAACATCTTCAAGCATTACACTAAGTCAGTCAGAGACAAATACTGTATGATCTCACATCTGAACTCTAAAAAGAAAAAAAAAAGGCAGACATTACATTTCTGTTATAGGAGATGGGGGAGGGGGGTTGGGAGTAGGGACATTGGATGAAGGAGTCAAAAGGTACAAGCTTCCAGTTATAAGATCAATAAGTCCCCTAGGGATGTAATGCACATGATTCCTATAGTTAACACTGCTGTGTAGTATATTTGAAAGTTGTTAAGAGAGTAATAGATTCTAAGAGTTCTCATCACAAGGGAAGCACTTTTTATATTTTTTGTTATCTATACGAGATGATGACTGTTAAATAAACTCACTGTGCGAATCATTCTAAGCCAAATCATTATACTATACATCCTAAACTTATATAGTTCTGTATGTCAATTCTATCTCAATCTAGGGAGGAAACATCTGGAAAAACAAAACAAAACAGAACAACAACCCTACAATTCAGGATTCCTACATATCGTGTTGCAGTAGAAATATGACTGAGAACACATATCTTGTAGAATGGAAAAATGATGTGAATTGGAAGATAAAAGTCATCATGGGTTCCAAGAAGTTTCCAGAAGGCAGTCAACATGTCCCTAGCTCAATTACCTCATACTATGATTAGCCAATCCTTCTTATTGTAACATATAATACAAAAAGTTATAATTGTTAGGGCATGCTATTGTTTTACTCCTCTACCTCATCTTCCTTCTTTTTGAACCATGTACCTCTTTCCCTCTAGTGCTAGCTCTTCATTTCATACAAAGAGCCTTGCTGCTTTGTTCAACCTTGAGGCCCTATTACCTCAGCATTCCCTGATGTTCAAAAATATTTGCTTCAATGGTATCCTGATTTTGTACATTTTTTAAAATGAAGAATGCTTTATTCTTGTAGCATTCTTTAAAAATTGAGGTATAATTTACATACTGTAAATTACATACTCTCAAGTTTACAGTTTGCTGAATTTTGATGAATGATCAGGCAACCTTCAACTGAATGAAGGAATAGAACATTTCCATCACCTAGGACTGTTTCTTCATACCCTTTCTAATCAATCCCACTACACCAATAACTACTATTATGATTTCTATTCCCACACACTATATTTGCCAGTTTTTTTTGAACTTCCTGTAAAAGGCAACATGCAGTTGGCAATCTTTTGATCAACATAACGTTTTGGCAATTTCTCTATGTCATTGGTTATCATCATTTTGTTCCATTTTTTGCTGAGTAATATACCATTTTATGTATATAACACAACGTATTTCCTGTTGTCTTGGTGATGAACACTTGTTTCTAGTTTTTATTTATTTTATTTATATATTTGTTTACTTGAGAGAGAGCATGAGTGGGAGAGGCAGGAGGGAGACAGAGAATCTCTCAAACGAACTCCATGCTGAGCTTAGAGCCCAATGGAGGGGCTCAATGCTCATGACCCTGAGATTACGACCTGAGGAGAATTCAACAGTTGGATGCTCAACCAACTGGGCCACCCAGGCACAGCTGTTTCTTGCATATAAAGGTGCTATGTATATTCTTGTTCAAATTTTTTTTTGTATATATATATATATATATATATATAAGTTTATATATATATAAACTTATTTCTCTTGGGCATATAGGATTGGGAATATACTTGTGAAGTAAGAAGTATCTGCTTAACTTTATGAGAAACTTCCTAGTTTTCCAAAGGGCTTACAAGATTCTACACTCATATCAGCAATGTATGAGAGTTATAGTTTCTCTGCATTCTTGCTAACACTTAATATTATTTTTCAATTTTAGGGATTCTTATATGTGTTGGTTGTATTATACTGCGGTTTTATTTTGCATTCCCTATTAAAGATTGAGCACCTTTTAAAATGACTGTTGTGAAAGGTATGTTAAAATATTTTGCCACTAAATTTTTTTTAATTAATTGATTTGCTTTATGTATTTAGATAAACAAATATGACTTCTTTGTATTAGGAATGTTGTCTCCAAGTGACTGGCCTTTTCTTTTTCTTTTCTCATATTTTTTTTTCTTTTTCTTAATAGGTATCTACCCTACAATTTTGAGAACTTATTTCATTTTATATATGCACCATCCTTTATGTAGTTGAATGATTTCCAATATTTATTTTAAATAATATCATATATTTTTGAAATTATTTTACACATATTTTCTTAAGATATATTTTATAAGAGACATAATTTCTGAGTCAGAAAGTGTGTACATTATAATACATATATATTATATATGTATACATAATACATACATATAATAAACAATTCCTCTTTTTTTTGCACTTCATATTCTGTATAAACACAAATAGGTCTTTGGGGCCTTGAATTTTAATTTTTCAATTCCACTAATTATCATTTTCAGATATAAACTATTATTTTCCCTTTCTTGTTATACATTAACCATATTTCTCATTTAAAAAAAAAGCCCTCCCAAATGTAATGTGGAAGAAAAAGAGTAAATATTTATTAAGAACCCACTACTTGAGAGGCACAGAGCTATCCTCTGGATATAAATTATCTCATTTGATGCATAGATCAAACCAATGAGTTTTTTTTTTTTTCTCATCTCATTTTTTAAAACTGAAAGAGCTAAAATCTGAAACCTCTAAGTGCATCCAATTAGCAAATGGTAGAGGCAAGATTTAAATCAGGTGAGTCTAAAGCTCAGTACTTTTCTCCTTTCAACTGGCTGTCTTCCCAATAAAGCACATCCCCATAAAGCACTGTAGCAAAACTTATGTAAAAACAGTTCAACCACCATTTTCCAGTTCCACATGTAGGTTAATATGAAATGTTGGGGTTTGGGATTAAATGGTCAAGAAAGAACTCTTGAGATGTCTTAAGTGCAAAAAAGGTAGTTTTATTAAAGCACAAGGAAAGGATGAGTGGGCAGAAAGAGCTGCACTAGGGTTTTAAGGAGTGATCCATTATATACTTTCAGTTGGGAGAGGGTTAGGGAGAGTGTAAGTCTCTGAGGAATTTGGAGGCAAGGCTTCCAGAACCTTGAGGGGCTAGCCACTGTTAGGATAAGGTCATTTACTACGTCTAGTAAAACCTTAGTCGTGAGACCCTTCAGGTAGATATCAATGGTTCATATGCTTGGAGCATGATTATTAACATATATTACTGAGGTTGGAGGGACAGAGATAAAGGAAGTTTCCAAAGGAAACTTTATATGTTAAAGAAGACTTATAGGATCCTGGAAGTTGGGCTAATGTCAAGCTAAGGTTGCCTTTTGCCTTTCCTCTAGTAAAGTATTAGCACTGAAGCAGTTGAGTTCCTGGAGGAAGGTCACCCTATCAGTCTTAACTACTTGCCAATGGGCTGCAAAGGATATTTAACATTTTTTTTCTACATTCCCTTTGCCTTTGTTCTTCACAACAGTAAGGAGTTTGGACATTACTACTCCATGCTAACAACAGGTAAAAAGCTGAAAAAAATTCAACAAAAAAATCAACAACTCTCCTTGCATTCATAAAAGAGAAGACGACACAAAGCAAACTGTTGCCTCTAAGATGAGAGAGACAGAGAAGCAAATGCAGGGCATATGGCTTACCAGAGCAGAAACTCAGGAGCAGAAAATGGTGCAGGAAGGAAAATCTGAATTGTAACTGACAAAGTGCTGGAGATTCAGGGCAGATAAGTCTGAGAGTTAAAATTCCAGTCATAGGAGGGGCCCCAAAATACTGAGAAACTTACCCTTAGGAGCTCAACCAGGTTCCCACCATAAATATTGAAGAAAATTTTATGGCCTTTTGCACTAGTTTAACTGAGCTGCACCATATCTCCTGTGCTAGTGCCAGGCTGGCTGTGTTTCACATTTATGGACTGTATTTCCAAGGTATATTTTAGGAGATTTAAGTGAATTTTAAACCCTGTAACAGAAGAAACCCCTGAAAACCAGCCAAGTGCAGAGTGGGAGAGAAGTCCATGGCTCAGATCCCATGTTCAAGACTCTCCACTGATCCCAAAGCACTTCTAAGGACTTCTGAGCAGTCTGAAAGCATAAAAAATGTGATCATCTAAATCTAAAAAAACAAAAACAAAAACAAAAACTTTTTTTTTTTTTTGGTTCTTCAAAATTTTATTAACAAAACCAGGGAGAGGGGAGGCAACAGTGAGCAAACTCCACAGTCCCACCCAGGCACAGAGAATGGAGAGACAGAGGGACAGACAAGGACAGAAGAAAATCCTGAGACCCTCTGATAATGGCAGCTGGGTAGTCAAATGGTGGATGGGCACAGGGAGAAACTCAGGGACCATTGGAGAAACAGATGAATGGCAGAACAGACAAACGGGGGATTCGGGGCAGCTCCCGGGCCTGGAATGCAGGCCTGAGGACTTCTGGGCAAGTGAGGAAGTAGAAAAGGAACCATTTTGAAACATGCCAGGACACTCTCTTCTTAACAAGACTTGCCATCAGGGGAAACTAATTAACCAGAGCCTAACCTGCTGGGCTGTTATCAGAGCATAATTGGACACCTGGGGAAGGGAACTACCCAACTCCAGCTTACTTTGGCCATTCTGTCCTACCTAAGGGGTAGAAAATAAGTGAGAAACATTTGAGGAGTTCACAGTCTAGAGGCATAGGTTCATCAAAAGACTGGGACCATGTCATAGTACTACATAATGCTTCTCATCCTATACACCTCACCACCGCGTTACTAAAGCTGCTATACATAGCGGCTGCTTTTACCCAGTACACAGTATTTGGTAATCAATAAGAAATTACAAGGCATACCAAAAGGCAAACAAACAAACAAACAAAAAAACCCACACAGTTTGAAGTGACAGAATAAGATTCAGAACCAGACCCATATATGGCAGGGAGATTGAAATGATCAGACTGGGAATTTAAAACAATTCTGATTAACATACTAAGGGCTCTAAAGGATAAAGAAGACTGTATGCAAGAACAGACAGACACTCTGACCAGAGAGATAAAATATTGTGAATGAATCAAAAAGAAATTCTAAGCATAAAAAACAACAGTAATAGAAATAAAGAATCCCTTTGATTGAGCTTATCAGTAGACTGGACACAGTTGAGGAAAGACTCCCTGAAGCTATATCAACAGAATCCTCAAAAACCAATGAAAGTTAAAGACCTGGCTTTTTGAAAAGATCAATTAAATTGATAATCCTCTAATCAGGCTACTTAAGAAAATAAGAGAGATGACATAGATTACTAATCAGAAATTAAAGATGGCACATCACTACAGATACCATGGACATTAAACAAACAATTAAGGAGTACTATGAATAACTGTATGCCCACAAATTTGATAACCTAGATAAAATGGACCACTTCCTTGAAAGACAAAATCTGCTAAAATTCACACAAACAAAAAAAATTATCTGAATAGACATGTATCTATTAAAGATAATGAATCAATAATGAATAACTGCCCAAAATGAAGATCATCAGGCCCGGATGGATTTATTAGTGAATTTTATCATACATTTAAGAAATAAATTGTGCCAATTCTCAACAATCTTTTTTAGAGGAGAGAAACAGAGGAAGAATACTTCCTAACTCATTGTATTAGGCCAGCATCATCCTAATACGAAAACCAGACAAAGAAATTCAAAGAAATACAATTATGGACCAATATCACTCATGAATATAGATGTAAAAACCCTCAATAACTATTAACAGCTTTGAATATAAGAGTATAAAAGTTATACAACATAACCAGGTAGGATTTATCCTGATATATAAAGCTGAATTAACATTTGAAAGTCATTAATGTGGGCAGCCTGGGTGGCTCAGTGGTTTAGCGTCACCTTCAGCCCAGGACATGATCCTGGAGACCCGGGATCGAGTCCCATGTCAGGCCCCATGCAGGGAGCCTGTGTCTCCCTCTGCCTGTGTTTCTGCCTCTCTCCCTCTCTGTGTCCCTCATGAATAAATAAATAAAAATTTTTTAAAAAAGGAAATCATTAATGTAACCCACCACATCAAGAGATTAAAAGAAGAAAAAAATCACATGACCTTATCAATAGATGCATAAAAGATTTTTGACAGAATCCAATACCAATTCATCTTAAAAATTCCCAGTAAGGGGGACCTGGTGGCTCAGTGGTTGAGCATCTGCCTTTGGCTCAGGTCATGATCCTGGGGTCCTGGGATCAAGTTCTGCAAGAGGCTTCCCATACGGAGCCTGCTTCTTCCTCTGCCTATGTCTCTGCTTCTCTCTGTCTTTCATGAATAAATAAAGAAAACCTTTTAAAAAAAAATCCTCCCAGTAAACTAAAAATAGAAGACACTTTTCTCAACTTGATAAAGATTATCAACAAAAACCGTACAGTTAATATCACACAACACTGAGAAACTTGGAGTTTTCCCGCTATGATCAGGTATAGGCAAAGTTGTCCCCTCTCAACATTTCTTTTCAACAATGCAATATGGCAAGACAAGGCAAGGAAATAAAGGTAGACAAATTGGGAAGGAAGACATAAAACTGTCTTTGTTCACAGATGACATGATTGTTGATGGAGAAAATCTGAAATATCAGCAAAAAACCCAGGAACTAATATATGAACATAGAAAGTTTGCAGAATACAAGAATGATGCAAAAAAGTCTATGGCTTTCCTGTATACCACTAATAAACAAGCAGAATCTGAAATTTAAAAAAAATTATCACCACTTATATTAGCACCCCCCAAAATGAAATACTTAGGTATAAGAAAATATGAACAAAATTTATATGAAGAAAACTATAAAACTGATGAAAAAATTGAATAACTGAAGAAATGGGTAAGAAGACAATATGTCAAGATGTCAGTTTGTCCCAACTTGATCTATAGATTCAGGAAAATAGCAATAAAAATCCTGGCAAGTTACTTTGTAGATATGAACAAACAGACTCTAAATTTTATTTGGAGTGTCAAAAAGACCAAAAATGGTCAACACAATATTGAAGGAGAAGAACAATTTGGAGGACTGACCTTATCCTACTTCAAGACTTACTATAAAACTACAGTAATCAAGAAAATGTGGTATTAGAGAAATGGACAAATAGATCAATGGAACAAAATAGAGAACCCACACATAGATGTCCACAAAAAGAGTCAACTGGTCTTTGACAAAGTATAAAAGGTAATACAATGGAGAAAAGATAGTCTTCAAAAAATGGTACTAGAATGACTGACTGAACATCCACATGCAAAAAAATTAATCTAGACACAGACTGTCAATTTTCAAAAGAATTAACTCAGAATGGATCATAGACTTAAATGTGAAACAAAAGCTCTAAAACCCTAGAAGATAACATCAATTGGGTATGGCGATGCCTTTTTAGGTATAACATCAAAGATACAATACATGAAAGAAATATTGGATAAGCTGTGCTTTATTAAAATCAAAAACTTCTGCTTTGTGAAAGATAGTATGAAGAAAATTAGAAGACAAGCCACAGATGGGGAGAAAACATTTGCAAAAGACACATCTGATAAAGGACTGTTATCCAAAATATATGAAGAACTTCTAAAGCTTAATAAGAAAACAAACAACCCAATTAAAAAATGGACCAAGGACCTTACCAGACAGCTCACCAAAGAAGGTATACAAATGACAAATAAGCATATGAAAGGGAAACTTCAAATCAGATGTCATCAGAGACACACAAATTAAAATGAGATACCATCACACTCTTATTAGGATGGCCCAAATCCAGAACACTAAGAACACCAAATACGGGTGAGGATGTGGAGCAGCAAGAACTCTCATTCATTGCTGGTAGGAATGCAAAATGCTACAAATCCAAACACACTCTGACCATACAATCCAGCAATTGCACTCATGGGTATTTATCCAGAGGACTAAGTTCACAAAAAACCTAACTTAGATATTTTTAGCAGCTTTATTTGTAATTGCCAAAATTTGGAAGCCTACAAGATGGCCTTCAGTAAGTGAATGGATCAATAAATTGTGGTGCAGCCAGGCAATGGAAATGAGTTATTGGGACGCCTGGGTGGCTCAGCTGTTTAGCACCTGCCTTCGGCCCACCGTGTGATCCTAGAGTCATAGGAGCAAGCCCCACATTGGGCTCCCTGCATGGAGCCTGCTTCTCCCTCTGCCTGTGTCTCTGCCTCTCTCTCTCTGTGTCTCTCATGAATAAATAAATAAAATCATTTTTTAAGAAAAAAGGAAATGAGCTATCAAGCCATGAAAAGACTTGGAAGAATTTTAAATGCATACTGTTAAATGAAAGAAACCAATCTGAAAAGGCTACATACTGTATAATTCCAACTACGTGACATGCTGGAAAAGGCTAGCCTGCTGAGGAAAACGTAGCTCCTACAAAAGCAATAAATAGGGATCAAATAGACAAGGGGAAAACTTTCTTCCTGACCAACACGTTTGAAGTAAAGTAAGCTGGAGCAAAGGTAGTTTTTACTGCATTTTGAGCCTGCTGACACACAGATTTATTTTTTGTAAGATCCTGAATTTCAAAATCATAAAATGGCGGGATGGGGGAACATCACTAGAATTGGCACATCTGAAACCTGGGAAATGTCAATCACTGAGGAAAGCGAAGTCACTCTCAGAAAGAGGGAGAGGATAACCCCTACCTCACAATGACAATCATGTTTTATTAGGTTCCCAGAGTGCATGTGTGCGGTGGTAGTGATGAGGCCAAGATTTCAAACACTGTACTTTGAGTTTCTGCCCAGTCAGGAAAAGAAGTTGAAAAGAACAGGGATGGTTTTTAGGCAGGAGAGTAGAAACTGACTAGAGCCATTTTCAGATCTGTAGGAGCTTAAATAATTTACTCTTAGGTTCAGGGTAATTAATAGGTTAAATGTTTATATCTTACAGGCTTTAGAATTGACCTGTTTTCAGAAGTAACATTTTTTTTCTTAAAACATTTGGGTTGACCCAAAAAGAACTCCTGCCCCTGAGATGCATGAGAAAATCAGATGGAATCATCTTAGAAGACTTCAATATTTTTAAGTTTTAGGAGACCATATGTTCACTTGCCACTACTAAATACGAGGTGAATAAAATAAAGCTTTGGAATGTGCAAAGTAAACCATATGTAATGATTGCATCATCCTATCATGGATTTAAAAATAATTAATATTTTTACATAGGCTTCATTTTTTTTAAAGATTTTATTTATTTATTCATGAGAGACACACAGAGAGAGGGGCAGAGACACAGGCAGAGGGAGAAGCAGGCTCCCTGTGGGGAGCCCGACAGGAGACTGGATCCTGGGTCTCCAGGATCACACCCTGGGCTGAAGGCGTCACTAAACTGCTGGGCTACCCGGGCTGCCCTAGGCTTCATTTTTAAAAACAACTTTAATTTTATATTTCCAGAAAAATGATTTTTAAAATAGACTTTATTTTTTAGGATAGTGTTAGAATTACTGAAAAATTAAGATTGTACAGAGAGTTCCCATATACAATTTATATACTATTTCCCCTATTACTAATATCTTACATCAGTATGATTCATTTGTTACAATAAACAAACCGATACTGATGCATTAAATGTCACAGTTTATTCAGATTACCTTTGTTTTTACCTAATTTCCTTTTTCCATTTCAGGATTCCATCCAGGACACCATATTACATTTAGTCATATCTCTTTAGGCCCCTCTGCACTGTGATAGCATCTCAGACTTTTCTTGTATTTGATGAACTAGATAGTTTTGAGGAGTATTTGGAGTTTTTTCAAGTATTTTTTTTTCTTTTTAAGATTTTATTTATTTATTCACGAGAGACACACAGAGAGAGGCAGAGACACAGGCAGAGGGAGAAGCAGGCTCCCTGCAGGGAGCCTGATGCAGGACTTTATCCCAGGACCTCAGGATCACCTGAACCAGAGGCAGATGCTCAACCACTGAGCCACCCAGGTGTTTTGTAGATGTTTCTCAACATCTCAAGTGTTTTATAAGATGTTTCTCTACTAGATTCTTCTGATGCTTATCTCATGACTAGTTGGGGCTATGAGTTGTTGAGAGATCAGAAAGATAGAGCACCATGTTCATCACATTAGGGGTACATACTAGTGTCATGACTTATCTCTGTTGACGTTGACCTTGCTCACCTGGCTGAGTAGTGTTTGGCAGTTTTGCCCCGTTGGAAAGTTACTCACTTGTCCCTCTCCATATGATGCTCTTTGGGGGAAGTCATTATATGCAGAGTCCACACGTAAGGAGTGAAGATTTGTGCTTTCATTCTTGAGGATAATGTGGCTGCATAAATTATTTGGAATATTTTTTGCGTGGAATATTTGTGTCTTCTCCAGAACTTATTTACTTAACCATCTATTTTTATCAAAGTTCTTATGGAAATTTGCTTTATACTTTAAATCATAATCTGATTCTACTTTATTTATTTTGTACCTCACATGTTCTAGCCTTTGGTCATTGTAACCTCTTTCAATTGACTCCTAGGTCCCTTTGACTTATCCTCATCAGTCTCTGTATGTGTGTGTGTGTGTGTGTGTGTGTGTTTATGCAAGTATGTGTGTTTAAAGCATTCCTTATTTTCTTGCACAATAAGATGCTCCAGGATCATCTTGCATATGTTCAGTGCTAGAATCAGCTATTTCTCCAAGAAGCCCTGGTTCTTTTCATTGTAGAATTAGAATTAGAAACCAATACAGGCTGCTGCATATGCTTGTTGCTACTGGGGTGTCATTTCTTTTAGGATCTCTCAGTTGACAGAGGAAGAAAATATATGTACCTACACTAATCCGTGTATAAATATTTCTATGTATAATCATCTGTGTCTGTTTTAAGGAAAACATGAGTATACCCTGAAATATCCAACTCTAATCCATTTCAACATGGATCACTGTAGCCTTGTTCCCTTACTTTTCTGTAAATTCCCACTATAATAGTTGAAAACCTGGCTTCTGCCATCCATGTCCATTTATACTTAATTGTTCAATTCCCAGTATACATGGCTAGCAGTAACAGAATTGATAATCATACCCATCACTTGTTTGAGAAACTACCACCTATAGTGCAGTGCTTATGTGTAGTTCCTTTGCCCTTAGTCTTACAGATTCTACTCAGTTTTAATTACTGAGGTCAGCTCTTTCTCCCACCTCCTTAACTGCTTAACTGAGGTGGTTTCATACATTTGAAATACAGTTGAATTCTCATGTGACAATGTGTATTCCTTCCTTGGAATACTCAAATCCCGTGTGTGGTGTGTGTGTGTGTGTGTGTGTGTGTGTATTTAACATGTATGAAATTTACTCTTTGCATTACTTTTGAGTTTTGATGATGCATAATATCATGCATTGACCAGTTCATTATCATACTGAATAGTATCACCACCCTAAAGATTCCCTGTGCATCACCTATTCAATCTCTTTCCTCAAACCCTGGTAACCACTGAACTTCTTCTGCCTCTATAGTTTTATTTCCAGAATGTCATATAGATGGAATCATTCCATATGTAGCTCTTTCAAAATGGTTTCTGTCATGTAGCAATGGGCATTTAAGATTAATTCAGGTCAGGGCACATGAGTGGCTCAGTTGCTTGAACATCTGACTCTTGATTTTGGCTCAGGTCATGTTCTCAGGGCTGTGAGATTGAGCCCTGTGTTGAGCTCAGCATGGAGTCTGCTTGAATTTCTCTCCCTCTGCTCCTTCCCCTGTGTGCTCTCTCTCTCCCTCAAAATAAATAAATAAATAAATCTTAAAAAATGATTAATTCAGGTCTTTTAGTGTCTTTAGAGATTATTCCATTTTATAGCCAAATATTATTTTATGTTATGTATGTACTCCACTTTGTTTATCCATTTACCTTTTGAACAACTTAATACTTGCTTCTGGGTCTATCAATTATGAATAAAAATACTATAAACAATTACTTTGGTTTTGGTGTGGAAATAAGTTTTCAATCATATCAGATAAATACCTACACATGTGATTGCTATGTGGTTTGGTAAGACTATGTTTAACTTCCTAAGAAACTGGGAAATTATCTTTCAAAGTAAATGCATAGTTTTACATTCCCACCAGCAGTGAATGACAGTTCCTCTTGCTCTATATTTTTGTCAGAAATTATTATTACCATTTCTTTTATTTTAGCCATTTTAATAGTTGTGAATATATCTCATTATTGTTTTAATTTGCAGTTAAAATCAATGTTGAGAATCTTTTCATATACTTATTTGCCACCTGTGTATATTCTTTGGTGGGAAGTCTTCTGCTCAGATCACTGCCCATTTTTTAATTGTTTGTTTCTTATTGCTCTGTCTCTATGTGAGTAAAGTTATTGTTCCTTTCAATGCCTGACTATGTTGTGTTGCCTGGGTGACACTGATACCAAGATACAGAGGGTAAAAGTACTCAGACTGTTGCTCCTGGTAATAGGCAACAGATACCACCTACTCCACAATGCTCTTGTTCTGAAAGATTCTTTTGGCCTTTGGGTTCCCTTGAGATTCCATATGAATTTTAGAATGGGTTATTCTATTTCTCAAAAAAATGTCATTGAGATTTTGATAGGTATCACATTAAATTTGTAGATTACTTTGGGTGGTATTGACATCTTAACAATATTAACTCTTCCAATCCATGAACGTGGGATGTCTTTTCATTTGTTTGTATCTTAATTTCTTTCAGAAAGGTTTTGTAGTTTTCAGTATAAAACTCTTTTGTCTCCTTATTTAACCTTAATCCTCACTATTTTATTCTTTTGGGTGTTCTTGTAAATGGAATGGCTTACGTTTTTCTTTCTTTCTTCTTTTTTTTTTAATTGCTCATGGTTAGTATATAGAAATACAATTGAGTTTTGTGTTTTGATTTTGTATCTTACAACTTTACTGAATTTGTTTATTCTAACAGTTTTCTTTTGGCGGGGGTGGGGGTGGGGGCGGGAAATCTTTATGGTTTTGTATATAAGGACACGCCATCCATGCAAAGAGATAATTTTACATCTTTCTAATTTGGATGACTTTTTCTTTTTCTTTTTCTTTTTCTTTTTTTTTTTTTGCGTATTTTTGTTGTTGAGTTTTAAGAGTTTATGTACTTTGGAGGGAAGTCCTTTATCAATTATTTGTTCTGCAAATATTTTCACTCAGTCTGTGGCTTGTCTTATTATTCTCTTAACAGTATATTTTCCAGAACATAAGTTTTAAATTAAATCCAATTTATAAATACTTTCTTTCATGGATTGTGATTATGGATGTGGTGTTGTATTTAAAACCCCATCATCTTAAATCCAAGGTCAACTAGGGTTTTCTCCTATGTTTACTTCCAGAAGTTTTGCATTTGACATTGGGGTTTATGACTCATTTTGAGTTAATTTTTGTGAGAAGTGTCAGATCTTTTTCTTGATTCTTTTTTGGCATATTAATTTTTTATTGTTTTAGCACCATTTGTTGAAAAGATTATTTTTCCCCACTGAATTACCTTTGCTCCTTTTTCAAAGGGGCACAGTTAGGTGACTCTATTTGAGTGGATCTATTTTTGGACTCTACACTCTACCATGTGTCTATCCTTTCTCCAGTGTCACACTACTTTCATTCCTGAAGGTAACTATTAAGTCTTGAAGTTAAGTAGTGTCAGTTATCCAGCTTTGCTCTTCCTCTTCAGGATTGATTGCATTGGCTATATTTTGCCTATTGATATTCCATATAAACCTTATAATTAGTTGGTAGTGTTCTATGAAATACTTTGCAAGGATTTTGATTGAGAATGCATTGAACTTACTATTCATAAAATTTTAAAGCTAAAATGTTCCTTTCCTGTGAGGCACTCTCATTTCCCATTAGGCACTCTCATTTTACAGATGGATAAACTAAAAATCAGAGTGCTTAAGTGACTTGCCCAATGTGAAAACTGACTCAAGCCAGATTTATTCCAAATTCATGATTTTCCACACTACATCATCTCTTTTTCTTTTTCCTCTGAAGATGCCACTTTAGAGGCAGAGACCTGACAAAGAGTTTAGCGTATTCTAGATTCCCTAGAAAATGTAGCATCAGGCAATGCCAAGTAATATAAAGTATGACCCCAAGTCAGGACCAGCTACATAATTTTTGGATCCCAGTGCATATTGGAATACAGGGTTTCTTATTTGCAAATTTTCAGTAATTTCAAAATGGTGATGGTAGAGCATTAAACAATTCACAGGACTCTTCTAAACACAGGACACTGTGTCTTTACACAGGTGACACCTCCATGAAGCCAACTCTGTCCAAGTTTGCCACCTGAAGCTGGGAATTCTCAAATGTCCATAATGGTCCCAAAGCTGACATTTTTCTCAGAGAATGGAGGGAAATGGTGGAAATGCTCATGCTTTATGGCAATTCCTACAATTCTGTCTAGGCCACTATTTGAAATTTGGGCTTTTGGGAGTATTTAAAACTTCTTTATAGAAATGCAAAGGAGTAGGCAAACACAATTTCCATAAAAGAGAGAATTAATTGGGAGAAATTTAGACTTTCATCTTTTATTTCATTGTCTTAATCTTCTTGAAGGTACAAGATAAAAATTGCATGCCTTATTTAGATAATAATTAAAATCTGTTGGTTTATCTTGCTCTAATGAGAAGGAAAATATGGTTTAATGGTGACGTATTTTTCAGCTATGCTATAGAAACAAACAGATCCCATCTTGCAAGTGATATATATATATATATCTTCCTTCTCTTATTCAGTGTGGTTACAGGTGACTCTCCAGGGAAACTGTCCTTTATGTGGCAACTAAATTTAGTGCTGACTTCAAATATGGATACAAAGGAAATCCATAACTCATTGTTAAGGCAGAGATTATACACATTGGGTGTCTTGCCCTCAAACACATGTTTACTGCCTCCATAGCAGTAAACTAGGTCTAGTGTACAATATTCAGTAACAGAATTTAGTTCACACCTTTTAACAATTGTGTCTTTTCTTGCCAAACACTAAAAATCTACCCTACTAAGTTTTTGTAGGAAAGCGCAATTTCATTTCTCATGCCAACAGGCAGTGGAATTTTGCATTAGAAGAAGTACAGCTATATCTTATATGCTTTTGCAGCCTGGAGAATCTACTCACTTTCTTTGCTCAAGCAAAAATCAACACAGAAACCAGATGATACATTTCATTTCAATCAAGAGTTTCACAGAGCCTCAGAGACACAAACAAGATTTATGGCTTTTTAGAAGCTATAGTGTAAAAAACAAAATTACTTCAAAAACTCTATTTTCTTGAAGTTAAATGCAAATCAAATAGGCCCTAATCTACTCAGCATTTATCTAGTGCCACTTGCCATAGTGCCTAGAAATTTAATATGATTATTTAGCATTTATATGGCACTTTCTATTTGCTGTTTTTAAAAATCACTCTGTTCAGTCATTTTTAATCTACTCCATGAGTTTTGACAGGCCAATTGGTCCCATTTTACAGCTGAGGATATTATGAAGTTTTGAAGTTCCTTTGGTATTATATGGATCTCAGTGCTTGATTTAGTTGTCATTCAGTAACAGTAATTCTCAACCCTTTTCTCTTCACTGGATATCTGCTTGAAAAATTAATAGGTACTGGTGGACACACCCTCATTTGTTGCCTTAGATTAGCAGAAGTTTTCTGAGTAAATAAAATTATTTGAAAATTAATTTTAATTAATGTGTCATTCACAGACACCTGGCTGTATCTCTCTTTTCCTCTGGTTGGAATTCACTGGCGTGCCTTGGCACCATAGTATAAAGAGATTGCATGAGACACTGAGATCAAGGTCAGTTGATTTCAGCGTTATTGCATTTCTTATGGCTTGAACACACGGGTGCTCAATTTATAAATGTGCAATCCTTCCAAAGTTGGTTCTGGACACACGTCAATCAGTACAATCCATCACTGGGGCAATTCTCTTACTGTGGTTGAGAAAACAATTCAAACTACATGAACAGAAATCTTCACTTCCTCTAGGAAACTTCTGAAGTTCTCCTTGATAGAATTTTTGCTCTTTCCATCACCAGATTATAGGTCTTGTGTACCTGTACATGACTGCTTTCACAGTGGTTTTTGGATATAGACTTCGTTCCTGCAAATGTACATCTATCTCCCTTTATCAAATGTAAAAAGCCCTGGGGTGAAGGTCTTTGCCTTTGTCCTAATACAGGATTTTTGAACATAAGCTTCCAATTTGTATATGTTAAAATATATTTAATAACGTCAACATTGATTTCAGAGTTTCTGAAGATATCTCTGTTTTCTGTTTCTTTTTTAAGATTTTTTTTTTTTTTTGTCAGAAAGAGAAGAACGTGCGAGAGCACAAACAGGGGCAGCTGAAGGCAAAGGGAGAGGGAGAGGTATGCTGCCTGCTGAGCAAGGAGCCTGATGTGGGACTTGATCCCAGGGCCCTAGGATCATGACCTACGCTGAATGAAGATGCTTAAAAAACTGAGCCACCCAGGGGGCCCTCCATTTTCTGTTCTTAGTTGATCTGTGCCTAGGTGTGATTATTTATATTAAACATGCTTTTGGTGTAATTTTCTGACCCACTTATTTTTAAAACTCTGAGTAAGGATTTTTACCAGTACACAGAGCTAAAAGAGACTCTAAACCTGAGCTTCAAATTAAATAGAGCCTAAAAGCTGTACTTTGCTCAGGTGTTCTAGGACTCAATTTGCATCACCTTATTTAAGCAGCTTGTGTAGGTATTCCTAGATAGAGTCAGGCACTTCCTGCATTGTTAACCTCTCAGAGTACTTTGAACTCTGCTGGAATTGTAGTATGTGGCATGCCATGTGACATTTATTTACTTACACAACTGCTTCTAATAACAGAATGTAAATTCTTTGATGGAGAGAGATGGTGGTATATCTCTATAATCCTAGTGCCTCACAGGAAGCAGTGTTTATAATGATGCTCAACACATTCTTATCACACATAAGTCATTTAAATTTTGAGTATTGGAGCCTGACAAAGATAACTCCTAAATCTACTTGAAGTCTATGACAGAGCACTTATACTGAATGGACTAAAACAGATTTTATGTAAGGCAACCACAAAACCAGCTAGTTTCCTGCTATCTGGAACAGAATAAGGAAACCTGATTAAGCAAAGGGACTAGAATAATGACACCTCCCAACAATTCCCAGTAGACTTCCAAGCAAGGTCTCTGTAGCAAATATATACCTATTCCAACAAGGTCCGTATGTGTTGAGTTCCTTTAGCAAGATTTCTTTGTATTTATAAAAGACACACAGGCAAGAAATGTGCAACTCCCTCAAAAATGTGGGGTCATGTTGTGTGGATGATAGCAGTGGGATGGTGATGGCATAAATATAATTGATGCAATTTCAAAGATGCTACCAGATAATCTTTAGACTTTTATTTTTTTAATCTCCTTTTCTCATCTCTCATTTGGGCTGGAAGTGAGGAATTGAAAAATAAACTTAGCTGCTTCTTAATGTTTGTTTCTCTTCTCCTCATTGGTAATAGCCCGGTTTTGTCCCCTGTTTACTGAGTACTCTGAAGGATTGGACTGATGTTTAAGACTTAATTTAATTAAGTTTTAAATGGCAATCTGCTTACTCCATCTTCCTTTCAATTTGCATCAATAAGCACCTGCCAAAAGAATATTTAGAAGCATTTTGATTGAAAGTTTGTTTTAGTAATTATCATGTCAACCTCGGGCTTTCTTGTTTTTCTTTTTTTATCACTTCTCCATCACAATACTTTCTATATGTTAAAGTGTCCTTGATTTTGAGTCAACATAAACATAAAAACAGTTCTTTGAAAGAAGAAGAAAAGGAAACATGACTTCCCACAGTAAGACACATTTTGATTCAGAAAAGTAAAGATATTAAAAAAATAGTGCATTGACAACAATACTCAGATTTTACCTGAGATGCTTAAATGACCTCATACCAGAGTTATCTTTACTTTTTCTTCAAAATAATTCAGGAAATTGTCCAGTCCAGTGAAAGAGTTTCTAGATCCAGCAGGCTATTGCTACTTCCTCCATTTAATGATAGAGAAAAAATGCCAGTCTTATAAAACTTGAACACTTGTCCCTTGAACATTGTTGAGCTATGATCTGAGTTGTTCAAGTTTCTCTCATCATGGTCCAGATTCCCTTGCCTCCTACTAAATCCTACTGCTCCTTCCTAATACCCCTACTCCCCAATTTCAGACACTGGGTAAATCCAACCATCTGTTTCTTTGTTTCTGCTTCAGAGATGCTGAATTCCAATTATGAAAAAAAAAACATATTTTGTTCTTTATTGTCTATTTTTCCCTGCAGATTCACTCTAGCCATCTCTGTCTTGCTGGAGACTGGCTTTCCTGGATTTGATTGCCCAGACTTACCAATGTCTGCCAAGGATCATTGCTTCTATTGAAAGGCCCTCTCTAAAGCTACACATCTCATTAATGATTTATCCTATTACCCTCTCAGCTGTCCTCCCCTCCCCAACCTGTGGCTAGCTCTAGGATGCTTCATCCCCAGGACACTTCACCAATTCTCGATTTTTCTTTACCCTGCCAACATGGGTTGTAGATAAACCTTTGTGAAACTCTTCTCAATTACGGCTTTTGAGTAGTGTGCTGTCTTTTTCCTGCCATGACCCTTACAAGATACAATCAGCCTTACACAAACACACACACTTATATATATAAATTGTTAAGTACATAAAAAAGATACAGTAAGAAATCTGATCATTTATTTTTAGCATTATAATCTTTCCACATTTTCATGCTAAACATAATTTACTTTTATTTTTAAAAAGATCAATATGCATAATGAAATGATAGAGTCACATGATTTGACATTAACTTTGCTCAAGGTATTACTAGCCAATATTTTTTTAAAGATTTTATTTATTTATCTACTTATTTGTGGGGCAGGAGAAAGAGAGAAAGAGAGAGAGAGAGAGAGATTGAGAATGAGAATGTACAAGCTGTGTTGAGAGGCAGAGGGAGAAACAGACTCCCCACTGATAAGGGAGCCCAATGTGGGGCTCAATCCAAGTACTTGAGGATCTTGACCTGAGCCAAAGACAGATGTTTATTGAATGAGCCACCCAGGTGCCCTGCCAATATCTTTTTCATCCTTAGTTAATTCCCTAGTCCATCACAAATCTGAATATTTTCTAATATTCTCTGCATATACAATCATCCTATGCTCACTTTTTTTTTTCCCACCAATGGAGCTTTGATTTCAAGGAAGAATAGCAGGTACAACTAATGTGAATTCCTCTAATTTCTTTGCTATCACTTCAGAACTCCCGAGCTTCAATAATATTGTCTATTTTCCTGTCTCCAGGAACTCTGTAAATCTTTCCAAGATTTACACCTGCACCTGAACTCTGAAAACCATCTACTCTTACATTCCATGAGACTTATCTTCATGAAGTACCTCTTTGATCTCTTCAATCCCTAGTCTTATCCTCTTCACTGATTTTTTTCTTTATCCTTCGTAAATATCTTCCATTCTCTGCCTTTAGTTTTAAGAGGAAAATGCCTATTCCCTATGTTATCATTCAACCCCTTACCATTTGCTCTACTCCCTGTTCTTTATTTTTTCTCATTCTCTCCCTTTGAAATTGTATTTTCAAAGGTCATCATGTCTGTATATTTATCAAATACCAATGGCTTAACCCATATCTGTGGCATCTGAAAGTTCTGAGAATGTTGGTTTTTTCCTGAATTCTCTTTTTCCTTGGCTTCATTAACACTCCAGGCACTTTGTGCTTTTAATTTCCATATGGAGATGCTTTTTGCGGGTTTCTTCATTGACTTCTTCTTTATGTTCCATTTGTAATAAGCTTTCTTGGTATGCTCTCAACCCTCTTCTGATTTTACATACTTTTGGGACTTCATATTCTTTAGTTGAATGGTCACAAATTATATTGTTATCTCCCTTTACATTTATAAAAATTCTCAACTATTTCTCAGTGTCTCAATCCAGGAAACATGAAATTTGGATGTTGTTTTGATGGACTGCTTCATTTGGGGTCTTCTTTGAGATAGTCTCCAAAGCAGACCATTAAACTTTACCAAGCTAAGTCTGCAACAGATTTCCTTGCTGATTCTTTATTTCACCTTATTACTAACTCCAAACTCCTTTGCACAGTTGAAGCCATTCTAAAATCTCACCCTGAAGCTCTTCCAAAATCATGTATCTCATACCATCTCCTTCTTACATGTACTCTGATGTCCTTCTTTTCTTTAGAATAAACTCTAAACTTCATAGCATGGTACCCAAAGCAGGTCTATGTCAATGCTTTATTTTTTAAAGATATATTTATTTTAGAGAGAGAAAAAGAGTGTGCACACAGATGTTGGGCAGGGCAGAAGGAGAGGAAGAGAGAAGCAGGCTCCCCACTAAGCTTAAAGACTAATGCAGGGCTTGATCCCATGACCCTGAGTCATGACCTAGCTGAAATCAATAATTAGATGCTCAATGGACTGAGTCACCAAGATGCCTTGACTCTATTTTTTAAAATTTATTTTTAGATTTTTATTTTTATTTATTTTTTATTTTTAGATCCAACAATGATGATCTATTTGGTAGTTTCTGAGTAGATCATGCTTTTTATGTTGTCCCCTAAGAATGCTCTTTTCCCCATCTGTGTTACTAAAATTCTACTCATTGCTATAGTCCAACTTAAATCTTAATAGTGAGTATTAAATGCTCTCTTTTTCATACTATCATAACATGTTATTTTGCAACCATATTCCCTGCATATTTATAGTTTGTTCTCCCCTTCAATACATCATGAGCCCCAATGTCTTCATACGTTACTGAAAAATGAATATAATTTTTGGGTCATATTATAGCCAAGTTTTAAAATGGAGATATGAAAAGGTGAAAACAAAACTATTGTCTAGGACTAATATGTTATCTTATTAATTTATTTCATATAAATAATGATTTTTAAAGGTATAAGTAGGTCAATAGATACTTGGAGATCTCTCATCCTCTATTTTATTTTATTTTTTATTTTTATTTTTTATTTTTATTTATTTTTTATTTTTTAAAAGATTTTATTTATTTGATAGAGAGAGAGAAATGAGAAATGAGTGGGGGGAGGGGGGCAGAGAGGGAAGGAGAGGCAAGACTCCTTGCTAGATTCCAAGACTCTGAGATCATAACCAGAGTGCTGAAGGCAGACGTTTAACCAACTGAGCAATCCAGGTGCCCCATCCTCTATTTTAAATAATTACTAAAGAGCTTTTAATTGTATATATTTCTTAGATATATTCTCCTAGAAAGACTATTTACCCTTTCAATTTGCTTAGCAAACTACTTCCCATATAATACAAATGTAAACTTCAGAAGTGTGTCTCTCTATATTACACCACATTCTAAATTAAAAGTGTCTAGATAAATGAGATTTATTACAATCCAATACATTCTCCTTTTCTTTTTATGGTACTGCAGTACTTTTAAGGTCTTCACAACCATTAATTACTTTTATGCTTATGATATTGCTATGAGCTGGGGAGAAGAGAAACATTATTTTCCCCTGGTTTAAGTATAAACAAAGAAAGGGACAGAAGGCTTTGAGTAATTTATTAAGATCAACCATGAGATAGAGACAAGTCATGAATCCAGTTTTTCAACCTCAGTTATTGTGCTTTGCCCTAGAAAGGCTACTTTCATGTTGTGTTCCCACTCCACCAAATAGATTTTAAAACATTCTAACTTAATCACAAATTTTACTGCTTTTTGCCTATATTTTCAAAAAGAAAATTAAAGTGTGGCAGAAAACTACTGAACTCATGTGGTTTCTGGGTTATATGAGCATCATTTCCCCCAGGTGGTACATTTTTATAAAACAGACTCCCCTATATTTGGTCCAAAAGTGAAAGGTTGTGCTTTTCCAGGTTTGCCTTTTACCTAAAATGAAAGCAACATGCAATCCAAGAAAACCTAAAACAGCGTAGTGGTAATATACTTCATTGATGCTATTCTTACAGGCCTAAGTATCTGTTAACAGTATTTTAAAACCTGGAAAATCTTGTGCAATAATCTTAATTCCACTCCTCACCCTGATACACACACACACACACACACACACACACACACACACACACACACATATTCCTCCCAAGAAATGGAAGGCAGCCAGCCCATTCATCACTTTCTATTGTTTAGATTATGTGGAATCACATTTACCTTGGCTGACCAGACTTTTTACGGTAAGAGTTAATCCTTAAAAGTAGATAGTTCAATAGAGCCAGCCAATGAGGACAGCCAAATAAATTTCAGTATTCTGGGAATGGAAAGGAAATTGCCAAGAAAACATAATCCCCTGTAGATCTGCCTACCTGAAAGGCCAACCTAAGCTTTGAAACCCACCCTGTTGATGGCAAGAAGCCCAGAAAAGTGAGGCACCTGACTCCCTTAAGCCAAGAATCTCTGGAATGGGAGAGACAGGTAAGCGATGAAAAAGAGCCTCATTCTAACAGCACAGATGGCCAATGCCATCCCCGCCAAATGGCTCACCAGGTCTGACAAAGGGGGCAGGTGATCCAACAGACTAAGGCTGAAACGACTGTTCTAAATAGTACTAGAAAGTGTGACAGGGATGGGGGAGGCGGATAGAAGCAGAAATAGTCAATTTATGGAAAAATTATTGTCATCTCCACCTGGCAGTACGTCCTTTCGACATCTGCCTTCCTAGGGCTCCTGGATTTTCTCAGCCCTGGCAAGTGGAGATCAGGTGCTTGGGCAGATGATATACTTAGTTCCTGCTGGGATGCAGGCTGAGTTGCTGCACTTTGTCAGTTCCACCCTCATGATTGATGGGGTGGTGGGAAAGTCACCACTCCATTGGCCCAAACGCTTTCTCTCCCTCCCATTAGAGAACCAATTCTGCAAACAAAAGTGGATGGCATTCAAGAGTTACAATGGGTTGGGGAAAGAAGTCACTGATAATAAAGGAGATAGTTCCTTCTCAGAAAAAGTGATCAATAGATGTTAGTTCTGTTTTTCCTTTCGGATTCTTTACCTGAGTGAGGTTATATATTCACAAATTTCTCCTTTGTAATGACAATTACAAAATTACCACAATCACAATTACCTCTTTCATCCCAATGCTCTTCACATTTCTATATACAGAAAACATGTCAGTGTAGATCTTTTTAAAGCAGAATCATGAGATACATCCTCTGCCCTATTTAGTCTAATCCACAAGAGAATTGGAAAGTTCCACAGAGAACTAACTGATCAGTTCAACTTTCCAAGTTTATCTTATCGGATTGGCTAACAATAGACCTCCCTGAGAGAGGGGAAAAAATTGTTCTCCTGAAATGCTACTATTGAAGAGTCTGGGCATAACATTTCTAGAAACCCTTTAGATGTTTCTAAATGGACCATCCTTAGGAGTTTATATATCCTTTGATCCTGGAGTCTATTATCTAGAACTTATCTCTAAGAAGGTAAGCAGAAATGTGCACAAGAATTTATCAATTAGGATCTTCATTGAAACATTAGATGTGGGATCCCTGGGTGGCGCAGCGGTTTGGCGCCTGCCTTTGGCCCAGGGCGCGATCCTGGAGACCCGGGATCGAATCCCACATCGGGCTCCCGGTGCATGGAGCCTGCTTCTCCCTCTGCCTGCGTCTCTTTCTCTCCCTCTCTCTGTGACTATCATAAATAAATAAAAAATTCAAAAAATAAAAAAAAAAAAAAAAAAAAAAGAAACATTAGATGCAACTTAACTTCCATTATGATAACTATTACATTAGCTATGATATCCTTACATGGCAAGCTTCTAAAAAGATTCAACTATTAAAAGTAATAAAGTCAACAAATATTAAATTAATATCATTATCGGTATGTTCTAAGCTATGCTATGATAAAAACAACAAATTCAGGGCGCCTGGGTGGCACAGTCACCAGGTTTTGGCTCAGGTAGTGATCTCAGGGTCATGAGATTGAGCTCTGCATCAGGCTTCATGCTTCAGCATGGAGGCTGCCTGGGATTGTCTCTCTGTTTTCCTCTGTCCCTCCCACTTGTGCTATCTCTCACTCTCTTCCAAATAAACAAATACTTTTTAAAAATTCTTATATCCTAGTGGATTATAGAAATATAGGTTTATAGAAATTTCTGTTCATGTCTTCCGTCAATTTTTTGACTAGATTATTTGTTCTTTGGGTATTGAAAAAATGAGGGTTGATGGAGAGAAGGAGGTTGGGGGAATGGGGTAACTGGGTGGTAGGCATTAAGAAGGGCATGTGATGTAATGAGCGCTGGAGGTCACATACAACTGATGAATCACCGAACTCTCTCTCTGAAACTAATAGTACACTATATGTTAATTGATTTTAAGTAAAGAAAAAAAAAGAAATATAGGTTTATATATTGCTAACATCACATATCCTTGGTAGGCTGAATGGGAGTTTTGCTCCTTTATCTTACTATGGGATAAAGCCTGAGGTAGGATAATAATGAGACTCAATCATATCCAGATCTAGATCTGTGGAGTCTGTGAATGTTACTTTAATTGGAAAGGAGTCTTCCCTGGATGTGGTTACATGAAAGGTCTTGAGGTGAAGAGGATTATTATTATTATCCTTGGATTATTCACCTTTCTATATATCACAAATATAGAAATATAGAAATATTTGTAATCACAAATATCCTTACAGGAGAGAGGAAAGGGATATTTGATTACTGGCAGGAGAAAAGAGGGCCATTTGACAGAAGCAGAGGGAAGCAGAGAGAGAAGGAGGAGAAAGTCAAGAAATGCAACCATAGGTGTTAGAAAAGACAAGGAAATGAGTTCTTCCTTAGGTCTCCAGAGCGAGCACGCCCAGCTAACATCTTGATTTTAGTCCTGAAATAATATTCATTTTGAACTTCTGGACTCCAGAACTGTGAGAGAATAAATCTGTGTTATTTAAAGCTACCAAGTCGGGATCCCTGGGTGGCTCAGCGGTTTAGCGCCTGCCTTTGGCCCAGGGTGTGATCCTGGAGTCCTGGGATCGAGTCCCATGTCGGGCTCCCGCCATGGAGCCTACTTCTCCCACCTCCTGTGTCTTTGCCTCCCTCTCTCTATCTATCTATCATAAGTAAATAAGTAAATAAATAAATAAGTAAATAAATAAATAAATAAATAAAATAAAGCGACCAAGTCTGTGGTGATTTGTTAGAGTAGCAATGAAAATCTAACAGAGAAGTGAACAGAAGAGGCATTATCTTGATCTTTGCCAGTATCATGGCACAAAGGAACTTTGTTAGGTTATACTCTGGAAGTTAAATGTTCTTTCCCATAAGTAACACAAGTTACTTCCACTTAAACTTCACTGGTCAAAAATAACTGATGCCCCCCACCCCAAACCTTAGGGCCTCAGGAACCCCACATGTCCCTGAAATTAGGAGAACTAGAAATATTTGGTTAGTAGCACTAATGACTATTCATCATGTTGAAAATATGGGTAATATAGTAAGTGAAGATCAGGTTATAAATCATGTTCTAGAACAACGGTGCTACCGATATGGGAAAATAAGGCAGAAATGTATACCTGTACTTGAACATAAATAAAGAGTCTGGGATGAATACTGAAGTTTTTTTCTGGAAAGTTAGGGTACAGGTGAGTTTTCTTTTTCTTTTTAAAAAATTTTTAAAATTTTAAAATTTTTATTTTAATTTTTAAATTATTTTTATTATTTTTACTTTTTACTTTTTCTCCCTTTTAAGTGTCATCACGAGTATGTATTTTTATAACAGTCAAGAAAATACACTTTTCCAAGTAAACTAACAGGGACATGCTAGTTTAATAGTGTACAAATCTAAACCTAATATTTAAAACATAATATTCATTTGTGAAAAATATAAAGTCAGGAGTTGGAGACTATCACAGTTTGAAGGGTTTGAGAGGAAACTGAAGTCCAAAAGATGAAAAAATTCATCTAAGACATAGCAATTATGTAATATTAGACTCTGAGCAAAGCTTTCAGCTTTCCTGATTCAAAGGGGAACGCTTTTTTAACCCTAAAGCTAAATTCCATTTTTTGTTTACTTACTAAAAATTGATAGTCACTTTTTTTCATTTCTCTTCTTAACCCCACAATTTCTTTTTTTTTTTTTAATATTTTTTTCTTTATTTATTTATGATAGTCACACAGAGAGAGAGAGAGAGAGAGAGAGAGGCAGAGACATAGGCAGAGGGAGAAGCAGGCTCCATGCACCGGGAGCCCGACGTGGGATTCGATCCCGGGTCTCCAGGATCGCGCCCTGGGCCAAAGGCAGGCGCCAAACCGCTGCGCCACCCAGGGATCCCTTAACCCCACAATTTCAATGATGATTTTTAGAATAACGGAATCTTGAAATTACAGAACCTTAAAATATAACTATTTAATTCACTTTCCCCCTTTTCACAAGGGAGATGCCAGATTCCAATAACCTGTTTCTATTTTGGAAAGAGCACACCATCTTTTCACTAATACCTCCCAAACACCAACCTACATGACTAACTCAGAGGTGTCTTTCAAATAATGCCAATACTTACAATTAAAAGAATAAAATGGTGGCTTCAGATATGGTGTCTATGATATCATAATTTATAAGAAATGTTTATATATTACAAATATATATATTTTTCTTTATCCATAGTTCCTGGCTTACAGCTCCAAAATCCCCTGGAATTTCCTGAACAATAAGAGCAATGAGAGAATCTTTTGTTAGAATATTTGGTCTTGGAGCACCTGGGTGGCTCAATTGGTTGAGTGTCTGACTTCAGCTCAGATCATGATCTTGGGGTCCTGGGATCGAGTCCCAATTGGGCTCTCTGCTCAGTGGGGAGTCTACTTCTCCCTCTGTGTTCTCTCTCAAATAAATAAATAAATAAATAAATAAATAAATAAATAAATAAAATCTTTTTTAAAAAAAGAATATTTGTCTCTTGTCTTCAGTTCCTGAAATCGCTTCAGAGCCATGAAGGATAACATGGATGTCTTGTTATTCTGAAGAAGCTCTACCACAACAGGATTTATGTTAATGAGAGTGACTTTTGCAAAGCACCTAAGAATGAGGGCTGGTTGCCTGGGGAACCAACCATGAATGGATGGTTGGAACTTCCAGTCCCACCCTCGGATTCAGGGGATGGCAGAGGGGCCACAGGTTCAATCAGTCACCAGTGGCAAATTAAACAGTAACGCCTACATAAGAAAGCCTTCATAGAAACCCAAAAGGAGGGGTTTTGGAGAGTTTCCACATTGGGGGGCCAGATAACTTCACAAACCACCATGCTGGGACCCAAGCTCCACAAGGACAGAAACCCCTTTGTTCAGGACCTCATCCTGTGTACCTCCATGTGGCACCAATATGTGTCCTTTAATATCCTTTGTAACAAATTGGCCTTCTATGGTCCCTTTAGCAAATTAATTGAACCCGGGGATGAAGTCAAGGGAACCTCATTTTTGTAGCTGGTCAGTCAGAAGCATAAGTAACAACCTGAGCTTGTGATTGGCCTCTGTAGTGGAGAGTCATCTTCTGAGACTGAGCCCTTTGGGTGAATGTGATTCTAACTTTGGGTAGATAGTGTCAGAATTGAGCTGAATTCTCACACACCCTGCTTGTTGCTGAATGGACACCTATAATACATACACACACACACACACACACACAAACACACACACACACACTGGAATTGGTTCCTGGAACATAACTTAAGTGTTCTTGGGAATTCAGGTGTATTTGTTTGTCAGGGCTGCCATAACAAAGTAACACAGACTGAGTGGCTTAAACGACAGAAAGACATTTCCTCACAATTCTGGAAGCTAGAAGTCCAAGATCAAGTTATCAGCAGTGTTCGTTTCTCTCCAAGCCACTCTTCGTAGTCTTCCTTCTCTATATATCTGTGTCTTCATCTTCTTTTCTGATAAGGACTCCAGTCATATTGGATTGGTACCCATTCTAATAGTCTCATTTTAATGTCATTACTCTTTAAAGATCCTATCTCCAAATACAGTCACATTCTGAAATACTGACGGTTAAGACTTTAATATATACATTTTAGTATACAATCTCATAATATCAGGTTTTTGAGGAAGAGTTTACTGACATACCAGGAGACACTCTTTTTTGAAACTGATGGATACTCTACATCTTAGAAGGAAATTGCGGTTTAGCAATTTCAATAATTTCAATAATGAGTTAATTTCAATTTCAATAATGAGTTAAGTATTATTTGACCTAGCCTTTATATTCATCCTTGGAGACCAAAATCTTCTTGGAAGAAGAGACATATATGTATATTTAAACTTATAAACACGTTCTGCAGTCCTCTTCCTTTTGTAAGAAATCTGCATACAAGCACATTGATCTTCTTGGTGCTTGTACTTCAACATGACATTTGTAGAAGGCAGAAGCTTCCAGGAGAATGGCAATTTACCTCATTCCCTGCTGTAACACACAGCAGGTGTTAATTACTTTGTTATTTCAATTGATCAAAATGCCCCTAATGCCACAATGACTCTGGGCACACTTAGCAAGGCTATCCTCTACTTGCATTTATTTAAAAACCCTGCCTCGAGTATCTATTTGTTCATCCGATATTTTGTGTTCCAAATTGTTACTGGCTCATTCTTACCAGAATATGAAATGAATTCCCAAATTTGACCCTGAGACATGAATTTCTGACTCTAATTGCAATGAGAATATAAGGAGGAGCTAATGTTTATTTTATTACAGGACAAAAATCATGTCAAAATTTAAGTCCCTAAAACTCACCGTCATACAAATCGGGGCCATTTTCCCAGTCCATGGGAAAAGGGCTTCAATTTGTAAGTAGTAATGTGCTTGCGTGTGTGTGTGTGTGTGTGTGTGTGTGTCCTACTCAAATGCTTACCAAATACAGCTAAGTTGGAGCCCCTTGAGCTTTTTGTGATTTAAGTGCACAAACATTGGTTCATGGAGCCAGTCACTCAGTATAATGGGGGAGGCTGTCGCTTCTGCTTCTTTTATCCACTAAACAAAATGTTTCTGGTTTGATATTTCATCCACTTTAATCTTAGGAAAGATCAAAAGAAACGATGAACATTCTGTTCAAGTCCTTTGACTATAAAGCAATTACATTTCAAAGAAAAAAAAATGAAGAAGGTCATCCTAGAAGTAGTGAGTCTAGGTCTGCATAGTCCTCTACCTGACTCTGTGACACCTAGCAAATCCAGATGCCACACAGAGCCTCAGCTGTCTCATCTGTCCAATGGCAATTAGCTGCCACCTAGTAGCTACATAATGCATTATAGCTTAGAAAACACAATGAACATGTGATGCTTACAGCTGAATCAGCACCAGTGACAGGAAAGGTTGATTAAGAGATCATTTACCATATGAAGATCCTGAGGCTCAGAACAATGAATTGCTCATAGTTGCAGAGCCAATGAGTATGGAACAGTCTCATTTTCTAGAGGTAGAAGGGTAAAAATAACACATGTGCTTTTGGTATTTCCTCCTGCTGCGTAACCTACTGTTTTATTAAAAAAAATTAAGCCAACTTTTGGAAAGTTTGCAATAACCCAGCAAAAAATACTCAAGCCAAATACCATTTACTCATACTAAAGAGATCCAAGGATAACATAAATAATTTATATCTCCAGACAATACAAATCCTATTTTGCTTCTACATAATTTCATTTGAACAAACAAAATAACATGTGTGAAATCATCCACAGTGTCTAGTTTATATTAGGTACTCAATATATGTTGGTTGAATCGAAAATTATTAAACCTATTTTTTCTCATAGGTTTTTGATTTTTATGGTTTTTTTTGGGAGGGATGAGGGTTGTTTTGTTGGTGTTTTCCTTCAGAACTGTTCTTTCAGCATGCTCCATGAATTATGCTTGAGGATATGTGAAGTCCCAGGAATGGGAACAGGTTTTGGTGGAACCCATTTTCAGAACAAGGACAACAAATATCTTTTCCAGAGTTATGTCTGGAACATTCTTTATTTCCAAGAAACCTTACTGAAAACTTAGAGATAAATCTAAGGTTTTATTTATTTATTTTTTAAATCTCAGGTTTTAGAATGAGTAGATGCTATATGAGTGGTGGCCTTAGATGAATTATCTCACCAAATCTCATTACTTTCAGCCTCTGAATATATTACATTCTATTACTCTATATACTGCTTTATGATTATTCCTACATAGCTTTATACGCTTTCTTATAAGCAATTTTGAGACAGGATCCATTAATTCCTTTGTTTTTCTTTCCCATGAAAGTATGAGTGCAGCAGGCAAAGAAAGTAGGCTTTGTAGTTAGAATACTTGAAGTACTTTGAGTACTGGACTCTCAAATTATCAGGTATGTGACCAGAGCAATTCATACAGCCATGAACCTCTGATTCTGTTTCCAAAAATAAGGATGTTGACTAAAATAATTCACAGGGTTTTGACTCATTCGTAATCCAGTGAGTCAAAGCAGATGAAAGAGAGCTACAGTGGTACAAGAACTATACAAATGTAAGTTCCAAACCTTAAATGTTTCAATTTTGAAACTGTGTATTTGGGGGACAGGGGGTGCTCGAATATATTTTACTTCAAAGAATCCTTTGTAATTTGATGTGTCCATATAATTGAGTTATAACCAATGAGATGGGCAGAAAGTGACACACGGTACTTTTTCAGATCTAACTCATAAGAAATATCTCATATAAGCCTCTCTCCATGTCAGTTGATTAGATGTTAATGCCCAGAGTAGCCCTGGAAACTACATGTTGAAAAATGGTAGAGCCCTCAACGGCCTGGGTACCTGAATAAACTCATGGACTAGAGCCCCATCCCATCCTGCTACTAATTGACTTTACATAAGTAGGAATTAAATCTCTATTGTGTTAATGCATTGATAATTTTTAGTTTATTGGGTCCAGCAGCTATCCCAACTCTAACCAATTAAGTATTATTATTAAATGTCAGCCAATATCATTTTATTCCAATATTTGTGGTTATTTCCAGCTTTTCTGTGTTGGCAGCACACTTTAAAATACTAGAACTTTTAGTGGCACACTGAAAAGAATTAAATTCGGAGTTTGTGAAACCCAAGGGATACACACAAGGAATTCGATGTGGGATTGGCAGCTCCAGTAGTGTTGGTTACTTCAAGGCATGGACCACAAACTCCAGCAGAGGTGATCAGCAAGGCTCTCCTAATTCATTCCATACCACACTGATCAAAAGATTATCTCTAGCATCCTCTCAGCTCTGCCAAGCGGTTTTAGTTTGCAGTTGCTTTCATATTTTCTTTGAGCCTCTATCTTTTATCTTTTATCATATTTTTATGCCTGTTTCTTTTATCTTGAACACTTAACTTATGGCTCCTAATTCGTGTTTATCACTCTATAGTTCCTTGTACAGAACCTGAACAAACTAGGAGTTCAACAAAGGTTGGTTTGTTATCTTCTGATGTGAATCTAACAAGCATCGCCAACCCTTGGCATCTGAGTCATGGTTTTCAAAAGCACATTCATGTACTGAGCCCACCATAACTGTGAAACCAGAGGGGCAAGATTCCCATGTACAGATGGGAGAGCATAAGCTAAGAGAGATCAATTACATTTTCATGTTTCCATGACTAATAAGAGGCAGGTCTGAAACTAGCTCTATTCTTTCCTTATTTTCAATCTAGTGTTCATTCTACTGAATCACACACAGTTAACAGCAACATTCATTGTGTTTTGGTGATGACAGAGATAGCCTTTATCCAGAAGGCCAGGGTCATATCAGAGCCCTTACAGATTATCCTCAAAAATAGAAATGATCAATACAAGTGACAGCTAAGGCTTTTACCCCTAAGGGCCTATTCTGAACATTTTTTTTTGAATGAGTACTATTTTTGAATAAACCAGGTTTTCTGGATTAACTTGATAAAACAATTGCAGTAGTTTGCCATAATGGGTAAGGCTGCTGTGGTCGCTTGTGTCACAACTTTTTAGCAAAGATGTTTAAATGAGGCTTCATATACATATAGAAAGGCTATTGGAGGGGAACCTGGATGGCTCAGTTGGTTAAGCATCCAACTCTTGGTTTGGCTCAGGTCTTGACCTCATGGGTTGTGAGATCAAGCTCCACGTCAGGTTCTACACTCAGCGTGGAGTCTGCTTGAGATTCTCTCCTTCTGCCCTTCCCGTGCTCTCTCTCTAAAATAAATAAGTAAATCTCAAAAAAAGGGGGGGCAGGGGGGAGAAGAAAGGCTATTGGAATCTGTTCCAAACAGAGCAAACTGAGAAGATAAAGATGGAAAGGGTCCTAACGGAGGGAGCTTGGAGTACTGAAGAGGTTACAGGAACATCACATAAGACTTGGCAGAGAATGTTAGTTAGCTATCCAAAACCTGTTGACCCCCCCCTCTGGGCCTAAAACCAGATTATATCTACAAGTCTGTTATGTAGTTAGATGTGGTCATATGGATTAGAATCCTCAAATGGGATGTACGCAAGAATGGTATGTGCCACTTCTAGGTCTGATTCATAAAAAACAACTGATGGGGGATCACCAAGAATTTTTCTCATAGGAGTAGCCACAAGAAGTAAGGAGTCTAGATCCATGTATAATCACATGGAAGAGAACATTTATGTCAACAGGACTACATCTATATCTGGGTTTTTTTGCTATTTACTCTTAGTTTATCCTAACTAATACAAGTGGTCAACAAAAGTATGTAAAGTAGAACTGAAGCTAGGAAACAAGCAAATAAGCAAAATACTGATGTCCCTCTGAAGGGAAATAGTTCTTGTGAAAGAAGAAGCCACAGAAAGAATAATTTTCAAAAGGAAATTAGTTGATAAAAATATAGCATCATTTTTTAGGAAATTCCTGTTATTCATTTATTTGAAGGATAAAATATTACCATTTATCATCGAGGCAAATGGCTGATTTTAAAGACAAAAGAAAAAAGAGATTGAAGTTTTATTTCCTTCCTAAATATCTCAACATTCGGTCTAAATAAAGTTATCTGAATTGAAGTGCACAAGGCACTCTCCAAAAGTAATGATCGTGACTTTTTGTGAATAATTTGGGAGATTAAGAATGATTTATGACATTTCTAAAAGCCATAGAATTGGTTAGTGTTTGAATTTGATAACATTGGATATCAGATCTACCACAACTACTTTGTTTCGTGAATACACTAGCTAGCTAGCTACCCATCTGTTATGGGCTCTGAAATCAGATGACTCGTGTTATTTCCAAGCTATGTCACTCATTAGCTGTAAGCTGTGTAACCTCTCTGGGTGTTTTTTACCTGCTGTGAGATTGAGTTTGTACGTGTAATCACCACACATGTGTACCGCTCAGCTCTCCCACTATAAGGAGTAGATTGGCTCCCTGGATTCACCCTTAGGTTCAACAAAGGTACCAAGCAAGGCAAACCCAATGCCTACAACATTAGGAACATCTTTCATGGGCAACTTTAGTTTAAGAACTCCTCTCAAAGTTCCTGGCTGGATCTTTCTTAGGACTGCCTGAGAGTTTGAGACTCTTCAACCCAATCTCCTATATCACTGACTAAAAGTTCTCCCTGTTTTCTTTGGCTCCCTCCCCTTTATCCTTCACAGCTATTTTCTCAATAAATCTCTTGAATGTTTAATCCCATCTTGAGGGGCCTGTAGTAATACAAAGTGCGTGAAGGGCTTGGCGCGGAGTAAGTGGTTGATTCATATTGGCTATTATTATTCATATTCTTTATATTCTTTTAAAATAAAAGATTCCCTAAGCACAATGGTAATGTGGCAACCTTGAGGGTAGGGAGGATTCAAAGTACACATTGAAGGTTAGGACACAACACGTACAGCTTTAGCAAATCTCACATCATAGGGAATATTATGATATTGTTACTTAAAAACTATGAAATATAAGCAACAACAACAACAACAACATACGAGGACTGATTTATAATCCATGGCTGGAATTAAATGTCTTTTTTTAAAAAAGATTTTATTTATTTATTCATGAGAGACACAGAGAGAGAGAGAGAAAGAGAGAGAGAGAGAGAGGCAGAGACACAGGCAGAGCGAGAAGCAGGCTCATGCAGGGAGCCCGACGCGGGACCCGATCCCGGGTCTCCAGAATCAGGCCCTGGGCCTGGGCTGAAGATGGCGCTAAACCGCTGAGCCACCCAGGCTGCCCAGGATTAAGTATTTTTTAATTTGCTTATATAAATTTAAAATCCTAATTTTAGAGATGTGGAGAAAAAAAATGGAACACATATTGAACATTTGAATTTAAAAAGGTGTACACAATTCAGCTCTTTTCCATACTTTTTGTAGGTTCTGAAAAAAGAAAGACAGGATGAAAATGATGTCTTGAAAAAATATATTTCTTAGATAAACAAAGAAACAAAACCAGAGCATAATTTTCCATTTGCAAATTCTTAATAGCAGGCAGTCACTCCCGTATTTACTGAAAGCCAACCCCAGGCACAGTCCAAACCTATGGGTTTTGGGGGTAAAGCCAAAGAATGCAGGATTATGGTCCCTGTCATTGGGCTATTGAAGACTCAAATTAATCTACATATGTGAGTATTTGACTAATGAATGGTAATAAGTCTAACCCATGTACAGAAGTGCTATAAAAACCTGGGTAAGAAGACTAGCTCAAGAGTAAAAACAATAATAGTGATTAGCACTATTTCTTGCATATCTGCCATGTGCCAAGCATTTAAGGAAGTTATCCCAATAAATCCTCTTTACATTATTGGGAAGTCTGTATTCTTTTGGGTCAGAAATCTGAGACATACAACTGAATAAGAGACCCAGGATCTTAACATGGGTTTAAAGGGGCCAGGGTCTTGGTTCTTAACCACTGAGAGTCCACAGTGGATGCAATACAATGAGTTGTCAGGAAAGACTCCTTTAAGGGAGACAAATTTTGAACAGTTAGCATATGTTGTGGAAGACGATAGAGAAGCAAGTATTCCACGAATGGACTACAGAAGCAAGAACAAAGACACACAACGGAAAGAAAGCAAACCATGTGTACAAGAGAGGAAAACAGCCTGGCCTCTCAGTATTAGCAGCGTATTGCCTGGGGAAGTAGCATGGGATGAGGCAGCAGAGGCGGAGGGAAGTAGACAGTTGATACTCAGCCTGAAATGCACACAAGGCAGGTCTGACACTTGCTGGGGGGGGGGGGGGGGAGGGGGATCCTGTTGTGTTTGATTCCTGGGCCTAGGATCAGGGCATGAGGTCAAAACTCTGGAAATGGAAAGCATGGAGTGAAGCAGAAAAAAACAAAACCAGAGGAAGCGTTAGGTATAGCTGGGTGACACATAAACGACACATGAGGAAAGAAGTCAGCATCTGTCGCCCTGCCAAGGAACAGCAGGCTGTGCTGGACAGTCCCCCTGGACCTCACCCAGATGTGGCACTGCCCGCCTCGGTGTGCACAGCATGAAGGGGTCTCTGTTCAAGTGAGCTGACCAGGATGCAACAATCAGGCATCCGCAAAGCCTGCCAGAGGAGTTTTGCAATCGCTCCTAACCCCCTCGATTCCCAGACTAGTAGCTAATCCCCCATGAAAAATGCTGGAGCAGCAGCTCCCTTCTCCAGGGGCATCATCGTGCTGTTCCGCAGCTCAGGGCGGCCCACACTGGCAGCTAACAGTCGGCGGCTGCCACGCCACCGGGCTGGCTAATCAGTGCTATTATGCTGTAGAAAGCCTCACTGATGTGCCTCTTAAAATTTTACCACTGACACACCTACCATCTGACACCGTACAATTAGCCCTGTGCTCTTGGAGCCCATGGTAGCGGTAATATTACCACATCAGAGAAATCGTTATTTGAGATTCAGAGCAGCCCGTGTACATGCAGAGTTCCTATGCCCTTCTAGGGCAAAGGATTGAGGCTGTTATTCTTTATATTGTCGAAAAGTGTTAATTTTCCAGAGCATTTTCTCTTAAGGAAACCACTGTGCTACGTTGTCATCTGATCCATTACGGTTAACCCCACTGAGAGGTGTTCCTCCTTCTCCAGACTACGCACCAGTACCTTGCGGAGCATTTCCCTGCGTGTATGACTGGAGAAGAATATGTGTTTGGGAGCTCTGTGACATTTCAGTCCACCAGATAATCCGTGACATCTCCCTGGGTGTTACACACTCTCATGTCTTGTCCTCAGTCCAGAATACTCCACTCCCTGCCACGGTCGCATCCATAGACACACACCTGCTCACACACAGACCTGCAGCACAGAGACATGCACAGACACACACACACATGCACACAGACATTCATACACACAGGAGTCAGACTCAACTCTAATCTAAATATAGGACAGATGGGGCGCCTGGGTGGCTCAGTTGGTTAGCATCTGCCCTCTGCTCAGGTCACGATCCCAGGGTCCTGGGATTGAGCCCCAGGTTGGGCTCCCTGCTCAGCAGAGAGCCTGCTTCTCCCTCTCTCCCCTACTTGTGTGCTCTCTCTCCTCATTCTCTAATAAATAAATAAAATCTTTAAAAAAAATTAAAAATAGGGCAAACAGGACAAGGTAAGCTTCCAGAGAAAAACGGTGCTTTAAGATTTTCCAGGTACACAAAGCTGGCAAGGAAATGGGTGTACATACTTTGAATGGCATTCTAATATTAAAAAAAAAAATCAGGCCTATGATATACCACTACAAGTGTACTTTTGAACAATGAAGGCAGAGTATTAAAACTCGGTTCTTAGAATTTCAGATACATATAATTGTCAGGGGCATGGAGAACAGCCAGTGGCCAGGGAAGCTGGGACAAGAGCTTTTTTGAGCTGTAAACTAAACCATTGTGCTTCTTCTAGCGTGATGCTTTGTGGAGGAGGAAGAAATGTGTTCAGGGAGCCCTATTTACACACCACCTCTTCTGAGAAGCAATGCAAATGTGCCGGTGAGGGGCATCAGGGAGGCCTGGGCAGGGGATTAGAGGGTTTAGGATAATGTAAAATATTCCCTCTGGGGCTGGTTTTATAACTAGGGAAGAAGAAAGTCTCCACCTTTCTCCAAATCTGTTTTTATCCATCTGTAGTCTCAGGAACTGAGACAGCTCTCCTGCTGCAACTTAAAAAAAAAAAAAAATCTGAACCTTAGTTCCCCAAACGTTCAATAACTCTTCTTGCTACTGTTGTTTTGGAGGTAGTTGGGCTCCCTGTTTTTTTTCTTTTACTTCATCGCCTGTTCTGAAATCTGGGCCATTTCTTGGGAAGTGCCAAGAGAAAACAGTTTTTTGCTGAATTTCCAGCCGGAACCTTTAGGAATTAAAATGTCCCAGTATGCCAGTACTTGTACTATTTCTAGTCATGTTCTGAAGCAGATTTAAGTAAGAAAATGGAATTTCAAATTCCGGCCAAAAAAAAAAAGAAAAGCAAAAAGGCATCTTTATCTTGAAAATACGTTGAAGACTTTCCAAATTACTTACCTGTTTGTTTGGTGTGGGAGGTGGTGGCTACTGATCAGATAATAGGGCTACTGAATATTTCCAATTACAGGAATGTGTGAAATAGACCTGCTCTCTATTTGAGTGCTGCTTCAGAAGTCAGCCCAGTGGCTTACGCTTATGTACTTGAGTATCTTTACAGCACAGAGAATTTCCTTTTTTCTTTTATCATAGCTCAGATTCCCTCCATGTATAGGTAAACAAGCTTGAAGAAAATAATTGAATGCAAAGACCTGAAGTCAATGTCGGCACGTCTTCTAATGAGCTATACCCATGGCGAGCTGCTATCCCGATGAGACCACCTGCTCCAGGCAGACAGATGGTGGCCCTATGGGGGTCATGGCTCCCCTTGTAAAGAAAGCTGGAGTCACATACGTGCACAATTTTGGCAGGAAGAAAAAGACTGAGACGTTGACACTTCCCAGAAGAGAGTAGTGACTTTGTTAAAGAAATGTCAGCACTCTCAGCTCCCTTGGTTCCCTACCATGTTGCTGGGTTGGGCAGCCTCGTCCCTCCTGAAGCTCACTCCACTAAGAATAGAGTGAGAAATTAGCATTCTCAGAGGCTCGGCAATCATGCAGATGGAATAAAGCTGAATGTGTTGAGTAACAAAAATAAAACACAGGGCAGAGCTTCTATTTGGATTCACACTCTCCTAATCGCAACCATACAGCACTGTTAGATTTTGGATGATTGAAGATGCCATTGAGAGGGGGCACAAACGAGTGATACCGAGAGGGGTTGGATATGGACGAGAGGGGCATATGGGAGAGGAATTCTATTTTTAGAATGGTGTGTGTATGAGCTATATACCATGAGGAGATCCTTAGGGAGATGAACTTAAGGAAGAAAATTTGTCATTTTAGTTGATTAAAAGTACGCTCTGTCTTCTAGTAAACAAATTAACAAAATTCACATGATAATGTGACTACAGAAGGCAAAAAATTAGATCAGCTCTTTGTTCTTTAGAAAATATAGCCTTATTTTTATTTTTTTAATGTTTTAAATTTTATCTTTTGAAACATGGCTTTGTTTTTACGTTGATGTTTGAGTGTTAAAGACTTTAAAATCCCTTTTCGTTTGTTCTGGAAGCCATGTTTTCCATTGTTAGAAAAAACTCTCATTGCATTTATTACGTAAACAATAGATGGATAAATTCATTCATTCACTCATTCAATCAGTTATCTCTCCAGTGTGGAGCACTATCTTGAAGGCCATTAATTCTTGGTTCCCACCAACTAAATGCCTTGAGCATTCCCTAGTCATTGTGACAACCCAAAAAAAAAAAGACCCCAAGCAAACAAAAACCCCAAAACAAAAACTACTCAACATACTACAGGAGGAAGAATAACTACTGCCACCCCACCACCCCCAGCTTGAGAAGTCTTCAAAAGAGGCTATAGATATAAAACAAAAAAACATGGTTCCTAACTCCAAAAAATGAACAGTCTGGTGGGAAAAGAAATATGCCAAGTGTAATCATTTATTGATGTATCGCCACTCAGTCTTGTCATTTAGAGTGTGATAATCAGCTTAGCGCACAGCTCTTCTCTTTCCTGAGCTCTGCCTGGAGCTGTGCTCCCAGAGCCGTGGTGTGACAAGGAGGGTATGTGGCAGAGAACTGGGTGACAGAGGGCCCCTACGTAATTGACTATGCTAGTCTGGCGAGTTCTATCTGGGACTGACAGCCTCTGCTGGAGGAACTATCTCCAGGTAGATGGTATGTGTCTGATTTTGCTGCTCACCCTCAGGGTACACCTCCATTGCTGAGGAATCCCTCCTCCAAGAAGCACCATTAACTCCCTTTGGCCCTGCAGCAGCTCATATTCCTGGTCTGCTGTCCAAGTTGGGTTCTCCATCTTTAGAGCAGTCATCTGAGCATCCCCTTAGCTCATGCTCATCTGTGCCTCTGGGCTCCCCTGTGTGGAGCCATAGGAACAAATGAGGCCCTCCTGTTCACTCCTAGAGGATCAGAGAGTACTAGAATGGAGTGAGGAGCATTGCCATACCCTTCCCAGATCCAGAATATCACAGTTCCTTCAAGCATGTCATGGAATCTCCTTCATTCAGTAGATCTCCTTCATTCAGAAGTCTGTGGGTCAGAAAAGGGGTCACCCTGTACGTACAAGCATACTACCCAACTTCAGGAAACACAGGTCAAGCACTGACGAGGGACAAAAGGGACTGAACAAGTCAACTGGACATATTTTTGGACTCCTTGAACTCTCTCCAATGAATCCCTGCTCAGGAAACAGTACCAAGGGGAGTCTGATGGTTCTACAGCTCCGCAAACATTCATCTGGGGGAAAAGCTCTCAATCTCTATATTGACCTATAATAAGGAGAAAACCCCAGTGATGATGATTCTAACATTCGCTGTTTGCTTACCTAACAGGATGTCCAGAGGCCAAGGGACTCAATATACCATCCAGCAATATATCATTTTTTTCTTATAAATTTTACTTGTGTATTTATGACTATTACTTGAATTGCAAGATTCAGGATGAAACCTTGCATTCATACATGATAGTGTCCATTTTAAACAGTCTACAAGAGAAGGGGACCAAAGTATCTTCTTGCATGCAATATTCACTTTTGTAAGGGAGCTCCCAAGTCCCCTAGAGTCATGGAACTAAGTCACATGACCACACCTAGACTAATCACTGGGAAAGGGAAAAGAAATGATAACCCTGCCTAGAATCATTACGATTCATACTCAGGGGATGAGCACATTACCACACAAACTTAAGGAAAGCCAGGAAAGGATACTTTTAGACAGGAAAAAAGGGGGAGTGTGTTGGGAAAGCACCAGAAGAGAAATCAGCCACATCTTCTTTTAGGTATGCCTGAACACTGTAAGGGATCCCTTGAACTTACCTTTAGGAAGGTAAAGGGAAATCCAGAAGGAAAGGAAACATATTTATGTGCTCTAATAATTCTAGTTATTTCCCTTCTCTTTGCAGAGTGTTTCTTCTGTTGGCTGGGAAGCTGGGTAGTTTGGTTATGGGGATGTCTTCACAACTTATAGCAACAACTGTAGGAAAATGCCTGATCCTGAGTGATAACAAATCCTAGGAGGTCCTCTGAATTTAAAATGTAGGAACCTTGATTCACTTAGTATCTCAGCAGAAATTTTCTACACAGTGGAGAATTCTGACAATATCCTGTTAGACTTGAAAATGCTGTGAAAATGTTAATTGCTCTGTGCAAACCCTTACAAAGTTGAGTATAGCACAAACAAATACTACACGTGAGTGCTGAGACGGAATGCTACAAATCGGGAGCAAATAGTTCAAGGACTAAACTTCATTTCCCAATAAAAAAACCCCGACACTTCTTGGAGAAGAGGATGATTCTAGGGCTAAGGTAGGAAATACACAAGATGAGCCTGGAATATCTTGTCAGACCAGAAAATCCAAAGAATATTTCTGTCTGTGAAAGGGATAGCTTCACCAGCCAAAAAGAGCTCCAAATGGCCAAAATGGAACAATTCAAACAACAAAACAAATTACATATTATTAGATTATAACCTAAAGTATGAAACAAATATGTGTGATTTCATACTAATATAAATGAAGAATTCTAAATAGTATTTGTAGATATTTCTGCCTCTAGAAGATAGAGTTTAATAAACTTCTTTCCCAGCCTCTTTGAGGATGGTAGGTTCACTTCCAAAGAGAGTATGGAAAGGAAAAAGTAGTAACTTCCCAGGAAGAAAGGTTTCTGACACCTCTTGACTGAGTCACCAAGGTCAATGAAGTCATTTGGATACCACATACTCCCAAAAATGTATGATGTGACTAGAGAGGGACTTCATCTCTGTAATGCTTTCCCCCAAACCTCTAACTCCAGTGTAATAATCACCAGGGAAAGATCAGATAAACCCAAGTTAAGGGACATTCTACAAGACACCTGACAAGCACTCAAAAACTATCAAGGTCAAGACAAACAAGTAAAGGCTGAGAAACTGTCACAGGCCAGAAATGACTAGAAAGATAGGATGGTGTAGGGTAATGTAGTATCCTGGAGTGAATCTGGTAATAGAAACTGACATTATGTGGTGAAAATCTGGAGTTTAGTTGAGAGTCTGAATAAAATCTGGAGTTTAGTTGAGTCGTGTACCAACATTGGTTTCCTGGTTCTCTTAACTATACCATGGTAACATGAGATGTTTACCTGGAATGAGGTAGGGCAAATTGGGTGAGGGCGTCTATGAGAACTTGTACCATCATTGAAACTTTTACATAAAATCTAAAATTATTCCAAAATAAGAGTATCTTTAAAAAACATGAAGGAGAGATTGTAACAAAGTTTTCCTCAATAGCAAAGTAATGGCCTCGTCAGAAAAGATTTTATATGTCATCTATGAGATACTGGAAGAATTTTGATTGGAGAGGAGAAACACAGTCAGGTTTTCATTCTAGAGATTAAATTGGAAGCAGTGGGGAGAAAAGGAGAGACAAGGGATGGAGAGCAAAAGGCAAGAAGGGTGGTGTGATGAGCTGAACTACAGAATTTCAGCAAGAAGGCTGTGCTACAGCCTGTGTGCCTGCGTGAGAGTGTGTGAATGTGTGTATACCTGATGGCAGACAGCCTCAGAACAAAGATATTTCTTATCAAATGCTGAAAAGGGAAATATATACATTTTATAATAAAAAAGAAACATAGATCACTGTCTCTGTTTGGGTGCATTAGCTCTACTAAGACTCCTTTCAGTTGTTTTAATGCTATTTAAAGAAATAGACAAAATAAGAGCATTGTCTGATTTGAAAATAACACTGTAGATTTGATATAAAAAAAAAACCTAGAAACTAGATTCTGGTGCTTTATCAGCTCTTAGCTATGTAATCTTGGTCTAATCACTTCAATAGGACCATTTCTAAGTGGTTTTTCCAATTCTAAAAACAAGAAGATTGAAATAGAATGCCTTTGATTTCCAAGATACCTATCAGAGATGTTGTGATGAAATTACTACTTCTGGAAAATTATTGGATTAGAAGATGATTAATCAGTTTCTTCTAGGCCCAAGGAGAGAATTAATATTTGTTGAGTGCTTACTAGTCTAAAAATATTTTTTATTATTAATATATATTTTTTTATCCTGTGAAGGTAACATTGGCCTAACCCCCATAAAATTACTTAATTAACAAGAATTCACTTCAAACTTTGCCATCTCATAAAACTTCCATGATTTTCAACATGAAGATCCATGACTTCAGCATTTCCAAGCAACAAAACTTGTTTTGTAGCTCTGGAAGTGTGTGCAGTTTTAAAACTGTTCATAAAAATAATTTCTATGCTTAAAGACTTCTGAAAAAGAAATCAACCATGAACATGTTAGACAGCCTGTTCCACAGTGGGTGTTCACTGATCAAAAACAGCTAAAATGTTGAAATTTTATAGCCTGCATTAATTTTTTTTTTTTTTTTGGTGAACTATTACTAACACAAGTAAGACATTTATTCTGATAAGGCGGAAGTGAACAATTTAGCACTTTTAAGAAAATTTCCAAGCTGAGAAATTTGACATGATTTCACCGGGACAGGACACCAAGTAAATAAAACTTATTCATCATTTAATTACATGCATTTATTTTTCTCCTGAGGAAAGCTGAAGCAAAAATATTAATCATAGCATTTACACTTCTGTGACACATCTAGTTCCTATGGCTTCCAGTTCCTAAGTTATTTCAGATTAGAGTTTCTCTGACATTAAAAAACTCACCTATTTTGGAATTTAAAAATAGACTGAGCCACACAGTTTACCTTTTAAAATATATAGTGTTGTACTGAGGAAGCTCTTATTATTGGCAGTTTCTATCATATTTACATGATAGAATTCTTCCTCACAAAGTATAACATGTAAAACCACATCAGAAAACTTTCTGTGGATCCTTTAAAATAAAGACTCATGACTAGCCTAGGACAGGTAAATATACATGACTGCAACCGAGTTTAATTATATTTTAGGGCCATAAAGGAGGCCTTCAGAAGCAACAGAAAGAAAATCTTTGCAAGATGGTTCTGTAAATAATTTTCACTCTCTGAAGAAATTTTTGGGGAGAAGGAGTGCCTTATATTGGCCTTGCCTTATAAATTAAGGTAGTAAATCCAACTCTGATCTGTCAGAAACCACTGAAGCTCATTTCCACTCAGCATTTATTTGGCTCTGTTTCAATTTATGCCATTACTGAATAGCTTCCTCACTTTTAATTTCATGAAATTTAGAATGTTGAAAGCCCACATCAGGCATGAAAGAGGAAAAAAAAAAGATGTATGATTACAGATATAACTCAGCAGAACACACTAAAATTTACATGTTCTCTGAAAAGGGAACCTGATACTGGAATGACTTTATTCTGACAGTTTTAGAGAAACAGAGGAGGAAATAGACATCTTAATTGGGGCACACCCTCATGCCCCATTTTAAATGAGCATTACATCAATATCCTCACGTTTGGATTTTGCAATAACACATTGTTTTTACTCAGCTTTCTGACCCTTCATGCTTAATTGCATCCCATTCCTTCTATTAAACCAATACTCACTTTTCAACTATTTTGAGATTCTTCCAGGTATTAATCAAACAAGAAGGAAGCGGCTGTCTCTGCAAGATCCATCTCTACATGTTCCTATGGTGTCTCTTAGTCATTGGGACAGCCTTGACTTTTACTTTTGTATCCATGACCCATATGATAAATGCCACCTGAACAGTAACAAGAAAGGAAAGAATAAATGGAACACAATATTAAAGAAGCATTTTAAAGGCATCTAAAAAGCCCAAGCAACACTTTTTCTTTTTCTTTTTTTTTTTTCCTATCTAACACCAGAACTCACAGTCCTTGATCTTCCAGCCTGTTATTTCAGACCACTGAGCCATGTTGCCTCTCTGAATAAATGGACAAAGACTTAGAAATGCCTTTGCAGTGTGGAATGACTTTGGAAAAAACATTGCATCTAGAACAAAGAAGCAATGGTGCTTTTCTAATTGATCTTGTTACCACTGCTCCTTAAATCTGAGGTCCACTGCTTTCATATCATTGAAAGACTACGCAAAGATCCACTTCTGATACTGGCAGAGCACAGAGCTACAGCCAGTTTCAAAAATAAAACATAAAATTCCTGATCCGATTTATACATATAGACTGAGTGTATAAGAACGTTTCATTTCAAAATTAATGCATGAGTGATTCAGAAGATTTTCAAATGATTGAGAATGAATGTCACTTGTAAATATGAAAAAAGAAGAAATCGACATAAAAGCAATAGCACTGGCATATAATTATTTTTAATATATTAAAAGATATTTGGCAAATACGACCAAATGCTCAAGCCTTTCCTCTTTCTGGAAAAACTGTTTTCTTAAACAGAATGGAGAATAAAGAATATTAACAATCAATCATTTCATCTTTCCTGAGTTTGAAATCAGGAATCAGATCCTTGGAGTCTGTGTTTTCCAAAAGATATAACAATTGGCCTTCCATATATATGAATTTTAAGTAAATTAAAGCATCACTCCTTAGTTTCAATTCTCTTACCTGAGGTAGATATAATTTTCTATTACCCTCAAGACTTTCCTTATCACACATGTGACACTAAAAAAAGTGTTTACATAAGATTTTGTGGGAAAGGGGGATCACACTCACTCTATAGAGGCTTTGATACTTTTCTTTTTTAAAGATTTTATTTATTTATTCATGAGAGACAAAGAGAGAGGCAGAGACACGGGCAGAGGGAGGAGCAGGCTCCCTGTGGGGAGCCCACTGCAGGTCTTGATCCCAGGACCTTGGGATCATGCCCTGAGCTGAAGGCAGATGCTCAACTGCTGAGCCACCCAGGCATCCCAAGGCTTTGATACTTCTTATAAAGAAACATTGCCCCCATTGACTTGATTTCATATTTATTTTCAAAGTTTATGATGGTATACACTCTAAGGTTAAGCAGTCAGATGAAAACAGTGTTATCACTTCAAATGTACACATTGTTAAATACAAGCCTGTGATTCACTTTCTTCTGCTTTCTTTATGATAATGATATTTTAAGTAATAAAATGTATATCCTCCATATAAGAAGCATTTAGGGTAAAATAGATTTCTGTTCTCTAAAGTTGACCTCTAAAAGTTCTGGCAACATTTTGGAAAGTTTGAGATTTCTGTTTTTCTCTATTATTGCCCCCCAAATAGAATATCCAGAAATCAGAACATGCTTTGGTAGTTATTGATGTTTAATGAGAGTGCAGACTGAAAAAAAAAAAAGATTATGAAGACATTTTCCTATTAGCAGAATGAAGTGAAAATCCAGTATACTTTCTATGTGTTCCATTTCATACATGCTATCTGCTACTTTGACTCAGAATTGAGTAAAAGTAATTCTGTTCAAAAGTCATTGCTAGATGAGGGGGATCCTGGGTGGCTCAGGTGGTTGAGAATCTGACTCTTGATTTCAGCTCAGGTCATGACCTTGAGGTCCTGGGATGGAGTTCCGCATCTAGCTCCACACTCAGTGAGGAGTCGGCTTGAGAATTTCTCTCCCTCTCCCTCTGCCACACTCCTGCATTCCCTCTCTAAAATAAATAAATCCTTAAAAAAGCATCACTAGATGCTAGATAAAGCATCACTTCCAACTGAAATCATACTTAGAGAATAAAATAAAGTGCTAAATACTACACAGATAACAGGCCTATCTAATCCCACATTTCCTGTTCTACTAGTCTGGGATGACATTGAAGATGCAAGACTGGTCATCATGGTAGTCCTTACTGAGAGTCAGCAATTCTACTGGCTTTTCTCTGTGGGCACACACAACTGTGATTCCCTAAAACCCTGAAGGTAAGTGACTGTGTAACTTGTTTTCACAATGAGATGTGGGCACTGATGATAATTCTCCATCTTTCTCTACTCCTGGGTCAAACATTGTACATATTCACATGTTAATAGGGAGGAATGAGAAGGAGTCCTTAAGTGATAGGGAGACAGGGAGAGAGACAGAGGCTCTCTGTCCTGGAGACCAGGCATGAGATAGGAGAGCAAGAGCAAGAAATAAATTTTTACTGTTTTAAGCCACTGAGATTTTGAGGCTGTTTCTTAATACAACATACCTAGCTATTCTGCTAGATACATATCCTTTTCCTTAAATATGTATTCTGGTAGATACATACCCTTTTCCTTAAAAATAGGTTTGGAATTTTTCTATTATGCAGAACAAGCAAATCCCTATGATGCCAACCTATAAAGTTAATTCTCAAAGGGAAATGACACATCTTTCCCTCTTCTAGAATATTACCCAAAATTATTCATAAGAATCCTGATCACAACCCAAAGAAATAGGTTTCTTTTGGGCTACAGAGTCCATAAAACAAAGAATGTTATTATGTCATTAATTTACTTAAGACTTCTCAAAATCATCATTACGATAATTTCTGTATTCTCTCTCTCTCTCCCTCTCTCTTTCTTCCTTTCTTTTTTTTTTAAGATTTTATTTATTTATTCATGAGAGACACAGAGAGAGGCAGAGACACAGGCAGAGGGAGAAGCAGGCTCCTCTCAGAGAGCCCGATGTGGGACACAATTCCCGGATTGGGATCACGCCCTGAGCTGTAAGCAGATGCTCAACCACTGAGCCACCCAGGCGTCCCTCTTTTTCTCCCGTTCAATCAATCTTCTCTCCAGAGTTTGACTGGATAAGCCTAAAAACATATTGAGCTATGTCGACGTAACTTCTAAGTAATATATAGATATAATATAGATATTACATAGTAATATGTATATAGTATAGATACATATAGATGATATATACCTAGATAGATATATATCTATCTAGATATAGATATATAGTATAGATATGTATAGTATATACACTATATATACTATATAATATGGATACTTAGTATATAATATAGTAAATATAATATAGTAATATGTATGATATATAGATATAGATATATAGATATATATAATTAATATAATATCTATATACACATATTATACATGTATATAATATATAATATTAATATATACACACATATTATATATGTGATTTAAATACACATATACGTATGCACATATATATTCATATATATATATATATGTGTATGTATATGGCTCAAATACCCTCTGGAGAGTCATTTGAAAAAGATAAACACAAGGATAACTTTGGTCTGTGATATAATAAAGATCTACATAGATAAATACAATTTTAGAACTAGAGGAAAGGCTTTTCATTGGCAAATAAAAGCTTACAAAAATCCCATAAAATAACATACAGGATATATTTCACTTCTTTTAAAGCACTGCCTCTCTTGTATTTAATACAGCACGGGATCCTGTAAATATTTCTTGCATTTTTGCAGATGATGAGACTATGGAAGAGTTTTTCTAACTCATTCAGACTGATAATAAACAGTGGAGCTGGACTTTAAACTCGAGGCTGGCCCCAAACCTCTAAGTTACATAAATAGAAGTGGTCTTCTTAATCTCTACTCCCTGCCCGCAGAATATGGCGACAGCATGGGGTTAATGGAACCCCTGAGGCTTTCTAAATAACTTTTGAAAATTAATGAGCTTATAGAAACTCATATTTCAATAATTAACATACAATTTTAGAGCTCATTCAACTACGCCTCATGAATGAAATTTTAGGTTAATGAACCTAAATAGACTATTATCCATGGGTCAGACAGTTTCATAAATGGCTCAATGAGAAAAACTATCAAGTGACTGTCATTTTCCATATTGTTTATAACATTAAAAGTGGAATTCTTATCTATAGTCAGAAAAAAGTCATTTTGTGATGCATCACCATTTAAAATAAGCAAGAATGTGTTGTAATAGTCAGCTCCACTCCCACAAAGTGCCTTTTTGTGCAGAGAGGGGGCTTGACACTGATTTGTAGATATATCAACTGCTGCACTCTTTACGCTGGACCCACTAAAATCAGGTGAAGAAACAATAAATACGGCCCCCAAGAAGCTCTTGAGAATGCAGATGTAATTTAATCCTTTCATTACTAATTCCAATTTTTTTCTTCCTAACTTCAGTGATGATCTGAACAACCATTCCCATTTCTTCCCAAAATCTAACTCAAAACCAAAAATAATTCCTCCAGAGACTTTCCCTTAAGATAGATGAACCAGGCACAGTACTGAATATATTTTCTACCTTTCTGGTGGAACCATACTGATCTATCTATCTACACACACACACACACATACACACACACTACATATACATACTTAATATGTAATATATAACTTATAAACAGATATACACATATATAATACAATACATAATATTTATAAATGAAGGAGGAAGAGAAACAGACAGATACCTATATGCACACACACACATATTTATTATAAGAAATCTGCTTACAGAATAACTGGGAGGGTCTGAAGTCTCTAGGCTAGGCCACCAGGAAAGAGATAAGGGAATATCATGGGCAGACTCAAATTCACATACATGGGTAAGCTACTGTTTACAGACTGAATTTCCTTTTCTTGGGGAAGCTTCAGCTTTGCTTTTAAGGCATTTTAACTGATTGAATCATGCCCATACAGATTATCCAGGATCATCTTACTTACTTAAAGTCAATTGGTTAAATTTTAATTATATTTGCAGTAATACCTCGATTAGTGTTTGATTGAATAACTGGATACTGTAACCTACACAAGTTGACACATCAAAAAAATCATTATAATGGAGCTTTGCCCACTTCAACACTCTGCTTTATTTAGAGTTTCCTTTTTTATCAGTCTGGCCATAATCATTACTTGGCTATGCCAATGTTTAAAATGTAAGGAGATCCAAATGTCAAGGTAATATACACTGCAGCATCCTCTGAACAATCTCACCCGCAACTTTTCTTCCATTTTGGTTAAACATCACCTCTCTACTTTTCGTGATGGCAAACATACCTGAGTTTTTCTCCTTATTGTGTCTATTGCTTCTTAAGAGTTTAAGGACCTATACATATTCATTAACCTTATAATATTAAGTTGTTAACTTTAACTTGCCTTTATATTTTTGTATATATTTTATATATTTTCTCATATAGGAGAAAGTAAACTACTTGTGTTCAAAATTATACTGCCATCTAACTACAGGTAAAAGACGGACCTGCAAAGTCATCAGGTTGAAATGAAGAAGATGGAAAGGTATGCTGAAGATTTGGAAGGAAATAAGTCAATAATGTAACAAAGATCTACATGGATAGTAGTTATTAACATGACTGATTCATCGAAATATCAAATCAGAATGTACAAGAAAACACTGAGAAGCAATGGTCATAAAAGACAAAACAAGAAGAATCAACATACAAAGATTTTGTATTTGTTAAAAGATATAACAACAAAAATTTGAGAGGATGGAGTAATCAAAAATCCAATGGATACAATATTGCCTAACTCAAAGAAATATTTCTGTATGAAGATAGATAAGATTTATCATCTACCAGGAAAAATCAATAAATTGGCATGTAGCCACATGTCTTTACAAAAATATTTAAAGAGTCAAAGAAAGAATCCTCTCAGTGCTAGGTAGCAAAAACAGGTTATATTCAAGGAAAAAAATTAGGCAGGCCTCTCAGACTTTTATACATCATTAAATCTGAAAAGAAAATATGAAGAGAGGGCACCTGGGTGGCTCAGTGGTTGAGCGTCTGCCTTTGGGTCAGGTCATGGTCCCGGGGTCCTGGGATAGAGTTCCACATCAGGGTTGCTGCAGGGAGCCTGCCTCTCCCTCTGCCTATGTCTCTGTCTCTCTCTCTCTGTGTCTCTCATGAGTAAATAGAGATGACAAGGCTCAGAGTTTTGCTTTGTGAAGGAGTCTCTTAAATAAAGTAGGGGAAAGTGTCTTTGGAATTGAGGGAATTGATGGAGATGAGAAGCCACCATAATACCTAGGCACTGAAGTCCCCTGCTAGGAGAGCTCTGCTTCAGTGGAGAGGAAGGATGTGATTCAAAGTCTTCAGTGTCTGAAGAGATGGTAGACAGATGATCAAGCTGGAAAGGAAGAGAAGTTTTGAGCCTTAAAGAAGCAAAGAATCATATAAGATGTAAGGGAGTAATTGCTGGGATGCAACATTTCCATTGGAAATTGAGATACTGGACCCTATGGAAGAAGACCAACCTCTCCTAGAGTGGGTTATGGAGGGATGGATGTGGAAAGGAGAACTGAGTTTTAAGCCAGTTAGATAGATAATCCAGTTAGGCTAGAAGACCTAGAAAGTCTGTTTACCAAAAAATTGGTGGAACAATCTGGAAATCACAGAGGCATGGAGATATTGTATAGTATATATAATTTCTGCTTACCTAGTGGAAATGATGGCTTGGGAAAGTATGATTGACCTGCAGGGGCTTGGGCAGGGGGTCCTCCCTTTTTCATGCTGAGTGGATTCATGATAAAAGTCATGGTCAGAATTAGCTGACCTCATGGTTGTGGGGAAAAAAAATCCTAGACTAGTGGCTCCCAAATGGTGGTCAGCAGCACTGTACCAACTACTAACTTGTTAGAAATGCACATTGTTGGGTCTTAGCCCAGATCTACTGGAACAGAAACTCTGAGGTTGGGGCCCAGAAATTCACTTTTTAACAAACCCTCCAGGTGATTGTGATACATGCTCAGGTCTGAGAACCCCTGACCTCTGCAATTGCAGGATGGTTGTGAAGGACAAACTGAGATCTCTTGATTTTTTTTTTTTTTTTTTTTTTTTTTTGTGGTTTGGAAAGGGACTCTGAGGAAATGGTAGCTGCTTGCTGGCAGCAGGTCAGGAGACAAGGCAGTGGATTTCTTCATGATATTCAAGCAGAACATGTTAAAATGCATTATAAAATATCATCTATGTTAAAAAGCTTTTTGACATCCACAATTTTGTTCATCAGTATATCGACATACTCATCTAATTAAAATATTACTGTCACAGAAAGACAGGCTGATAGCTGTGACATACAAAATACCTAAGGTAAAAAAACAAAACAAAACAAAACAAAAAACAAAATACCTAAGGTTGACACAGAATATTCATTCATTTATTCAAAATATATTTGAACACCTAATACTGCTGGATATTATGGGGAGTGAGCTCTGGAAATTTAACAATATGTCAATAATAATAATAATAATAAATAGTAAAATTCCTTACGTTCTAGAGGAGAAATAGTGTCCTTCACAAATTATTAAAATGCAAAGCAGGGTGAACTGCTAATTTTTAAAGAAGACTGCATTGTCTGTACTGGAGAGAGAGGAATGTAAGGTGCCTCATGGAGTCATACAAGTTTTTTAATACAATACATTACCACCAAGTTGTATCTTAATTAGCAAAAGATTTGCAAGTAGAATAGCAGAGGAAAATCAGGTAAGACTATATATGCAAAACCCAAGTGTTATTATAAGATATGTGGTATGGGTGGGAGAGTAGGATATGTGTATGTGTGGTAAGGTTTAAAAAAGGAAATTGGGCCATTACCTATGCCTAACACATGCTTCAGTGTTATTAAAACCATCTTTTTTAAAATATATACCTCTGAATACTTTAATTGTATTTTCTACAAACAAGGGTATTTTCCTGAAAATACAACCAGAACAATCGGGAAATTAACATTAACACATTGCTACCATCTAATCCTCACTCTCCACCCAAATCTTGTCAATGTCCTTTACAGCAAACAGACCATGTCCAGGATTGTGTACCACATTTTATTGCCATTTCTCTTTAGATTCCTTCAGTTCGGAGTAGGTCTCTAGTCTTTTCATTTCATTTCCTTGAATTTAGCACTTTTGAAGAGTATGGGCCAGTTACTGCATAGAATGTTTCTTATCTAGGTCCTCCATGATGTTTCTTTATGACTACTTTCAGGGTATGCATCTATTTTTTTTTTTTTGAGGGTATGCATCTTTGACAGGGATTTTACTTAAGTTATATGGCTCTTCTCATTGTGTTGTATAAAGGGGCATGCGTGAGTCTGATCTGTCCCCGGACTGCCAATCTTGTTTGATTATTCCATCTAGATGGTATCTGCTAGGCTTTTCTACCATAAAGTGTCTTCCTTCATTCCTATGTAAATAACTAATATTTTGTAGGAAGGGGTATTTGTAGACATGTGCATTTCCCATTCCTTATCAAGCTTTAATTTCTTCTCCGGATTCCTAGTTTATTCAGTGGGTTACAACTTCTTATTACTTATTTTGATGCTCAGGCTGTCCTCAGTGGGAGCTCCTACCAGCTGGCCCCTGTGTCCTTTTACTTGTTCCTGCCACTCTTTGAGCACACACCTCCTTAGTTTCAGAAACAAGATATTCTGAGATCCTATAATTTCTCTTCCCCGTACCTGAAACTACCTACATTCTTCTCAGGGAAGAATGAGCGTTATTAAATCAAGATCCAAGCACTAGGTTGGGTCATTGCTATTGAAGTGCGGCTGTTCCCTGATGGTCTCAGTGGGCAGAGCCAGAAGATGTGTGTGGATGTGTCTGTGTACATACCGGCACACTTGCATACACACACTTGCTCACATTTACATCTGTATTCTGGACCTCCTCATGTAGGTTAAGTGCACACCAGCATCTCTGATGCCAAATTGGCTCCTTCTGTTTGTTTTTCTTCTTTCCTCTCTCTCTATTTGTAGTTCTATTCTCTGAGAGTGATAACCATGACTGTCATCTTTAATTACTTATTTAATTATTCTTACTATATATACACCAATCTCCTTTTGTTATACAATTGATCCAACCCTACCAGTACCCTCTTTTACTCTACTCTGCCTCCAGCACCATGTGCTGTCATCACCCCCCACAGGTGTGAGGTCTCCCTTACCCTGCCCAGGCTCAGAAACAGCTGGCTGGGCCCTGTTAAGGAACCTCTCATCACCCTTTTCGTGTTCCAAATCTCTGTGGTGGGCGGCCTTCACCAGAATCACCTTCCACACCTTGTTCCAAATTCTGATAAAAGGCTCTCCTTTGACTCCCAGCCCAGCCTGGCACAGATTCCTTCCTCACCTTGTCCTGCTTTACACATCTCTAGCCTGGCCAGCCTCCCCACACCTTCCACGAATGCCTTTCTCATCCTGCTAGGCTCAGACAAGATTAGTGGGATGCCCCATAGCAGCAGCAAGACCTAACAGCTCAGCTCCAACACCCCGTGGGGGGCCCGGGTGCCACAGTTCCAACCACTGCCTTCAGCAACCCTCCTCCCTGGAGCATCCTGTCCTCATTGGGTTCCACCTAATGGCCTTAGGAGTGAATTTCCAAGAAGGGAAACACAAGTAAATGGGAAGGGGAAGAAGAGGAAAAGGGAGAGACAGAACTATCAATATTCAAAAATGGAAGAAATGATGTGTTGGATTTGAACTTTAGAGAGATGTATTTGGAAACAATTGCCAGGCTGAAGCCATAAGGCTAGTGAGATCAGTTATGAGAAACTCACATTACGTACGTAGTAGGTCAGATGCTCATACGAGTCTGAAAATTGAACGAGACTATGGGGTTTTTTTTAAAAGGAGAAAAAGAACACCTCTGAGGCAGAAAGAAATTGACAATAAATTAGGTAATCTGGAGGTAAGGAGGTGAAAGGGTCACACCAACACTGAGCTTTAGCTACAGTGTTAGAATGGGCAGGCGGTGACATTCAATCGTTTTGGAATCCTTTGTCTAAATGATTTTTTCTTTCTCTTTCTTTGTTGCTTAGTCTGGCTTCTGACCTTGCTAGGTATTCTTTTAGATCTGTCTCTCTTTTTTTTAAGGCTCACACCCATCCCGTGTACCTCTTAAATTTTATTATGTCCTTTAAATTTCTAGCTACAGAACTGTCCGATCAGTAAATATTCCTCAGATAGCTATCTTCTCAAACGATATAATCTTACAAAACTAGCCAAATCTTTCATTTTGTTCTTAGGATCTTATCTTTTGTCATATTTTTTTTCTTCGGTATCATAGCCAGCAATGAAACATATATAGTAACAATCTCGATAAACTACTGTCTACCTGACTTTACACTACTATCAGAAATATGAATCATCAGCAGGTCATAATATCAATTCAAAGCAGGGAAAGTAACATCACTTAAGAGTTATTTAAATTGCAGCAAAGTCAGCAAGCATAAACTTGAAGGTTATTCAAGCTCCTAAACTAAGCATTTCTCTACAAGAAAATGGCTTCTATCCAATTTTTTTTTTTTAAATGGCTGGAGTGAACATCAAAGAATAAAATTGAAAACAAAAAAAAAATGGAGCCTGTTTTGTAATCAAAGTTTTAAAACATGCAAGGGAAGACAACTTTGTTCAATTTCTGGAAGTTGAAGTCTATATCGCCAATTTCTTTCTCATTTCTTGTTCCTGCTCCAATATCCATAGGTTATTATCAGCAGAGGCACAGCCAAAACCTCTCAGTCATGGATGACTCCTCCTCGCTGGAAGTAATAAGACACAATTCCTTCCCCCGAGATGATGCCTTAAAAAAATCAGTTAATACATTTTGGGCAGGGGAATCTAGAGAATCTAGAAAAGCTTGGGAGAAAAGAAATTGAGTATTTGAAACTTCCTGGGCTGTATTTGGCCTGCAATGTCAAAAACATCTTTTCCTATTGTCTCATCTTCCCTTGTTTCATATTTAATTTTCTTCTGTTTAATTTTTATTTCCTAGGTTGCATTACAGCATCGGACATATATGAACTGCTCCTTAAGTGTTTACTGCTTAAGCAAATTTGGCATCATTTTAGCTATTTCTATAATTGTCACAATGGCAAAATAAAAATTTTGTTAATATCAAGATAGGCAGACCCCTCCTTATGGAGTTATTTATTCATTAAAAGACCTTATTGAGCACCTGCTATCTTCAAAGTGCTGGACATAAATTTGGACATGAATAAAATGATTGATTGTTAATAGCTGTATCCTAAAAGACTATTTAATATAGCAGTGATGAGACATGGAAATCAGCCTGTATTAGAATTATGTATTAGAACTATGTAAATGCTAGAAATTTCTGTTCAAATGTAGAGAAGGAGGAGGGAAAGCAGTGTAAGTTAAGCTGACATGAAAAGAATCATTAGTGAGTGATAATTGCTTTAAAATACCCATATTTGCTGACTTGAATTTCTGAAAGAAGATATAATAGCCTCACATAATACATACACTCCACATATTATTCTTCCTTAGACATAGTTATGTTATAAAATTTTTTCAGGCAATCTTGCTAACATTAAATAATGATTTTAGTCAATAATGTTATATGGGTAGAATCTATGTGATGTAACAGAAACAGAACTATCACTAAAAAATATATATATATTTAAACTTGGCATTCAGTGCCTTTAATTATTTCAATCCATTTTCCTTTCTACTTCTATCATCCATTATTCCCTGTGGCATAGATAACACTATGTGTTCAAAATACCCTTTGCTTTAATTCTTAGATATGCAGGAAGATGTCATTTTCCATATCTCCTGTCACCTAGGAGGTACCACTGGTAAAGTTTGGTCAATGGAGTGTGGTCAGAAATGACACACTGCGCATCCAGACCTGTCTAAAACTTGATCAGTATTACTGTTTTTATTTTACTCTTTCATTGTGAGATAACAGAACTCTTTGCATAGATTTTGGAAGAGAGTATCTTATCAAAATGGAGTCATCATGCATACTGCTGCCTTCCAAAACAATTTCTAGAATTGTGAATTTCTAGAAATGAAGTTTAGTGTGTTAGGCCACTGAGATTTGGAATCGCCTGCAAAAGCTAACATTAATTACCTTAGTACATTCTCTCCATGCACTGGACTCCAGTCTGTTAATATGGCATCTCTCATGTATTTCTATACACCCACCTACTCCTGGGACGTTTACCTGGGTCACATTCCTCAACATGTCCACTTCCAAAAATACTGTACATACTTCAAGACCAAGAAGAATGTTATCTTCCCATAGATTCTTTTCCCCTCATTTCCATCTAGATGACATCTCATACTCCAGTGAACTTTTATAATGTTTCTTCTAGTACTTATAGTAATATTTGCCATACGCTACTTTTATACACATCACCTCAGCTTCTAAATCTGTTTAATGATGTACATTCAGTGTTATACTATTTATTCTCTATTTTCCTTCTCTATTACTGTGAATAGGTTCTATAAAACAAATATTTGTTGAATTAGCACACAATCATTTTTTACTTCAAAATATGATAAAATGTGTAGCTTAGGGTTTTGGCCATAGTAAACAAAGTTATATAGGATACTGCACAATTGTATTTCTTGTTGTACAAATTATTAGAATCATTTCCTTTTTAAAAAATATTTATTTATTTATTTCAAAGAGAGAGAGCAGGTGCCTGCACCTGTGTGAATGCAAGCACGAGTGGGAGGAGGGGCAGGAAGAGAGGGAGAAAATCTCAAGCAGGCTTCCTGCTGAGCACAGAGCCCAATTCACAGCTCCATCTCTTGACCCTGAAATCATGACCTGAGCTGAAACCAAGAGTCAGACACTTAAACAACCAAGCCATCCAGGTGCCTCTAGAATCATTTCTTTTTTTCTTTCTTTCTTTTTTTTTTTCCCTAGAATCATTTCTAAAGAATCTCCCTATAGCAATCAGATTGAAACAAGACTAGATCTAACTGGGTGCTTGAAGGTAAAATGAGGAATATGAAAACTATTATCATAATCAGAGGACTACCATCATAAAGTTTATAAAGAAATCTTAAAACTCAGAGGCATACAAAAATGAGGAAGCAATAGTGAGTAATCAAAGCACTAGCACTATAGGTGGGGAAAGCAGTAGTCTTTAATACTGGGAAGACAGGATTTTTAAATAACTTTTCTAAAGGAGAGAGACTGTTCTTTTTTTGTGTGTGGGTTTTTTTTTTTTTTGAGATTTTATTTATTTGTTCATGAGAGACAGAGAGAGAAAGAGAGAGGCAGAGACACAGGTGGAGGGAGAAGCAGGCTCCATGCAGGGAGCCCGATGGGACTCAATCCCGGGACCCCAGGATCACACCCTGGGCCAAAGACATGCACCAACCTGTGAGCTACCCAAGTGTCCCTGTTCTTTAAAAAAAAAAAAAAAAATCTAAGTAATCTCTATGCTCAGTGTGGGGATCAAACTCAAAAACCTTGAAATTTCAAGGGTCACATATGAAAGAGGCTATTCTATTTTTAGATATAAAAAAATTGAATATGTCACTTTTAGAAAACACTTTCCTTTAGGTAAATTCTTGGTGCCTCCCTGAGATTTTTACCCTAATGTGCTTTACCTGCCATGGAGATCCTGATTTCTGTTTTATGGCCAAGCTTTGACTAAATTCATATACATTTCTAGCCTATGCCCATAAGAACACTCCTTGTTTAGCATCTAATATTCAATAAATTTTCTTTATAATCTCACTTAGATTTTTTTCTCCTGTATAATTTGTCCATGATTAATCCAATTCTATCTCTGCTAAATTCATCTGATAGAAGAGATGATTTTCTGAGAGACCTCTCAACTGAGAAACAGATACTTAAATAACTTGGATATATTGGCTTTTTGCAAGAGGAGTTATTCAGTCTCTTATAACTACAGCGATGGGTTGAGGACCCTGCATCCTTCTCTACACCCCAACAGATCCAAATATAAGATAAGAAAGCCACGTGGGATTCTGAATACTTGGGATTTATCACTGCTTCCCACTTGCTATCAGCTACTTATAACTTAGAATACAAATACAATTGAGCAAAGAAGCACATTCCTTTAAATAAACATTTTCCAAAAATGGTAACATGAAAAAAAATTATGCTTTTAAAAAGAATTTCAGATAGCAGTGAGAAGAGAAAGAAAATGTATAGGCAAAAAAGAGCCCCTCTTGGAACACTTGCTATTAGAAAACAGGAAGTTATCAATATTTCAGACTCTCTAGAACAAAATTAAAAGAACACATTGATAATAATACAGTAACACTAGAGTACTTCAACACCCCACTCACAGCAATGGGCAGATCATCTAAACAGAACATCAACAAGGAAATAAGAGCTTTGAATGATACACTGGACCAGATGGACTTCACAGATACATTCAGAGCTTTCCATCCTAAAGCAATAGAATACACATTCTTCCCCAGTACACATGGAACAATATCTAGAATAGATCACGTACTGGATCGTGAATCAGGTCTCAACTGGTACCAAAAGATTAGGATTATTCCCTGCATATTTTCAGACCACAATATTTCGATACCAGAACTCTGAATCACAAGAGAAAATTTGAAAGGAACTCAAATACTTGGAGGCTAAAAAGCACCCTCTTAAAGAATGAATGGGTCAACCAGGAAATTAAAGATAAAAAAAAAAAAAAACTCATGGAAACAAATGAAAATAACACACTGTTCAAAACCTTTGGGATGCAACAAAGGCCATCCTAAGAGGGAAGTATATAGCAATATAGGCCTTTCTCAAGAAACTAGAAAAGTCTCAAATACATAAGATAATCTTACATGTAAAGGATTTGGAGAAGGAACAGCAAATACAGCCTAAGCCAAGTAGAACACGAGAAATAATAAAGATTAGATTAGAAATCAATGAAAGTGAAACCAAAAGAATAGTATAACATATCAGTGAAACTAGAAATTGGCTAGTTGGGGCAGCCCAGTGGCTCAGCAGTTTAAGTGCCGCCTTCAGCCCGGGGTATGATCCTGGAGATCCGCGATCGAGTCCTACGTCAGGCTCCCTGCATGGAGCGTGCTTCTCCCTCTGCCTGTGTGTTTGCCTCTCTTTCTCTGTGTGTGTGTCTCTCATGAATAAAAAAATAAATTCTTAAAAAAAAATAAGTTGGCTATTTGAAATAATTAATAAGATCAATTAATCCATATCCAGACTTATAAAAAAGGAAAGAGAAAGGACCCAGATTAATAAAATCATGAAAGAAAGAGGAGAGATTACCATGGACATCAAGGAAATACAAACAAACTTAAGAACATATTATGAGCAACTATATGCCAACAGGTTAAACAATCTGAAATAAATGGATGCATCCCTAGAAACTTATAACCTACCAAAACTGAAACAGGCAGAAATAGAAAACCTGGACAGACCCATAACCAACAAGGAAATTGAAGCAATGATCAAAAATCTCCCAAAACAAGAGTCCAGGGCTGGATGGCTTCCCAGGGGAATTCTACCAAACATTTAAAGAATAACTAATACCCATTCTTCTGAAGCTGTTTCAGAAAATAGAAATGGAAGAAAAACTTCCAAACTCATTCTATGAGGCCAGCATTACCTTGATCCCTAAACCAGACAAGACCCCACCAAAAAGGAGAATTACAGACCAATATCCTGATGAACATGGATGCTAAAATTCTCACCAACATACTGGCTAATAAGATCCCATAGTACATTAAAAGCTTTATTCCCACAACCAAGGGGGTTTTATTCCTGGGATGTAAGGGTGGCTCAACATTCACAAATCAATCAACATGATGCATCACATTAACAAAAGAAAAGACAAGAACCATATGATTCTTTCAATAGATGCAGAAATAGGTTTTTGAGAAAGTACAGCATCTTTTCTTGATTAAAACTCTTCACATGTAGGGATAGAGAGAACATATTCAATATCATAAGGGCCATATATGAAAAGCCCACAGCAAAAATCATTCTCAATGGGGAAAAAACTGAGAGGTTTTACTCTAAGGTCAGAAACATGACAGGGATGTCCACTCTCACCACTGTTTTTCAACATTGTAATAGAAGTACTAGCCTCAGCAATCAGACAACAAAAAGAAATAAAAGGCACCTGAATTGGCAAAGAATTCAAACTCTCACTCTTCACATGTGACATGCTACTCTATATGGAAAATCCAAAAGACTCCACCTCAGAGTTGCTAGAACAAATTTAGAAATTCAGCAAAGTGGCAGGATATAAAATCAATGCCCAGGAATCAGTTGCATTTCTATATATTAACAATGAAACAGAAGAAAGAGAAATTAAGGACTCAATCCCATTTACAATCGCACCAGAAACTGTAAGATAACTAGAAATAAACCAAAACAAAGAGGCAAAGGATCTGTACCCTAAGAACTATAGAACACTCATGAAATAAATTGAGAGAGACACAAAGAAATGGAAAACCATTCTATGACCATGGATTGGAAGAATAAATATTGTTAAAATGTCTATGCTACCCAGAGAAATCTACACATTCAATGCAATCCCTATCAAAAGACCATCAAAACATTTTTCACAGAACTGGAACAAATAATCCTAAAATTTGTATGGAACCAGAAAAGACCACGAATAGCCAAAGGAATGCTGAAAAAGAAAACCAAAGCTGGGGGCATTATAGTGCTGGAATTCAAGCTATATTACAAAGCTGTAATCATCAAGACTGTATGGTACTGGCACAAAAAGAGACACAGATAAACAGAACAGAATAGAGAACCCAGAAATAGATCCTCAACTCTATAGTCAGCTGATCTTTGACAAAGCAGGAGAGAAGATCCAATGGAAAAATAGACAATCTCTTCAACAAATGGTGTTGTGGAAATTGGACAATCATATGTAGAAAAATGAAATTGGACCATTTTCTTACATCATACACACAGATAAACTCAAAGTAGATGAAAGTCCTAAATGTGAAACAGGAATCCATCAAAATGATAGAGAAGAACACAGGCAGCAACTTCTTGCTAGACATGTCTCCAAAGGCAAAGGAAAGAAAAGTAAAAATGAACTTTTGGGACTTCATCAAGATTAAAAGCTTCTGCACAGCAAAGGAAACAGTCAAAAAAACTAAAAGGCAACCTATGGAATGGGAGAAGATACTTGCAAATGACATATCAGATAAAGGGCTAGTATCCAAGATCTATAAAGAACTTATCAAACTAAATACCCAAAGAACAAATGATCCAATCAAGAAATGGGCAGAAGACATGAAGAGACGTTTCTCTAAAGAAGACATACAAATAGCCAACAGACACATTAAAAAATGCTCAACATCACTCGGTATCAGGGAAATACAGGTCAAAACTACAATGAAATACCACCTCACACCAGTCATAATAGCTAAAATTAACAAGTCAGGAAACAACAAATGGAGAAAGAGGAAAACCTCTTACATTTTCAGAATGCAAACTGGTACATCCACTCTGGAAAATAGTATGAAGGTTGCTTGAGAAGTTAAAAATAGAGCTACTCTATGACCCAGCAATTGTACCACTAGGGATTTAATCCAAAGATACAAATGTGTCTGATATATGATATGAAGGGGTACCTGCACCCTGATGGTTAGAGCAGCAACGTCCACAATAGCCAAACTATGGAAAAGAGCCGAGATGTATATCAATCGGTGAATGGATAAAGAAGAGGTGGTATGTATATATTTTGGAATATTACTCGGTCATCAGGATTAATTCCTACCATTTACATCAACGTGGATGGAACTGGAGGGTTCCAGGCTGAGCAAAATAAGTCAAACAGTGAAAAACAGTTATCGAATGGTTTCACTCATATATCAAATATAAGAAGCAGTGAAGAGGATCATAGAGGTGAGGGAAAATTGAACGAGAAGAAATCAGAGGGACACAAACCAAGAGACTTTTAACTATGGGAAACTACCTGAGGGTTGCTGGAGGGGAGGTGGGTGGAGACAGGGTAATTGGCTGATGGGCATTAAGGAGGGCACGTGATGTAATGAGCAATATGTATTATGCAACTGATGAATTACTGATCTCTAAATCTGAAACTAATAATGTGCTATATGATGGCTAATTGAAATTAAATAAAAAATAATAAAATTTCAGACTCTCCATTAATGCATGTATTTGTTTCTAAAGTATTACTTAATATGTTTATATATTCTATAAAGGAAGTAGCACTTCATATTAATAGTAAAGGAAATGACAATGTACATGAGCCTTTGAAATAGCATACTTGTATTAATTTTAGGCATTATATTTTTACTCTGAGTTTGGAAAAAATATTACCTAATCTGTATTCTCACATTCACAAAATAACTTCAGTGGGTTTCACTGCTACCAGAAGAGATACACAAAACCCTTTGAATTATAAGGTCTCTAAATATTTACAATGAAGGTTATAACATAAAATATATTTTTCTTTAAAAAGGCTGAGAATAAGCTGCTTTGGATTGATCTAAGTAACTCCATATGCCTTACAATAGCATTAAATTCTACAAACTTCATCTTAAATAATTCCAAGATGTTAGATTAAAAAGCCCATTTCTATTTGGGATGAAAAGAAGAATAGAAAAACACATTAATCTCTGATTATGGGGAAATGTTGAAATCAACACAACATTGTTAGTAAAGAACTAACTGTATAATCTTAGCTCAGAGTCATGAAAGATAAACATGACTACAGTACCAAGATGGATTCTTAACATAGATATTTTACTGCCTTCTATTTCTTGGTGCCAGTACCCCCAAAGCCTTGGTTTGGTTACAAGGGACCTACTTTACTCCTACCTAGAATTTTATACCAAGACAAAAATCTTAAGGAAATATAGCTTAGTGATAAAAAAATCCAGACTCTGCAGTAAGGGCTGGGCTGAAACTGAGACTTGTCTGTTTTCTATATAACTTTGATCAAGTTATTGTGTGTCCTTTGGTAAACTGATTTATCTAAGGATATGTTCTCAGCCATAAATGTTAAAAAAAAGAGAGAAGCAGTATTTTTCCTTTTAAATTATAATCAGAATTAAAAGCATAAGAAAACATTTACTTCTGGCCAGGTTGTAGAATTTTGCAGTAGAACAACACTCTCATTAGAAACAACTTGAAAAGTCAGACAAAATACAACAATCTTCGTGTAAAGTTATCACAGAACTGTGGAAATAATGAGGACTAGAGGGACCAACTTCTAGTGAGGGGAAAACTTCTGAAAGTCAAGTTGAGGATAGAGCTGATTTTCTCCTAGAAGCATTTCTTGATTCTTCATGTGAACTAGGGTCTGAAAATCTGCATTTCTTTGTACACAATGTTCAATATTTAAAAATCACAAATAATTCCAAATGTTCCAGTTATTGCTGCTTAAAAAAATATCCTAGGGGGATCCCTGGGTGGCGCAGCGGTTTAGCGCCTGCCTTTGGCCCAGGGCACGATCCTGGAGACCCGGGATCGAATCCCACATCGGGCTCCTGGTGCATGGAGCCTGCTTCTCCCTCTGCTTATGTCTCTGCCTCTCTCTCTCTCTCTCTGTGTGACTATCATAAAAAATATATATATATCTTAGGGCCCATTAATCTACAATATGAGCAGAGTGTAACAGAAATGGCTTATCTCTATATTAAACAGCATCACCTTGGGCAGCTGAACGTTGCCTGGAGGATCCACTTCCAAGATGGCACTCCCATATGTATGACAAACAGCCCTGGCTCTAGCTGGGAACTCAGACAATAGTTTGTTAGAAGTCTTGATTCTTTACACATGGACTTTTGGGATTACACATAACATGGCTGTTAGCTTAACACGGTATTAGAAGAGGTCTAAGAAGCTGAAATATTTCTTATGATCTAATCTTTGAAGGTCCTAGATTATCACTATCATCAACTTCTATTGGCTAAGCAAATCAGTAAAGCCAGTTTAAATTCAGGAAAAAGGGAATTGGATTCCAACTCTCCATGGAATAAACAGGGTGAAAAAAGTGTGATCATCTTTGATCTACTACATCAAGAAACAAGACCATATGACTGAAAATCAAGAGAAAAAAACAGAATGGGAACAGGCCAATAGGTGACAGAGATATTTGTGTAAAGAGACAAAAATATTAAAATAAATATTAATATGTTGAAGACAATAGAGCAAAAGACAGAAATAGAACAAAGTATTTCATGACTTATCCACAAAAATTTGAATATAAAAAATATCAAATGGAAATCTTAGATCTCAAAAGTTCAACAACAGAAATTAAGAAAATAATGGATAGATTTAACCTAACATCACACATATCAGAACACAAAACTGGTGAACAAGGAAATAAATAATAGAAGATACAGAAATTAAGTGCACAATAACTAAAAAGAATGGGCAACCACACTGAGGTATATTTTAATAAAACTAATGAGAAGCAAAAGCCAAGTTAAAATCTTAAAAAATAGCCAGAGAGAGAAGTCACCTCAAAAAGAATTGCTTCTGACTTCCTTAACAGAAATTATGGAAGCCAGAAGATAATGCATAGCTGTCTTTTAAACAGTAAAAGAAAATAACTGAAAACTCAGACTTCTATACTGAAGAAAACTATTCTCCAGAAATGAAGGTGAAATAAGGATGTTTTCAGGAAAATAAACACTCTGAGACTTCAGTACTAGCATTCATGCACTGAAAAAAAAAAAAAAAAAAAAAAACGAGTGAAAGTTATTTAGACTGAAACATAGAAATGAGAGATAAAAGAGAGTGTTATAGAAAAAGCAAATATACAGCAAATATAAGTGAATTTTGATGCCACAAAACAACACTTAAGTCATATGACATTATAATGATGTGAGATTTGTATAACTATAGTACAAGAAACAGGAGAGACAAGAAACAAGAGCTAAACTATAGTACAAGAAACAGGAGAGCGTAAATGGCGTTAATACTTTCTAAAGTTCTACTATTATTAGAAAAATGTAAACATTTTCTTTAGAATATAATATATCAAGGACAAACATTATAATCTCGAAATACACACTAAAATAATCATTCAAAAATAATGAATGAAAAGAAAATAAATTAATTTATTAATTTTTTTATTTTTTTATTTTTTGAAAATAAAATAATTTAAACATTTTTATTAGCTCAATAAAAGTAATGAAAGATAAAATGTCAAATTAAAAAAAGTAAAATTATAGATATTAATTCAACTATGTCAGTAATTACATTATATTAAATAGAATAAATTTTTCAAGAAAAACACCAATATTTTCAAACTAGATTTAAAAGCAAAATTGAATTATATACTGCTCACAATATATCAATATCACATATAATAAAACACAGAAATGTTAAAAATAAATAAATAGAAATAGAGATGTGGTATAAACACTAACCAAAAGAAAGCTGACATATATTTATAATAACATAAAACATAGTAGATGTTAGGCTTAAAAAAATACTGGAAACAAAGAAACATCTTTCAAAATGATAAAGAAGTCATTTGACAGGGAATATTTCACAATTGAAAATCATCATTCAACAACTGTTTGAAAACATATCAAACAAAAGTTTGTTGAATTAAATGGAGAAATAGACTCACAAACATATCTCCAAATCATGGAGATTTGAATATACCTCCTTCAAAAGGCTAACAGAAAAAAAAAAAAATATGGGAAAAAATAGAAATCTAAAAAATTACATTTCAAAGTGTTTACTTAATTGGCACCTATGGAACCTTACACCCAACAAATAGACAATTTGATTCTTCTTAGCCTATGGAATATTCATTTAAAGTGACTATATGCTAGGTTATGAAGCAAACCTCAACAAATGTTAAAAGACATGAAAATCTCAGATTACATTCTCTGACTTTAGCGGAACTGAACTAGGAATTATTAACAACAGCAACAAAAAAAGAATGAATGAATGGATTTACACAACTCCCAATTGGTTGGAAATTAAGCAACACACAGATTAAGAGAGAAATTATCTTTCAAATAACACAGATTAAGAGAGAAGTTACCAAGAAAATTTAGAAATACTTTGAATAAATATTTAAATAATGATAAAGAAAAATACAACATTTCTCAGAGAGGAATTTATATCCTTATATTCCTAAATCAGAAACAATGACTGTCTGCAAAACTAATGGTCTAAGTTTCTAACTCATGAAGAACAGCAAAATCAACACCAAGGAAATATGAGGAGAAATTAATGAACAGAAAATAAATGTATAATAGAGAAAACCAATGAAGCCAAAAGTTAGCTGTTGGAAAGTGTAGAGAAAAATCAATAACCCCTCAGAAAAACCGACCATGTAGTGGCAGTAGGGCAGGGTAGGGAGGGGGTGACAGATTAGTGATGGCAGATGAGAAAAAGAGAAGGGAGTGAAAAATTAGGCATCACTCCACCAGATATTAAATAGATAATAAAATAACACTATAAACAATTTTATGCCAGTTAACTTAAAATTTTAGATAAAAATTGGGAACTGTCTTAACAAATATAATTTTCCATAGCTGAAACAAGAAGAAATAGAAATTCTGTATACTACAGAATTGACTAGAGGAATGGAATCTGTTACTTTCAATCTCTCTGTAATGAGAATCCCTAGCCTAGCTGACTTCTCCTGTCATTTATTCCCCATATTTAAAGTAGAGGTAAGTCCAAGCTTATACCCTAGCTCTTCCAGAGAATAGACTTGTCAGTTTGGGTCCCATAAAAAGCAGTTTGGGGATGATGGCTTGTCCTATGACTGACAGATCTAAGAAGAGTTGTGGTTTTAAGGGGTTATTTTAAGCTTTTATTCTTGTGAGGAGTGATAACTTCCAAGCTCCTTTGTGTCAGAATAGAAACTAGAAGTTGCACTTTTGTTAAAACTGTATAAGCACACACATAATACACGTTACGCAAAATGTAAAATGTATATATAATAAAACAAAGACCTCTTTTAAGAATTTTGAACCACTACAATTATACACAGGCATAAGTGAATTTTAGCACCTTTTTAAAAATTTGGGACATATAAACTCAAATTATGCCATTTTTTTTTTTTAAAGTAGGCTCCTCACCCAGCATGGAGTCCAATATGGGGCTTGAATTCACAACCCTGAGCTCAAGATCTGAGCTGACGTCAAGAGTCAGATGATCAACCAACAGAACCACCGAGGTGTCCCAAATTGTACCATTTTTTAGAGTAATGTTTATGTAATGAGTATTTTCTCTTAATTCACACTAAATATCTCTCCACATTCATAATCAAACTTACAAGGATAATTATACGTAAATATGATTTTATGCATTTTGCCCTTCCAAAGCCCATTATTCTCTCCCTGAATCTACTAAGCTTCTTAGTGCATTAGCTTGCTAAGCTTCCTGTCTACAAAATAGCCTGATACCTACCTTGCTGGACCCAGCCCTCTCCAATAAAAGTCAAATAGATTCCTTCCAAGATATTCTCTACCAATTCTGAAATCCCCGGTGTCTAGTAGAAACTCCAACTCCTTCCACTCATATCAAGACCCTTACAATTTCTAGGAAGTGTCAAAGGGTTGTCACTTCTCTCTGATTATAATCCAAAACTGTAAAGAAGTATACCCTCTCTGGCTCCTTGACCCTAGCAAAATGTTGTTCCTTTAAATGCCTCAATCAATTTTATTTGTTTTGTTGTTTTCATTAAATAAAATACCTTGTGGTGCTATTTGTCATTCTTTTTTTTTTTTTTTTTTTTTTTTTTTTAAAGATTTTATTTATTTATTCATGATAGTCACAGAGAGAGAGAGAGGCAGAGACACAGGCAGAGGGAGAAGCAGGCCCCATGCACCGGGAGCCCGATGTGGGACTCGATCCCGGGTCTCCAGGATCGCGCCCTGGGCCAAAGGCAGGCGCCAAACCGCTGCGCCACCCAGGGATCCCTGTCATTCTAAATCCATATATATTCAGATATTTTTGTGTTGTGTGGCTGCAGTGGTGGCATGATTTACCCTAATTACATTGAGAAGCCTCTGATCAGAAAAATTAGACAGTCGTCTCAACTAACTGATAGGACTGAACCTAAATACACGAATCAGTGTGGATGCTGACCCAAGTAACCTCCTCATTCCCTCAACATGAGGTGATATCAATGTGTTTTGGTATTAATAAGCCTTAAGAAGAAGTAAGTTTTCTATATTTTTCTTGTACCACGGGATGCTCTTAGGTCTGTTCTCTATATTCTCTGAAATATAAGTGTCTTAAACTTTGCAGCTGTAGAAAACACCAAATCTGATATTTAGCTAGCCTATGGGTTATTATGAGAAACTGTTGGTAAATGGAATTCTACTGCTCCAACCAAGGGAAACAGTTGTGTTTGGGAGGTTGATTTTAGCAGATGTGTAGATATTTTGAGCAGATGTATAGTTTTCAGATCTTTTTACAAGAAAGGTCAGAGATATGACATGATTCTCATGAGATCTATGTTTCACTGTATGTACTTTATTTACTTCAATCTAGATCCTTCTCACACTGAACAATTTCAATTATCACAACTTTCAAAAAGAAAAACAAAGTTTATTTTTATTTACTGGGAAAAACTAGAACTAGAATAGTTTTTTTCTTATTATCACCTTAATGTTTTTAAATTCAAAATAGAAATAAGGTCAGAATACAGGAAGAATAAAGGGGTGGAAAATACTTTTTTAATTTGTCAAATTTCATATAGATTTTGAGATCTTCAAAGACAAGGTTATGTTTTATTCATCTTTGGAATCCTCACCCAGTCCAGTTATAGCAGATAAAAGTTTTTCAGTGTATGTTTGTTAACTTAATCACTGCATTTATATGTTTTCTCTGATCTTATTGAGGGCAAACATTGTAGCCCATTTATGTTCTACTCACACATAGCAGCTAGATGAAATTTTATGTAAAAGTTTAAAGTTTTCATGGCCAGGATTAAACCCATCCTCTTTCCTCTATAGCCTTTCTATATCCGCACTTGCTTCTGCTTGGGGGTCAGTGATGATGGCACTGAAAGTGGAGTTCAAGATAAGATTGACTGGGAACAAGGCCTACCTCTGGTACATCTGGGACAAGCCCTAGCTCATCTCTTGCTAGGATACATCGATTGCTATTTCTGTGATTTTATTTCCTCATGTGTAAAATGGGAATTATAATAATAGTGGTTATTGTAAAAATAATATAAATTTTTGCATGTCAATCACGTAGCACTATTTCTAGCACACAAAAATAATCAATGAGAATTAAGTAGTATAAATTCGAATTATGTTAAAATGATATGTCTCCCAGTTAACCAAGAACCACATATTAACCATTCATTAGCAAATTATCAAAGTGTCAATTATATAACAGAAATTCTGTTATGCACTGAATTAACTAAAAAAGAAACTAAGCAACAAAGTGTGGAGAATTTTATGATAAGGAAAATAATAGGAAGCTATGAAATCAGAAAGTAGAGGTACCTAACCTTCTATAAGGTTAGGGAACTATGTTCACTGAGAAATTTTATCATTAATAAATGCTAAATTTTGTCAAGTTACTTTTCTGTACTTATTAAGATGATCATATTGTTATTTGGCTTTTGGTATGATGAATTATATTAATTGATTTTCAATACTGAGCTACCATGAAGCATGAGTTCCCCACTTAGTCATTTCATACTATCCTTCATATATATATATGGCTTGATTTGCTAGAATTTTAAGAAAATCATAAAGGAATTTGGCCTGTTGATTTTTCTTTTTTTAAAAGATTTTATTTATTTCTTTCTGAGAGAGAAAGAGAGAGAACGAGCAATGGGGAAGAGTAGAGGAAGAGGGAGAAGCAGACTCCCCCCTGAACAGAGAGCCTGATGTAGGACTCAATCTCAGGACCCTGGGATCATGACCTGAGCTGAAGGCAGACTCTTAACAGACTGAGCCACCCCAGCACCCTGCTGTTTTCTTTTAATGTTTCCACGTGATTTCAGTATCAAAGTGATACTGGCCTCGCAGGATAAGGTGGGAAGTATTCTTTCCTTTTCAATTTTCATGAAGAGCTGGTGCAGAATTGCTATTAATTTTTCCTTCAGTATTTGGCTGAATCCACAGATGAAGCCATCTATCCACAGAGTCTTTCTTGTGGGAAGATTTTAAACTATAGACTCCATTTACTTAATAGATATAAGGTTTTTCAAGTTACATATTACCATTTGCATGAGCTTTGGTAGGTTGGATCTTCTAAAGAATTTCTCTGGGGGCATCTGGCTGGCTCAGTCGGTTGAGCATTCAACTCTTGCTTTTGACTCAGGTCATGATCTCAGGGTCATGGGCCTGAGCTCCACACTAGGCTCCACACCGGGTAGTGTGGAGCCTGCTTGAGATTCTCTCTGTCTCTCCTTCACTCTCTGCCCCCCACTCATGCTAGCTCACTCTCTCTCAAAAAAATTAAATTCAAGAATTTCTCCATTGCATCTAAGTTGTTGAATTTATTGACATTAAGTTACCGATTACATTCTCTTACTAATTAAAAGGAAAACCATATTTCCCCTGTTTACAGCACTTCTGACATGAATTTTGTGGGATTTTTTTTTCCACACCAACCAATTCTCTAACTCTCTGGACACCAACTGAATGACCTATAATTCAATTATGACACTAACTGCCCAGAGTTAGCACAACCCCACCATTTAGGGACTCAGTCTCACGAGGACTCAAACTCCACTTCAAATGCCAGTACCCACCCACACCCCCCCCAAAACAAAACAAAACAAAACAAAACAAAAACAACAAATGTCAGTCCCAAGCACCAGGTTGTCTCATATTTCTCGCAGTATATTGGGGGTTCCAACATCCCATTCCTCAGGTTTGGAAATTTGCTATAAAGGTTCTCAAAACTTAAAAAAAATACCAGTTTGTTATAAAGAACAGGATAAAGGATTCAGATAAACAACCAGATGAAGAGATATGTAGGGAGAGACCCAGAAGGGGCCTGAGCACAGGAGTTTCTATTCCTATGCAGTTGGAGTGTGCCACTCACTCAGCATGTAGATGTTTTCACCAACCCAGAAAAAGTCCAAATCCCAATAGTTTAGGGACTTTTTCAGAAACTTTATCACACATGAATGATTATATTATTAATAACCAGCCCCTCTCCCCTCCCTGGATGATGGGGATTGGATTACAAGTTCTAAACTTCTAATCATGGCTTGGTCTTTCTGATGACTAGCTCCCACTGTGAAGCTATCTAGAGGCCCCCACCCACCAGGCATCTCATTAGTATACAAAAAACACTACTATCTCTCCAAAGAGTCAGAGAGTCTTCATGTTCACTCCTAACTCTGGGAAACAAACTAGGGGTGGTGGAAGGGGAGGAGGGCGGTGGGTGGGGGTGAATGGGTGACGGGCACTGAGGGGGGCACTTGACAGGATGAGCACTGGGTGTTATTCTGTATGTTGGCAAATTGAACACAAATAAAAAATAAATTTATTATTTAAAAAAAAGAGAGAGTCTTAAATGTTTTTATGTCAGGAACCACAATCAAAAAGTCAAATATTAGAACAAAACATGGTCCTAGCACCCCATTACTAAAGAAATTATAAGGGTTTTAGGAGCTCTGTGCCAGGAACTGAGGACAAGACCTAATATATTTCTTATTACTCTACACTAATATTTATCGAATGAGTAGGAATACCATTTTTCTCATTCCTGGTACTGGTAATTTGTGTCTTTTTCCTTTGGTCTTGATGAATTTCACTATATATTTGCAATTTTATTGCTCTCAAGGAAAAATAAATTGTTTTATTTACTTCTCTATTAATTTTCTACTTTCTACTCAGTTTATTTTTCCCTATATGTGTTATATCCTTTTATTCCATTTAAATAAATAAGGTTTAATTTGATGTTTTTTTCTAGTTCATAATTTAGAAGTTTAGGTCATTAATTTGCCCTATAGTTTTTACTTTAATGTCTTTATCTGGGTATGGTATTAGGACATTGTTAATCTCATACAATGATTTCAAACACATTTCCTCAGCCTCTATTTTCTGTAACAGATTGTAAATAATTGGTATAATTTCCTCCTTACATGTCTGGTGAATTCATCAGGGAACCCATCTAAGTGCTTTCTGTTTTGGAAGGTTATTAATTATTGATTAACTTCTTTAATAGATAAAGGTCTATTCAGATGGTCTTTTCCTTCCAGTGTGTGGTCATACACTATATGCTTTCAAGGAATGGTCCACTTTATCTAGATTATCACTACAGAGTTGTTTGTAGTATTATCATCATTTGAATGTCCATAGGGTCAGTAACAATGACTCCTTTTTTTCATTTCTGATATTAGTAATTTGTATCTTCTTTTCCTATTCCTTAGTTACCACAGCTAGAAGTATATTAATTTTATCGCCCTTCTTAAAAAAAAACAAAAAAAAAAACAGCTTTTGAATTTATTGATTTTCCCTGTTGCTTGTTTTCAATTTCAATGTTTTTTCGTTTTTTTTTTTTAAGATTTTTTATTTACTTATTTGACACACACAGGGAGTATGCACACACAAGCAAGGGGGAGCAGCAGGCAGAGGGAGAAGGAGAAGTAGGGAGCCGGATGCGGGGCTCAATCCCAGGATCCCGGGACCGTGACCTGAACCAAAGGCAGATGCTTAATTGACGAAGCCACCCAGGTACCCAATTTCATTGGGTTTTACTTTAATTTTATTTTGTTTCTTCTGTTTATTTTTAGATTTAATGTGCTCTTCTTTTTCTAGCTTCCCAAGAAACAAGTTCAGAAGATCATTGATTTTAGATCTTTCCTCTTTTCTAATATATACATTCACCAGTATAAATTTCCCTCTACGTATCATTTTTGCAGCATTGCAAAAATTTGATAAGTTTTATTTCATTCCCATTTAGTCCAAAATGTTTTTAAATTTCTCTTAAAACCTCTATGACCTATGTATAAATTAAAAATGAGTTGTTTAATCTCCAGATAATTTGAAATTTCTAGCTATCTTTCTGCTATTGATTTCTTGCTTAATTCCATTGTGGTATGAGCATATACTTCTATGTTTTCTATTATCTTACACTTTTTAAGATATATTTTATACTGCAGAGTTAGTTCGTCTTGATGAATAGTCCATGTGGGCTTGAGAAGAATTTGTTTTCTGTTGTTGGATGTAATATTTAATAGATGTCTATTATACCCAGTTTATTGATGTTGTTCAACTATATCCTTATTGATTTGCTGTCTACTGGATTGGTCCATTACTGATAGAGGGGAGCTAAAGTCTCCCAATATAACAGTAGATTCTTGTATTTTTCCTTGCAGTCCTACCAATTTTTGCCTCACAGTTTTTGATGCTCTATTATTAGGCATATACACATTAGGTATTTAAGTTTTTTGAGAATTAGTTTTAATATCACTATATAATACCCCTCTTTTTCCTGATAATTTTCCTTGCTGAAGTTGCTTTTGTCTGCAATTTATAATATAGCTATTCCAGCTATTTCTTGATTAGTGTTATCATAGTATATCATCCTCTCTCCCTTTATTTTAAATCTGTGTCTTTTTATTTAAAGAGAGTTTTTATAGACAACATATAGTTGGTCTTTTTCAATCCTCTATGATGTCTGATAATATCTTCTTTTGATTGGTATAGTTAGACTACTCACGTTTACAGTGATTATTGATATAATTGGATTTATTTTACCATTATTTGTTACTGTTTTCTGTTACATGCCCTTCTTCCCTGTTTGTTTTTACTTGGGGGGAGGGGGATCCTTCTACTCTTTGTCTACCTTTTCTGGTTTTAGTGGATCATTTTATATGCTGCTATTTTATCTCTTCTCTTAGGATATCATTCATACTTCTTTAAAAATTGTTTTTAGTGATTGCTTTAGAGTTTGCAGTACACATTTGTAACTAATCTAACTCCACTTTCAGATAACACAATACCATTTTATTGTTAGTCCAAGTAACTTAGAGTATTTTAAATTTCTCTCTTCTATCTGTTAAAAGACTGCTGTCATCCATTTCACTTATCCATAAGTTATAATTACTGAGTATACTGTTGTTGTTATTACTTTGAACAAACTTTTATCCGTTAGATCAATAGGAGTAAAAAAAAAAGTAAAGATTTTATTTTGCATTCATTTATTCCTTTTCTAATGCTCTATTTTCTTTATATAGATCTGAGTTTCTGACATACATCATTTTCTTCTCTCTGAAGAATTTTTTTTTTTTTTTTACCATTTCTTGCAAAGTAGGTCTATTAGTGACATCTTTCAAATTTTTGTTTGAGAAAGTCTTAATCTCTTTTACATTTTTGAAGGATAATTTCACTGGATATAGAATTCTAGCTTCAACAGTGGTTATCTTCTTCAACACTAAATATTTCACTTCACTTTTGCTTGCATGATCTCTGAAGATAAGTCTAACATGACTTTTTTCCTTTCTTCTCTGTAGATACCAGGTTGCTCCCCATATACCTAACTTCCTTGAAAATTTTCTCTTTATTTTTGAATTTATGAAGTTTAATCATGATATGCCTAAATGTATTTTTTTGTACTTATCCTACTTGATGTTCTGTGGGCATGATGGGTCTGCATTTTGATGTTTGCCATTAATATCAGAAAATTCTTGGGATGCCTGGGTGGCTCAGTGGTTGAGCATCTGCCTTTGGGTTCAGGCATGATCCCGGGGTCCAGGAATCAAGTCCAATATTGGGCTCCTTGCAGGAGCCTGCTTCTCCCCCTGCCTATGTCTCTGCCTCTCTCTGTGTCCTCATGAATAAATAAATATAATCTTTAAAAAAAAAGAAAAGGAAAATTCTCAGCCATTGTTCTTCATATATTTCTTCTGTTCCCTTCTTTCCTCTCCTTCTGATATTCTCATTTGACATACATTTCACCATTTGTAATTGCCTCACAGTTCTTGAATATTGTTATATCTATTTAAAAATTAACTTCATTGAGGAATAATTGATATATACATAAAGTATATATGTGATATGTATAAAGTATATGTGATGATTTGCTATACAAAGATATTGTAGAACAATTGCCAAAATCAAGATAGTTAACATATCCATCACGTCTCATAGTCAATATTAGCTAACGTGTGTGTGTGTAAATGTTGATAATCTACTCTCAGCAGCTTTCAATAACAATACCATATTGCAAACTATAACCTCCATGCTATATGCTACATCTTCAGAATTCATTCCTTTTCTAACTGAAAAACTATCCTCTTTGAACTATATTACCCCATTTCCCCCTCCTCCCCAGCTCTGGCAACCACCATCCTATTTTATTCTATTCTCTGTTTCTATGAAATTAGATTAATTCCACAAATAAATGATATGATACAATATTTGTGTTTCTCTGTCTTACCTGACCTATCGTAATGCCACCCAGATTAATCTATGTTGTCACTAATGGCAAAATTTTCTTCTTTTTTTATGAATCTATTTAATTTTTGTCTTTGTTTGCATTTCAGTTTTGGAAGTTTCTGTTGACCCCTCTTCAAGTTCACAGATTCTTTCCTCAGTTGTAGTTTGTTGCTGTGCCTATCCAAAGCATTCCTGGTTTCCATTACTGTGTTGATTCATTGAGTTTTGATCTCTCTGCTTGCATTGCTCATCTCTTCTTTTATGTTGTCTACATTTTTTTATTAGATGCCATAGTATATTAATCATAGTTATTTTTCTGAGGCACTTGGGTGGCTCACTTGATTGAGTGTCTGACTCTTGATTTTAGCTCAGGGTTGTGGGATCAAGCCCTGTGTCAGGCCCCACACTGGGCATGGTGCCTGCTTAAGAGTCTCTCTCTCTCTCTCTCTCTCTCCCTTTGTTCTTTCCCCTCCTTTCCCACTCTAAAAAATAAAATACATAAATAAAATAAAATAAAACATAGTTATTTTAAAATCTTCGTCTGATAATTCCTAAATCTCTGCCATATATTAATCTGGTTTTGATGCTTGCTCTGTTGCTTTAAATGGCATTTTGTCTTTAGTATCTCTTTTAAGTTTTGTAGAAAGCTAAACAGGGTATCCTGGGTAAAAGGAGTCTCTTACTGGCTCGAGTGGTGAGCTTTGGTTTCTGTACTTGTGCTTGAGCAAGCTGTAATTCTTTGTGTTCACCTGTCTCTTAAATTTGAAGGCAGATATTTGCCCAATGACTCACTTCTGTAGTGAATATAATACTTGTTGATTTTTATCTTTTTTAGCTCGTTTTGAGTATTGAAGTGTTCCAAGCTCATTATGTATGGGACCAGAAAAAGTCTAGTTTTGTTTTGATTGATTGATTTTTATGTTCATTATGCATCATATTATTTTGCTTTTCATTGCTTGTTACTTTTTCAATATATGGCAGACATTGTGAATTTTTAATTACTGGCTTCTGGATAATTTTGTATTAAAATATTATTAGATATTCATAATTACTTGGAAGCAGCTTGATCTTTTTGCTGTTTTCTTTTAAGCTTTATTAGATGAAATCAGAGAAGATATTAGTCCAAGGCTAATTTTGTCCCCTCCTCCACAATGAGTCACTACTTTAGTACACTACCTGTTACCCTGTGTATTATATGTATTTTTTTTAAGATTTATTTATTTATTTATTCATGATAAACACAGAGAGAGAGAGAGAGAGAGAGGCAGAGACACAGGAGGAGGGAGAAGCAGTCTCCATGCCAGGAGCCCGACGTGCGACTCGATCCCGGGACTCCAGGATCGTGCCCTGGGCCAAAGGCAGGCGCTAAACTGCAGAGCCACCCAGGGATCCCCTGTTTTTTAAGTTTTTGATTGTAATCCAGTGTAAAATCCCTTGTGAAAGCTTACTCCTTTCTGATTCTTATATTACTCTAACACAGCTTCCTTACAAACATACACTAACCACTACTATCTGAACACTTGAGATTGATCCAGTACAGATCTCTGGGGTTCTTTTTCACTCTCTGTGACTATGCCTTCCAAGCTCTAACTGCCTTGGCCAACCTTAATTCCCATTTTTATGTCTTCAGCTCAGGGAGCATACTGAGATCCGTTTCACTTCCCCTTCCCTGTGCTGATTCCTGGAAACTCTCAAGGCAGTAAACTCATCTCTTTTCTTCCCTTCTCTTAGTAATTATTAAACCCAATAATTTTCCTAGTGTTCCTCTTTAGGGAACTTGATACTTTGCTTCTGCCCTCTTAATCTGTCATCTTTCTAATGATTTTTCTTGTCTTATAGTATTAACTGGATTTTTCTCCAGCACAATGTTGAAAAGCAATGGTGATGGTAGGCATCTTTTTATTATCCAGTTTTTAAAAAGACTGTATCTAATGCTTCACTGTTAAACATGATGTTCATTGTAAATTTTTCATATTGATTGTTACTAATTTAAGTAATTCCTTTTCCATTCTGTATATGCTAAGAAATCTTAACACATATGAGCTTTTATATACGTTTGCATTACTAGAATTATATAGTTCTAGGCTTCAGTCTCTTAATATTACACTCTTCCAATATTCCTTTTGATAGAATCTACCTAGTAATAATATAGTATTATTACTATTTATAATACTGACTGTGGGCAAGGATTTCATCACTGTTATCTCTTCATACCCCATAATACCCATGAGAATGCCTTGCAAATAATGGATTCCAAAGGAATTTAGTGAATTAAATCTATTTGAATTCAAGTTATTTGAAATCTCTGAAGTAGTCCATAAAATTAAAAACAATTGTTCAAGCTCTTCTAATTCCTGTTCTCTAACTTACTTAATTACAATCTAGAGTATCTACCATATGTCAAATAGGGAAAAAGAACATTTTGAATGAAGGAAGCTAACGAAAGGTAAATATGGTTCATAGAATCACTGAAGTGTATACAAGATGGCATCCCAGCTGCTACGTTTTGGTTCAACAAATGTAATTTTCATGGGTCAGTAGGTTGGGCCTAACTAGAAACTACTGCAACTATGAAGCATTTTATCAGTTTCATTGGCATGCATGTAGGTGACTGCATGATGAGGCTTTTAGCACTTAACTTTTATACAGTAACATGATTGCTTTCACAAGAGTTCAAACAAGTATATATAACCAAGGTTTTCAAACACAAGTAAATCACTGTGGTGCCTTATCTTTTGCATAAACTTTGAAAGCAACATGTGTGCTTTTTTTGTCTCTGTCTTATTTTCCTTTGTTGATTTCCATCCTAGATGGATTCTTCTTCAATTGGCACCACATTGTTCCTGAATGATAAAATCTCCCTACATTCTTGACTAATAGCGATATTAGGTGAGGTGGTGTGGGAGATGTGATGGAAAATTGAGGGGGAGAAGGTTTGCAGGAAATGAAACAGATTACTAAAGAAACCAGTCCATTATATTTTTATGAGACCTCGTCTCTAAGATTGATCTAAATTCAGGAAGTCATAAAGAAAAATCAGTTGGACTGTACCACATTTAATAATTAACATATTGTTTAATATTCAAATAAAACTCTCCTTACAAGTTAGAGGCACTATTTACAAAAAGCCATAATGTACAGAAGTTATTGAAGGCTTGCTTCTGGACAAGTTCTGTGCATTACCCAAGTTACCTCACCAAAATCTTCAAGAACTATGATTGATAGGAAGCACTACTTGTATTTTACCAGCACAGACAATGAAAATAGGGAAGTTTAAGTAACTTGTCTATGATCACAAAGATAGAAAGTGATTGAACAGCGATTGAAATAAAGACCAGTCTTATTCTAATATTAACGTCAACATATAATTTGCTAAAACAAATTCTTAAATACACTCATGACAATATAGAAACTGTAAAAATTATATTGGATAGATATGTTCTTTGGTCCTCAGAAGGCTTGAAAAATTTTCTCAGTGGAAATGCCTATAATTTTAGCTTTTTAAATCACTCCTAGGATTTTGTTTAGCTAGTGCTACAATTCTCACTTTAAAGCTGTTTTTGCACAATAGTGGCTTAAATCCATGGCTCTTAGAATAACTTCCCTCCCTTTGTGCTGATTGTGATGCACTGTTGGCATTTCCTATTTGTCCTTCAATCTACAAAGGTCAACATACTGAGATGACTGTTCAAGAACCAAGGCCCACCCTTCATTCTGCAATGAATCATTCTCTATGTGTGATCGTTCACATTTTTTATTAAGGGAACTTTACTTTTTTGTAGCTGAATATGATTTTTTTCTCTTTTCATTCCTATGTACTTAAAATGCTTTACTGTAAAATAACACATTTCTCCCACTCAATTCATATAATTTTTCTCTAATTCTTGCCACGAGCGCCCGCCTGTCACATATAATTCAAGCTTCTTAAGCTTAGCCTTAGCAATTTACTTCACTTATTAATTTATTTCTATAAACTTTTCCCCCCATTATTGCATCCAGCTTGTCATGTTAGTGCTTCCTTACTATTTTTTTTTCCCCTTTCAGATTTTCCTTCATGCCCCTTTCCTTATGTTTTCTGGTCATTCACACAATATTCTCTAAATTCCCATCATAAAAATCATTAGTTAGTCCTGATTAGCCTAAAACCTAAAGCAATACAAAACAAAACAAAAAACCTTTTCTCCCTGTATTTTCCTGCTCAGTGTAAAACATTTAAAAAATGCAAAACTAGTTGTACCAAAATGTCTGTTGTTGTATTTGAACAGGTTCAGTTTAACACATATATGTTCAGTGTGCACATAAGAAAGAATTCTCTAATTTCTGTTCTAGTTTTAATTCTGTTTCTTTTAAAATATGTGTCTATAACCCAAAAGCTAAATGATATTATATGTAATATAATAAGTCCTGTTTATGTTAAATCAATGGGTTCTTTTTTGATAAATACGAGGAAGACAGATATAGATACAGTGAGTTCTATAGGAATCAAGGAAACAGATAATTAGCTTAGTCTATGTTATAAGATGCTTTTAGTTTAACACAAAATAAAACAGGACTATAAAAAGAATCACAATACTGGGATGTGTGTAAGTGCAATGAGGAGTGCACAAACTGATATAAGCATTCAAGTGAGAAAAGAATCCAAAACAGTAGTGGGCATTAGGGAAGGCTACATGTTGGTGGCTACATCTGGGTAGTACCTGAAATGATGGTGAGAGAGTCTGACTCTCAGAAAAATCATGGAATATACAAGCATGATAAATGTAGGGGGTCTGCAATGTATGGGTTCATTTGGAGGGCAGCAACTGCAGCCATATTTAATTGGCATATATATTGAAGTGTAGGAGGTAAGTTTGAAAGGCTAAGACAAAATCATAAGGGTCCCTGAGTGAGAGGCCAAACTTTTCCTTTTAATTGGTAAGTAGCAGATGCAGATTTCTAAATTGTTTGAACATTTGAATGTTTTGTTGTATCTTGTTTAATCTTTTCTATTTCTGGCATTTAAATTTTTTTAAAAGGAGGACTTTATTTTATTTTTTAGATTTATTTATTTATTTATTTATTTATTTATTTATTTATTTATTTATAGAGCATGAGCAGGAGGAGGGGCAGAGGGACAGGGAGAAGCAGAATCCCCATTAAGCAGGAAACCTGATGTGGGACTTAATCCCAGGATTCTGGGATCATGACCTGAGCCAAAGGCAGACGCTTAACCAAATGAGCCACTCAGGTGCCCCAGAAGAGAGATTTATTTATTTATTTATTTATTTATTTATTTATTTATTTATTTTTCCAGAAGAGATTTTTAATAAGAATCCAGGAACTATTAGTAATTTTAAACTGAGAGGAAAAATGGTGGCTAATATTTTGATATATTTGGTTCTCTGTGAGAGTTTTACAAGACAAAATGATACAAAGATGAATTGTGTGCCTCAGGAGGCCAGGAAAGAGAATATACACAAAACTGAGTTTTAAGAATAGAAGAGTCTTGTTTCCAACCTGAGTTTAGGATCCTTGTGTACTTCCAGAATTTAGAACAGAAATTAGCTAGAAAAGAATCTGAAAATTATATGTGTATATGTTTGTGTAATATTGCTACACATTGAAGTATGTTTGTGATTTACCATCTGGAATTGCTAGAACTATGCACCACTGTGACTTTGTCACCACCTGGTGACAGGTTGATAAAATTTTAGATTTGTTTATTGCGCATTCATTTAAAAATTGTGTGTAAAACTATAAAACAGCATCACATGCGTGACAATGGAATCTAAAATCTGTGAACCAGGCATTTCTGTTACCAATGGAAAGGGAAGAGGGATCATAATTTATCATGACATCCTTTCTGTGTTCTCATTCCATTTTCCATTGTTCAAATCCCTTCTATTGTTAAAAATTTGCAAGGCAAAAATTGGGGTTACAGGGAAGCAGAAGGTATTATTTCTTCTTGTACTTAATTAATCATCAATTGTAAAGATAGAGTCTATACATAACAGATAAAATAATACAGAACAGAGTGATACTAAAAGTGATTAAAAATTATTGAAAAGAGGAATCACTACGATTGGCTCACTTAAGAAAAATGACACAGAAACAGTGAATCTTGAGTTGGCACTTGAAAGAGTGCAGCTTAGGGAGGTGTAGGCCATGTCAAGGGAACATGGATGAGAAACTCACAAATGTAGAGGTGGACATTTGTCACAGGACTGGCATGAGATAACCTAACAAGTTGAGTAAGCATGGCTGTTTTCCATGATGGAGAGAAAAGAGCTCACATAAATAGCCACCCAATAAATGCCTTCCTAAATCTTGTTTAATTTTTATTTAATCATACCCTGTGTCCTATTTCAGCTACATGCATATGTATTTTCCTCATCATAAGAGTACACATTATTATAGAACAGATTCTTTTTATGTTTGTTTTTATGTATCTCTAATATCAAATACAGTGTTTTATATCTATTGGCTAATTGACCAATCTTTGTTAAATTCAAGAAGGAAGGCGGCAAGGAGAAGAATGAAGAAGAATAAATGAGATCAGTCATATTTTAGAGGGTCTGGAACAGCAAAATGAGAAATATTAACTCACCTATCCTCACCTTGTCAAGGATGGAAAATCTTACTTTTTGTAATAAAGACACGGTGTAAGTGATAGTTATGCCTCTATTCAGATTTTTAGTAGCTATTTCAGCACTGATGAGATAATGTCATTTGGTAGCTAAAATGGCCCTTACAATTCTACACTATTTATATGTTCATTAATATATGTGATTGTGTCAACAACACGTATGCAATAACATCTTACAAATTCCCCACTCATGATCTGCAACTCACATGATTCAAAGCCTACAAGGCAAAAGTCATCTCTAAAGAGGAGAAACTTCAAAAAGCATAGTGGGTTTGGATGGATATTTTGTGATCAAGGGTGAATGAGACCAAGTTTCCACTCAAAAGTCCTCTAAGTCAGAATGAAAGTAGTTTCTCCCTTCCTCTCTTCTTAATGATTCTTGTTGTCATAATGTATGCTGGGTGAGGCTGGGAAAAGCTTAAAAGGACCTTGTGCGCATTCTCACAAAGGTTCTAAACCCTCATTCTAAGGCTACGCGTAGTTATCTCTTACTTCCATAGTCTAAATTTTATTAAATAGTACTTATGAAGGAGGGCACTCAAGCATGATTCCTTCATGAGTAGGGTATTGTTTTTTAAATATTTTATTTAATTATTCATGAGAGACACACAGAGAGAGGCAATGACACAGGAAGAGAGAGAAGCAGGCTCCCTAGGGGTAGCCGGGTGCAGGTCTAGATCCTAAGACCCTGGGATCATGCCCTGAGCCAAAGGCAGACATCCAACCACTGAGCCACCCAGGTGCCCCATGAGTAAGGCATTTTATCAGTTTTGGTTAGGACCAAAGGTTTACTACATGTTAGAGCAGTTGGTCTGACCAGTCAGCCTTAAACCCCATCTGAGACAGATCTACCAGAAAGATCTAATTACACTTGATCCTGATGGCCTCTCTCTACCCTCTCAGGGGAGGAGAAGGTGGAGAGGTAATGCACATGTTTTGTATAAACTATATATGGGCATGCGACATTCTTGAGGAGGAAAACTATGCTAGTCAGACTCCAGGTTTCTAGAACACTAAGCTTCCAACATAATTCAAACCACGAAGAAAAGTCTGTTGTTTCAAAATAAATTTGCCCTTCAAAAGAATGTTTCTGGACACCCATTTCTTGAACACTGAGGATCTGAGAGTCTTTATTAAGCTTAATTCACTGTGACTCAAACCATTTGCTCGAAGCACAGTTGCTTATTTTAAAGCCCAAAGGCAAGTCTAATCCTTATTCTTTTACAAGTGTTCTTCCACAGTGATATAAAGTAGAGGAAGGAGGTCTTTCAACTTGCCAAGTTGGGTTCTTAAAGTTTTTTTTTGTGCATTATGCTTCAAATTGGCACAAATTTCCTTATAAAATATATTTTCCATAGAAAATAATTAGAAAGAATAATACAATTGTCTACAATTATTATCTTAAGAGTAAAATAAATAATAGACACCAAAACTAAGTGGAAAAACCATTTGGGCCATTTTCTTTGGCATTTTTCACACATCTATCATTTCTACTAAATGTGAAAAGCAATCAAGATTTGGTATTATATATTGGGTGTGTCACACTAGAAGTCACATATCATAAATATGTCATTTTTTTTAAGTTTAAACTTTCTTTGCATGAGTCACAGAGTCATAGGACAGTAATATTTTTGAAAGGACAGTAGGGGGATCCCTGGGTGGCACAGCGGCTTAGCGCCTGCCTTTGGCTCAGGGCGTGATCCTGGAGACCTGGGATCGAATCCCACGTCGGGCTCCCGGTGCATGGAGCCTGCTTCTCCCTCTGCCTGTGTCTCTGCCTCTCTCTCTCTCTCTCTCTCTCTCTGTGTGTGACTATCGTAAATAAATAAAAATTTTTTAAAAAATTTAAAAAAAAAAAAAAAAAAAAAGAAAGGACAGTAAAAAAGCTAAAGGTAGCTGAGAACCTAGCAGATAGTAGTTGTTGGACACCTTAACTGTACAGACCAAGTCAAAAAGATAATTTAGGGATTTCCATTTCCAAGTTTTTCCCATAACATAGATTTGCCTCTCCTATCAAGAAACACTTAATAAATTGAGGCTTTGATTGGGCACTTGATTGGCTTAGTCAGTTAAGCATTCAATTTTGATTTGGCTTAGGGTATGATCACAGGGTCATGATCTCAGAGTCCTAAGATTCAGCCCCATTTGGGGCTTCACGCTCAGCAAGGAGTCTGCTCTCTCTTCTTCTCTCTCTGCCCTGCACCCCTCACCCCTAATCCATCATTCATTCTTTCTCTCTCTAAAATAAATAAATCTTTTTAAAAAATGAGGCTTTGTTTAATAATATAAATGGCAATAATCCTTCCGATTATTATTAATAGAATTCACAGGCTAATTTCAGCTCATAATTAATGGGAAAAAAGAAACACTGTAACAGTGGTTTACCCATATAAAGAGACTTCTGTTTCCTATTGAGAACAACACATAGAGTACATGACACAGAAATGACGTTTTTTGTTTTTTTTAAAAAGACTTTATTTATTTGAGAAAGAGGGAGAACACAAGCAGGGGCAGTGACAAAGGGAGAGTGAGAGGCAGGCTCTCTGCTGAGCAGGGAGCCCGATGTGGGGCTCAATCCCAGGACCCTGGGATCATGACCTGAGCTGAAGACAGACACTTAACCCACTGTGCCACCCAGGTGCCTCTGAAACCACGTTTCTTTTAAAATAAATGTAGAGTTGATGGCTTCATTTGTTTTCAAATTGATTGCTAATTGTTTACTTACATCTGTGGGATAGAAGACTTTCTAGAAGCTTCAGACATAACTTTTCAAATTGAGGTTCCATTATGCAACTTTGGCTGCCTATATAAATTTAAAACAATTACAAGAAACAAAGATAATTATAGAAGAATCTTGAAAAGTATAAATTGCTCAATACAATGGAAAGATAGTAGGAGTTTTTATAACGTTAATTTATAAAGTATAAAACCAGTGTCTAAAAATAGGCACTAATTAAAAACTTGAGGAATTGTTAATGGAAGTACATTCCATTTATTAAGACTCTATTATCTAATAATCCTAACTATATTTTTCTTTAACATATAAGAGTGAGCTATAGCCATTATCAAAACCATGTTTCACCCTATAAACAAATTCATCTACAGCTCTGTTTTGGCACAATTATCATGCTAATAGATTAATAAAAATTTCCTCTTCTAACAGTATATGAAAGAAACTGAATGAACTGATCATAATATTAAAAGCACATATATTGCAGTGTTTATTTTTACACAACACAAGCAAGCAAACTCTATTGATTCAGTGTGTTTTCTAATTCCCTGAGTCCTTCCAATGTATTCAACTATATCAATATATACCTGCCTTTGTCCCTCCTTCTTTCCCTATTGATTGCCACTCACCTAAAGATTCAGATTTATCTTAGTTTTTGGAAGGAATTTGACCCCCTGAGAAAGGGAATATAAAGATTTTTAACCTTACAATGGAGATCATCCAATACAATTTTTAGATCAGTTCTTGGCTAGATTGACTGCAGTCAATGGTATTTTGGCCTTTGCTTAATATTGCTTTGATCCCCTTGCAAGAGATAACCATAACCTAGAAGTGATGGGACTGCTTCTTACCTTTCCTCCAGCATTTTCAAAGTCTGAAAACTGAGTTGGATCTCTACTACATGATGCTAACTCTCTGATTGGCTTTGCTTGGACAATGAGAAGACAGACGATTATTGTCCGTGTTATTAAATCTGAACAGATGTGCCCACTGAGCTTCCACCTGTTATTGCTCACACACCATTCTCTTCCTTCCTCTCTGCTACTAATATAGTGGTTACAGCAGGGTATGTTCTGTGAATCTCCGTGGGCCCTTTCTGTCCCTTAATCTCAGTCATCCTTAATTTGGCACATTTACATCTGATAAAATAGCTTTGCTAATGGTGAGTATGATCTCAAAATATGGCCAGAAACCAAAAACACTATGATAGTCTCTGAATAGATTCTTTGACCAATTTGGTTTTCACAGCAATTACAAAGAATAGCCCATTCCATAGTACTTAGGCCATCAGGATCTCGATATTCAACATGTTCTTAACTTTTCTTTCAGCAGTAATATACTTAGCATTAATAATTTGGGTGGCATTTCTAAAAAAATGTCAAAAGACATATTGAATCATTACACAGAAGTTGTTATAAATGTACTTTTCTGAATTTCAGATGAAGAAAATAAAAGACTTTAAATCAGACAGCATACAAATTTCCAATCATCCAAATGTAACATGTTAATGAAGAAACTCGATTTTCATATTTTATTAAGGCTGTGCTCCTTTTGTTATGTCTGTAGATGAAGCAATCACATCCACAGATGCCACATTTTTTAATGCACTTGAGTTTTACTACAGATAAAAAGGAAAAAAAAAATCTCTACCATTGAATACTAGTGTACATACTTCCTGGAGCCAGAAAGGGTGATATTTAAAAAAAATGAGATGACTAATAGAGATATTAAGCTATTAAAAGCTAAATATGTAAAAATAATATTAGAATATTCTTAATAAATGATATATTTTTATTTATGATGATGTGTTATACTGGAAGACTTTAATTACAAAGCACAGAGAAAATATAAATAAATATAACAAACATTAAGATGCATATTTAAGCTCCCACAAAATTAAGGGAAAACTACTGGGGTAAAAAACTGAAAGAGTAGCAAAATGAGTTGAGAAAGAGATTTCTTGGAAGATTCCAGTTCTTGATAACCAATGAGAGTTTTAAAGGCCATCAGGAACAGAAGAGTACTTGGACCTAGGTAAGATAAGTTGACATTTAGAACTCCCACGTAAAACCAGGGTTTTGATGGCTTCATCTTCATTGAAAAGACAGACTAGAAAATCTGTCCACAAATCCAGCAGATATAGATAAGAGGAAATATTGATTATATTGGCCCACATTTTTTGGTGGGAGTAATATAGTCTGTCTTGAGAATTCATGGTCTTGGAGCTACCATCGAAAAGTTTGTAGTTCCATGTGTGCTGCCTGCACCATAAAGACTTTATCCTTACAGCTGAGAATTATCCATCAAAATTAATAGTAAAAAGTGGTCCCAGCCTGCAATATCTCTGAATTAATTGGTAAAAACAAACAATTTTTTAAGATTTTATTTATTCATGAGAGACAGAAAGAGAGAGAGGCAGAGACATAGGCAGAGGGAGAAGCAGGATCCATGCAGGAAGCCCAATGTGGGACTCGATCCCGGAACTGTGGAATCACGCTGGAGGCAAAGGCAGATGCTCAACCGCTGAGCTACCCAGGCATCCCACAAATAATTTTTTATAAGGAAAATACTTTCAATAAAAATCTCATAGTTAGCTAAAGTTGATCTCACATAGGAAAGAACATGATTATACTCTAAGATCCTTACATATACAACCACTAAATAAAGATTATAAATAAATGTATTAAATGGCAAAGACATAAACAATATAAAGAATATAAAGAAAAACAAGCCATATAGCAAAAGACCGAAATTATTTAAGAACAGACATTAAGAAATGAAAAATAGATCTGATGAAATTAGAATACATACACTAACAAAATTCTAGTACACAGAGGGAAAAAATGTAGTATTTATTGAAGGAATAAGAATTCATCTATTCATTGGGATGCTTGGGTGGCTCAGTAGGTTAAGTGACTGCTTTTGGCTCAGGTCATGATGTCAGGGTCCTGAGATTGAGTCCTGCGTGCAGGTCCCTGCTCAGTGGGGAGTCTACTTGTTCTCTCCCTCTGCCCCTCCCCCCTGTTCATGTTTTCTCTCTCTCAAATAAATAAATGTTTTTAAACAAGAATCCTTCTATTCATTAAGATTATTGACTGTCTAGTGGCATCATCATACACCTATCTATAAGTTCAGATATTCCCAGATCTAGTGCTATGCAATAAGTTTTTCAGTATAAGATGCCAAACACTAAGAGTATAAAATCTAAAACTATGTGACAATGACATTTATTCCTGAAATTAGGTTTAACCTTGGGAGATATCTACTTAATATAATTATCAATTATCACTCCAATTATAAGATACATAACAGATTCTAGACAGGCATAAGAGGTGAGAAAAAAAATGTACGAGATGGGAAAAACCATTTTTTAGGAACTTGGTGTCATTCTACAATATAAGACATAACTTGCAAGGCCTCTGTGTCTAAATATCTATCCATGAATATACAATTTAGCAAACAGTCCTGTTAGTCTACCTTAATATAAATGCCATTTAACTTTTTTAACCAACAAAAAGAGCAAATATATATGTTCTTATTTATCATAATGGCAGTAATACTGAAGTAGCAAATCTCACATTGGTGTTTTAATTTCTTTATTTTAAAAGGAAGAAAATGAACCTACAAAAACAAAACCATTATTCTTTACCTCTCCACATAAATTACAAATTTCCCAAAGGGAAAGCCTCACAGCCTTACAGGATAAAAGAGGATATAAGTCATTTGTTATGAATCTGTGATAAATATGTTCTCTCCTGTCCCAGTTATTCACTGAGATATATATTGGTATACATTCCTTTAACCTATTCCATTAGAATAGATATCTCCCAAAAATAATGAACAAAGTCTAATCTTTTTCTTGGTACAATCATCTCTTTCATGTCAAAATTTAAAATAAGTCTAGTTTCCAAGGAAGCTTTTAATTTCAAGGAAATACCTTGACTCTCCTCACCCTCTATGATCTAGCCAAAGAAATGCCATTGTCTCAGATTTACTCAATTAAATTGTAACACATTTAAAGTGTTTGATGTGATGATTTGATGTATGTATACATTGTGAAGAGATTTCCCACATTGAGTTCAATAATCCAACACCTCCTGTTTACCTTTGTGTGTGCACACACACACGTGTGTGTGTGTGTGTATGTGAGAGAACATTTGAGTTCTACTCTCCCAGTAGGTTTTAATTACACAATACAGTAGTACAAACTATGGTTACCATGTTATACCTTAGATTCTCAGACCTTATTTATCACATAACTGAAATTCTGTACCATTTTACCAGGCTCTCCCTATCTTCCCAGCTCCCTAGGCCCTAGAAACCACTATTCCACTCTCTGTTTATATATATATGATTATATAACACCATAGAGAATTTTTCTTTCTGCTTGGCTTATTTATCTTAGCATAATATTCTACAGGCTCATCCATGTTGTTGCAAATGACAGAAGTTCTTTTTTAAGACTGAGTAATATTCAGTGGTACTGCATTTTAATCATATGCAAAGGACTAAAACAGATGCTTTTCTAGAGACTTATAAATGACCAACAAGAACATGAGAAGATGCTCAACATCACTCATCATCAGAGAAATGCAAATCAAAACCACAATGAAATCAAAACCATCTCAAACCTGTTAGATCATGTAATATCAAAACAAGAGATGACACATGTTGGCGAGGATGTAGAGAAAGGGGAACCCTCATGTACTGTTGGTGGGAATGCAGACTGGTGCAGCCACTGTTATGGAGGTTCCTCAAGAATTTAGAAATAGAACTGCCTTATGATCCCACAATTCCACTTCTGGACACATATCCAAAGGAAATGAAATCTTAAGCTCAAAGAGATATTTGCACTCTCATGCTCACAGCAACATTTTTCACAATAGCCAAGGTCCAGAAACAACCGAAGTGTCTGTCAAGGAACAAATGAATAAAGAGAACTGTCCAGTTTTGATAGAGTTACTCTATTTCAGGCATTCATAGAAATGAATCAGTGATGGTATTATGATGAACTTTGTGAATTATGTATAGTATTTTATAAGTGAAAAGGTTAGTATGGAAATATTACACGTCCTGCTTCATAAGGCTCCTCCCAATAAATATGATAGGGTAAAATTACTAATATATGGTGCTAGAAGCCTAAACTGTGTCCATCAAAACTGAACTCTGATTTCTTGGTTTCTTCTCCTCCCTTACTAGTTATGTTGCTTGGGCTTAAATGCTATAGAATTTTTTTTTAAGTTTCTTTATATATAATAAAGTGTTTGGGGGGCAGGTAATGACATGTTGGACAGGCCTGGGAAGGGAAGATTTCAGGAAGACAGAAGAGTGAGTGGAGTATAGGAAGAGAGACTTTGGGTTGCTTGTTCTAGGTTGCATCTTCTGAGTGTTTGGAAAACATAATTAAGGTGTTTACAGAATTGCATCAAATCTGAGTGGCCTCTGATTAAAAGATATAATAATATATATCATGAAGAAAAGTAAATACTGCTCTCTAAACTATGACACACTATTAATTGATTTCGAGAGATGCATGAGTGTGAGGAAATGTATGTCTTAGAGTAAATAAAATTCATTAACTGGAAATTGTTTTTGCCTGTCATATTGTGTTTCTTCTTTAAGAACATCATTTTAAAAGTTGGTCACTCAGGAAGTAGTTTCATTTTCTATAATCCACAACCTTTGAGAAATATCTCCTCTTCAGAAAATGCAGAATTGTGACGTGGTGGAGTGAGATGTGAACTAAAGATGTCCAGAAGGAATTCTCAAAAGAAAACCAAAGATGCACAAAGGGGAATACTCCTTATGGAGGAGTCACAGTCAAGACTCTGGAAAAGCATGGTAAGCAGACAGCATTTTTACCTAAAGGCGGATTGTAAATTAAGCGGTGTTAAATGGGAAAGACTACTTTGAGGTTTTGGTGAGTCATAGGTCCATGGAGTGTGGGGGTAAGGCAGGAACAGATCGGAGAAAAAATGCTAAGCGTTAGGACTTGGAACCCCTTAATATTATTCAGGAAAAAACATGAACTGTGGAATCCTTTTAAATTATTTGAATGTGTTTTGAACTGTGCTTTTTAAAATGTAGATGTGAGTTTTCATTTCAAAATCATGTTACCAAAACATAGAACCTATTGCTTCCACCAACAATAGTAATTATTTTAACCACAGAAATGGGTAAAGTCAAAGAAAAACAAATTAAAAAATCTAGAAATTAAGAAGAATTTACAGAGTAATTTACATTGTTTAGTTCCTTTTCAATTTTAATGCCCTCTTTGTATTTTGTCAACTTGCCTATTCCAAAGTAGGCTTTTGGGGAAATGGCCATGTTTGCAACACAACCCTACTGGTTTCAAGTTCAGTTACACCATCATATTTTGGAGATGCGATGGTTTTGTTGTTGTTTTATTTTCCCACATGTTTTGTTTCTTTTATTTCCTGTGCATGGCTGGAGCTGGGCTCCCCACCCAAGATCAGAAGGGAGTAGATTGGTGGGGAAATCCCTCGCCACCAACACCAGAGAGGAAAGACTGGTTTTACACAAGATCAGGGACTGATTAACTCAAATCTCAGGACTATGAAAGCCTTGTCCTCAAACAGCTCTCCCAAACAGTTCGTCCTTCATTTGTTTTTCTTTCCAACCCACCCTCATCCTCCTCCTAACCTTCTTACTCCTTCCCTGCTTCCTCTTTCTTTTCAGATATTGAGATATGATTGACAGAGATATAATTATATTGAGATATAATTGATAGTAAAATTCACCTTTTTTTAGTGTAAAGTTTATGAACTTTGACATACAATCATATAACCACTACCACTACCACAATCAGAATGTAGAGCACTCCCATCTCCCCAGAAAGTTCCCGTGTCCCTCTGTATTCACTGTCTTCATCAGGCACAGCCCCAGTAAATTACTAATCTGTTTTCCATTCCTTGAGTTTTTGCTTTTGTCAGATTGTCATATAAACAAAATCATACTGAATTTATACAACCTTTTGAATTTGGCTTCTTTATCCTACCAGTATGCATTTAAGTTTTATCTCTGTGACTGAATGCAATTTTTATTGCTAAGTAGTATTTCATTATATAGATAAACCATTTGCTAGCTCATAAATTTGAGTTGCTCCTAGTTTTGGGCAATTACAAATAAGTCCACTCTCAATGTTTGCATGTGTGTTTTTGTACAGCCATATGTTTTTGTCTATTGCCAGGTGATAGGTGGGTATCTGTTTAACTTTATAAGAAATTGTCAAAATGTTTTCCAGAGTGGCTACACCATTTTACATTCCTACCAGCAATCTAGAAGAATTTTCCTCCATCACATCTCCAGCATTTAGTATTCTCAATGTTCTTTTTAAGCTATTCTGGTGATTCTATTAGGTATGCAATGTCAACTGGTTTTTGAAGATTATATCTTGAGGAGAATTGCAGGAAAGCAAAATATTATCAATAAATATGTGTTATGATGAGGCCTGTGCTATTATTTTCCTTTATTTTATAATCATTGCAAAATATTACAAAGAAGTAGCAATGAGATGTGGCAAATAGGTTCTAATTGGAAGATGCTGAATGTTTCCACAAAAAGAGAAGAAAAAAAAATGGAGATTGTTTCTATTCCGTTAAAGCTAGAAGATATTTTTTTGTTCTATCATGAACTTGGTTGCACTCTTAAATAACACTGACTTTAAAAATAATAAGAAAAGAGTAGTTAGGGACGCCTGGGTGGCTCAGTGTCTGTCTTTGGCTCAGGGCATGATCCTGGGGTTCCAAGATTGAGTCTTGCATCGGGCCTGCTTCTCCCTCTGCCTATGTCTCTACCTCTCTCTGTGTGTGTCTCTCTCATGAATAAATAAATAAAATCTTTTAAAAAAAGGAATAGTTAGTTCTTTTGAAACTTTTACTTGAACTCATTTTCTGGATTATTAATGGTGATAATAATAGTAGTAATAACATATCTAAGAGAGTATTTTTCCAGAAAAAGGTACATATTAAAATTGACTAGTACATACTGGCAAAGGTGCCAAATAAAATAATTTACATGCCCCCTCTCTGTTTTGCATCCATTAACTAAATTTCGTGCTCCTATACATATACCTTTCTTAGGATGGTATTTATGCCAAAATTCTCAGTTTTTCATAGTATTTATTTCCAACAACTTACTAAAATTATATTCAGGAACTATAGATACAAATAAGGTGAAATATTTAATTCCCTATTTGAGCCTGAATCCTATAATAGAATAAAATTCCACTTACATACCACAAAACCTTTAGTGAATGGTCACAGAATATACTCTTAATTCCAGCTAGTCATCTTACAAATTTGCAAATATTGTGCCATCTGGGGATAAAAAAAGAACCAATAAAGTCACCTTGGATTAATTAGCATTGGGGTCAGATTCATCACAGTTAAGAATTAAAATATAATAATAATTTTTAAAAGATTTATGTATTCATTTATAGAGAAAAAGAAAGAGAACATGAGCAGAGGGGAGGGTCAGAGGCAGAGAATCTCAAGCAGACTCCCTGCTGAGTGGGGCCTGTGATGGCCTTATCCAATGGCCCTGAGATCATGACCTGAGCCAAAATCAAGAGTTGGTCACTCAATTGACTAAGCCACCCAGGCACCTCCTAGAAATGATAATATTTAAAGGCAAATATGGGGATGGATTTGGGAACAGAAACAGAAGACAAAGTGAGATAAGGAATATGGATTGCCAGGAAAAAAAAAAAAAGGAATATAGATTGCCAGAATTATGATTTTAAGCCCCTGTCAAAATGGCAGAGCAAAGAAGTAAAAGAATGGTAAGCCTCATGGACACATAGGCTCTACAATCAGAAAGGCAAAGTGCGAGGAAAATAACACTTGAGGATCCAAGTCTGACTATGATGCAGCTGGGAATCCAGACAAGAACATGGAGTTTGAAACTGGATGGATCCAAGTTCTAATTCTGGCTTTATCACTTATCAGCTCTGTGACATTAAGCAAGGTATGAAAATATTCCTTGCCTCAATGTCCCATTTCAGTAATAGGATAATGCTGGTGGCAAAGAATGGGTTAGAAGTATTCCCTTTGGGACTCCTGGGTGGCTCAGTGGTTTAGTGCCTGCCTTTAGCCCAAGGCATGTTCCTGGAGTACCCAGATCGAGTCCCAGGATCGAGTCCCACATCGGGCTCCCTGCATCAAGTCTGCTTCTCTCTCTGCCTGCTTCCCTACATGTTTGAGAGAATTCACCAGGGAACCCATCTGGGCCTAGTGTTTTCTGTTCTAGGAGGTTATTATCAACTCAATTTCTCTAATAGTTATGAGCCTATTCAGATTGTCTCTTTCTTCTTGTGTGAATTTTAGTAGATTGTTTCTTTCAAGGAATCGGTTCATTTCATCTAGTGTTTCCAAATTTGTGGGCACAGAGTTGTTTTACAATACTGTCTTTTATCCTTTCTATGTCCATGGGATCTGTAGTGATGTCTTTTCCTTCCTTTCTGAAGTAAGTAATTTGTGTCTTTGCACCTTTTTCTTAGTTTGCCAAGCTTACTGATTTTATCTTTTCATAGAACCAGCTTTTGGTATTGATGATTTTCTCTACTGATTTCATTGGTTTTGACTCCAATTTTTATTATTTCTTTCTTCTGTTTCTTTTTCCTAGTGTCCTAAGATGGAGGCTTAGATGATTAATTTTAGATCTTTCTTCTTTTTTATCTTATTCATTCAGGGCTATCTATTTCCCTCTAAGTACTGCTTTTTCTGCATCCCATACATGGTGATGTTTTATTTTCAATTTCATTTAGTTCAAACTATTTCTTAAATTTCTCATTGACTGATGTGTTATTCAGAACTGTGCTGTTTAATCCATAAGTATTTGGGGATTTTCCAGCTATCTTGCTGTGACTGATTTCTACTTTAATTCCACTTGCTCTGAGAGCAAACACAGTATAATTTCCATCCTTCTAAATTTGTGAAGGTGTGTTTTATGGTCCAAAACATGGCCTTTCTTGGTGAATGTTCCATATGAGCATGAGAAAAATGCATATTCTGCTGTTGTTGGATGAAATGTTGATACATGCCAATTACATCCAGTTGATTCATGGCACTTCAAGTTCTACTATCTTCTGCCTGCTATATCTGTCCACATCTTATATAACGGTATTGAAATCTCCAACTATAAGAGTGAATTCAGGGCAGCCCAGGTGGCTCAGCAGTTTAGCACTGCCTTCAGCCCAGGGCCTGATCCTGGAGATCCAGGATGGAGTCCCACATTGGGCTCCCTACATGGAGCCTGCTTCTCCCTCTGCCTGTGTCTCTGCCTCTGTGTGTGTGTGTGTGTCTCAAATGAATGAATAAATACAAAAAAAAATTAAAAAAATATGAGGGGATTCACCTATTTCTCTTTCTGACACTGTTTTTAGGTAGGTAACACATAAAGGATAATCGTGTCTTCTTGGAGATTTGACCCCTTAATCATTATATAATTCCCCTTTACGGACTTTCCTTACTATCAAGCCTAAAGCAGATTCTCCTTTCTTTTTCTTTCTTTCTTTCTTTCTTTCTTTCTTTCTTTCTTTCTTTCTTTCTTTCTTTCCTTCTTTCTTTTCTTTCTTTCTTCTTTCTTTCTTTATTTTCTCCTGCTTCCTTTTAATTAGCAGTAGCATGGGATATCTTTTTCCATCTCTTCACTTTTGAATTATACATATCTTTATATTTAAAGTGGGTCTCTTGTAGACGGTATGTTGTTGGGTCTTGTTTTTTGGGCCGCTCTGATAATCTCTGTCTTTTAATTGATGAATTCAGGCCATTGACATTCAAAGTAATTACTGATACAGTTGAATCAATATCTACCATATTTATTACTGTTTTCTATTTTTGGTCCTTGTTCTTTTTATTTTGGTCTTTCACATGTTTTCTGCACTGGTGATCTTTTTTTTTTAATTTTATTTATTTATTCATGAGAGACACAGGCAGAGGGAAAAGCAGGCTCCCCATAGGGTGCACGATGTGGGACTCAATCTCAGGACCCTGGAATCATGACCTGAGCCAAAGGCAGATGCTCAACCACTGAGCCACCCAGGCATCCTGGCATTTGTGGTCTTAAGTAAACATTTTGTATGATTCTATTTTCTGTCTCTCTTTTTTTTTTTTTTTTGACTTTTTAGTGGTTGTGCTAGAATTTGAAATATACACTTACAACTAATTTAAGTCTATTTTCAAATAATACTATACTGCCTCACAGACAGTGCAAATACTTTATAATAATATTTCTAATTCTTCATTCATATCCCTTGTATCACTGCTGTCATTCATTCCACTTATACATAGGTATTCATAACCATATGTGTATGCTTTACACACACACAAGCATACATAATTGAATATGTTATTGCTATTATTTTAAACAAATTGTTGCCTGTTAGATCAATTAAAAATATGAAAACATAGTAAGTTTCCTTGCACCCTCACTTATTCCTTCTCCAATGCTTTCTTTATACAGATCTGAGTTTCAGATCTACATCACCTTCCTTCTCTATTAGCGATATAGTTTCCCAGTTTTTGTTTGTTTAAGAAAGTCTTTATTTCTTCACTTTTGAAGGATAATTTTGGAGGATATAACATTTAGGTTGGTGGCTTTTTCCTCCCAGCATTTCAAATATTTCATGCCAGTCTCTTCTTGCTTGCATGCTTTCTGAGGAACAGTCAGATGAAACTCATATCTTTGCTCCTCATAGGTGAAGTGATTTTGTTCTTCTGGCTTCTTTCAGGATTTTTTTCTTTATCTTTGATTTTCTCCAGTTTGAATGCTATATGCTGAGGTATAGTTTTTATCAGAAGTTATACTGGTTGGTTTTCTCTGGGCATCTTAGATCTGTGATACGGTGTCTGATTTAAGGGAAATTCGCAATCATTATTGCTTCAAATCCTTTTTTTTTTTCCTGTTCCCTTTTTTGTGCTCTTCTGGTATTCCCATGACACATATGTTATACCTTTTGAAGCTGCCTCACAGTTCTTGGATACTCTGTTTTTTCTTTCTTTCTTTCAGTGTTTTTTTTCCTTTTTGTTTTTCCATTTTGGAAGTTTGTATTCACATATCTTTAAGTTTAGATGTTTTTTCCCCTTAGCCATTCTCAGTCTACTAATTAATCTATCAGAGACATTTTTCATTTCTGTTACAGTTTTTGATCTCTAGTATTTCCTTTTGATAATTTCTCAGAATTGTCATCTCTTTGTTTACACTGTCCATCTGTTTTTATATGCTGTGTACCTTATTGAATAGAGTTCTGAAGTTATTAATCATAGTTGTTTTAAATTCCTGGTCTGTTGGTTCCATATTCCTGTTATTTCTGAATCTGGTTCTGTTATTTGCTGTCTTTTCAAAGTGTGTGTGTGTGTGTATGTGTGTGTGTGTGTGTGTGTGCGTGTTTTGCCTCCAGTCTGCTTTGTGATTTTTTTCTTGACAGCCAGACTTGATGCACTGGTTGAAGGGAATTGCTGTAAACAGGCCTTTGGTAAAGTGAAGTGAAGGGAGGGGAAGCAGAAGCATTTCAATGTCCTGAGATCAGCTCTCTGACTTCAAGTGAGTCTGTGAATTGAAGACATATCACAAGTACTTCTCAGTCCCTCAGCCCCCTTCATGTAGGACTGGATGGCTAGAAGGGGCTAGAGTTAGGTATTTACCTCCTCCATATCAGTTAAGCTCTGATAAAACCTCAATGGCTTAGGTTCTGCTAAGAAAGTTTTTCTTGAGGGCAGGCCTTGTTAAGAACAGAATATTCTTATGTATTACAAAATTGTTCTTTTCCCCATCCTTTGCTATAAGCAGATGTTTTTCTCATATATATTATGAGAAGCTAGTCAAGCTGCTGGAGGTAAAACTCACAATACTGTGGGGGCCCCCAGTGACTGAGCTTCCCTGGAGTCTTTAGCCTTCAGACTTGCCCACTGTGTCTCCAGAAATTTGTCAAATATACCTCTGGTTTTCCTACCTTAAGAATGGTTCCCTTGGAGGTTTCTGCTCCAGTAAACTGATTCTCTGAATTCACCTGTCTCCGAATTGAGGGTGGTGGCTTGTCATGACTCATTTCCTTGATGGGGTTAAGAAGAGTTCTTGATTTTTCAATTTGTTCAGATTTTTACTTTTTTCTAGGAGGCAGTGGCAACTTCTATGCTTCTTTCATGCTGAACCAGAAACTGGAAGTTTCCAGTATCTTTATCCATGAAGTAGGCATAGTTTTTATATCACTAGAGTGTATAAATATTGTTCAACAGAAAAACTAGTGAAGTACATAGATATGAGAAACAATGTCTGTGCAACACTTCATTTTCTAGGCTCTCAACTGCCATTGATGAATGGAGAATATTTGTGATGAATAAAATCTCAACATTTTATGCAATATTCACTTAAAATCTGTGTTGAGGGGCCCCTTGGTGGCTCAGTCGGTTTAAGTATCCACTTTGGCTCAGGTAATGATCCCACAACCCAGAACCGATCAAGCCCCACATTGAGCTGCCTTCTGGGCAGGACGGCTGCTCCTCCCTCTCCCCCTCACCCCACTCAAGCTCTTTTTATTTCTCTCAAATAAATAACAACATAAAATAAAATAATAAAATAAAATAAAATAATAAAATAAAATGTCTGTTGAGAAGCATTCTGTTTAAGGCACTGAAGTGGACACCCACAATTATTTACTTTTCCTCATAAAATACCATTAAGATGGCAGAAACACGGGAGAAAGAGTTTACGTCAATCCTAGAATGGGAAGGAAAATTAACTGTTAGAATTTATGAAGGAAAAATGACAGTGAATTTTATGGGAAAATGAAGTTGAAGGATAAATTAGGGCAAAAGGTATAACAGCCAAGAAAGGGGAGGGGAGGAATCTACAACCCATTGTTCCTTCAGGAAGCGTTTCAGAGTCTCCAGGCTCAGAATCAATAGGTTTGGAAAGCAGGCTGAGTAAATAATTGAATCAATGAACCACCTTAACAACTGGCATAAACTTACTATGCCATGTCCTATCTTCACGCGTACAGTCACTGGAAGAGATGTGACCATGTTTGCCCCACTGAAAGCTGAGAAGATGATCTACTCATCAGAGAACACTATCTTTAAGAGATTTAAATACCCCTTATTTTGGCAGTGAGTAGGGGGATGTGCCCATATATCATATCCTGACATTCCTTCCCACATTCACAAAGCTCAAGTTATCCCTCCTGGTGAAAGAAGATATTAGTTTCTGTTGAATTAAGGAATTATTATCAACATAAAAAATCTGAAATATTAGCAAATAAAATTCAGTAGAACATTTTAAAGAGAAATAGTCCAAAATGAGGTGGGCTTCAGGTGAAAATGCAAGGAGAGATTGATACTGGGAAATACAGTAAGATCCTATTAACAGGCCATAAGAGAAAAACATATCAATCTATCTACTTTCAGTTCTTAAAAGAAAAAAAAATCTCCTGAGAGAAATAAACACAATGTTAACATGATAAATATATATATAAAAGTGAAAATCAGTATTATGCTTAAAAACATTCTGAATGAACCCAACAGTGGGAAGGACATTCACTGATATCACTATTATTAGCATTATTCTATAAGTATAATCTATGCAATGATATAAAAAATAATAAGTTGTAACAGATATAATAAGATAATAGATAAATGGGGCATTGAAAATAAAATACTTTCTCTATGAATTGGTTGCAGGTCTATATAAATATATATATTTTTTGCCATATCAAGTTCATTAATTTTCCAGTTCAGATTTTTGATGCCTCTAAAATTTTTTGTGTGTGCTTGATTTTTCAATTTCTGATAGAGGAGTATTTAAAAATCTTCTAAAAATCCTGTTGTAGGTCTGGCCACTTCATGGTACATTTCTATTGGTTTTGCTTTAAAAATTCCCTTTATGTTGTTAAGTTTATACAAGTATATAGTTCTCCTGGAAGTGACTTCAGGTTATGTAGTTTCTTTAGCATTAAGAATGTGTGTTTCAACTTAAATTTTATTTTACTGATAGTTATATGCCCTTCTCCCACCAGCCATCTTTCTTTTAATATTTTTCTACCTTTTCTATTAAATGCTTGATTTTGGTTTTGTGTTAGACATATATTATGAGCATTTATATTTTTGTAATTATGATTTTACCTAGATTCATTTTCAACTTACTACTTTTACTTCTCAGCTTATTTTCTTCTCTCACATTTTGTAGAATTGATAAAGTTTGTTTCATACTTCAAAGTTTTTTCTCTACTAAGTAGTTGTTTATTTCATTTATCTTCTCTTAAGTTATAATCAATTTCCAAATACATAGATAACTGATATTTTATAATAAATGTAAGATTTTTTTTAAAGATTTTATTTATTTATTCATAAGACACAGAGAGAGAGAGAGAGAGAGAGGCAGAGACACAGGCAGAGGGAGAAGCAGGCTCCATGCAGGGAGCCCGATATGGGACTCAGTCCCTGGTCTCCAGGATCACACCCTGGGCTGAAGGTGACGCTAAACCGTTAAGCCACCTGGGCTGCCCAAATCTAAGGTTTATTTAAGATTCCTGTCTGTTTTCGAATATAAAAAAACCTTTTCGAGATGTAAATGGTCCTTGGCTCATGCTGATAATGTTGTCTAGAGTATTTGTCTCTAATAGTTTTTAAGCACACATAAAATTTGTCGTCTTTAATTTTTACACCTAATATTTAAATTAACCTCCATTTTGAGGGGGTGCTTGGGTGGCTCATGGGTTAAGTACCCAAATCGTGCTTTCAGCTCAGGTCATGATCTCAGAGTCAGGAGACCCAGCCCCCTGTCAGGCTCCATGCTCAGCGGGGTGTCTGCTTAAGGATTATGATTCTTCCTTTTCTTCTCCCTCTGCCCCTCCCCACACTTGTGTGCGCATGCAGCACACATTTATGCTCTCTAAGATAAATGAAAAGATTTTAAATAATAATAAATAAAATAACCTACATTTTTAACTAACTTCCTTATCATTGATTCTTAAGACCCATGCCTTCTAATTTGTTAACTCTTCTTTCTCAGATAATTGTTTAATAATGCTTTTAGGGAGGGATTGCTGTTTGATAAACTCTCTTACAAATTTTTAAAAATATCTTTGTCTAGTTAGGCTGAGTTTAAAATTCTTTGTTTCAGGTATTTTCTTCACAGGACTTTATATCTATCTCTCCATTGTTTTCTGGCCTCTGTTGTTGCCGATAATTAAATCTCCTGCTGGTTCTCCAATTGCTATTTTTATGAGGTGACCTCAATTCTCACCTTGATTGCTTGCTTGCTTTCTTCCCTCCCTCCTTTCCTTCCAATCTCTTTTTCTTCTTTCTTTCTCATGATTACTATTTTGTAGTTTCAATAAATATGCTTGGATTTTTTGTATGTATCCTACTCCGTTTTGGAATCCACTTTTCTTTAATCTGAGGACTCTGTTCAGTCCTGAAAAAATGCTATATGTAGGCTTTTTAAATATTAGTTTCACTCCATTTTCTCCATTCTGCTTCCAGAGAAGCACACCAATAGTATATATCCAGAGAGAGAGGGATATTTGTTTTAGGGAATTGGCTCATGTAATTGAGGGGGCTGGCAAGTCAGAAATTCATAGGCCAGGGATGGCAAGATGGGAATTCAGTTAAGAGTTGACGTTGTAATCCTGAGTCTGAAATCCATAGAGTAGGCCAGCAGTCTGGAAACTCAGGTAGAATTTCCTTATCTGGGCAGCCCGGGTGGCTCAGTGGTTTAGCACCACCTTTGGCCCAGAGTGTGATCCTGGGGACCCAGGACTGAGTCCCGTGTCAGGCTCCCTGCATGGAGCCTGCTTCTCCCTCTGCCTGTGTCTCTGCCGTTCTCTCTTTCTCTCTCTCTCTCTCTCTCCCCATGTCTCTCATGGATAAATAAATAAAACCTAAAAAAAAAAAAAAAGGAAAAAAAAAAGAATTTCCTTATCTTGAAGAATTCCTTCTTTCCTGGAAAACTGCTCTTAACCGTCTTTAACTGATTGGATGAGGCCCACCTATGTTATGGAGGTAATTTGCTTTACTTAAATTCAGATGATTATGATCATTAATCACATCTACAAAATACTTTCACAGCAGCATTTAAACTGGTGTTTGACCAAACACTAGGCACTACAGCCTAGATAGTTGATGCAAAGAATTAACCATCATACCCTTTCTGCAAATCCAATAAAAAAATGCTAGAATATGTCAGTCTATTCTTGATAGAAATTGATTACTTTTTAATTTTTTTACTCTTTGATATTTCTAATGTCATTTTATTTATGCTAGGTTTTGGGTGAATCTTCTAATTCATGAATCCTTGGCAGATATTTTTTTTATTTTCCAATATATATAGATTTAATTTCAAAGACTATGCTTTTCATTTCTAACACACACAATAGGTTTTTAAAATATATCTTTCTGTTTTTATATCATTTCTGCTTTTGCTTCATAATCTTTGTTTATTTTTAAGAAAGAAAAACATTATTTGATGCATAATTATGTCTTTTAAGGAATTATCATTTTGAGCATTAATATCTGATTTAATTTAAAGGTTCTTTTTCAAATTCTGTAAATAAATACTGTATCTGAAATTAAATCTGTATCTATGTTTCTTTTGTAGTATTCTATTCTTTTCATACTTTTGAAATTTTGGCTTAACTCATTTTAAGCAGAAAAATTTATGTTTTTAATTTTGTTTGTCTTTTTTTTTTTCCCACTCTCCCTTTCTTATCTAAAAATCTGGATATTGCCTCCATCTGATTGTTTATAGCTCCCAGGCAAAAACTAGGTTTGCGATCCTTCTCTGCAATGATATTAGGATATTTACACATTTATTCACAAAATAGATGCTGTTTTTTTCACTTTCTTGTCATCAGAATTCATCTGCCTTCTGGCCTACCTGGACCCAGATTTCCCTATGCAGTCATTAACCCATGCCGTGGCAGTAATCCCAGGCTCTCCTGCATGTCGTTAAGACAACCCTAAGTCCCTGGTTTTAAGTGTGGGTCTCTATCTTGTTAGATTACCTTGTACGAAATACTCAGACTTCATTTCCTGGCAGGAACCAAGTTTCTGGCTGCCACTGCCTGCCATTTTTAAAGCTCTCAGCTTTCTGTACTCTTTGCATATGCAGAAATGTCTATCTGTGTTTATGAGCCCAGAGATAGCCTATTGATTATCTCATTTAGATTGTGTCTTTTATTGTTTTACATTTGTGTCATTTGGGAGAGAGAGTATGCCAAAGCATTAATTTATTGTGCCATATTTTTAGAAATATTTTTTGATGATTCATTAGTCTCACAATACTATCTAACCTCTCAAAATTTCGTAAGCTGATAAATTGATTTAAATTCGGTTGCCACAAATTCACACATTTTCCTCTTTATGCTTACCTAACACCCATGAGTCTTTCAGAAAGTATGTATTATCAATAATAAAATTATAAATGCTATACTAGATAGCAACAACTTTTCCCTCTCCTTGGGAAAATTATTTAGGGGAAAGGAAAAAGAAATTAAAAGAAAAAAGAAAAGGAAAAGAAGAAAAAAGCCCCAATTCTTAAAAGTAGCAATTTTGAAAAACCATCCAGCTTGTTAAAATGGAATCATAGCAATGATATTCATTTTCCAGACTTGTAGCTTTTATTGTCATCATCCTCATTAAATAGCATATAATTGAGTGTTCCTTTGGTATTTGGCACTGTTCTAGGTGTTTTAGTATTTAGCTAAGGAATTAATGAACAGTGGAAGCAAATCAGTACATGAGGTTTTTATCTCTCCAACAAATAGCCAAAATACACCCAGGGCAGCTTTTTGGAATTCAGACAGCCTAATACAATATAAAATGTTGTTAACTCTATCACCTCTGTGGTGATTGTTGCAGCCCTACAACAGTGCATGTTCCAATGTTCATGATCATTTATTGAATAATTAATTCAACAAATGCTTAGTGAGCACCTACTTTGAGATAAGCACTCCACCAGATGGAGAGGCAAATTATTCCATGTCAGTATCTCTGGCATGTGTCTCTTTACAATCTCTCTCATTATAATGCCTAGCTTATATTAAGCACTCAGTGAATAATTGTGGAAATTAATGAGTGAATGGATCAATCAATAAACAGAGAAGAAAAAAGCAATATAATTATAATACGTAGCTTTGTTCTTCTGATACAGAATATTAACCTTCTAAATTTTTAGCACAAAGTCAACACATAGAATAAATTAATTTATCCATTAATTGTCCCATAGGTTCTAGCCTATTTACTGATCACCAAACTCACTTTCTAATTTTCTAGGACTCAGAAGGCAACCACAACCCCAGACCTCCCTTACCCTTAGGGAGTTCCAACCCAAGCAATATGAGCAGAAATGATTCAGTGTGTAGAAGTGCAAGTTTGCTTACATTCTTTTTTTCTCCAACTAGCTAGAATAGTGAAAAAGTACCTGGGAGCCATATGTTGAAAAAGATGAAGGTATAGGATAGACAGAGGGATCACCAAATCCATACTTAGAGGAGAACTACTGAAGTGGAAAGGCTCATGCATCCTGTTAAGTCCACTAGAAACAGGCTTTCATTGTGCTAAGCAACTGAGGTTTTAGACTTGATCTGTTACAGCTGTTAGTGACACCTTAATAAATCAACTCTTCTCCCAAGGACAAGTTTCCATGACAGTGTAAAAACTGAACCATATGATTTCTTCATTATTATATGCAGATATTGTATCATTGCATAAGTTAGCAAATAAGGATTATTTTTTTACATATATTTTCTTATCTTCTTATAACATACATCCACTAGAGGTTAAATTCCACAAAGAATTAGGAGGAAAAATGCAAAAAAAAAAAAAAAATGCAAAAAAAAAAAAAAAAAGAAGAGAGACCATTTTGTCAGGTTATATGAGGGGATCATTTTGCATTTTGTGTTTTATCTTTCTTTAAAAAAAAACTAACTAAAATGAAGCATTACTAGTAGCCCTGTCATAGGGAAGATGGCAGTATTATAAAAAATGTTTACCACCAAATCAAATCTGAGGGCCTATTAGTCTATCAAATTGCCATTCATCTATATAAAGTCTGGTCATTGGCTAAAAGGAGTTCGGCAGTAGCAAACTGCTTGTAGGTATTAAACCTAGCAGAGTGTTCCTTGTCTCCCTGCTTTCACTGTACCATTTCTTGTTTCTGAATTGACTTTGCCTGTTTCTTCACTGAGTTACTAACTCATCATTTTGCCTCAGGCGTTGCCTTCTCAAAGGCTGCCCACCTCCAAGGTTGGACTGTGTTCTTTATACACCAGAATTATCTTTTCCTGTTTGTTTCACACATCAGTAAGCCCATAGATGGCATGGACTATGTCCTACTCATCATTCAATTCTTGATACCCAGCACAGTACTTGTTACATATACCCAGGCTTTAGTGAAATTTGTGCATGGCCAAAAGAGCTACAGGATAGGAAGGCTCACTTTTGGCTCTAGAAGGATAAGAGCGAGAGAGAAAAAAAAAAAAGAAGGATAAGAGAATATGAGTATGGACATACAGCACATCATTTGCTTTTAAGAAAAACAGGTTGTCTTTCCACAGTGCTGTGGAGAAGCAAAGTACCCCAGAAGAAGCAGTGCTACACTTAAAGGTGTTAAGGAGTTATATAAATTTTTAGGAGATTCCCAAGAAATACTATGTGAATTAGATAAAATGCATAAGTATAATATTGGGCACAGTGAAGTCTGGAAAAGTAGATTGTGAACAGATTATGAAGGACCTTGAATTATTTGCCATGTTATAGCACTTGATCTTCAATGATTAGAAATAAAAGATAATGTTTTAAAGATTTATTTATTTAATTTATTGAGAGAGAGCCCAAGTAGGGGGAGGGGCTGGGAGAGAAAGAGAGAGAGAGAGGCAGACTCTCTGCTGAGCGCAGGGCCTGGATGCCACAACCCTGAGGTCATGACCTGAGGGGAAATCAAGCATCAGGGGCTGAACCTACTGAGCCACCCAAGCGCCCTAGAAATAAAAGATCATTTAAAAAAGTTTGAAGAGGAAAGTGCCATCTATCATATCTTCTAGGAATTACATAATAAGGGATTGCATTATGATGCAAGAATGACATTGAAAAGATAGGAGTGCACAGGACAGATAACAAAGTAGATTAAGTCGCAGGGTCCAGTAATGAATTTTACTTTTTGGTAAAAAGGAAGCAGTCAACGATGGCACCAAGTCTCCAAATTTGGACACTCAGGGAACAACTGCTTCAATTTATCAATTGATCACATTCAGCTGCACCTAACAGCAATCCTAATTTACAGCAGCCAACACAGCTAGCAGATTACTTTTGCATGTTACAAGAAGTCTGAAGCTGAATGACGGTTGACATGGTTTCAGTAGCTCAACAAAGAGACAGACACATTTATGTGATTCTCTTGGCCTGTCCTTCCTAGGCACAAGCTGAAGCCTGAAGTATTAGCAACACATCTTCATTGGAGAGAAAAATAAGTGGGGGAGGGGAAATTTCAGTCCTTTTTTGCTAGAAAAATAAAAATCTGTATAAAACTTATATCTCGGCAGGCTTCAGCTCTGTTTCATTGGCTCAAGCTGTATTATTTGGGCATATCAAGCTACGTGAGGAGACTTAAGAAAGCTTTTAAAATCTGTAGCCTTCAAAGTGGCAAGCTTCAAAGAAGAGAGTCGAGAACGATAGTCTATAGTGTCTACCACAGTTAGCAATGGCAGTAAGGTGATTCAACTTTGAGATATTTTCATGAGATGGAAATAATTTAAGCAGAATGGACCAAGAGATTTTCAAGGACTCTTACAGATTAGTTAGAAATGCTGGAAGGATCTCCAGGTCTACACTAAAATAACACTAGATATTTTTCTGTAAACTATCCTAGGTGTTCCAATCAATCAGCTAGGAAGAGTATTGGTGGACAGAGCAGAATACAGCTGCATTTTCAGGCTCCCTAAAACTTTCCTGTCCAATATAAATATAATGTGAGCCACATAGGCAATTTTTATATTCTTGTGGAGCTTTACTTTTTAAAAAAGCTAAAATAGGGGGGCACCTGGGTGGCTCAGTGGTTGAGCATCTGCCTTCAGCTCAGGCCATGATCCCGGGGTCCTGGGATCAAGTCCCACATCTGGCTCCCTGCAGAGAGCCTGCTTCTCCTTCTGTCTGTGTCTCTGCCTCTCACTTTCTGTGTCTCTCATGAATAAATAAATAGATAATATAAAAAATAAGAAGAAAAACTAAAAAAGCTGAAGTAGGAAAATTAATTTTAATAAGACATTTTATCATATAAACATATACCAAATATAGTCATTTCAACATGTAATCAATATAAAACAAAATATTTTCATTAGTTTTTTTTAAAGATTTTATTTATTTATTCATGAGAGTCACACAGAGAGAGGCAGAGACACAGGTAGAGGGAGAAACAGGCTCGCAGGGGAGCCCCATATGGGACTCAATCCTGGAACCCTTGGATCACGACCTGAGCCAAAGGCAGATGTTCAACCACTGAACCACCCAGGCATCCCTCATTACTTTTTGTATTTAGTCTTCAACATCTTGTGTGTATTTTACACTTATAACAAATCTCAATTTGGACCAGCTATATTTCAAGGGCTCATTAGCCACTTGTGGCTAGTGGCTACTGTATTAGACTGTGCAGTTTTAATCATTGCAAAAGATCACTATAAATCTTAGAACCCCTAGGTGGCTCAGTCAGTTAAGCATCCAACTCTTGATTTTGGCTCAGGTCATGATTTCTGGGCTGTGAGACTGAGCCCTGTGTTGGGCTCCATACTCAGCACTAAGTCTGCTCGAGACTCTCTCTCTCTCTCTCTCCTACCTCTTTCCTGCTTGTGTATTTGTGCTCTAAATAAATAAATAAACAAATGAAATCTTTTACAACATCACTAGAAAAAAAAAATCACTAGAAATCTCAATCAAAATACCAGCAAATTATTTTATGGATATCAACAAACTAATTCTGTTTGAGACTCAATAGACAGAATTGCCAACACATTACTGAAGAGAAAATTTGGAAGACTGACACTACCTGACTTCGAGATGTACAATAAAGCCACAATAATCAAGATATTGTAGTGTTGGTGAAAGAACAGACAAATAGATCAATGGACCAGAATACAGAGTCTAGAAATAGGCCCCCATAAATTTAGGCAACTGATCTTTGACAAAGAACAAAGGCAATACAATGGAGCCAAGATGCTCTCTTTAACAAATGGCTCTGGAACACCTGGACATCCATGTGCTAAAAAAATGAATGTAGTTACAGACCTTATCCTTCATGAAAATTAACTCAAAGTGGATCACAGACATAAATGTAAAACACAAAACTGTAAAACTCTTAGAAGATAGCATAGGAGAGAATCCGCATGATCTTGGATATGGTGATGCCTTTTTAGACACAACACCAAAGACATGATCCATGAAAGAAATAATAGATAATCTGGACTTCATTAAAATAAAAAACTCCTGTTTTGCAAAAGACAACATCAAGAGGATGAGAATAGGACAGCCTGGGTGGCTCAGCAGTTTAGCGCTGCCTTCAGCCTAGAGCCTGATCCTGGAGACCGGGATCGAGCCCCACATCGGGCTCCCTGCATGGAGCCTGCTTCTCCCTCTGCCTGTGTCTCTGCTTCTCTCTCTCTCTCTCTTTCTCTCTCTCTGTGTCTCTCATGAATAAATAAAATCTTAAAAAAAAAAGAGGATGAGAATAAAAGCCACCGATTGAGAAAATATTTCAAAAAAAAAAAAAAAAAGAAGAAAGAAAAAAAAAAAAAACCTGAATCCCAAAAATATAAAATAAAGGCCTGTTATCTAAAATATATGAAGAACTCTTAAAAATCAACAATAAGAAAACAAATAACCCTTGGGGTACCTAGGCGGCACAGTCAGTTAAGTGTCTGCCTGCTGCTCAGGTCATGATCTCAGGGTCCTGGGATGGAGCCCTGCATGGGGCTCTGTGCTGGTTATGGAGCCTGCTTAAGATTCTCTCTCCTTCTCCTTCTTCCAGACTCTCCCTGCTTTTACTCTTTCTTTCTCTCTTTTTGCCTTTCTGTTGCCTTTACAGTTTTCCATGATTAGTCTCCAGTTTAATTAAACAACCACTAAGTACAAATGTAAAGTTGGTGACAAACAAAATTCAAAACATAAATTTTTCTGCTTGAAATGAGTTGTTAATTAGGGCACGTGGGTGGCTCAGCCATTTGGGCCTCTGACTCTTGATTTTGGCTCAGTCTTGATCTCAGGGCTCTGGGATCCATGAGCCCCATATCCAGCTCCCTGTACAGTGGGGAGTCTGCTTGTCCTTCTCCTTCCTCCTCTGTACTTCCCATTTCTCATACCGTCTCTCTCTCAATAAATAAATAAAATAAAGCAAATAACCCAATTAAAAATTGGGCTAAAGATCTTAACAGATACCTCATCAAAGAGGATACAGATAGCATATAAGATAGCAAATAAGCATACTAAAAGATGCTCCACATCCTATGTCATCAAGGAAATGCAAATTAGAACATTAGATATCACCATATATCAGTTACGATGGTCAAAATTCGGAATACTGACAAAACAAAATTCTGATAAGAATGTGGATCAACAGGAACTCTCATTCACTGCTGGTGTGAATGCAGAATGGTGCAGCCACTTTGGAAGATTAGTTTTGTGGTTTCTTAGAAAACTAGATATATGTTTGCCATCCAAAACAGCAATAATGGTCCTTAGTATTTACCCAAATGAGTTGAAAACATGTCTACACAAATACCTGTACGTGGTTGTTTACAGCAGCTTTATTCATAATTGCCAAAACCTGGAAATGACCAAGATGCCCTTTACTAAGAGGATGGATATAAGAATTGTGTATATCTAGACCCTGGAATATTTTTCACCACTAAAAAGAAGTGATCTATCTGGCGTGAAAAGACATGGAGCATAAGTGCACATTAGTAAGTGAAAGAAGCCAATCTGAAAAGGCTACTCACTGTGTGAATCCAACTATGTGACATTATACAAAAGGCATAACTATAGAGATGGTAAAATAATCGGTGGTTGCCAAGTGTTGTGGGGGAGTAGAAGATGAACAGGTAAAGCAAAGAGGATTTTTAGGGCAGTGAAACTATTCTGTGATTATATAATGATGAGTAGAAGTCGTTATCCATTTATCCAAACCCAGAGAACACCAAGAGCGAGCCCTAAGGTAAACTATGGACGTTGAGTGATTTTGATGGGTCAATTTAGGTTCGTCTCTGGTAGAACATGTGCCACTCCCATGAGGGATGTTGATAACGGGGGAAGCTACATATGTGTGGGGGCAGGGGCTATGTGAGAAATCTCTGTGCATTCCCCTCAATTGTGTGGTAAACATACAACTATTCTAAAATAATAACTTCCCAAAAAATGTCACAGAAGAACAAGAGAAAAGATAGAGTTAGATGCTCTCCTTGTTGAAGCATTTCCATATGAAGAACACAGTCAGAGAGTGGATTAAATGAATCTGTTATAAAGAAATCCGAGCTTAGACTGTCTTATGCAATGACATCTCATAAAAACAGAAAGTGGGGAGGGTAACAACTTTGTTGATGTTTTAAAAAACAGTTCCAAAATGATCTTACTTTGTTCCTGCCTGTTGGAGAAGGCAGAGTGGAATGCAGCTTTGGGAAACACAAAGGGCCGGACATCACAGGTGATGTAGGAACAAATTAGGGGCAGATGGGGCTAGGCAGGGAAAGATAAGGGAAAGGCCCCAGACTCAGGCTCCTACTCATCCCAAGAAAACAGATATGACAGTAAAAACAGAAAAAAAAATAAACCTGGCTCCCTAGTTCCAAAATGCTAGGGAGTATCCCCCTTTAATGGCTACCAAGTAATCACAGAAGTATGTCATTAAGGCCTTATCGATAGTCTCTGCTCAAACCAAGGAGGTACAAGAATCTCAAGGCCATGGGCTACCTGACTAGGCTCACAGAAATCCCAGATGTCAAGAAATATTATGGAGGAGCTATTAACCAGAGAGAAAGGAGCACCTTGTTTGGGCTCATGATATTTACAAAAACATCTTGTTTGGGGATCCCTGGGTGGCGCAGCGGTTTGGCACCTGCCTTTGGCCCAGGGCGCGATCCTGGAGACCCGGGATCGAATCCCACATCGGGCTCCCGGTGCATGGAGCCTGCTTCTCCCTCTGCCTGTGTCTCTGCCTCTCTCTCTCTCTCTCTGTGACTATCATAAATAAATAAAAATTAAAAAAAAAAAAAACTTGTTTGTTATCATGATAGCTCCAAGTCCACCATGTTTGTTCTAAATATCCACCCTGATGTTGACAAGAAATTTACCAAGTTCCCTGGTCAGTTTCCTATAAAAGACAAACCATAAAAGCCCTCAGTGGCAACCCTGTCAGGACCCCTCTCACCTTTGAGAGCTTTCTCTGTATCTCTACTTAATAAGCTTCTATCACTTTGCTCACTCTCTGTTGTCTGCGAGATTCATTCTTCAAGTCCGTGAGACAAGACCCAAGCTCCCCCATATCACAGGGACACATATTGCTTAACTTTACCAGGCATCAGGGCTGACTGCCAACAGTATTCTCTTGCATGATTCGGTGAATTCACATACTTTAGGCTGATGATAAATACCAAAGGGTCCTCACTGATACTAAGGGGATGATGAAACCAATACTTGGTACGAAGCATGAGATGGGGCTACTGTAATGAACGTGGCTGCTGCCTTCAGTGACAGGGCTCTGCCCAGTGCATTCGTGGAGGCTTCAGAACACCATGACTAGGGCAGTTGGAGAGCAGGCTTGAGTGGGGGGAAGGGAGGCTTTGTCTGGGACACAATCCCAACATTCCCAGACGGGACAGTCATTATTCTGAAGAGAATCAACTAGTCATGGGAGGAAATATAGCTAGAAGTCACCAAACACGTCCTCCCAGAATTCCTAGACTCTTCTAGAGAAATTCACCTTTGTTTTCAAAGGCTGCCCCAAAATACCACCTCCTCTGTGAAGCCATCCCTGATTTCTCCAAGAAAAACCCTTTACTCTCTTTTCTCTCTCCTACACCACCACAGCTACAGAAAATAACTGTTATATCACATGGATTTTAATAAGATATCCACTTATATTCTATATACCTAACTAGATAGACAAAATTCCTAAGAACATAAACTTAAGAATAGGCTCTTCAGCTACTGTCTTTCGACTGGTGACCACGTCTGACCAGTTGTAGGCACTCAATAAATATGAACATGGGTAGAATTTTCTTTTTTTATTTTTATTTTTATTTATTTATTTATATTTTTTGGAGGTAGAATTTTCTTACTTGTATCTAACTTCAGAGCTTACAGTTAGGAATATCAAGCTTTTCATTGTCAACACGGGGCAAAATGATCTTTCCTACAACCTTGTGGTACAAATGGAGCGAAATGTGATACAAATGTCGTGAAATGTGCACTCATGACAGACATTATATAAAATATTAATCCAAAAGTCACTCCGTCTTTAAGAATCACTAACTTATGCAAAGAGTTGCTCTATGACATAACAGTGACAGCCAACACTTCTGCAGCGCTTACCCCGTGCCAGGCTCTGTTCTCAGCACTTTCCTGTTTTGACCCACTTGATCCAAACTGCAGCTTGGAGATAGTTTCGATCATTATCACATCCATTGTGGACTTTAGACAATTGCATCACAAAGAGTTCAAGTCACCTGCCTAAGCTGGTGGAATTACGCAGCACAGTTAGACTCAAACCAGGCTTCCAGGGTTGGAGGCTTACCTGCCACAACGTGCCATCTTTCCATGAGCCTAACAGGATGGCAGGCAGGCGGCCTTGCTTCCCAGCAATAATGCTAACAAAGCTGCCAGCCCTTCATCTCATCACCACAAAACGGGGGTCCTGAGGGGCCATCCAAATCCAATGGACCTACACTGCCCTCCCCAGAGAAGCATGCTTTATAACAGCACCTGAAGGACCATTCAGATAAATACCAGAACACACAGGTGAGAAAGGAGACCGTCATAGGCTTGCAGGGCCGGGGTGGCCTCAACTGAACACGGTGAGCCACAGGGAGTAAAAACCCAAAGCAGAGTCACTTGAGTCAGTGTCTCCTCGAAGAATCTATTGTGCCTGTGGGTGACACCCAGAAGGCTGAGCTCTGTTTGTGTTTCCGCAGCAAGTTGAATAGATTTTTTCAATTGCGGTTTGTTTTGTGGAAAAGATGCATAATCACAGAATACTAATGCTGGCAATGACCTTAGCTTTGAGTTGAACAGCTTCATCATAGAGTCCATGCCTGGAGGGACAATGTATCTTTTTATGTTTGTTTAGGTTTTTGTTTTTACAATAACAGCATGTGGTAGAAATGTAAGCTATCTCTGGGATTCACCATTTTGAACACTTGGAGGCATGGAAATGAACTGCAGCGATACTTTATATGCGCCCCCTCTCTCCCACCCCCCTGCCTGCTAAAATGCCCCTGTGCTTCACGTTCAGGGAATTTGACAGTTTTAATTAAATAATTAGAAATGCTGGGAGCAGATACAGGGGATCACAGGTCACAGATCCCAGTGAAGTGAATAGTGAATAGGGTTTAAGGTAGGAAGAGATACAAGGGAGATTTGGCTTCAGAGGGACTAATTTTTACTCTGGATATATTGCTGTGTTTCTATCTTGATGGTTTCCCTTTGAGATAATGTGGGATTTAGGGATAAAAATATCCTATGCCATATGTGAGAGACATGTTGTACTTTAGAAATCTCAAATGATATAGGTTTGCCTGTCAGATGAATGATATAAGGACTTCTAATTGGCACAAGAAAGCAGTCTTTCCCTTAAATCTTCTCCTCTGGCTTGAGCACATATGCTCAGAACTAGTCACATGTGTCTTATGCCTTTCTCTGCCTTAGCAATTTTTGAGACTCTGAGTTTTCTGCTTGGATGGTGCACAGTTCTCTGTTCCTTATCAACTTGGCAGCCGAGCTCAGCTGCCTTCCCCTTAAAGCAAAACCAGAGCTGCTCTCCCTCATCCCTCTCCTTGTGGAAGCTAATCAACTAAAGCTGATCAGGAGCTTCTTACAGTGACATCAGGGGCTTACGTCGTAATCACTGATAAAGCAAAGTAATAAAAATGGAGATGATTTTCTGCAGAGCTAACAAAAAGAGAAGGAATTTCTAAAGATGATGGCAAGTCTCCCCTGTGTCGAAGCTAAATGAGACAGTGATCAGAAGGGGATTTCAAAAGTCATTGCTTGAGTTCATAATATTGGCTACCTATACTTGGACGAAGATAGTCATAGAATGGAAATCTAAAATATTTACCTGGTTGTAGCTAATAGACAATACTTCTTTGAAGGGGAAGCCTCTAGAAAGAGATTGCCTTTATAATCCACAGGAAAGGAAATGGATGTTTTAAAAAGAGCTTTTGGACATGATGTGTTCAAAAATCAAACCAAGTTTCATTTCAGAATCATGAAGAAGTTCCCACAAACGTCACCACACATGCAGCGTAGAGGTCATTTATTGGTGTTCATAGAGCAGAATTATTAGTACCATGTGACCTTAGAGATCATTTTATCCAATATTCTATAGTTCATTATGGTAAAGTAACTTGCCCACAGTCATAATTTAGGTAATGACAAAATAAGAAGAGTCCCGTTTCATGATTGCAGTCCTGAGTGTTTGACCAATATTCTTCTGCCTCTTGATCAAACTGAGAATCCAAAGTCAAGATATAATTTTTTCAAAGAAATTATGATTTACTCAATGAATGTGTATAAACTATATTTTGTGCCATTTTAGAAGCAGGATGTGAGAAGTGTCCTCTCCAGATACCCGTGGGTATTTTATCTGGTGTCCTAGAATCACTGGGACTTACCCTTTGGATGTTTTCATGTTCTCTGACTCTTTCAGAGACACCAGGACATGAATTTAATTCCCCAAGGTGAATGGTAAAAACCCCAGACATCGACATTTATAGCATTGCCCAGTGCATGTCAAAAGCACATACCATAGAGGCATGCAGAGTTCATCATTTCAACAGAAAAAATTGCCATAAATCAGTATAACTTAAATGGCGATTTACTCGGTAGGACCTCTACATCACACAGAATGTGTACTTTGATTGGCCAGAAAGTGGAGCCTGCAGAACAATTCACATGCATTGAGAATAAGACCTAGAATTGATGTGGTCTTTTATATTTTCAAAGTCTCTCACAATCATTCATTATTTAGATTCAGGCTGAGCTTGGGAGCTGACACCCCATGCTGAGCACTCTTGGGGAAGAATGAAAGCCAATAATAATACACACCAGAGTTATGGGAGGTCCTGGCATCCCAGCTTCATCCAGACCTCAGATTGCACAGGAGTTTTTGCCTACTCCAGACTGGGATCTTGTTTAATTAATTTATTTCCCGAATACCATTTGAACTCTGCTATGTGACAACCACTATTCTTGATGTTGGAGATTCAGTGATGGAAGCAGAACAAATAAGGTCACAGACAAGGTCTTTGACTTCATGATGCTTATGTTCTAGATGAGAAGGGCAGGTAATAAGCACTTAAACACCTACATGAGATCACTTCAGATAGTGAGAAGGGATGCAAACAAGAAATCTGAGTAAATGGGTAGAATGAGATTGATGGAAATGGTTGAGAACAGCCACTTTCTTCTAGACAGGGTAGCCAAGGAAAGCCAGTTTGGGATGACATTTAATGTAGAACCTGTGTGATGAGAACCTGTGTGATGTAGAACCTTCCAGCCAGAGGAAGAATTAGGAAAGAGAGTCCCCAGTGGATGTCTTAGGAAGAGAAGCGGCTTGGAATGTTCCTGGATAGGAAGAAGGTGACCACTGTGACTGGTGCAGGGAATGAGGGTACAATAAACATTTGCTGGTTTCTGCAGTCCTTTTCCCAATGATTAGACAATTTCTTACCCAAGACATTCCACTGGGAAGCAGAATTTCCTTCCTGTATGGAAACCAAGAACCTGATTTTCTTTCTTCTGCAGTGTTTCTATGCCAATACTAAAGAAGGCAGTAAAGGCCGCAAGCATGTGTCTCAGGTCAGACCAATTGGCCATACCTTATACTTGGAGCTAGAAATGTATGATGAGATCTAGTAGTGACAGAGGTACCAGCAGAGGCTTCTAACATCTAAGATGGCACCCTCAGAGCAAGCTCTGATATCTGTGCTCACGGAAGGCAACAGCTATGTCCCATGAGAATGGATCTGGATGTTACTGTCTTAAGAGTCACTCTGCTCTTCCCAGTTTTCACTGCTTGGTTCTCTAGAGTTCCCAGTAAGTCTATGAACATCCTAGTAGCCTTCCACAAGTTTTATTTTATGCTTGAATCACTGAGTTGGTTTGGTTACTAGTAACTAAAACCCTTTTCAGATTGATGCAAAAATTGGTTCCAGGAGCCAGGAGTGGCTGCATATAACATCATGGAGGAGAGTGGGAATTTCTGCCTTGGTTAGAGTGGAAGGCAATAAAAATCAGCTAGTATTAGGGAATCTGACCTTAGCATTTCAGGGCAAGCAGTGGTGAAGAAATTAATCGAATTATCACCTGTAGTCATGTGAAATGAAGCGACATCAAAAGCAGAACTCTGGGGAACTGTGTGGACTCTTCCAAGAAGGGGTGGCTGACTTGAAAGATTAATATGAGTGGTTGTTTCTCCTCCTCTTCCTCATTTCTTTTTTGAGAGAGATAAGGGCACATGCATGGTGAGAGGAACAGAGGGAGATGGAGAGAAAGAATTTTAAGCAGGCTCCACATCCAGCACCTAGCTCAATGCAGAGCTCCATCTTATGACCCTGAGACCATGACCTGAATGGAAATCAAGAGTTGGATGCTTCACTGACTGACCCAACGAAGTGCTCCATGAGGGGTTGTTTCTAACAATGCTGGGAAGCTAAAGAAAAAGGACCAAGGATCTGAAGTTCCTACATCTTTCAAACAAGCTATAGACTGATTCTCTGTGTCTATGCTAAAAGGGATTTTTATGACTGCATTAAGGAGACTCTCTCATTTCTTGCCACGTCAAGGCTGAAATACCTTTTTTCATATTGCACCAGAAACCTGATCTAATAGGCTCCATGATTATAAGCTCCTTTAAATTTACGGTCTCACAAGGCCTCCTATGAGAATTTTAGGACATTTACTAGGAAAGTATATATGACCTTGAGTATTGGAAAAATATCTTAAGGAAAGCTTGAGAAGATTTAGAGTTCTCTGAACTATTCCTTTCCCCACCCTTGGCAGCATCCAAACCCTCATTAATGCTCTTTGTGAAATGAGCAGCCTTTCTCTTATCGGGAGTGATTTACCTATCCTTCCAAAGACATTATGCAAAGTGACCTGCAAGGGGAAGCCAACTGTCCTCATGTCCTAGTGGCAACCAATTCTCATTGTTTCAAGACTACTGATTAGATCCAAATCCCAGTGTGCCCCAGGAATGGTGCAAATGCAAACTTCACCTGGGGAGGACAAAGCTCACAATTCCCCCAAACTATTAAAACTTTTATTTATTTATTTTTCATTTTAAAAAATACCTGTGCAATATGCATGAAATAGACACCCAGGGCAAAGAGGGTAGATTATTTTGGATGAGGGTGAATTTACCAATATAGATTCATTGATCAAGGATTTTTGGCTGAGGGTGCTAACTGGGATAGACAAAGCTGATTCTACATTTTCACAGGGTTAGTTAATTGAATCCTAGATGTAATAGTGACTGTATTTCTGAAGGGCCCCAAATACACAGTACCAGATTCCTTGTCTTACTGAAGAATGATCTTAGAAAGGAAGCAAAGAGTAAAGATGGAGGCAAATTATCACCTACTTAGACAGGTGGCCTACTTACTGATAGAGACCCCTGGGAAGCCAGGTATGCTTACTAACACCAACCCCCAGACTTGACAAACTACTTCATGGAATCACAAAAGTGCTGAATCAGGAAAAACCTCCCCAAATTTCCTTCCATCCACACTCCTCCATAGGCCAGTAATTAACTATTTAAAACTATGTGTCTACTCATTTTCGTATGGTGTGCACAATCTAGCAACATAAACTAATGTAAATATAGCAAATATTTTTTCTCATTCCTAATGCTTAAAAAGGTTATAAAGGTTTATGAAATTTCCCTATAGTTTGGGGCTCATGCCTAACCACTGACATACCAAGAGCAGGCTAGTGGGGTCTGTCAGCTTGGTTTCAAACAATAAGAAGACACTTTAAGACAATTAAGAACTACAACAATACTTACTAAAAGTTGGTCTGATTTTTATTACCATTCATCAGTAATTCTAAAATGTCAGTGATAAAATACTCCTTTCTGATAAAATATTTTGTTGGTTTAAGTTTGAAACAATTGTTACCATTAAATTTTAACAATGTATGAGCTTTACATTTACACACTTATCTATCCTTTATTTTTACCTAGAAAGTGATTTTGAGCACTCCTACAGAAAGGCAGGCCTGACACAGGAAGATTCCTCTATATACATTTGTTTCAAAAGCCACTATATAAGTGTTTAGAATTGTTCAAGTTTGTTTCAAGGGCAACTTGTATCCCCAAGCTCTGCTGTACTGCATATCCCTGCATTTAAACCATAGATTCAAATAAACAGGATGGCACAAGTGATTGAAAAGGCAAAGAAACTAACTTTAGTCTCTTTGATTCTACATGTGCAAACACTGAAGTTTTCATTTGTGTTTAATGTTTGCAAGAAGGAAGCAGAATACCAACTGCGAGATGTAGTACTTTTGTATAGTTGATCTAAATTTCAGTTCAGACTTAAAGCATTTTGCTGGACTTCAATAGTATCTTTAAAATACAATTTTTTTCTTCCTTTTGGCTTACTTATTTTATGCAAAAATAATTATTATACTGATTATTATTACATAGTTATTATGAGAAATAATTTTATCATACAGAGGAGGGGTTATTAGTAAAAAATTCACTCTTGGGGCACGTGGATGGCTTAGGCAGTTAAGCATCTGACCCTTGATTTTGGCTCAGGTCATGATCTCAGAGTTATTAGATGGAGTCCTGTGTCAGGCTCTGCATTCAGCGAAAAGTCGGCTGGAGAGTCTCTCTCCTTCTCCCTCTGCCCCTACCCCTTCTGACATACTCTCTATTTCTGTTTAAAATAAATAAAGAAGTCTACAAATTCACTTTGGGTAGCAAATACCTATTAGCCATAATCATATCTCCTTAAAAAAAAACTAAGGTAGAAAACTGAGGCAGACTTCCATTTTTAGGTCCCAACACTGAAAAAAAGGGTACAAATCTGCTAACAATGCATGTGGCTGGCCTTTCTTGCTAGCTGGCATATTTTAACTAAAGCCTTGCAAGACCACCTTGTGCTTTATTCCCTTTTTGACTTATGACACCAGCCTTTTGGCTCTAATCTGTGACCTGTGCTTTGTAGAGGCCCAAGAGCCTTTGCTTGATTCTTTCCTTGTGCAGGAATAAGCACTGGGGTGCCTATGGCTTGGTTGGTTATGCATCTGCCTTCAGCTCAGGTCATGATCTCAGGGTCCTAGGATTGAGCCCTGTTTCAGGCTCTCCACTCAGCAGGTAGTCTGCTTCTTCATCTTGCTCTGATCCTCCCCTCTGCTCATGCTCTCTCTCTCTCTCTCTCTCTCTCTCTCTCAAATGAATAAATAAAAAATCTTAAAAAAAAAAAAAAAAAAAAAAAAAAGAAAGAAAGAAAGAAAAGAAAGAAGCACTTACTTGTAAAGTGCAGTCAGACCCTGAGGTCAAATTATCCATGGGTGATTTAAAGCCTCTTACTCAAACTACAACAATATATTTTTTTTAAGATTTTATTTATTTGACAGGGAGAGTCAGAGAACACAGCAGGCAGAAGAAGAGGGACAAGCAGGCTGCACACTGAGCAAGAAGCCCTATAAGGGGCAGGGTCCTGAGATCATGACTTGAGTGAAAAGCAGACACTGAACTGACCGTGCCACCCGGGGCCCCCAAACTATAAGAATTTAAAGCCAATTGTACAACTATAAGAAGTTGTCCAGATCAATCAACACAACCTCATTAAAGTACCCTGCTTAGACACAAAGCAAAGGAAGGCCCAATGTCACACATCCTGCCTCCATCAAAACTAGCCCATCTGTATTTTGTGAACCCAAATTCCATTCTCTTAAAAAATGTCTCAGTCAGGACGCCTGGGTGGATCAGCAGTTGAGTGTCTGCCTTTGCTCAGGGCATGATCCTGGGTTCCGGGATCAAGTCCCACATTGGGCTTCATGCAAGGAGCCTGCTTCTCCCTCTGCCTGTGTCTCTGCCTCTCTCTGTGTGTCTCTTGTGAATAAATAAATCTTAAAAAAAAAAAAAAAGTCTCGGTGAAGGCACTGTGCCAGAAATCTTTTGTACTATGGTATAATAAAAAAAACAAAAACAAAAACAAAACAAAACAAAAAAAACACAAAGAGAAGAGTGCTAGAATGGATTTATGGTAGCCTATTCCAACACACCCCTGAAACCAATCTATGGCCCTGAAAGAACCCCAGAAGACAGAATCGCTCCCAAGTCTTGAGAAATACTTGTGGGAATTGAAGGTAGAGAGCCAGGTCTTTGGGAAAAACTTTAGGACTGTTTTGGTAGCTCAGAGCTGCTGCTGAGTGGAAGAGCATGCTGGTGAGATGGGCCCCTTGACTTTCAGAGGAGACTAGAGGATCCTGGGGTGGTGGAGGCTGAAAAGAGGCACTATCCTGGCAGAAGCAAGGGGGTGGCGGTGACCATGAGAGGCAGAAGCCCAGCATTCCCCACCTATGAATGCCTGCTCATGGGATCATGGATCAGATAGATGTAGAACTCCACGAAAGCTTCACCACAACACTTGTCCTAATGGGAAAATTAGAGGCTGGCCAAAGAATAGCCTGGTTTAAGAGACCTCACATTAGAGTTACAACTCTTCACTTAATTCTCTGAAGTGGTGAGTCACTTTATAAACCCAGAATCATAAATAAATAAATAAATAAATAAATAAATAAATAAATAAATAAATAAAATAATAAACCCAGAATCAAGAGGGTGTGGCAACTTTGAGTAAGGGCTGCATAACATCTGATTGACATCCAGGATAAGGGAAGGATCTGGGCAGAGCTTTCAGTGTGCCTTGGGGCCCTGACTGCTATTACCATCTGCAGACCAGAGTGAGACTCAAAGGAGGAATTTGATCAATAGTTTGCAGTTGAGTCAACCTCACAAGAGGTTTCAGGGTATCTCAAAAGCTTCCCATATTTCCTGAGTTCCTAAATGTGATTGCAAGGATTATCATTTCCAATAGCTTTTTGATCTCTTCAGCAAGGAGTTCTGATAGGAAGAGGCAGATAAATACAAAACAATCCCTGTTGATAAGGGTTCTGTCCTCATCAAGGTCTTGATAGAGGTGGGAGAGCTAACACCATCCCAGCTGCATTTTTTTGGTATGTGAGAGGCAGAGGGAGAGAGAGACTCTTAAGCAGGCTTCATGCCCAGCACGGAGCCCAACACAGGGCTTGACCTGAGCTCATAATCCTGAGCTCATAACCTGAGCTGAAATCAAGAGTTGGGCACTTGAACCAACTGAGCTACCCAGGTGTCCCTCAACTGCATTTGACTCTGGTCTGATTAGTGCATATAATAAAATGACATAGAATTATGGCTCATTTATCTGGGTCATTATTCTAATCCTAGGTGCTTTTCCAGGTATGTCTCTTTGTTATAATAAATCAAAAAGAACCCTGGAATTTAGTATGCAGTCCTCATGTCAGTTCAGGTCAGTCTTTGCTGCCAAATTGGCTACTAAAACTTACTTTTCAGATTTTTTTTTTAATTTCATGATTCCAGACGAAAACGCCCTTCCATTATACTCAGTTATCAGGTTATGTTTTCTCATCCTGTTCAAAGGCATTACCCTTCCTGCCTATGTCTTAAGTGCTGTCATTTTCCAGCACTGAATTCTAAATCTACTTCTCTTCTAACTCAATGAACTCCCTTTGGGTATCTTTATCTATTACTCTGGATTTAATTTCTATCCAACTTTCATAATCCCAAGTCTGTAACTCCTGTCCAAGTATCTTCCGTGAACACTAGTTTCCATATACCTGATGGAATGCCATTTAACTCCACTACAGACAGACCAACCTCATCATATTCAAAATGAAACCTGTAATCTTCCATTTAAATTTCTTTATCTCACCAAACAATAGCCATATTCACACCAGAACAATCCCTTAGGCCAGAATACCGAACATGATGGCTGTCTGTCCAGGATCAAGAAGCCAAGGGGTCCACTCCCTGCTTGGCCTATAAATTTCAGCATAAGATTTTGTGCAAATCATTAACATTCTTGAGCCTAAACTCTATCACTTATAAAATGGGATATATTTAATTGGAAGGCCTGGGTTTCAGACCTGGTATTACCACTTACTAAATGTGAGACTTTGATCAGGAAGGCTTTGATTGTGATTGACAACTCAGAGCTGGTGGCCACTCAGGCTGGAAGGACAGCATCCTTGGGTCTCAACTTGCTCAGCCCCACAGAGAAGCTTTGTTTGGACCAGGTTTAATTCAGCACCAGTGCCCTGGAAAATGATCAGAGGCATTTTTGAAAGTTAAATGTGCAAGGGGAGAGCTTCCTGAGCAGGGTAACCCCTTCATCTACTTCCTTCCTTTTAAAGGCTTTCAAAGAGTGTGGCGTTTTAGAAATTCCTTTTTTTTTTTTTTTTTTAACTTAAAGTCTTTTCAGTTCCAGCATGTCTAACTCTTGTCTCATTATAATTTCACATATTTCTATGAAAGAAACCTGACAGTGACAGAACATTTGAGGGAAGAATGGAAGGAGGGTGGGCATGTGGGGGAGTGAAGAAGCAGAAAAAGGAGAGGAAAAGAGATGTGCCTATGGCTAAGAGTCCTCAGTGGGCTCCTCTGGGTGCTGCTTTCAGAGAGGCCAGCATCTCAGCCATATGGCAACACAGTCTCTTGGCATTATCTTCAGAAGACATCCAGAACATTAATAGAAAATGGGATGAAATCATCTCAGCTTAAATAGCAGAGAAGTAGCCCAATTTCACCCTAAATCGACAAAATAGTTAGCTCCTTTACAGGGAGTTTTAACTGATGCTGAACATATATATCTCCACCTATGTTCATCACTGCAATCCATGATGTATTTTCTTTATAGAGGCACCAAGTTCTTACTAATTCATTCATTCATTTATTTCTGACTTCATTCCAAAGAGTAAATTGAAAGGTGCTATAAATAGACTGTGTGTCTGTGTCTCCCTCCAACCCCAATCATATGTTGAAACCTAACCCCCAGAGTGATGGCATTTGGAGGTCTGGCCTCTGCAAGGTGATTAGGTTATGAGTGGAGCCCTCACAAATGGGACTAGTGTCTTTATAAGAGCTGGCCAGAGAGCTAGTGCTTTCTCTTTTCATAGTGTGAGGATACGATAAGACATCAGCAGTCTATAAGGGGAAGAGGGCTCTCACCAGATCCTCACTGTGCTGGTATCTTGATCACAGACTTCCAGCCTCCAGAACTGTGAGAAAGTTCTGTTGTTCATAAGCCATCTGGACTATGGTACTTTGTTATAGCAGGCACATGAGAAAATGCTCTGCATCACTTGCCATCAGGGAAATACAAATCAAAACCACAATGAGATACCACCTCACACCAGTGAGAATGGGGAAAATTAACAAGGCAGGAAACCACAAATGTTGGAGAGGATGCGGAGAAAAGGGAACCCTGTTACACTGTTGGTGGGAATGTGAACTGGTGCAGCCACTCTGGAAAACCGTGTGGAGGTTCCTCAAAGAGTGAAAAATAGACCTGCCCTACGACCCAGCAATTGCACTGTTGGGGATTTACCCCAAAGATTCAGATGCAATGAAACGCTGGGACACCTGCACCCTGATGTTTCTAGCAGCAATGTCCACAATAGCCAAACTGTGGAAGGAGCCTCGGTGTCCATCGAAAGATGAATGGATAAAGAAGATGTGGTTTATGTATACAATGGAATATTACTCAGCCATTAGAAAGGATGAATACCCACCATTTGCTTCAATGTGGATGGAACTGGAGGGTATTATGCTGAGTGAAGTAAGTCAATCGGAGAAGGACAAACATTGTATGTTCTCATTCATTTGGGGAATATAAAAAATAGTGAAAGGGAATAAAGGGGAAAGGAGAAAAAATGAGTGGGAAATATCAGAAAGGGAGACAGAAAATAAAGACTCCTAACTCTGGGAAATGAACTAGGGGTGATGGAAGGGGAGGAGGGCGGGGGGTGGGGGTGAGTGGGTGACGGGCACTGAGGGGGACACTTGACGGGATGAGCACTGGGTGTTATTCTGTATGTTGGTAAATTGAACACCAATAAAAAATTAATTTATTAAAAATAAATAAATTAATTAAAAAAAAAGAACATGAGAGACTCCTAACTCTGGGAAATGAACTAGGGGTGGTGGAAGGGGAGGAGGGCAGGGGGTGGGGGTGAGTGGGTGACAGGCACTGAGGGGGACACTTGACGGGATGAGCACTGGGTGTTATTCTGTATGTTGGCAAATTGAACACCAATAAAAAATAAATTTATTATTAAAAAATAAAAATAAATAAATAAAATCTTGAAAGAAAAAAATAGGAGACTTGCTAAATAAAATATTCTACATTCAATTAAAAAAAATAGCAGCCTGAATGGACTAAGAAGAAGGGATATGCATTTCACTGCTTTCAACATAACCTATTCTCCCTAATGAAGAGTTTTTAGCATGGCAGTTTCATCAAACCATCTGAATAAAATTAGCTGTTTTTCTATGGAAATAAAGAGTTTAGAACAAAAAGAATAATTCAGTCCTGATAATATATTCCATTGTTTTCCACAAGCATCCAATCTTCATATTCTCTGTAATTCTATCTACCATTTAGATTCTAGTATAATATTGATTAATGAATCTTTTTGCAGGCTTAGCATATTGTAAATTAAACCCAACCCCATTTTGATCATTGGAACCAACCTAAAATATGAAGTACAATTTTGAAATAAAAAGTGTTGTGTAATGATTTATCAAATTTGGGGAGATTAAAAGTATAATCTAGATTATTTTCCTTCTGTTATTATTACTAATGTAGACAAGTTTCCCGTGTTTAAATATTAAGGAAGGGAGAAGTGTGTGGGAAATATCAGAAAGAGAGACAGAACATAAAGACTGCTAACTCTGGGAAATGACCTAGGAGTGGTGGAAGGGGAGGAGGGCGGGGGGTGGGGGTGAATGGGTGACAGGCACTGAGGGGGGCACTTGACGGGATGAGCACTGGGTGTTATTCTGTAAGTTGGCAAATTGAACACCAATAAAAAAATACATTTATTATAAAAAAAAGTTCCCCGTGTTTAAAGTAAAACAGAAAGAAACATGTTTTTGTGCCTTTGTGGATAAAAGCATTTACCCATGCCTCATGATTTCTCTGTAACTTTTACTAGCTTCCATAAAGTTATGTAAAGATAAACTCTCTTGAAGGAACAATATATTTCCTTCTATAACTTTCATTTCCTTAGAGTTGCTGCTGACTTTTTTTGGATACATTATGGAGTGGGAAGAAGATAGGGTTTGACAGCTAGCTACAAACAAGAAGCTGGCAGTGGTCCTCAGGAGTGGGAATATGGTATGAAGATGCAACCAATGGCTCTCCCACATCTGATAGATTTAAAAGGGGTAATTTGATTCTTTCATACTTTTTTAATTGTTATTCCTTCCAAAAGGAAAAGTCTACACAGGTTCAGGTTTCTAATATTTGAAATCACTCTTTTTTTTTTTTTTTTTTTTTCCTATCTTGTCTTTGTGAGTCTTATCTGTACTCTTGTCTCCTCAGTTCTTAAAGAATCATAATTGGTGTGATTATCGCTGCTATGAGAATAATTAGCCATAGCTTTTTGACACTCTAAATTGGGAATACAGATTCTTCAAGCAGCAGGGACTGAACAGCTAAACCTTTCCACTTTGAAACTGAAATGGGTGCTACCAATTGGATTCAGGTGCAATGATTCTGAGTCTTTTGCAGTTTTTACTTAATAAGGTAGAGGGAAGAAATAAAGCAGTTCACATTTCCACATGAAAAACTGAACAGAAATCTCCTTAATGGGCTAATTGCCTGTTATGACCAATAAATAAAAAGAAGTGAGAGATCAGTATATTGAGAACCGGATTTTTCCTCATTGACTTATTCCATTGCCTCAGAAAATGACTGCAATGTTTTAAAAATTCAGACAAGAAGGCTATAATCATGATAGCAGACTTAAATATTCACATTACCCATTCTCCCTTCTACCATTAGAATGTTCTAATATTTGAATGAAATGGGATTTTTGTTCTGAGTATAGATAAGTTGAGGAAGCTCTAAAATACCTAGAGGGGATAGCACATTCATTTACATAATCACAGGGTTATATTTTATGTTTATTTTGATAATCTACTGTAGTCAATTTTACTTTTCCTAACATTTATATAGCTCTTTTATCTAAATCCAAAAATGATTCAGGAACATTGCAAAAATAATCAAACAATGAAGAAAATATAAAGAGGAAAATAGAATTTATCTGAAATCCTTCCTTCCAGAGATTACTGAAATTTGCACTATGGTTAATATTCTTCCCTGTAAATGAGGTCATGCTATACATGATTTATGAAACATTTTGCTTTCAATATGAATGGCAGTTAATACATACTGTATAGTCACTAAAAATAGCATGCTTATTCCATCATAATAACATACTATAATTTGTTTAGCCAATTTTCTATTGATAGATACTTAATATTTGGCCTTATAAGCAATTCCTTGAGAGAACACATTCAGAACACACTGAATTCTTTGGGAAATTTTGTGATTACCCTCCTCCGGTGTGATCATAGACTTATAGGGCTACATGCTAGCTTATAGAAGATCTAATGCAACAAAGGATCAAGAGTTTAAAATGTTTGCTTAAGGTTATGAACTTAGTTAGTGACAAAACCAAAATGATCTATTTACTGAATGCATAAGGTGAGCATAGTAACGTGACAAATCACATGCTGAACAAAAATGTACATTTCAAGGCAAGAGCACCAAAGGTGCCATTTGAAACACAAGGCTGTAGCATATAAACTGTGCACCATGTAGAAGGTGTTTCATAATTATGCAATTATTATACTAAAAAAATCTCACTCAATACCAGAACTTCTACAACAGCATCCTAACTCCTGCTCAGTCTCTGATGGTGTCCATCCAACTGCATCTTGCTAATTAATGAGTTTAAGAATCGAAGCTCTTTATGGCACACCTCATACAATCCTTTATCTTTGCAATTACCACTGAACCTAAAATGATGCCAGACACAAAACTGCCATACCTTGCTGGCTGAACAATGAATGAGTAAAGAGTTTAGATACCTTCCATAGAGAATTGGAAGGTGTTAATTTTATTGAACAGATTAGTAACAAATTAGAACTCGTATTCCTTTAGCAGTTATAAGTATGATGATTTACATGGCAAGCCTGGAAGCAATTTTGGATGTGGTAATGGCTACAGGACTGGTGAGAAAGGGCCTGCTCAGAAAGACAGTGTGAAGAACAACTGGAAGGACCAGAGCTTCAGGTCCAGATTCCAGGACTCACCAGGGAGTGAAGGAGAAGGAAGAGCATGGAACAATGCTATAGTGATGATTCTGGGGACTGAAAAGAATGACCTTTTTCTTTTTCTCATTTACAAATTTTGAAAGCTTAACATGGAAAGTGCTTAGGTAAAAATAATTTCATTTTAGATTTGTGGAATATTATTCCATTCCTGCTTAGTAACTCTAATTCAACCCATTAATTGGGCAAAGGATGTCTTTCCTTAGGCTGATGAACACAGGATGCCCCATGAGTCTTTCACAAGTATATGGACAAAAACATATTTTCTGGAATTCTAAGATTTTAGAGACGATCAAAAATAAGCAAAAGCACTTAACAATACATATTTAGACTACTGGCTGTTTAATAAATATTATCCATCTATCTGTTTAATGATTTATATTATTTTAATGATGACAGGTTGTTGCTCGCCAATCTATACTTTATTTTTTGGATTTATATGTGTTATTATATTAAATATGTTCAGATTTGTACCTAGCATATTAAATGTTAAATAAGTTATAACTGTATAGATTCATTCAATAAATATTTATTGAACACCTATAAGTGAGCATACGATAAATGCCGAGTATATTGTAGCTATTTATGAATTAAGTATTCTCCTTTTTAAAAAACTCTTGTCTTTCCTATTTCCTTCTTCCCTGCTTTGACTTGGATGTGACTTTGACTTGAACTGCTCACCTTCTGGGGTTTGCATCTTCTTCCTTACCTGGCTGCACTGCTCTTCCCCAGACATCTCTGGGGGAAGGCCCCTCCCCCCCCCCATTCTTCACATCTCTGCTTAACTGTCTCTGTCATGGAGAGAGCCTCTCGAACCACCTATAAAAACCACAATGTGTCTCTTCCATCACGACTTAACACTCTGATTCCCTTATTTTGTCTTTGATTTTACTGTCATAACATTTTCATCACCTTACTTCTTGCATATATTCTTATTTATTTTGTTTATGGCCCCCACCCCCTTCCCACCTATAGAGTATGGATTCTGTCTATTGTAGTTGATGCTGTTTGCCTGGCACCTACCATCTGAACACTCAATAATTATCTGTTGAATGAATGAATAAAGTAAAAGAAAAAGAATGACAACCATCTATTAACTGTTGTGGTTTGTCAGGATGCTAAACACTTTGTATACCTGTTTCACTAATACTCAGGATAACCCTATGATAAAGACTTTATTATGGCCACTTTAAAATTTGGAGAAATGACAGTTATTGCTCCATAAAACATGGGGAGAGTTCCTCTTTGTCTCTGGTGAGGAGTCAGGAATAAATCCCCATAGAGAATGAGTTCTCAGTAAAATTCAAACAATAAGAACTCTACAATTTGTATGGGTTTGATTTCAATGCAAAGAGGTCTGTGCCACAGTCCCTTGGGATGCTTTTATACTAGAGCCCACACAGGCTCCCCTAATGTGATTTGGCTTGAATTATGTACTTGTTAGTCACTTGGAACTTCTACATTTCATCTGGTGCTTTGCCATATAAATTACCCTGTCTTTGCTGGACACAAGATTATGTACTAGCCTGATTGCTCTTTTAAATTAAACGTTACAAAACCAATGAGGTATCATTAGGATATACTCCCTGAATTAAAATAAAAAAAGAAAGAATCCTAAACAAAAGCCTTTTATGGTTCTTTCTGGATTGGGGATTGGGATGGGAACTAAATCATTGGAGCTACCAGATTCCATAGGCTCCGTTTTTATTTCTCCCTACACTGTTTGACATATTGATAAATCACCCCAGAATGGCAAATAGTGTGTCTAATATGAATATCTCAGCTTCCCCTATTACTACAAAAATATCTATTAAAATATGTCAAAAACCATCAGTGATAGGGAGGTTAAGCAAGGGTGGAAGGTTAGAAGGAGGAAAAAAAACAGAAAACCCAGATCCGTTTTACAACTGAAATCAAGATAAATTATAGACTTAGTATGCTGCTTTTATAAATTATATGCATACTGAACTGGAGTCTCTCTGACCTTGTGGAAGTCATAGAGGGTACTCTTCCTCTATAGGGTTTGGATATTTGACTTTATAATGCTGGAAGAAAGATCTCTGGTTAAAGCACTGATCTATACAATTCCATTCTAATGAAAAGACCGTCATGGGGCATACTGTGTCACCCAACAGTTATGACCAATCAGCTCCATGGAATTCTTTGTATGGATGAAGAAGTATTCAATTAGGAGTCAGTGGTAGAATTGAGACTGTGATCTAATAATCTTACAGTGTGTCCTTCATATCATACATACCTACATATGTACGTACATATTTTTATGTATAAATGTTTATATATACATACATATATACATGTGCAAATACATGCATATATACATGTACATACTTATGTGCATGTACTGTGAATGGGTAGCTATATGCAGCTATTTCCAAGTCTAAAATATTGTATACTAAAATACATTTATTTCTCTTGATTTTGAAATTAAAAATTAATTCCCCTAATTCTTAATTTACACATCATGTGATTACTCCCAAGGATTGTGGACCAGGCAGGTGAGGGAAGAGATTATGACATGAAAGAAATAAATGAGGCAAATAAATCAACATAAGTTTTTTTTTTTTTCCAACATGAGTTTTTGTAGTAGGAAAGCCTTGTAAATGGCCAGAAAGCAAATAATTCTGATTTTGTTTTGATATAGTTTACAAGTAATTATAAACACCAACAAAGAAATTACAACCAATTCTGGCCAAAACACATCATGAATGAAAGATAAACAGAAGTTGTACAGTAAGAGGCACAAAGTTATGCAAAGGTTGGACAGGATTATATCTGTAGTGGACAGGTGAACGAGACACCAGTGAGGTGGAGATTCCAGGGCCAAAGTCTCAGAATTAGTGGACATATAGCCACATGCTAGAAGTTTCATGTGTTTTTATGTTCTATAATTATCACAGTATTATTGTGAGTTTTTATTTGTTGCTTAAATGAAACTATTCATTTCATACATACAGCTAAAATATGAATCTTTCCTCTAAAAAACCTAAAAACTCTGAATTTTTCCTCTTGAAATTCTGCCTACAACTGGGGCACACTATATAATTTCTGGATTCACTCTCTTTGACTCTAAAATGAAGGTAATCTCTAAAGACCCTTCCAGCTTTCACATTCTTTGATCCAATAATTCTGTTTCTGTGCACTTGGATGAGATGAGAGGCAAAGCGTAAGAAACATTATATGGAAAATGATGTGGAAGAAAGAAAGTGCAGACATCCCAGGAAGAATAACTTGCAGAATATGGGTTTAAGAATGAGTAACCATATTAAATATTTCCTAGATCCAACCATACCCATCTTTGCTCCACTCATCTTGTGTCCCCAGAACAGATTAATAACAGGTACACTTCCTAGAAAGAGTGTTGGAATTTGTGGAGACTTTTTTAATGTCTCAATGTTTGTGGTGGAAGCTAATTACATTGTATAGGCCATGCGGTAATGCATAATTCCTCAAAGACATGGTTTCCCACATCACACAAAACCTTCTCAGGTTCTAGAAATTTATCTAGATGCAAAGCCCATTTATGCTGCTATTTCCAAGTCTAAAATATTGTATACTAATATTGTATACTAATATTAAAATATTGTCTCAATCTATAATTGAGAACCTAACTCTATTTACATGTAAATACTATATCACATATGCTTTTCATGAACACTAAATTTTACAACACAACTAACATGTGAATTAAGAGAAAATGCATTTATTTCCTTTGGAATTTGGTCAAGGATTGTTCCCCATTTTCAGAAAAGTGTGCCAGTTATAACAATTACATTTATGGCACTTAAGTAAACAAAATAATGTACCTGTATTTACTTGCATGAACCTACCACATTCCTGGTTATTCCACACATAGATGCAAGAAACACGTTATTTTGTTATAATTTTATTATTTTTATTAATATTTTTATTTTATAAATATATTTATATATTTTGTATTTAAAATATATAAATTTTAATATATAATATATACTTCATATTATTATATTAATTTTAAGGTGGGCATAAGTAGGTTCTATAGTCTATGAATTTCACTTAAGGATGGTTAATAGGCATTACAGAACAGTTTGTATAAAGAAGGGAGCATTGGGAAAAACAGGGTTGAGAATCACCATTCTGGAATATTCTCTCTCCATGTGCCTATCACAATATTTCCCTTCTATTATTTCTTCCAACTTACAGAACAAACATAAATGGTTATACATAGGAATCCAGCTATCATCTAAAATCTCCAAGACAACGTGTAAATCTAAAGGCAGGACCTCATTCTTCACCAATGGTCGCTGTAACTTGCCTATTTCTTTCATTCTTACCTAGACTGGGACTTGTAGGTAAATCTTTGCTATGTGCCTTTTTCCCCTTTGATTTCTATCCCTGAGTACCTAATAGGGGTGAGACTGAGAGCCTCGGTGTGTCCTATCTTTTGTGCTAGTAAACATGGTACTGATAATGATGGAGCTCTGGGTGGGAATCCTTAAGGAAGGAAGGAACAGTTCATTAGGGAGTGTAGAACTCTTCATGCTAAAAGGACATCACAGAAACTGGTCATATAGCCATTATGGCAATAAAGAACCAATGTTGCAATAACTCTCAGATACCAGGTCCCAAAGTCATATATAGATTTCTTGGATGTACATCGAACACTTAGACTAGGACAAATGTCTCTATTTTTTTTTTTTTTCTTTTTGCCCACCTCCCCACTGCACATTTTCTTCTATGTCACAGCATCCCTGGAGCTTTGGGTGCCTGACCCGTTCTAGATGGCTATGCTTCCCTCTTGACTTTGGAATTTAACCCCTTTAAAATGAAACCAGAAAGTGCGGTGTAGCTGACATCAGTGCCAGCTGAGAGGCTAAACCAGTTTTCTCAAAATATGCTCTTATCATGCCATCAACTCTGAATGATAATCCTCAACTTTCATTTCTTATAAAAATATTTTTGGCCTAGTTTCTAAAGCCATCAGTAATCTCGTGCTTGTATATCTAACTGACCTATCATTCACTTCTCATTCCATCTTATTCTTACTGCTTCTAACTTGCTACAATTATTTCTAGTTCCAAAGATCTGATCTCATATATTTTTTTCCTCAGTGCATGCCCTTCCTTCTACCCAGCCCCAAAGTTCTTTTATTAAGGGCCCAGCTTGAGTCACACGTGCCCTCTGCAGTTTCCCCTGGCTGTGTAGCGAGCACACTGATTTCCCTTTTCTCCACAAATCCCCTTAGCATTTATTGAAATTGTTACTTGAACTACTATATTCACTATTTATTCTATTTGAGGCTTAATTAATGCATTCAGTGCTGGAAGGCTTTATACCTTTTTTTTTTCATGCTCTCTTAGTTGGCATAGAGCTGGTATTCAGCTGGTTAACTGAATAAATTGAGTTGAATAAATCAGTTGAATAAATAAGTCATTGCTAAAATGAATAATTTTTAAAAGGTTGAGAACCAGAAAAATGAACTCAATCTTTGATGAAATTAGGAATTATTTCTAAAAACAAAGCATAATACATGAAATGGATAGAGTTGAAAAACTGAGAAACGACTTAACAAACAAAATAGTTTATATTTTTGATGCTGGGAGATATTTAATAGAAAGAATGTAGAGTTCAAAATGTTTCAAAGTCTGGGGAAATGAAGGTCAGGCAAATCCATTACTAGCTTTAAGGAAATCAGAGAATTTCAACAATTAAGGAAAATCAGTAATCAACTGCCTTCAGCACTGAAGTGTGTGATTGTAATAGAATGCCAGGAAACTACTGGCTAACCTTCTGATCTTTCATATGTAAAACACAGGTATCTGCTGTGATGACTTGTTGCTCTTCCAATTTAAACAAGTGGCTCTTATTGGTGGAATCTAAATTAGAGTATGGCTACTACAAAATTCTGGAACGTGCATGCAGCTTCCAGCTAGCTTCCAGCCTCTGGTAGCAGAAGAGAATATTCAAAGGGAATGGACGTGAATATTGGTTTCTAGTGTGTATGTGTGTCTCTGTGTGTCTGTGCACACATCACTGCAGTCAACCATGAAGTAGAGGATTCGGAAGAAGAGAAAACAAAACCACTTGCCCTGAAACCAGCCAGAGATGTTCAGAAAATTGAAAAATTGAAATGTAATGGAGTGAGTTTGGAAGATGAAGGGAATAAAAGTTTGTATAAGTAGAAATACAAAAATGAGATAATAACTTACTACAGTAAAAAAATTAAATATGAGGCTCCTGGGAGGTTCAGTCAATTAAGTGTGACTTCTGGGGTCATGATCTCAGGGTCCTGGAATTGAGCTCCCTATCAGGCTCCATCCTCAGCTGGGAATCTGCTTCTCCCTCTGCCCCTCCCCACACTCTTGCTCTCTCACTCATGTCCTCTCAGAATAAATAAAATCTGTAAAAATAAATTAAAATATATAAGTAGTCTGATATAGGGAGAAACCAGGGATGTATGACAAAATATTCATCCGTAAAAAGAGAAAATAAGTTGATATTTACTAACTAGTGAATATGCCGTATCAATGTACCTATTACTTAGAAATTTGGCAGATTTTTTCCACAAAAGTAACTGGGTTTTTTTTGTTTGTGTTTTTATTTTGTTTTGTTTTTACAAAAGTAACTGTTAAAGAGTTAAAAGATTTTGTATTTGGGACTGGAAAGACAGGATAGGAAGGTGAAAACAGAGACTAATTTTTTTCAATATAATCTTTTGTTGCTAAATGGCATTTTAGCTTTTATTTAATGTTACATTTGCAGGTAATGCTTTGACAAAATAAAAGTCAATGTGAAATAAGAAAAATCAGTGAAATGAGAAGTCAAAATCATATCAAAATATAGAAAAAAATAATCCATGATTTAAGTTTCAGAAGTTTAAGAGACAAAGGATCAAGAAAACATTATTTGAAGACATACCTTGTCAGGAAGAACTATGGACAAGCTCATGTCTGCAAGTGGCGGACTCTCAAGACTTAACCTTTCTGAATCTAATTACCCATCAGAACTTCACTGAGAGTCAGATAACAGGAAGTAGGGTCAATTACTTATCTGCAATAGAATTTAGTTTAGAAAGCTCATGTTCTACAACCATCATGGAGCAATTCTGTAGTAACATTTTCCAAGCCATTCCACACTCTAACAAACAATGAATGCTGTCCTTTTTTTTTTTTTTTTTTTGGTCCTAAGTCATTATTTATTTATTTATTTATTTATTTATAGGAAGATAGCATTTTATAGCATTTTACTCCAAGATAGGATATATACTCTTCCATGTTCAATATTGAGAAGTTATAGCCAAAGGGAGTATTTCTTCTAGCTTATGAGGTAATTTACCTTATAAGAAAAAAAAAAGGCTAAATATTTATTCAGTGTCAGTGAGATATAATCCTTCAGTGGTTTTCCCTTTCTCTTGGGGTAGAGGCTCTAACACCCAAAATGACCTCAAACTCCTAGCTAGTTTGGTCTCTACCATTCTTGGCTACTTCAATGCTCTTTTTCAATGTTCTTTTTTATTTTAGAGGCTTTTGCTTGTACTGTTTCTTATTTTGAATTACTGTTTCTTTTCCTTGCCTAATTAATTTTTCATATATATATATATTTTTTTTTTTTTTAAAGATTTTTTTGAGAGAGAGAGAGAGAGCAAGCACACATGAGCAGGATGAGGGACAGAGGGAGAGGGAGAAAATCCTCAAGCTGATTCCCTGCAGAGCATGGATCTGAGGTGAGGCTTGATCACAGGACCCTGAGATCATCACCTAAGCTGAAATCAAGAGTCAGATGCTAAACTGACTGAGCCACCCAGGTGCCCCTACATATCCTTTAAAAAATAAATCAGTTTTAACATTGTTTTCAGGGAAGATTTTCCCAGCCAAATTCCCTATCCCACATCAGATGAGACCAGGCCTCCTGCTGTTTCTAGAACACTCTTTTTTCTTCACAGCACCTAACATAACTTATCATAATACATTTCTATCAGTATTTGATTAATATCTTCCAGGCCAACCCACTACAACATACTGCTAAGACTGTATCTGCTTTGCTCTACCATTGTATCCATAGAATCTAGCACCAGAGGTGGCATATAGTAGGTATTCAATAATATTTTTTAAATGAATAAATGAAAATCTAGTTTAAAGGTTGAAAATCATTGAACAAGATATGCTTGAGCAAATAAGTCTAATAATTATTTCATTATTTGAAAGGTATTATTATTTCTAAGATATGTATTTGATTTAAAAAGAAAAGATTCATAGAATTGTAGGATTAAAAAATTACTGCTTTTTTCTTTTCTTATAAGGTTAATATCTGATCTTCATACTCAAGACACAAAAATAAGCATTTGAAATACAGATGGATGTTTAAAATAGTCAAAGTACTTGTTAGTAACATAGTTAACTTCCTTTATTTAGACCAATTTTCAAGAAAGTAATGATGGAATTTCAATTAAGGCACTCTGAGAAATATAGAATAGAAAAAAAGCAAATTATTTTGCTAAAATCTCAGTGCAAAGTTGCAATTGATGGTGGATACTTAAATGACACTTCTCATAAAAATAATCCAAAAAGTCTCTTAGTTGTTGATTCTGAAAATGCATGGCAATTTGTCAAACACTGTGGCTTGAAAATGACTCTGAAATAGAATGGGTTCATGACATTGGTGCATAGGGTGCTTAATGATCATTATTATGAACTTTTACATTAGTTTTTTTTTTTCTTACAATAATACACTATTAAATCCAGCAAGAAAGGAAAGGGGAGAAAGATAATAGAAAAACTTTATGAAGAAATGTATCGTGATGTCTCTTGGTCTATCTCGATGTTTAATTTATTCAACCACGATTTTTTAAAAATACTGAATATGTGCCAGGGAATATCTGAATCCCTAGTTGTTGTAGTTTTTTGTTTTGTTTTGTTCTTTTACAGCCTACCAAATTAAAGTACTCATTGTATCATTATCCTCTGCTACTTAACTGAAAGCATATTGTGTAATTAATAAGAAACAACTTTTTTAATAGAAAAGCCTTAGTTCAAATGTCAATTGTAAACATTTGGTCAATATACTGATTCCACCAAAATGTAGTTTTCTCATTAATACAACAATGCTAAGATTATCTACCCCAAGGGTTGTTTTTTTTTTTTTTTGTGGAGATTAATACATTAAAAGTGCCAGACTCATAGTAAAAGGAAAAGTTTGGAAAAACTTTGAGATTACAGTGATGCTTTGAATGTGAAAGGTTAAAAATAAGGATCACCTAACCTCCTCTAGTTCTGAGTGGTATAATTTTATAACATCTTCTTTTGAAGTTTAAATTTAAAGATTCTTCAGAGGGTCAGATATAATAACTATGACATTTCCTAATTAATTGCCATTTAAATCTGATAATAAAGTTGGGAACATGTGCATTTTTGTTCTATAAACAGCAATTTACTTTAATGAATAATACACATTGTACCCAACTTTTCTGATTTTCTTGAATGCTGTTTTGAAAGCTGTTTTAAAGCTGTGGTCAATAACAGAAGAAATGGTTTGTCACCAGCTGTGTTCAATACCTACGAGCCATTAAAATTCTCCTGACAAAATTCTCCTTTGGTATATAAGGTAATACATTTGTCAGACTGACGGATATAGATATAATTTATAGATTTCTAAGGAAGGAAAGCGGGAACATGCATAAATATAGATCTCTGCAGAAAGAAGACAATACAAGAACCAATAAGCATATATATTTCCAATAGACTCCTGTAATATTCTGATGTCTTCTTGACCACATTTAATTTGACAAAAGCTTTTAGCTTTTAGAGTTAATGTTTCCCATGGACTGCTAAAATTAACAACTTAGGGAAGACAAAGATATAATAAATAGCATCTGTTTCACAAAGCTGCTTAGTTGACAAAAACTTGAAAAAAAGTACAAAATGAGATGAAATAAATGTAATCACACACACTTATATGCACAGACACACACATACCAATTTTAGGGCTAGCTAAAGCCACAAGTCTGTGTCCGCTCAGCCACGATTCAGAAGGGAAAAGTTTTGTATTTGTCAAAGCTTATTTTAGAACCTGATAATTGTCTGGGTATAAATGTGTAAATACAATTGTGAGATAACCACTCAAATCAATTAAAAAACTGAAACCTGACTGGAGTGAAAGAGGACCCTGAGAAATAATCAGGATATATTTGCATGCAAAGAGCAAAGTGTAGATGAGGCATGTATCTAGATAATTTAAGTAAAAACAATTTTTAATTGTTTTTCCTTATCTTGAAATATCAGATGTAGTGGGAATTTTAAGGACTCTTAAAATTATTAGTACTCTAATAATACTAATTATTAGTACTCTAATAATACTAGTACTAATTATTAGTACTCTCTTACTAAATTATTGCTTTGAATTTTTTTCATTGTGAATGTGTTTGTGAGACATACACATGCAAGAATCCCAAACTATTCCTTGCACTATCAATTAAGAAAAGAAAAGGACAGGGACACACCTAGAGTCAATCCTTTCCACTTTTATTTGCGGTAGGATGAAAATCTACTAGGTATGGCTTTACCATCATCACTTAACATTATATCTCAGCACCACTGTCCCAATATCCCCCTAAACACTATCATGAAAGAAAGACAAAGGAAAAGGAAGGAAGGAAGGAAGGAAGGAAGGAAGGAAGGAAGGAAGGAAGGAAAGAAGGAAGGAGAAAAAATGGATCAGTAAAGCTGACTTGGTTGGAAGTAGAGCTGCTTGGTAATCAAATTACTCTGAAGACTTAATTGTCATTCTGTATTTAATATCTATTAAGTGGAAAGTGTTTTTTGAATATTTTAATTATTGGGAGATACTTCTGGATATTGACTTTCAGATTGCTGAATTCTCCATCTTTACTATATTTACAAGTCCAATGATAATGTGAATATTGACCAAAAAGTTTAACAATTTAAAGTTTGGGAATTGTTTCATATAGACTTAAGCAAAACTTAAAGATATACTACAGTTGTTATGGTGAAGAAAATTATATGTGAGGTTATAAAAATTCACAATGGAGGCAAATTTTAGGATTACAATGTGTGAAAGATCCAGCAAAGGGTCTCAAAAATCATTACTTGGTCTTGAGAGAGAAATTCACCAAAATTATCCCATCCAAAGAAAGAGAAACTAACATATCCTTCAGTTTAACCTCTAGCACTTCACAATCCTACTGGAAAATTATTTTTCAATGCTTTATGTAATAAGAAAAAATCGAGTGCTTGGATTTTTTTTTTTTTTTTTGCTTTAAATAATTGTTTTAATGCACATATAAGGGCTCATTTTAAAAAGAGTAGGTGACTGGATTGTGACTGTTACATTTAAAAGTAAAGTATGTTCAGATATGGTATTTTTTTTTAGAATATCAGAGTTTTTTCTTTATAACAATATTCAAACTCAACAAAACCTTATTCAAAACAATTAGCATGGAATATTAGAAACACAACATGAATTGGCCTTAAAATCAGAGAGACATTTTGTTTCCAACCCAGATGGAGTCACAGGTCAGAATTTACCTTTGTACCAGAGACTAAGGAAAAAAAGAATATATATATGTAAGAAAAATGATTTTATAGAAACTGGGACATCAGGCAAGAGAAGACAATGATTTCAGAAAGACAAGAAACAAATGAGATGAGCTGTTTTATTTCTTACTTTATTTCCAAGTGAGAATTTCCAGGCCATGGCATTAGAGGGAAACTATGGCAGTACTCAGAGGTCTCTTTGAGATGAAATAAAGCTAAGATTCTGATTAGGAAAGAACCTAAAATTATAGAACAGAGTAAGAGAGTTGCACACAGAGAGAAAACTGAAGGTTGCAGAGGATCCATCCACTCAATTCTTCAGCTGAATCTGATCAGTGAATGGATGTGAGAACATGGGATAAGTACCATTAGAAGAGTGAGAAGGAATAATCCCTAGGGTTCAAACATGGCTAAGGATGATTCCTTTTCTATTAGCTAGAGGGAGAAACCTCATAATCCACAGAGTGTCATATGGAACACTCAGAAAAACTTTGCCTCAATAGTGGAACAAAGTTAGCCCTAGGTGAGGACTGCTCTGGTCTCCCATAATGAACACAAAAAAGCAAGAGCTGAAAGGATCAATTTACTAGCAACTTACCTGAATCCCATCTTGATCCCACAAATCAAGAACATGTATAGGAATGAAAAAGTACCCAGCACGTAATGAGTAAAATCTAAAACAAAACAAAATAAAACAAAACAAAAAACTAGATATGTAAAGAAGCTGAAAACTATTTTTCATAATTTGTAGAAATGGTAGACCATCAAAACCAATGACACATAAACAGGATAAGTAGATAGGAATATAAAAAATAGTTATTATAACTGTATTTAATATGGTCAAACACCAAGGAGAATGATTGAGAATGTTACATAGGGGCATGGATGATAATGGGGAAAAGATTCAAATTTGACATCTAGAGATGAAAATTAAAATGTCAGAAATGAAAAATATGCAGGAATTAACAGTACATTATATATTATGATAGATAAGATTAAATATATAGTAATAAAACTAAAAATTAAGAAACAGAAAAAAGACCCCAAAAACCCCACAAAAGAACTCCAGAATACCATGATTTGTGAAACAACCTCAAGCGATTTAAATAGCATCCGTGAAGGAAAATGGGCCCCAAGAAAAGTATTTTAAAAAATAATGCCCCACGGGTGCCTAGGTAGCTGAGGTTGTTGAGGGACCTACTCTTGATTTTGGCTCAGATCATGATCTCAAGGTTGTGAGATAGGGCCCCAGATGAATCTCCACACTCAGCAGCATCTGCTTGAGCTTTTCTCTCTCCTTTTCCCTCTTCTCCTCCTTGCCTTCCCTTCTGCAATCCCTTTCTCTAAAAAATAAATAAATCTTTTAAAAAAAGAAATAATGCCCCCAATTTAATAAAAATTCCACAGATCCTCAAAACTCAATGATTCAATAAATATCAAAATAACAGCAGATTTCTCATCAGAAATGATACACATCAATTGACAGTGGAACAACAAATTCAAAGAACTGACATGATTAAAGGAACGACAAAATAGGGACAGCTGGGTGGCTCAGTGGTTGAGCATCTGCCTTTGGCTCAGGGCATGATCCCAGAGTCCCAGGATTGAGTCCCACATCAGGCTCCATGCATGGAGCCTGCTTCTCCCTCTGCCTGTGTCTCTGCCTCTCTCTCTCTGTGTCTCTCATGAATAAATAAAATCTTTTTAAAAAGAAAAAAAAAGGAACAACAAAATAGCTTAGATTTCTAAATCCAATGAAAATACTTTCAGATATAAAAGAAAAATAAATGCCTTTGAGGCACAGAAGAGTTGAAATAATTCAACACCAACAGAAGTACACTATATGAAAGGTTAAAGGTAGAGGGAAAGTGATAAAATGAAAACATAGATCTATACAAAGGAATGAAGAGCAAAATCATATTGGTAAATATACCAGGCGATGTTTATGACTATTTAAGCTCTTTAAAAGAGAATGGACCAAGAAAATGAGAAGGCAAGTCACAGACTGAAAAACTTAAAAAAAAATTTTTTTTTCAAATGGGAAGATCTAAACAGACCCTTCACTAAAGACAAAGAGATGATGAATAACCAGATGGAAAGATGATCCATATTATATATCATAGGGAATTTAAAATTAAAACAACAATGAGATACTGTTATACATGTATTAGAATAGCTAAAATCTAGAACACTGGGATCCCTGGGTGGCGCAGCGGTTTGGTGCCTGCCTTTGGCCCAGGGCGCGATCCTGGAGACCCGGGATCGAATCCCACATCAGGCTCCCGGTGCATGGAGCCTGCTTCTCCCTCTGCCTGTGTCTCTGCCTCTCTCTCTCTCTCTGTGACTATCATAAATAAATGAAAGTTAAAAAAATAAAAATAAAAATAAAAAAAATAAAATCTAGAACACTGACAACATCAAATTGTGGCAAGGATATAGAGCAACAGGAACTTTTAGAGCAAGGCTCCAAAAAATTGATCTGCATTCATTGCAGATTGAAGTGCAAAATTATAAAACCAATTTGGAAGACTGCCAATTTCATACAAAATTAAACCTACTCTTACCAGATGATCTAGCAATCATTTTCCTTAGTATTTACCCAAATGAATTGAAAATGTATGTCCACACAAAAACCTGCATATGGATGTTTATAGCTGCTTTATTTATAATTGCCAAAATTTGGAAACAACCAAAATGTCCCTTAGTACTCTCAATGAAGTAAATGGGTATATAAACTGCATAATATTCAGACAATTGAATATTACTCATTATTAAAAAGAAATGAGCTACCAAACCATGAAAATTCATGAGGGAAATATAAATGAATATTTCTAGGTAAAGGAAGCCAGTATGAAAAAGCTGCATACTGTAAGATGTCACCTATATGACATTCTGAATTAGACAGAAGTATGGAGACTGTAAAAAGATCAGTGATGTCCTGGGGGGAAATGGAGAGGGAAGGATAAATAGGTAAGACATAAAAAATTTGTACAACAGTGGAACTGTTCTGTATGATACTGCAGTGGTGGATACCTGCCATCATATATTTATCAAAACCCATAGAATGTACAATTCTAGGGTAAACTATAAACTATGGATGATTATGAATGTGTCATTATAGGTTCATTGATTTTAACAACTGTACACTCTGGTACAGGATATTGATAGTGGGGGAAGATATATATATAGAGAGAAAAAGGTATTTGAGAACTCTCTCAACTCTCTAATTTTACTATGCACTTAAAACTTCTCTAAAAAACAAAGTCTATTCACAATGAAAGAGAATAGATTAAGACAAAAAATAATTGTTATAGAACGTGTATAAGTAATTATATGGCAAGACTAGTTCAAGGAGGGAGGACAAAAAATAGAAGTATACTGTCATAGGATTATTATATGTGAAGTAATTATTCACTTAAATATGGAATTTGATAAGTAAATGACATATAATACAAATTCACTTGAGTAACCACTTAAGTATCATAGTAGTTATTGCCAATGTGGCAATAGATTAAGTAAAATGCAATTACAGGAAATACTCAATTAAAAACAAGGCAAAAAAAAAAAAAAAAAAAAAAAAAACAGGGTGTAGGAGTTCTGACAATATTTACTTCACCTTTAGCCCTCCATCCTGTCTGTGCCCATGCAATGACCTCCCTCCCTCAGGGCTATGCATTCTAGGCCCCATGGAGGATAATGTATGCCCAGACTGAAATGAGGGAAGATTTGTTCTGATTTTCCCTAAAGTGCTTCTTTAGGTAGCTAGTAGAGATGAGTAGTGCATAGATGGTGCCACTTTAGATAACTACCCTGTCACCTCACCACCATGCCCCTCACTCCATAAAAGCTGGGGATTAAGGTCAGGACTGGGCAGAGAATGTCTGTGTACTGCCTGGATCATCTGTCCACGTAATCCCCATTCCCTGACCCTGTCAGTAAGTTACTCTGAATAAAACTCTGTGGAAGTAGCATGGAATGGCTTGCTTCATTCTTTGGTCTTAAACTACCTTCTCAGTTTGAGGGATACTTTACAGACCTTCTTCCATTCTTCTAACGGAGGAAAAATGAGGGAAATTTTGTTTTAAATCCGACTTTATCAATAATCATAATATGTGATATTGTCTGTATATCTTTAATTAAAATGCAGAAATTGGGATCCCTGAGTGGCGCAGCGGTTTGGCGCCTGCCTTTGGCCCAGGGCGTGATCCTGGAGACCCGGGATCGAATCCCACGTCGGGCTCCCAGTGCATGGAGCCTGCTTCTCCCTCTGCCTGTGGCTCTGCCTCTCTCTCTCTCTCTGTGACTATCATAAATAAAAATTAAAAAAAAAAATAAAATGCAGAAATGATCATTTGCCTAAAAGAGCAAGGCTCTAAAAAATTGACCTAAATATAAAGACACAAATAGGTTAAAATTTAGAGTAAGAAAAATATATCAGTAGGAAAACACTAATTAAAAGAAAACTATTAATATCAGACAAAGTAGATTTCAGAGTAAATAATATTACTGAGGATAAATATGGCCATTTCAATGTGATCAAGGAGTCCATACATCTAGAGGATACAATTCTAAATAATTATGAATCTGATCACAGAGCTTCACAAGTCATAAAGTGAAAGTGGAGAAATAGAACTGCAAGGAGAAAAAGACAAATCTATAACTATACTGAGGAATTTTAATAACTGACTTTCAATTATTGATAAAATAAATATTCAAGACATAAGTAAGACGATAAAAGGCCTGAATAATACTCAACTAAGTTGATGTAATTGAGGTTTACAGAATATTCCATCCCAAAACAACAGAATCAATGAATACAAGAATCTATGTACTTTTTCAAATGCATGTGGAACATTTACTGAAAACAAAATAGTCTGGTCCATAAGACAAGTCTCAGTAAACATAAATGTAGCCAAATCATATAAAATATGTTATCTGTCCACAGTGAATTTAAATTAGAAATAACAGAAAAAAAGACTTAGAAATTTGAAATGTTTGGAAGCTAAATAACACTCTTCTAAACAATTCTGAAGTCAAAAAATAAAAATAGAAATTAGAAAATACTTAGAAGCCCATAAAGATAAAAACAAAACAGCTTTAATAAGAAAGATTCAAAGCAATATCCTCAGCTCCTACCTGAAAAGAAATTTTAGAATCAATGAAATACCAAATAAGGAGAAGAAGGAAATAGTACATAGCAGGGGAGAGGTCACTTAAATAAAAACAGAAAAACAGAGAAAGCGAATGAACCTAAAAGCTGGTACTTTGAAAAAAATCAATTAAAAAAAACCTACTTCTTTGTAGGAAACATAGAAAGAATAGACACATGATCTGTATTAGCAGTAATATTGGCGGCAACATTAAAGACTATAGAAACAAAAAAGATATTTATAAAATATTATGAACAATTCCATGGTAATAACTTTGACAACATAAGTGAAATGGAAACATTCCTTGAAAGCCTGCAACTACCAAAGCTCAATCAAGAATAGCTTTAATATTTATATTAAAGGAGTTGAATTTATAGCTTCACACTTGCTGCTTCACCTTGCATTTTTATGTTATGGCAATGGCTTCTTTCCTTAAAGCTTATGAACCAATCTCTGCTCATTTCAAACTTTTCTTCTGCAGCTTCCTTACCTCTCTTAGCTTTCATAGAATTGAACAGAGTTAGACTGCGTTCTGGATGAGTCTTTGGCTTATGGGAATGTTGTGGCTTGTTTGATCTTCTATCTAGACCCCTAGAACTTTCTCCGTATCAGCAAGATGGCAGTTTTGCTATTCGTGTGTTTACTAAAATAGCACTTTTAATTACCTTCAAGAACTTTTCCTTTGAATTCACAACTTAACTAACTGGTACGGGATGCCTCGATCTTGGCCTATCTTGGCTTTCAATGTGCCTTCCTCACTAAGCTTAATTGTTTCTAGCTTTTGATTTAAAGTGAGAGGCCTGCAACTCTTCCTTTAACTCGAACACTTAGAAGCCATTGTAGAGTTATTAATTGGCCTAATTTTGATATTGTTGTATCTCAGGGAATAGGGAAATCCAAGGGGAGGGAGAAAGAGGGAGGGAGACAGAGAGGGAGAGGGAGAGGGAGAAGAGATGGAAAGAACAGTCAAAATGCACACGTTGTTTATTGTTAAATTCATTCTTCCCTGGGCATGGTTCAGGGTGCCCCAAAACAATTATAATAGTATTATCAAAGATCACTAACTAGCGTAAAAAATGTAATACTGAAAAAAAAGAAATATTGCACAAACTATCAAAATGTGACACAGATAAATGAAAGGAGCAAATACTATTGAAAAAATGATGCTGATGGACTTGCTCCATGCAGGGTTGTCACAGACCTTCAATTTGTAAAACACGCAATATCTGTGATGCACAATACTGTGAAGCACCATAAAACAAGGTATGCCTGCACCTACTTCTGCATCATTCATGGGTTTGCTAATATTAATTTGCACAACAAAAGTAGGTAAGGCCACATTGCTAGAGCTAGAGGTCAATTGGGAGCTATGTTCTGTGTAGCCAGTACCAAGTTAGATTAAGATGGAAGGAACTGGAAGATACTGAAAATCCAAGTAGGCACAAATCAGGAAGTTGACTGGTCATACAACTATGCATTTAGTATTTCCAAGTACTTTGTTAGTTTGCCATAGAACTTTGAAAAGCAATAAAAAACCTAATTCATGCCTCCAACTGTTAGAGTATGCAGTTAGTTAGGCTTTACCAGGATGGCTGGAGACTAAAAATGGAGTCAGAGTCCCTTTATCAGGAGAGTTAGCAATCTGCCCTGGCACCATTCCACAAACAGGACCACGAGAAGCCAGATCAAACCAGACAGGCCCAAGACAAAGAAAGTCAGAGACCCTGACCAAGTAAGGAAGAAAAAGCATCAAATCCTGCTCCCAAAGAAATCCCCTCCCCAAATAATAAATATCCCATCCCTTAGTTCACAGCTGCCAATAAAAGATAAAGACTCCAGGCAAATGCCCACCACTTATGGCCAAATGCCCACTGGTCTTCAATGGTACTAACTGCAGATTCCCCCAAAAGACCATCAACATAACCTGCTGCTAAAGCAAAGCTAAATTTAATACTGCCTCTTGCATAAGGGACCATTCCCTCAGTAAGATTCTTAGTCACTTTTTGGAGGAGAGAGGAAACAGGCAGTATATTAATGAGGTTTTATCTAGAAAAGGGAGCGGGTCTATTAGTGGTTTGGGAAGCTGCTGATAAGGCTTGAGTATAGTTTATGACCTACTAGCGTGGCACTGATGAACAAAGCTAGTTGAGGATTTTAAAGCAGTCTGTGGTTATCTTAGGAGAAATATCTATTGGTCTGAGGGCTTTTGCCAGTTCTCTATTGTTTGAATAAATGGATTTGGGGGAGATTTCTGAAACAAAGTTATTTGTAACCCTTCATCTACCTGTTTCCTGAAGTTTTTTTTTTTTATCATTATGTCTTTATTAGATATATTAACACATACAGTTGGATAGTATATTATGTTAACGTTGACAGTAAATGACATAAGCACAGATAGTAGTGACAGTCGTTGAGCAAGGGGAAGGGCTGTCTAAGAAGCAATAAGTTTTAGTGGCTGATTATATACAGACACAATGTAAAGGACAAATGAGGATGGTCTGAGGGTTGATACTTTGAAAACATTGATCTAATTGTGATATTAGAATTATATTTAAAAGTAAAAAGAAGCACTTAGAACAGAAACTATTGACTTAAATATTATTAAATTTAGGTAATTATTACTATAATTTTTAAACATTTTATTTATTCATGAAAGACACACACACACAGAGGCAGAGACACAGGCAGAGGGAGAAGCAGGCTCCCTGCGGAGAGCTCAATGTAGGACTTGTTCCCAGGACCCCAGGATCACAACCTGGGCCAAAGGCAGATGCGCAACCACTGAGCCACCCAGGTGCCCTAAATTTAGGTATTTAATCATTCAGAATTCAATGTGTATTCACTTATATAATTACAATGCATTATGGCCACTTCAAATCATTTTGGAATCATAAAAGGTATATATGATGAAATAAAAACGAGTGAATTGTGATGCACTACAATTTAGGTTAATAATAGAGGTTATATGTTCATTTTACTTGTTTGTATATGTAATTACAAAGCAAAATCTCTTTTAGGAATGTCTGGTGACTTCTCCTATACTAATTTATAAGACTCTGTTTCTGTATTAAATGAACTATACACATGACTTTTACTTCCCTACATTTCGTATTCCTTGTGGGTATCAAAGAAATACTGTATTGGACAGAATTAAACAGAAGGGAAAATCTTATTCAAGAATATTGCAATAAGGAATTGAGATTGAATGCAACCCCGGTAAAACAAAAAGCAGGATGATTTTTAAGTACTGGGAAAAGTGCAAAGGGTATACTAGAGAATGTTACAGAGGAAGTTAGTCAACATGAATAGTCTGTCTATGTTTGCCCATTGTCATGTATTTGTCTGAAGTTTAGGCAACCTCTTAGTCAATGGTTGAAACATTTATATCCACTATGCACTTCCCTCCTTTCAAACACCAATGCCTTGTGCCTAATTAAACATTTCCTAGAACTCCAGAATGTTCAAAGTAGAAAGGATCTAAAAACACATCCAATTCAATCTCTTTAAATATATATTTACGAATTACAAATTGCTATAAAAATTACTACACGTATACTACAAATATCCATATGACAATTTCTAAACAAGGTCTACGTGTTAAAGAAAGTCTGTTTTAGTTATTTAAGAGTTTTTTTTTTTTAAATGAGAACATGAGAACTTAAGCTTTGATCTTACTGGATTTTCCTTAGATCTTGAAAGGCTTAGTAGTTGCTAAAAGTTTAAATCAGCTTGAAAGATAAACATCTTCAAGGATCTGGCTCATCCCACTGCTATTCCCAAGCTTACCCTACTTTGTAACACAAAAGTTTATTCTCTTTTCTTTCTGTCTTCTTTCAGAAATGATATTTTCAGTTTGCTTACATCTAAGACAAATCAAACTATCCCTTTTAAGAATGGAAACATTGCAACACGTTCTTTGTAAAAAAAAAAAAAAAAAAGGAATATATAATCTCCCTAGTTTCTTTTTCCCAATTGAGTTACCTCTTCTCATCAGTGAATTCTAACCATTACAAAGTCTTGCCATATGAACCTAACAATTTAATGTTAAAAATTGTTTCCAACCTATACAAACTCTCCTTAACTCTCTCCTTTATCAAGTATTTTTTTAATGTGAGAAGATTAAGTCAATATTACTTTAAAGCCAATTTTATTAAAGCCTTAAAAAAACCTCCACCCTTAAGATTTACATAAAAAATGAATCATGCAAAGGAACTCAAGTTTGCAATATTTGTAACACAAAGATTTCTGTCAAAAAAACAGTTGGAAATAACATGCTGTTTGCAATGTAATTGTTACCATTCACTATAGCAGAAAAGGCAAATGCAAAGAACTAAAAGGCTGACAGCCTAGTCATTTAAAACTACAGGTTGTCTCAGGAATGACAATGGTTTTGAAATTCAGCTCAACCCATGCCGAGAAGTTGCTAGCTCTAGATACCAGAGAATATTTAACACTTTAGTTGAATCAGTGTTTCTCTTTATTTTTTTCTCAGAACATCTCAACTAACCAAGGAAATCTTAGCCTTAAAAAAAAAAAAAAAAAACTAAACTAAATGAAATATTAAAATGGGCACTGGTTTTCTCTGCTGTGAGCTTCTGGAATCTGAATTGTTAATGAGGACATTTGTTTAAATGTGTATGATCAGCAGAGCTGTAAAACCCACAAACAATTTGTTTTTTCTTCTAGGAGGAAAAAAAAATACAATACCAAGCCAAAACATTAATACACTGGGAATAATTGTTAATAGACTCACATATTTGCTTAACTTTTTTTTTTCTTCTTCTTTCCTTCTTAAAGCAATTCCCAATTCTACTCTGAAGCTGGAATTGCCCTCATCTGGATGTCTCACCTGAATGATTCTTGAACTTCGATGTGTCCTTCTGGGTGCACCACTTGTCATTGATAAACCACTTGTCAGGCTCTGGGGAACCCCGTTCTCAAGGATGCCTGCACCTTTACCCTTCCTTCCTCTCTACTCCCCGAAGCCTTGCTGGGCCTAGTAACAAGAATACCGGTCGGTAATTTTAGGGAGACTCACCACCATTGATAGCTGACCACCTTCCACAACTGATTGAATATGCCCCAGGTGGTGTCTTATCTTGGCCTGCCCTCACAAGAATCCCATTAGGTCAGCTTGGTGAGAATCCCACCCCCCCAACCCTTGATCTCTCTCCTTAGTAATTTCCCATCGACTGTACCTTTCACTTTATTCTTTCAGGATAAATCCCCGCTGGAGCCCAAGCTCTATACTGGCATCTCCTTTCCTCTATGTAATAGTTTCTGACTGAAATTCGATTTTATTGCTCTAACTACTGCATCTGTTTTTTTGTAAGGCCCCCACTGGCAACATTACCTTGAGTGAATTCAGCTTCCTTGGAGGCCCTCAGTGGTGTTGCTGCTGCTGCAAGGGTCTTCACAGACAAGAAGGTCCAAGGGGTTGGCCAGCCCATCTCCAGCTCCTGTCTTTATGACTGTGCAGTCTTCTGATTGCACACAAGGATAAGACCGAGGACTGAGGTGTCCTAGTCTACTCTTTGTTGAACTCCTCCTTCTGTGGCCCTTTTTCTTTCCCAGCCTTTGGTCTCACAGCTACTCAATGATCAGAAGATTAAGCCCACTGACTACTTGCCCACTCCCACACTCATAATTTATAGCAGCCTAAATTTAAAGGTATCTTAGATATTATCCAATCTATCACCTGATGGAAACCAAAGCTCAAGATTTTGTATTTTTACTAAATGGCAGATTTAGGATTAGAAACCAACACCTTTTGGCTTTAATTTAGGGTTCTTTCTACTAGAATATATTGCCTCATAAAATTCACATTTTCTAGTGGTTTGTACTCTTGTTTTGTTGGTTTAGCCATTGGCAATAGATTGAATTGCCTTCAACAACATAACATTGCTCATGCTTGGTATCCCTTTTTCAGAGATGCTAAAATAGAACCTGTGATGTCAGACACATGTGTGTTCAAGACCTGTATCCCACTTACATGTGGCTTCTCACTCACTTAATTTTAAATATGTTAAAGAGAGGGATGCCTGAGTGGCTCAGTGGTTGAGCATCTGTCTGCCTTTGGCTCAGGGCATGATCCCAGTTCTGAGCTCGAGTCCCGCATCAGGCTCCCTGCAGAGAGCCTGCTTCTCTCTCTGTCTGTGTCTCTGTGTCTCTCATGAATAAATAAATAAAATATTTAACAAATAAAAATAAATAAATATGTTAAAGAGAGATCAGATATATTAATAAATAGTATTTAATTATCAACACAGGTTATAAATGTGATATTGTAATATCCTTGGATTAGTTGTTAAACAAATGTTTCAGTTGATTGCTTTGTATTTTAAATTTCAGACCTCATCAAAATGCTTATAAAACAAAATTATAAAGAAAATCACCAATATATACTTTGAAGATGAAAGAGCCTGACTAGCACAATCTATGTTGGTTGATTGCTCCTCAGAAAATCTTCCACAACTGTGATTGGATTTGCAAATGTCAGAGTTCAAAGTTAATGATACTTACAATTTCTGTTACACACAAAAAATTCCTGTTACACAAAAAGCTCTGCATCCTAGCTATCAAATCAAAGACAATGAAAGCTGGACTTTATCCTTGTTTTTTCTATATACACAGCAATTTATTCGGTACTGGATTTTGGTCATTACTAACATGGGGTATTTTGGGATTTTGTGGTGACAGACTGTGTTGTATGATGAAATTCTTGTTACATGCTTCTTTTTTCTTTTTTGTTTCCAGGAAAAACTCATCTTTAAATAACACTCAAAATGATTGGCATTGTCTTACAGATTACTAATGAGTACCTCCTATTGTAAGGAAATTTATTTGAAAAGTAAAGCTTGGTCTTATTCAAGCCCTGTTATTTCTTCTCCTTCTTCCTCTCTTTTTTTTTTTTTTTTTGTATACATCTTCTTGTCTTCAGCTAGTAATCCTCCTTTGAAATACCATGGAAACAAGCAAATATGCCTCATTAAACTTTCCTTGCAGGAGAAAAATTGAAAGAATTTTTAAATTGTAGAGTAGATAAAAATAAAACACATTTCTTTTAAGGGTGATTAGATTGTCCTTTTAAATTCTTTAAAGAAAGTTACCAGAGCTAGCAGGGGAAAAATACAGACCATGTGTATTCAAATTTGCGGAATAGTGACAATTTTAAAGAATGGACGATTTATTCTATTGCTTGAATAAATACAGAAAATAACCACTTTCAATTATATTTCATATTTGGTATTAAATGATTTTTCAGGTACATCATGGAAAGTAAAGTGACCATTTCTGATGACGCACACATGTAATTATGAATGACATTAAAGAGATTCTTTTTTTTAAAGAGATTTTTTATTAACAAGCTGTGTTTATGTAATACCTTTGTTAAGAAAACTAGCCTTATTTACTCTTGTCTTACAGCCTCCTATGAATTGGGCAATGGATGTTTCTTTGACAGACGAGACCAGAAACAGCTGGGTGATGAGTTGTTTCACAAAGTGAGTGAAACTCCCAAGGAGGGAGGGGCTATTGGATTCTCGAGTCTTCCAGTGGTCAAATAATAAAAGAAAAGTCTTTTGTCTAAGGGACATTTTTTAGCTCTCTTACAAAACTGAAACTAAAATTGTCAAATTCATTTCATATTAAGGGTTGACACTCTCACATAGCTTGGAACTTGGGAATGAAAGAAAATATTAGCTTTCAGTAGTCTTATTATTTCCCCACTATCAGAATAAGCCTAATGAATGGATTTGAGAATGCAGAGACATCACAGTTCCTTAGAATCTCCCACTCTTTATTCTGTCAACTTGTATTGTGTACTCTTAACTAAGGCAGCAACTATTAGGAACGTGTCTGGAATTAAACATCCAATCTTTGAAAAACTGAATGATGTTTTTTAATGGCACACTGTGAAGTAAAAGGAATTATTGATTTTTGTTGAGTTAGTATTTTGTACATTGAAATCCACTTTAACAACATGAATCAATATATAACTCTTTTACTGTTTTGAGGTTTTTTTTTGTTTTTTTTTTGTTCCTTTGTTTGTTGTTTTGCTAAACCATGGATGTAATTCATTTAGCAACATGTTAATTTCCTATCTGTCTGAATTGAAAGGTTTCTATGTTAGTGATGTATTAATTTAGACACTTTAAAGTTATACAGAAACCTCCAACAGATTAAGCAAACACAAGTGCTTTGAGCTATTACATGACAGGTTCAAAATGTGATCTATATACAGCAATTCATCCTTTAAATCTAAACAATGTCGTTATGCTTCAGCGATTGGCAGCTATTTGGGAGTTGCAGATCTGATTCTGATTCTTATTAAAAGAGCATGGGGGGAAGTCAGGAGTCATTATATTTGCGGAGTTCAGGTATCAGATCTAGCCAGTTAATCCTTAACTGATGATTATGGTCCCAGTCTTCATAGTCGGTATGTGTATCCCAATATCCTAAGTCTCAGTCTAGATTAAATTGAATACGGTAGAGGGCACCTGGGTGGCTCACTCAGTTAAGCATCTGACTCTCGGTTTTGGCTCAGATCATGATCTCACAGTCATGAGATTGAGCCCTGAGTCAGACTTGTGCTCATCATGGCATCTGCTTGAGATTCTCTCTCCCTCTCCTTCTGCCCCTCCCGTCATGCTCTCTCTCTCTCAAATAAGTAAATAAATATTTTTAAAAATTAATTGAATAAGGTAATTGAACGTTACTGGTAATGCCTGAATAAATAAGCCATTTCAATATTATCAAATTTTATTTTTCTTTCTTTTTTATCTTTTTCTAGTTTGCCTTCTCATCCATAGTCTCAATTCACTTGTCCTCTGAAATCCTTTCCCTTGGTTATGACATTCCTGTAGGAACCAAGGGCAGGCTGCTCCAAGATGGACCACTGTGGCCTGAAGATTATTTTGAGTTATAAAGCAATCAAAACTCAGCAGATTGAGGAAAAGCTCTTTCCCTCCCCACAACTGCCTGAAAAGAACTTAGATAGAGGCCTGGTCCAGGAAGAGGGCTATCACCATAGAGAACCACATCATGATATGAACCAAGTCCAGTGGACAGGAAAGAACCTAGCAAGGGCCACTTTGATCAAAGTCCTCTCTTTGGTTTCTGTGTGGCCCAGCAAACCTTCATTTACTGTTTTTCATCTTCCGGTGAACTACATTCCTTCCCTTTGAAATTCCAGACCCCTACCCCTATCTCCTTAGATCAGGATGACATATTTACTTCATTTGCCTGACTTTGAAATTTCCACATCTGTGTAGATTCCCTCTATGTACCCTATTAAACTTGACTTTCTCCTGTTAATCTGTCATATGTCCATTTGGTTCTTAGTCCAGCTAGAAGGACCTAGAAGGTGATAGGTAATTCTTGCTCACCAGCACTCCTTATTATATGACAATACAGTATTATAATAATTATATTAGATATATTACATGCATTATTATACACAAAGAATATTTTTTCTTCACTGATGATCAGAGTGATGTTGATTTTCTTTCTTTTTTTATATACTCAGAAATAGATTTCATTTCTTTTCAAGTATTGATAATATGAGAAAAAATGTACTGACTCTGCTTGTCACTTAATTTAATCTTTCAGGGCATTTTCACCCTCAATTTTATAATCTAATGCCCAGGGGAACACATCGGTATTTTTTAAATTCTTGTGCTTAACACTGAAAATCTATAAATTTTACTTTATAAATTAACTTGCTTTCTTTTGTTTTGACATTTGTAAAATGTAATAATAAAAAGAGACATTAGCAGCCTACTAAGATTTCCGGAAGAGGGGGAAAAAATCTTTATACCTATGTGTATAAAGGTATATTCAAGTGGGAAGTTAGATGGTAGATAATGTCCTATACTAATTTTGATATGGCATCATTTGCATACTAAGTTTTATAGAATTGTTCAAGTTCTTTCATTGGTACTTCACTTTCTGTAATTTATTCATCAGAACACACACCCATGCACATACTGCATGGTGAGTTCAGTTCCTTTTTATCATCAATATTTTACTGATGGTAAAAGAGAACTGTTTTCTTTAATCCATTTTGATTCTGAATCTCAAACTTTCGAGCAAATGCTATGGTTAGAGTAGCATGAGGAACTAGGATAGCCCAGAGAGAGATGATCGAGATCAGGAAGGGCTTTATGAAGAAAGTGGTAGCCTAGCTAAGTGTAGAAGCAATTAGCCAGGCAAATTGAAAGAGATGGATGGAGGACAGAGGGATATACTTAGTGGAGTAAACTATATAGATGGGTATAAGGCAGGAAGGTATAAAAGCAGCTAAGCTGGGAGAGGATGCTGGTTGGGAGCTGATTCCAGATGTATTGGCAGGACTTAACGGGAAAGACTGGGGAAGCAATTTTAAGGAGCCTGGATTCAGAGTATGGCCTCTTCCAAGAAGTTCCATTTACCATATTTCTATCTGACAAATATACACTCATATTTTAGCCATTGGCTATGGGATCCTATCTTCTGCAGTTTTCTAAAGTCCCTCCCCTGAGTGCCTGCTTTTTTTTGGGTAATACTTCCAGTTCAACATAGTGAAAAAAATCATCCAGAAAATATTGAATCTGACCTATTATGGTTTAAACTATTTGCCCTTGAGATCTTTCATGTCTGTATGTGTGGAACTATTTCACTCTTTAAAACTGCTTCAGGGATGCCTGGGTGGCTCAGTGATTAAGTGTCTGCCTTTAGCTCAGGTGGTGATCCTGGAGTCCTGGGATCGAGTCTCGGGATCGAGTCCCACATCAGGCTCTGTGCATGGAGCCTGCTTCTCCCTCTGCCTGTGTCTTTTGCCTCTCTCTCTCTCTGTGTCTCTCATGAATAAATAAAATCTTTAAATAAAATAAATAAAACTGCTTCATAGCATTCCATAGTGTGGATTCATTTCCACAAAATTTCATTTAGTCTCCATTTTTTGCAAATGTTTATTTGTGAATTGATGCTATTTCTTATTCTTACATTTCCTTAGTAATCAGTGAGGTTAAAAATTATTTTTGACATTTTTATTATGTCTTGTTATTTACCTTCATATGTATATTCTATTCTCTACTGTGTTGTTTACATATTTATTAGCTTATATGCCTTTTATATATAGTTAACTAATATACATTTCTTAATTTATATATCCACAGTATTTTACCTTTGTTTTATTTTTAAATTTTTTAAAAAATATTTTATGTATTTATTTGAGACAGAGAGAGGAGAGTGAGCACAAGCAGGCAGGAGAAGCAGGGAGAGAGAGGGAGAAGCAGGCTCCCCACTAAGCAGGGAGCCCGCCATGCAGGGCTTGATCCCAGGGCCCTGGGATCATGACCTGAGCCAAGGGCAGACACTCAACCTACTGAGCCATCCAGGTACCCATTTACTTCTGTTTTATATGTATATTTTCTCCCAGATTGCTCCTTGTATTTTCACTTTATATATGGCATATTTTGTTACAAAAGATGTTCATATTTTGATACCATCGAATGTATCAGATTGATTAGGGGGAATTAGGAATGAAAAATTATCAATCTTTTCCTTATGAATCCATGTTGTGGATATCCTATTTTTTCTTCATAATAATTTCATAGTTTTATGTTTATTCGTTTTAGTTTCCTTATTTTTACACTTAGATATAACGAGAATTCATTTTTGTCTTTGTAAAAAAAAAAAAAGCAAACATTAAGTTAGATCTCTATCTCACATCAAATAGCCAATTGTCCTGGTAGCCTTTACCAATTAGGCCATTCTTCCTCAGTAATTTGTAATGCCATTATTTTCATATTTCAAATTCCCGGACATACTGCATCTACTTGTCGACTATCTGCTTTGACCCAATAATATATTTGTCTATTTATGCATAAATATTATACTGTTCTATTACATCTAGCTTTGTGATAATTTTCCTATCTGATAGAGTAAGCATTCCCCTTACTGTTTTGTTTTTGTTTTCAATATCTTCTGGGCTGGTTTTCACATTAAGTATCCCATACAAATTTTTGAGTTAGCTTTTCAAATTCCTTTTGAAATTTTTGAGTTGAATCGCACTAGATTCCCAGATTAACTTGAAAAGATTAAATGTTTTAAATATCAAGTCTACTAATCCATGAGCATTCTCTCTTTCCACATATATCTTTCATACCCTCTACTCATGTGGTGCTTTTTATAAAGGTCTTACACATTTCTTGATATGCTTATCTTTATGTGTTTCATAATTTTGTTACTGTTATGAACGATGTGCTTTTTACTATTATATTTCTAATTGATTTACTGAAATATAGATAGGTATTTGGTTATTTTATATTAATCTTCCTATCTAGTCTAAACTTATGAAATTCTCTTTGCAAGTAGTTTATCCAATAGAGAATTTGTATATATATATATATATATAATCATAGAAATGCCATTTAAAATCTAAAATTGCCATTTAAAATCTCACTTCCATGCTTTTGAATTTTGGAAATTATAATATGTAATAACTATAGAGATAATAGACATCCTGTTCTTGTTCCCGGATGTTTGGTGAAAGTTATGGTGTCTATGTTTAGAATGCTATTTCTGTACATTCTGGGTAAGGCCATTTTGCTGTTGACTGTTTATGCTTCTGACTCTGTGGCACAGTTGAGGAAAAATGTTTACAACCTTTCATCATCTTCCCTAAATGGATGGGTGCTTCCTGGATGCTAGGATAATAAAGCCAATCTCAGAGATGGAGGCTGGTGTCTTCCATGGCTATTGAAGAAGGTTTGGGATGGTTTATAGGTACATTAAATGAAGGAACCTTTTCTGACTATTTTCAGCATCTAATACCTCTGCTATCTCCTTCTTTATGATCTTAAAAGTCCCTGTAAGAGAGATAAGGATTAATGGTTTAAAAGATAGTGAATAGCCAGCACATTTTTAAACACTGTAACAGAAACTATGCTTAATGGGTTTTATTATGTAATGTAAAAAAGAAATAGGAAGACTTCTGTAACTGAAGAAAGGACTGCTGAAGCATTTTTATTTCCAAATTCAACCTAGATACACATTTATGTAGCTCACTAACTATAACATGACAATAAATTTGAATCTGCTCATACCATTGAAACTATCATTTAAGTTTTTTTTTTATAAGGTTTTATTTATTTATTTGAGAGAGCATAAGAGAGAGAGAGAGCGTGCATGAGCAGGAGGAGGGGGTGGAAGCAGACCCCCATTGAGCAGGGAGCCCAATGCAGGGCTCCATCCCAGGACTCTGACATCATGACTTCAGCCAAAAGTAGATGCTTAGGTGACTGAGCCACTCAGATGCCCCATCATTTAAGTTTTAATTACTTTTGCCACTAACATGTCAATGATATTCACAGGTTGTATTAAGTTTTGATAAATAATAAGAAAAATACATATGCATTTACATCTAGGGTTAGAATGAAAAAGCAAATGAATAAGGACCATTCTAACACATGGAGAGATTCAGCTCTGTAAGAAACTCTTTCTTGGGATCCCTGGGTGGCGCAGCGGTTTAGCGCCTGCCTTTGGCCCAGGGCACGATCCTGGAGACCCGGGTTGGAGTCCCGTGTCGGGCTCCCTGCATGGAGCCTGCTTCTCCCTCTGCCTGTGTCTCTGCCTCTCTCTCTCTCTCTCTCTCTCTCTCTCTCTTTCTGTGTGACTATTATAAATAAATAAAAATTAAAAAAAAAAGAAAAGAAACTCTTTCTTCAGTTCCTGTGATGGTAAGGAAAGAGCCTGAAAGAATGTAATGCTAGAAGAGTGACAAAGCTAACAAGAGCAAAGGAAGGGCCTATGTAGGAAAAAAGAAGAAAAAAAGTCAGAATTTCATTTAATGGCTTGAGTTGTGGGAAATAAAACATCCATTCTTGTGACACCTGGTACAATAAAGATTTGGACTCCAGAGAGACTGGAGACCAGGAATTTGAGTAAAGTAACCGCTGTTGGTCAGGGGGCAGCAATCTGTCAAGAGAACATGCTCTGAGTCAAGTTGCTTCAGAACTTCTTTTTCAGAACCAACCAGTAAGTTAGTAATATTTTAGATGGAATTTGACTTCAGAATTCTCCCAGGAAAATGAATTGCTTGACCAGAAACAAAAGAGAAAACCTGGTTTCTTAACTCCAGGGAACTATAAGTATTGTGTTTGTTACTCGAAGCATAAGTCTGACTGCTAAGCAAATAATTTGCAAAGAGATCTTATTCTTTTGGCCTCGGACCAATGGAAAATTAACAGGACAAAGTACTCTATGGAAAGGGCATGAATTTTTACCTCATTCCCATACACACTGGCATAATGACTTGGATATTTTGAAACTCCCTTTCCTTCTGTGTCCCTTACTTTCCTTAACTATAAAATGAATTAATGGACTAGATATAAAACACACAGGAGGGACGCCTGGGTGGCTCAGTGGTTGAGCATCTGCCTTTGGCTCAGGTCATGATCCCGTGGCCCAGGGGTTGAGTCCCACATCGGGCTCCTTGTGAGGAGCCTGATTCTTCCTCTGCCTCTCTGTGTCTCTCATAAATAAATAAATAAAATCTTTAAAGAAAAATAAAAAATAAATAAAACACACAAGAATTTTGTAGTGCAAGCCGGGCATCAAATAAATCAAATGCCCCATGTATATAAACTCCTAGTTGGCCTTGGTGATAGAGGGATGAAGGATCTACCCGCTAGGCCTCTTGGCCTTCCCCTACCTTTGAGGCATTTGTAAATCCCTGTAGTTCTCACCTCTTAAGCTTTTATGTGTCCTGTTGAGAGTCGTCTTTCTCTAGTGTTCTCTTAAATGACTGCGCTCTAAAAGTAGGAGTTCAGGACCAAACTTTTCAATGACGCTGCCATGTTAGGCCAGGTGATGCTGGGATTACCCTTCCCAGCAGCACTGCAATCCAGGCTGCTTCAGGCTTCGTGATGCTGCATACTGGCTGGAAATTTTTCAGTGGAGACTTGACACTTAGCCCATTTTTAGATTCCTTTAGGGTAAAACAAAACAAAAATTATTCAAGTTAATATTGAACCAGAAATATTTCAGGATGGTTTTGATACCTCACTACCCTCTGGAGGAATCCTTGCCCCTAATATTAGTAAGGGAGACAAAGTTATCTAATTTAAAGCTGAGGGAGGGTGAGATATGTATATCCTTTATCATTTTAAAAATTAGTAAAAAATCATTTTATTGAGGTATAATTCACTTACAAAAAGCTGTACATATTTACAGTAAGCAACTTAATGAGTTTGGACATATAAGTGTACATCCATAAAACCATCACCATGATCTATGGCATAAAATAGACATCACCTCCAAAAACTTCCTCCCACCTTCTTCCCCTCTTCCTTCTATTTCTTCTTGCTATTATTCCTGTTATTTTGTGATAGGGACACATAAGATATACCTTCTTTGTAAATTTTAAAGAATATAATGCAGTATACTATAGGAATTGTGCTGTATCATATGTCTCTAGGACTTATTCATCTTGCCACCTAAAACTTTGTGCTCTTTGACTAATGAATCCTGATTCTTCCTTCCTCTCATCTCCTGGCAACCACTATTCTACTCTCTATTTTTATGAGTTTGACTATTTCATATTTCTCAAATAAACAGTATCATGCAATATTTGTCTTTCTGTGTCTGGTTATTTACTTAACAAGATTCATCCATGTTGTTGTAAACAGAGTTTATGTCAAAACTGTTGTAAGAGATAAAGAAGGTTGGCGTGCCTGGGTGGCTCAGTTGGTTAAGCTTCTGCCTTTGGCTCAGGTCATGATCCTAGGGTCCTGCCATTGATCCCCATGTTAGGAGCCCCATGTTGGGAGCCCTGTGTCCTTGAGCAAGAAGCCTGCTTCTGCTTCTACATCTGTCCCTGCTCCCTCCTTGTGCTCTCTCTCTGGCTCTGTGCTCTCTCAAATAAATAAATAAAATCTTTTAAAATAGAGAGATAAAGAGAGTCATTACTTAATAATAAAAGAGTCAATTCACTAGGATGACATCATAATTATAAATATATTTGCACCCAACATATCAGAACACTTAAGTATATAAAGCAAATAATTGATAAATCTGAAGGGAGAAATAGACAGCAGTATAATAATAGTAGGAGATTTCACTATCCCGTTTTCAATAATGGATAGATCATCCAGACAGAAAATCAATTAAGAAACAGCAGACCTGAGCAATATAGACCAAATGAACCTAACAGACATCTACATTACATTCCACCCAAGAGAAGCAGAATACACATTTTTCTCAGGTGCACATGGACCATTCTTCAGGATAAATCCTACGCTACACCACAAAGCAAGTTAAAGAAGCCTGAAATAATTCCAAGTACCTTTTCCAACCACAACAAAACAAAACTAGAAATAATAACAAAAAGACTATGGGAAATTAAACAACACACTGTTGAACAACCACTGGATCAAAGAAGAAATTGAGAGAGAAATTAGAAAGTATCTTGAGACAAATAGAAACAAAGCACAATATACCAAACTTATGGGATACAGCAAAAGCAGTACTAGTAGAGAAGTTCCTAGTGAGAAAGACCTACATTAAAAAAAGATGGGCACCTGGATGCTCCATCCGTTAAGTGTCTGACTCTTGGTCTCAGGGTAGTGAGATCGAGCCCCGTGTTGGACTCTACACTCAGTGTGGAATCTGCTTGTCTCTTTTCCTCTGCTCCTCCTCCTATTCTTTCTCTCCCTCATAAATAATAAATATCTTTAAGACATTGTAAAATAAAATAAAGAAAGATCTCTAAAATTTCATAGATATGACACAAATAGCACATGGATGGGTGGTAAGACAGTACTTTTAGACACAAGCTAGTCTTGCAGATTATATTTGAGGGCAAATCTCGATGACATATGTGACTCTGCCATTGACATATCTGGGAATTAGCAAATTAATGGGCCAAATCTTAGAAAAGTATATGTTGGTCTTGATGGGGTCATGTTAAATAAGTGTAGGAGTTAAGTTAGTGGTAAAGAAGTAGTAAAAAATAAAATAGGGGCTATCTGAACAGTGATTGAGGACGTGAATGGTGTACGTGAAATGACATAACCAATTTCTGTACTCACTAGGCCATAGGTAGCCTCCCAACCTATCACCAAATGATATGTTCTGCTCTCTGATTTCATCTACTTCTCAAAATGTTACTGACATCAAAGTAAGCCCCTAGCTTTTCATGAGACACCTCTGCAAAAGCTATTCACTCTTACTCACATATGAGCAAATACTCTATTCTTCAGGAAAAGACAAGTCATTTAAAAATCTTAAATAGATTCTGCTGTAAAAACCGGAATTGCAGCTTCAGGATATATTAGAGTCTTTGATATTACTTGTGTAGAGAATGCATTTTTCATAAAATATAGAATGGAGCTAGTTTTCATCTATCCCTGGAATAACACAGAGCATATGAGTATGATACATATATTAATGTATCAGTGTATGGTACATTCTAATATGCTTGATCAAAATTTAGTCATTCTTTAAGAATCTGATCAAAGCAAATGGGAAATAGGGATAAGTTAGAGAAAAAGAATAAAAGAGACAAAAATTTACCAAGAACATTGTTTCTGGATGATTCTAACAGTTGCTAAATTAAAAAAAAAAAACAAAAACAAAAACAATAGTGATATTATTTCTCTTTATCTGTTTCATCTTTTCTTTATTCTCCATATGATTCCTATAGATTGTATATCCTATTACTACTACACTCAGAGAGAGCATACTTGAATAATCTGGGTTTGAGGAATAAAGAAATATATTCCTATTGGTAAATATATTCCTATTGGTAAATTGGTAAATATTCACCAATAGGTGAATGGACAAAGCACATAGGATGAATGGAAGGGGTATTGTAGGAGTGAGGAGAACAAGGAGGGAAAGAGGAGGGAAGGAGGGACAAAGAGAAAGAAAGGGAAAGAAGGAGAAAGAGAGAAGAGAATATACAATTGGTAAAAATTTATCTTGTCTCCCAGTCCCCAGTGTGAGCCTCTGAAGTACGAAGAATCTTAATTACCAGAAACAGAGATGTATAGAGAAGGTTGAATGTTCTTCTCCAGGGACACTGACATTATTTTAAGTTATTTACTTTGGGACCACTTTTAATTTAAATACTAGCTATTTGAATTTATAAGCTGAACAAAGATTCAAATTCAAGTGAGGGATACTAATGTGTAGCAATGAGCTTACAAGTCATTTTGTACCTGAAAAAAAAAGAAACAAAACAAAACAAAACAAAACCACTCATCATTTCTGTGACTTCAGGAGAGAAAGCACTTCTATATGCTTTTGAGAAATGCCAAAAATATAATAAACATATATTTGTGTTTCATGTTTATGCAATACCTTTTGAAGATGTAGTAAAATATTTTGCAATACAAAATCTGAGCATTTAAGTGTTGAGTGTCAATCTAAAATTCTTCTTGTTGAAACAGAGGTGTATTTCCCCGTCATTTTAGCTTCAACTCCATGATTTTTAATAGCCGTGAATTCATTTTTTCGACAAATGTGTATTTGCCTATCATTTGTCTACAATTTACTGTGTATTTTTCTTAGTGCTGGCATAGAGTAGAATTTTATATAGACACGGTCCTTACTCTCATGGAGTTTACAGTGTTGGAAGATGCAGGTCGTCTGAGCACCTACTGTATACGATACGTCCTACATAGTGTAAGAATTAAACAAACAATCTTAAAATCATAGTCTTTAACAGCTATTTTTTTGAGCCTCCCACTGGAAAGAGAAAGAGAACTAGTTGTACATTATCCTTTGCAAATGTTTATCATGTTTCTGCTTAATTGTATTAATAATAAGTAGCTCAACTAATTTGCAGTTGACATATTGTTTCTTATTAAGCTCTATTTAGAAGATGTTCACTATAATTTATGGTAGACTGTTGGTTGCCCCAATAAACATTCTCCTCTGATTTTACAGAAATAGAGACTTAACTGATGTATGGTCATATAGCAGAATACTTTATTTCCAAGTCTCTGTTTCAGCAAGGTATGTTCATGTGACTAAGTTCTAGGCAAGTGAATGAAGAAAAAATGATACATGCTATGTCCATGTCTTGCCATTAAAACAATTAGATGTGTGCTGTCCTGTACCCTTTGCTCTTTGTAGACAAAGTAATGTAGACATTTTACTCTTTGTCTATGTGCTCTGTCTCAAGGACTGAAGGGATTATTTTGACTCTGGAATTCAAGCCATGTATTCAAGATGGCAGGACTGTCTTCTTCAGTCCTGGACCCTTTACTATAACTGAAAGAAAAATAAACTCCTTTCTTATTCAATCTACTATGTTTTATGATGTCTCCATTACAGCAGTTTAGAGTATACCCCAACAAATACAACAATCACCTTATAATAGTATAGTACAGAGAGACTGATTTCCCATCGTTGGCTAGCCTTTTAAATATTTTACAACAGTTATAAAATCCACTCTTCATTTAAAGCATTTAACGAGTTTTCATTAAGTGTTTACTACTGTAGGGAATCATGTTAAGAACTGAGAAGAGTGGTGGGATGGAGGTACAGGGAAGAAGAGGGAGGATTAGGTAATAAGAGCCTCTGATTGTAGCTCTGAGAAAGTCCCAGCTGGGTCAAATAGAGCCCCAGACCAAAGACGGCCCATTAGAGGAGTCCTATGTTGGGTCAGAATGGCCAGCCTCTAGTACTCCTGACATGGTCACTCCTTTCCTTGACCTCAATGGGAACAGCCTGACCTGATTGTAAATGTTGTGGTGGATTTCAAAGCTGTCAGCTAACTAGTTCCTCATAGCAGTTTATTTTTCCCCCTCAGAAGGAGATCTAAAGAGCACATTCCTATAGCTTCCACATGTGGATTACATTAATAATGTATGTAGCACTGTAAAATATTCTCTGACACTCAAAAAGTTTGAATACTTTTTTCCCTAGAATTTTTATTTTATTACGACCAAATGATAAATATTAACTAGCTACTATAAGAAAAGAGAGAGCTATGGAAGTATGATATATAGTCTCTTACTTTAAGCTTACATTTTAGACAGTAAAAAACTGACATATAATTTTAAAACTTGTAAGATGTGTATCTACTTATTGGCAGAAATACCCTATTTTGGGTAAGATAATGAAAAAAACATTCACACATGAAAAGGAGGTTAAGAAATGACAAGAATACAGTGAGCTTAAGTATGGAAATCAAAATTGCAAGAAAAGTTGTAGAACAATAAATAGACCAGAAATTATGGCAATAGTGGAATGATTCCTTCCCCAATGTAAACACAGATAAATGATGGATGAATGATCGCCACAGCAATTTTAAATATAGCCAAGAAATAAGAAAAGGCAAAGACAAGAACAAAGAGTGAACTCACATAGAATGTAATGAGCTTGAATTGAAGCTTTGGCAGTCTAGTGGTTTAGATTTAGATACAGGTTGAAGAAGATGGGTGGCTGGGGTGTTGCCACAAAGTCCTTAAGGTTATATAGGAGATTAAGAGTTATAACTTCATGAAGCTAGGATCAGCTTGGCCCTGAAAAGCATGCTAGAAAATCTCTCTCATCACCCCAGAGAAGTAGTAGTAATACCTGCTACCTGCCTTTGGATTTGCACAAAAAATAAAGATGAATGGATAGTTTTACAAATTGATTTCATGTGAACTAAAAAACCCCAGCCTCTGGGGGCTAAGATTATGATACTTTCATGATATTTACATTGGCATGGGACTCCCAAGGTAATAATCAACATACCATCAAGTTTGAAGTTCTATCAGAAATAGGCCAAAATTATTCTGAGGAGTCACATTAATACCCTAGAGCACATGGAACTCCCAAGGAGAAATGTGAATCCTTATTGAATATCAACTTACAATTAAATTATAAACCACATAAGGAAAAACATCTACCAGGAAGGGTAATGGGCAGACATAATAAACAAGAACTTTTAAACCCAAAGATCTAGAAACAATAAAATATCTGAAAGAGAATTTTAGAAGCTTAGATTTGTTTGCTCCAAAAGGGATAGAAATTATAATAAAATAATGAAAGATGAAGGGTCATACATATATTTTAAAAAGCAAATAGAGTATCAAGAAATGAAAAATAGTCATTCAAGTTTTCAAATAAGTGGATTATTAAAAATAAATAAAATAAAATAAATGGATTATTCAAAAATCACAATAGACATAGCTGAAGATGTCTGTGAACCTGGAGACAGATATAAGCAAAACAATGAGGATAACCATAGAAATAAAATGGAAAACATAAAAATGTGGTTAAGAAATAGGCAGGATGAACTCAGAAGGCCAGATGTTTGTTTATATAAGAGCTCTGATGGCATAAACAGAAAACATAATATTCAAAAGGATGAGATTTTTCTAGTAGTGAACCAGCAAAAAATTTTTTCTTTAATTCAACATGAAAATGTAGAGTAGTTATGGAAGTACTTTCAAATGTTATAAAACTATATAATGGAATTCACTACATTAACAAGTCATATGGGAAATATTTGATCATGTGAACAGATACAGAAAGATCATTTGATAATATTAATAATCAATTAGTGAGAATCAGACTCTTAGTTCACTACAATAAAAGAGAACGTTCTTACCCTGATAGAGTAGATCTACCAAAAATGAATGTTAATTATGAAACATTAGAAGTCATCTGATCAGATGAATACAAAAATAAGCCGAAGATGGTTCCTATCACTCCATTTATTCAACATTGTACTGAAAGTCTCAGGTAATATAATTAGACAAAAAAGTAAAGGAAATAAAAGGCTGAAGAATTTAAAAGAAAAAATCTAAACTTAATAGAGTACCATCTAGATAGAAAGTTCAAAAGAATATATGTAAAATACAGAATAAGAGTTCAGTAACCTTGCTGGGTAAAGATCAGCCTACACAGGTCAATACTGTTTTAATATATATGCACAATCAATTTAAAAATGGAATTTAAGAGATCCTTTTCCCAATAAGAACAAAAATGCATAAAGCATAAATCTAATCTAAATTTTCCAGATGTTTATGAAGAAGACCCAAATACTATGTTCAAGGATGGAAAGATTCTGTATCATAAAGATGAAGCTTTATTTATAATTTATAAATGTGATGTAATCCCAATCACTATTAGATATTCTTTTATGGAACCTGGCAAACTGATTAAAATGTATGTGAAAGATTGGCCCATAAAAATGTAAGGTCTATCATAAGTTACCTGACATACAATTTATTGTAAAGTGATGGTATTTAAAACAGTCTGATGTTGCTCTAGGGACAGATAAATAGACTAGTGGAGTAGAAATGTAGGCTCAGAAACAGACTCAAACCTATAAGGTACCTTGAAATATTACCACATTAGACATAAATCTTGTTTGCCTTCTCAGAATTCCTTGACCTTTCTCTCTTCTCCCTCTTGATTGGCTGATGGGCACCCTCTCCCCACCAGCTGGTCACTGTTGTTGTTGTTGTTGTTTTAAGATTTTATTTTATTCATGAGAGACACACAGAGAGAGGCAGGGACATAGGCAGAGGGAGAAGCAGGCTCCCTGTGGGGGAGTCCGATGCAGGACTTGATCCCAGGATCCTGGGATCATGCCCTGGGCCAAAAGCAGACGCTCAACCACTGAGCCACCTAGGCAACCCCGGTTGGGCACTTTTGAACTGGAGTAATACACCCAGCGAGTGGAATATGGCTTTCTGAGAAATGGCGGGGAGCTGGAGATTTGGCCCAGGTGTGCAGGAGAGCTAGTTCCCTGCACCGTGCACACTGACCAATGGAACCACAGAAAAGGGAAGCAGACAAGCAGGTACTTTCCTCCTGTCCTCCCTCCTGTGCATAACTCTAAAGTAATCCACATTGCAACCTTGCCAAAGGAGCCTGGAGAGAGCTGTGTGTCTGAGCAGGGAGCTCCCTTGGAAGCCACAGAGCTGAAATATCAATGCAGGGTATGGTCTTGTTTCACATCTTACCCTAACTCACTTTTGTTTTATCCTCACCCTCATTACCTCAGCTTGCATTTTACAAATGCAGTGTTAGCCCTTAATCCAGGTCCAGGATTTGCTTCTGGGAAAACCTGGGCTAAGAAGGTGCAGGTGGTATTACAATACAGCATTTTAAGAATCAAACAATTCAGTAAATGTTTCAGGGGAGAGCGGATTCTTATTTCACACCAAACAAACAAACAAAAAAAAGTTCTACGTAGTTTATAGACATAATTATGAAGAGCAAACATTTAAAATCTGAAAAATAAAACACAGGAAATTATTTTTTATTAAATCAGATTAAGGAATATTTCCTGAATAAGCCATAACAGGGAAAGCTTATGTAGACTCATTTGAATCCATTACAATTATAAATGTCAATATAGATATAATACTTGGTTTCTAAAAAAGATTATGCAAATAATTATTATTATATAGGATACATAGGGAAGTTCTCTACATCAAAGCAAATAAGCACCCATCTATTATGTCAGCATTGGAAATATTGAGAAGAGGCCAGATTCTGAAGGCTAAAACGATGTCCAAAACGACCAAATGTGGTATAAAATAAATAAATCAAGGATGACTGTGAGATTTTTGGCCTGAGTAACTGAAAATATGGTTGCCATTAATTGATTCAGAAGACTCCCAATGGAGCAAATATATGGCAAATCAACATTAACAGGTTTGGACATACTCTTAAATACCTAAGAGGGGAAGGAGTCAACTATGTACTTGGATACTTGAGTTGGAATTACAGTGAAGTGTGAGCTATACCTATCCACCTGAAGTTAAATGATTGGTATTTAAAAACATGTGATGGGATGAGCTCACCGAAGGTATGAATGTTTGCAGAGAAGAGGGACACATGTAGGGACTGAGCATTATGATATTCCAACACTAAGAGACTGGAAATAAGAGGAAAAATGTCAAAGGAAACTAAGAAGAAATGAACAGTCTGGCGAGGAGGAAAGTAAGAATACAGCATCTTGGAAGCTAAGATACAAAGTGTATCTGGAAGGAAGTGATGAGCTATGTCAACTGCTATTGATTTAATAAGAAAACATGAGGAGTAAGAAATGACTCCTGGATCTAGTGAAGGAGAAATCACTGATGATCTTGACAAAAACACTTCCAGTGCTGTGACTGGGGTGAAAGCCTAACTGCAGCTGATTGAAAAGAGAATTAGAGAAGAGGAACTGAGACAGGAAGAGGAATTAAGACAGAAAGGAAGAGAGGAGACAGGGAGAATGGACAACTCTTTCAGGAATTTTGCTTTTGAATGGTAGCAAGGAGAGTGAGGAAGTAGATGAGGCTAAAAGTGGACTCAGGAGAAGTGTGTTTCAATGTTAAGGAAATAATGGTGTGCTTACATTACAAATACATACACACATGGAAAGAGAGGAAGAGAGAAAAATTTCTATGTGGTTTATTTTTCATGTGCTGTGAGGTATAGATGAATAATTTAAAAATATATGGATATCCAATTTTTCCAGTATTATTGGTTGAAAACATTATACTCTCTACACTAAATTGTGTATCCCTTTGTAAAAAATAAATTGAATCCATATGTAAGTATATTTGTGTTTCGTTGATCTACTTATCAATCTTTAGGTCAAGTGTACATAATAACACTTTCTAAAGTAATTTGGGCTATTTTAGGTCCTTTGCATTTTCATATGAATTTTAGATTAAGCTTGTCAATTTGAATTTTTATTGGGATTGGACTGAATTAATAGATCAATTTGGGAAACTGACATCTAAATAATATTGAGTCTTTTCAATCAATAAACATGATATATTGCTCAATTTATTTATAACTTCTTTAATTTCCTTCAGCAATGCTTTGTAAATTTGTGTACAGGTCTTGCATACCTTTGGAAATTTTTTTCTCAAAGCACTTCTTTTTTTTTGGTGCTATCATAAGTCGGTTTTTTTATGCAATATAAATTTTATTTTAAAAATGAAATCCTACCTCTTAAAAATTAAGCCATAGATTTTTTTTTCTTGCAAAAGGGGGACCATATTCATTTAAAATAAATTCTAAGTATGCTAGTCATTTTTTTTAAAAATGTGGTAAGAATATTAACATGAGATTTACCCTTATAAGTGGTAAAGTTTTTCAATTCAATTTCTAGTTGTTCATTACTGCTATATAGCAATACAGTTGAGTTTTGTATAGTGATCTTGAATTCTCCAATCTTCCTAAGCCTACTAATTAGTTCTGGTACTATTTTTCTAGAGTACACTGAATATTCCACATAGACAATCATTTGTCTCTGAAAAAAAAAAAAAAACACAATTTTTTTTTGTTTCTTTCCAGTCTGAATGCCCTTTGTTTCTTCTTGCCTTACTGCACATGCTAGCAATTTACTGTAAGTGAACAGAAATAGTGAGAGTAGGCATCTTTTCCTTATTTCTCATCCCAGTAGGCAAGCATTCAAAGTCTTGGCTATTGAGTATGTTGTTGGCTATAGGTTTCTTGCAGATGTCTTCTTAGATTAAGAAAGTTCTTATCTATTCCTAGTTTACTAAGGATTTTATTAGAAATTAGTGTTGGATTTTATCAATTTTTTTTGCTGCCCCTTTAAGATGTGCATGTGTATACAATGCTTTTTAAAATCTCTTGATATGGGATGCCTGGGTGGCTCAGTGGTTGAGCATCTGCCTTTTGCTCAGGGCCTGATTCCAGGGCCCAGGGATGGAGTCCCATATCAGGCTCCCTGCTGGGGGGGGGGGGGGCGCTGCTTCTCCCTCTGCCTCTCTCTCTGTGTGTCTCTCATGAATAAATGAATAAAATCTTTAAAAATATTTTAATATGGTTAATTACAGTGATTTTTTAATAAGTTAAATTTTGTACTGAGAAAATCACATTCATGATGTAATTTTTTATATATTCTTGGATTTCATTTGTTAAAGTTTTGGTAGGAATTTTTCTATTTGCACAAGGGATATTGGCCTATAGTTCTCTTTTCTTGTAACGTCTTTGTTTCAGTTTGGTCTCAGAATAACACGAACCTCATAGAATGAATGGACAAGAGTGCCTTCTTCAATTTTCTGTAAGAGTTTGTATCATTTCTTCCTTGTAAGTTTGCTAGAATTTACCACTGTTGCCCTCTGGGACTGGAGTTTTAGCTGTGGGAAGGTTTTTAAAAATATATTCAATTTGTTCCATAAAAGAAGGGTGAATCAGGTTAGCTATTTTTCCTTCAATGACTAGTTCACATCTTTTAAGGAATTTGTTCATTTCATCTAATTTGTGGAATTTATTGGCAAACTAATTCATAATAAATGTTCATAATTTTCCTTAAAATTTAATCTTTGTAGAAGCTTTTGCCATGTCTAGTTCTTGATATTAATCATTTGTATTTTCACCTTTATTGTCTTTGTTAGTCTGACAAGAGGTTCATCAATTTGATTTTTTTAGTTTTTGTTTCATTTATCTTTTCCATTGTTATCTATTTTCCATTTCATTTATTTCTCCTCTGATATTCATCATTTCCATTCTTCTGATCATTTCAGGGTTCATTAGTTGTTTTTTTTCCTAATTTTTAAGGTGAAAATAGAACTCATTGATTTGAGCACTTTCTCTTTTTCTAATACAGATTTTTTTAAAAAGATTTTATTTATTTATTCATGAGAGACAGAGAGAGAGAGAGAGAGAGGTAGAGACACAGGCAGAGGGAGAAGCAGGCTCCATGCAGGGAGCCTGATATGGGACTCGATCCTGGGACTCCAGGATCATGCCCTGGGCCGAAAGCAGGTGCTAAACTGTTAAGCTACCCAGGGATCCCTAATACAGATTTTTTTAAAGTTACAGATTTCCCTTCAAGCTCTTCTGTGGCTGCATCTCACAAATTTTACATTTTGTTTTAATTTTCATTCAGTTTGAAATAATTTATAATTTTCTTTTGAATTTTATCTTCTATCTAGGAGTTATTTACAAGTATGTTATTCAGTTATTTGTGTTATTTGAGGGATTTTCCAAATATCTTTCTGTAAGTTATTTCTAATTTATTTGCTCTGTGGTCAGAGAACATACATTTTGAGACTTGAATCCTCTTAAATTTGAGATTTGTTTACAGCCCAAAAAATGATTGATCATTATAAATTTTCCTCATGCCCTTGAAGAAAATACATATTCTGATGTTGTTAGTTGGAATCTTCTCTGAATGTCAGTTAGGTTAAGTTCATTCATAGTGCTGTTCAACGTGTCCTAAAACCTTACTGATTTACCCTGTGCTTGTTCTATAAATTATTGGAAGAGGGGTGCAGATTTATTTCTCCTTGGAGTTCTACATTTTTTTTTTTTTTGTATGGGATTTGCTTTGTTATCAAGTTCATGCAAGTTTAGGATTATTAGTTACTGTTGGTAAACTGACACTTCTTTCATTATTAAATGATCTTTTTTCCCATTAATATTCTTTGCTCTGAAAACTTGTACTAATATAGTCACTTCCACTTTCTTTTCAACATTACTAGCTTAGTATATATATATATATATATATATATATATATATTTTAATCTGTTTGTATCTCTGTATTTAAAATGAATTTCTTATAGAAAGAATATAGTTGGGGGGAATCCCTGGGTGGTTCAGTGGTTTAGTGCCTGCCTTCAGCCCAAGGCGTGATCCTGGGGACCCAGGATGGAGTCTTGCATCGGGCTCCCTGCATGGGGCCTGCATCTCCCTCTGCCTGTGTCTCTGCCTCTCTCTCTCTGTGTCTCTCATGAATAAATAGATAAAATCTTAAAAAAAGAAAAGAAAGAATATAGTTGGTGCTGGCTTTTCTTTTTTTTTAATCCAATCTCTCAATATCTAATTTTCCATGGCATATTTAGACAATTTTCAATTAATGTAATCATTGATCTGAGCTAAACTTTCATCTTGCTTTCTGATTTCTATTTATCCCATCTGTCCTTTTTCTTTTCTTTCCTTTACTTTCTTTTATACCAGTTGAGTATTTGTGATTCCTTTTAATCTCCTCTTGTTTTATTAGCTACAACTCTTTCTTTTGTGTCATATTAGTAGTTACTACAAGGTATTTATATCACCTTCATATATAGTATAAAAGCACTTCAACCACATATTTTTATTTTTCCCTAGTTAACCTTTGTGTTACCATTGTACTGCATTTTACTAATACATAGTTTAAAACCCCATAGCATATAGCTATTTCTGCTTCAAGTCATAAATTTCTTTCTTTAAAAGCTTCACTTAATAAAAAGACAGCTTTTCATGTTTATCTTGAAATTTACCATTTCTATTTTTTTGCATTCCTTTATACAGTTTTATGTTTTCCTTTGGTATAATTTTTTCCTCCACCTAAATGATTTCCTTTACTCTTTCTTATAATGCAGTATTGCTGGTAATTAAATCTTTCAGTTTTTCTATGTCTAAGAAGTTCACATTTCAGCTTCATTTGTAAAAAATCTTTTTGCTGGCTACAGAATCCTAGTCTGATTATTTCTCTTGGTACTTTATTGATGTTCTACTACTTTTCTATGTGCATTATTCCCAAGGCAAAATCTGCTGTCATTTTTTTCTTCATTCTTTTTTATAGAATGTGTCCATTTTCTCTTGTGGCTTTTAAGATATTTGGTTGGTTTTTTTTTTTCTGTTTATTTGTTTATTTTTATTGTTGTTTTTACCACTGGCTGCAAGTATTTTTATTTTGATGTATCTTGTGCCAGTTTTCTTCAGGTTTAAAGAGCTCGAAGTTTGTTGAGCTTCTAGATCAGTTATATTATGTTTTTCTTTTAGCCCATTCTATTTATTTCAAGTAATCTTATTATTTCAAATATAAAATCAGTATTAAGACACAGTGAAACTATTTTCATATTATCTTCCTTTAGAGTCCTCAATCTCTTTAAAGATGCTTGGCATCTTTTATACAAATGATTCCCCCGAATAATACTTAACCTTAAATCCCATCATTTTTATCTCTCCTCATGTCAAAATTTAGACTATTCTGAAGGTATATTTCATACGACAGATATAATGAACTATCCTGCTACTAACACTATTTCATGCAATGGTATCACCTTCTGTTGTTAGGTGAAGATAGATTGTATATTTACAATTCACCTGTTAGCAACATCTGAAAATGAGCATGGAACTCCTAGATACACAATGATAACCTATTGGAATAGGATAACCCTAAAAATAGGATTATCAGGCAGAAAAAATACCTGGTCTAGAATACATGCATAGCAGAAAAGCTTCTATAACATAAGTGAATACTAAGTCCATGTGTAAGACTTGCCCTGGACAACATAATCAAACTATCTGAAAGTCTTCATTCATCATGACATACTTCTAAGGGCCAGGAAGTGAAGACTGTTTGGATACTACCAGGTTACATCTTTCTGTGTGTTTTTTTGTTTGTTTGTTTGTTTTGTTTTTGTTTTTTTGTGAATGGGTATTGGGGTGGGATAGGGAATAAGAATGCTTGGCAGTAGTTTGTAGAAAAGAGTTCATTGGACTTCCATCCCTATCTTTAATGAAATTGCCTGGAGGGCTCAATAATAGTCTTTTTAGGTTTCCAGCCCTTGAAAAACTGCTAATTTTATTCCCCTTAGGTTTTTTTTCTTCTTTTTCTCTTTTATGATCTTATTAGCAATGAGGCTTAATTGAACACATATTCTTTTAAAATGATAAGCATTTCCAAGTCTATTACACTATCTCTAGGTTTGATGGAGCGAAAGGATTCAGTAGAATGCACTGTTTTTCCAGGTGAACAAAAATGAAGGCTTTGCTCCTACTGAAAATGAACATGCTGTCATTGCTCACTCATAATTTAAAAATACCAAACCAAATTCTCAGATGATAGTTCTATGCTTTTTTTCCCTCAAGCTTGTAATAATGAGTCTATAAAATGTACCCTTTGGCTCACATATGTACTTAGAGGCTAAATTATATCATAATCACATTATAATAAAGCCTTATAAGCAGCTCTCATGGGAAGTTAGGCTGAACTTTTAGGTCAGAGCTCTAACGTTGTTGAATAATTATCTCACGTATTTAGATAGTATAGTTAGTATTCAAGTACCAAATCCATAGGACGTAACATGTTAAGTGTGCTTTTTCTATGCCTTTGTCTCATGGAATTCTTTGGTAAGTTTCTTTTAAACTCAGTTATTTCTTACTCCAAATATCTAGGGCCCTTTATTAATTCAAGGTGCCAGAGAGTTTAGATGTTTTCTGTGTCTTGGACACTCAAAACATCTTACAATTGTCCAGTTTGGCTTCACTTAAATATTAAATATATACTTAGTCTCAAGAGGGGATTTCATCAGATTCAGCAAAGTGTACTTAGAGTATAATGTTGTGGCTGGACTCTGAATGTGATTTTGATTCTAGTTATTATTTTATTGTTCTTATTACCAATTCACTCAGCAATAACTATACATCTGATATAGTGACATGTACTTTATAGCTCTACCTCTTTTAATTCTTTAAAGAACATGAATTAGATACTACTGTCCTACACAAATATAACAAAATTGAAGTGTTTAAAAATTAACTTGCAAAAATTACTAGATGTAAATCATGTTCCTCAAAAATATATCATATTGCGGGCAGCCCCGGTGGCGCAGCGGTTTAGCGCCGCCTGCAGCCCAGGGCATGATCCTGGAGTCCTGGGATCGAGTCCCACGTCAGGCTCTCTGCATGGAGCCTGCTTCTCCCTCTGCCTGTGTCTCTGCCTCTCTCTCTCTCTCTCTCTCTCTGCACCTCTATGAATAAGTAAATAAAATCTTAAAAAAAGTTAAAAAAATATATCATATTGCTTTTGGCCAAATGTGCTACCATAAGTCCACTTTACAATAATATATAACGTATAATCAGGAAGAAAAAGCTTCAGTATATTTTGGTAGTTTCTATCAACTTCTGGAGCCAGCAGTCAAAGGGACACGCTGTCCTCTGAATCTAGGTTACGTCTTCAAAAATTTATAGAATGAAACTATGAAATTTTTCTCTTTTAAGACTCAGAGGTAGAGTGTTAGACCCACATATCTACATAATTATAATGACTCATTATTTAATGAAGGGAAAAACTTTAGAGGATATTTTGTAATTGGTTAAGATATGATTCATTTTGAGCTAACTTGGTTCCCAAACATGTGCAAACTAATCTGGAAGCTTCCAAAGAAATTTAATGTCAAATGATGTACTAAGCAGGTAAATAGAAAAAGGAAATTAATCATAAAATGCTAAGCATGAGTAAAATGAACACATGCCAAAATCTTCTTCATGGTATTAGAAGATAACTAAAAATATGCTGGGAAAGAATGTATAATAGTGACTTTGTATATAAATCATAATATAAGGTCAAGTCTTTGTCACTATATCCACCTGCTTGTTTCATAAGATTGATCTCACACACACACTCTTCGGGAAAGTAAACTTCACCTAATGGTTATAAAAATAATAAATGTAGAATTGATTTTTTGCATATGTGTAATTGGAATTAAAGTTTTTGAGAGAAGGTGGGGGGGAGAAAATGTTAGCTGATGGGGAAGAAAGTGGAAAGACATTTAAATTTGAGTATAATCATTGCCAAGACAAGAAAAAAAAAAAAAAGAAAAGATAAGAAAAAAGAAAAGAAAAGAAAATAGCTGTCATCCAGGACAGTATGTATAAATCTTCCAAGTTGCAGAGAATGAAGAATAGTTGCTTCTGGATCAATGCACAGTCATTTAGTGGGCCTATCAAGCTGACAGTGAGAGTACCAAACCTGATACACATGAATGCCCAAGAAGAGTGTCTCTGGATGTCAGCCTTGTGTATGTCAATGAAACAAGAGTACAGGATATCAAAGCACACTAACACACCACTGCCAAACTTATTTCTGTTACAAATACAAAACCAAAGGTTAACTACAATCTACTCTTTGAAACTTATGCTACAGCGCTAGTGGCCTTTAAGGCACTGACCCACACATACTGGTATGTTAGGAAAATAATAGTCTGAGACATGAATGAGAGTTTGCATTGCATCTGAAAAATGTAAAACTCATTTAAGTGGTCACAATTACCTAACTTTCTACGTATCTAGTCTCTATTAGCTCTAATGAATTTGTTATGCTGACCATTCAATACTTAAATGACCTAAACTTTAGAGTATTATGTGGCACTTAGTCTTCCTTCCTTCCTTCCTTCCTTCCTTCCTTCCTTCCTTCCTTCCTTCCTTCCTTCCTTCCTTCTCTTTCTTTCTGAGGTAAAAGCCAGTTTTATGTATTTATTCATGAAACACACACAGAGAGAGAGAGAGAGAGAGGCCGAGGGAGAAGCAGGCTCTCCCTGGAGCAGGGAGCCTGATTTGGGGCTCAATCTCAGGACTCTAGAATCATGACCTGAGCTAAAAGCAGATGCTTAACCAATTGAGCCAACCAGGTGCCCCACTTAGTCATCTTCATAATGCACAATCCTACAAAGGGTTGTGCTATCCCTAGTGCTAATTTTTACAGGAATAAATTAAATGCTTTAGTTCAGTGATTTCAGCAAAACTTGGGATACTGACTTTACAAAATTCTTTCATTTACACCAGGAAAACAATCCTTTTGTCTGAGTTTAAAATATATACACTAATAAAAGCCAGTGCTGTTAGAAAACTAGTTTGTATATTGGCTGTGGAAAGAACAGGGTTTTCATTTTCATAGCATTCTCAGGTACTTACTAACTAATGTATTATACTTTAAATCAGAGAACAAACATAGCATTCCATTATCCTATGGCATTTAAATATATATCTTTGTATCCTAAAGATCACACTGTTTCCTCTGAACCATAGCAAATGCTCATATAAAAATCTGCTCTAACATGGTCCACCTGCAAGATAATGATCATTATCCTTTTTTCTTAATACTAGCATGGTGAAAGATTTTTTTTTAGAGGGGCTTATAATTACCCATACTAAAATATTATTTATATATCTGGACTTTTTATCAACAAATATTCCGACAGTTTGTCAATGGTCCTGGCAGTGTTAGGAATGCACTATTAGTGCCTGAGAAAACCGTGACATAAATCCTCAGGCTATAAGGGTCCTGGGAAATGTATATGGTTCTTCTTATGTAAAAGCCACATTTGTTCTTGCATAGTAGTTGACCTCTCTGAGAATAATTACTAAAATATTGAATTACCTCATACACACTAGTGATTTGACTGGAAATAACACGCTTTTTTTTAGCAGATTAGATTTATCCCCAGGATGCAATGCTGGATTTCAAGTTGTACTACAAAGCTTTGATCATCAAGACAGTGTGGTACTGGCACAAAAACAGACACATAGATCAATGGAAGAGAATAGAAATCCAGAAATGGGCCCTCAGCTCTATGGTCAACTAATATTCGACAAAGCAAGAAAGACTATCCACTGGGAAAAGGACAGTCTCTTCAATAAATGTGCTGGGAAAATTGGACAGCCATGTGCAGAAGCATGAAACTAGACCATTCTCTTACACCACACACAGAGGTAAACTCAAAATGGATGAAATATCTAAATGTGAGACGAGAATCCATCAAAATCCTAGAGGAGAACACAGGCATCACCCTTTTTGAACTTGGCCACAGCAACTTCTTGCAAGATACATCTATGAGGGCAACGGAAACAAAAGCAAAAATGAACTATTGGGACTTCATCAAGTAAAAAGCTTCTTCTGCACAGCAAAAGAAACAGTCAACAAAACTAAAAGACAACCTCCAGAATGGGAGAAGATATTTGCAAATGACATATCAGAAAAAGGGCTAGCATCCAAGATCTATATAGAACTTATTAAACTCAACAGCAAAGAAACAAACAAATCCCATCATGAAATAGGCAGAAGACATGAACAGAAATTTCACCAAAGAAGACACACACATGGCCAACAAGCACATGAAAAAATGTTCTGCATCACTTGCCATCAGGAAAATACAAAATAAAACCACAATGAGATACCACCTCATACCAGTGAGAATGGGGAAAACTAACAAGACAGGAAACAACAAATGCTGGAGACAATGTGGAGAAAGGGGAACCCTCTTGCACTGTTAGTGGGAATGTGAACTGGTGCAGCCACTCTGGAAAACTGTGTGGAGGTTCCTCAAAGAGTTAAAAGTAGAGCTACCCTATGACCCAGCAATTGCACTGCTGGGGATTTACCCCAAAGATAGAGATGCAGTGAAAAATCGAGACACCTGCACCCCAATGTATATAGCAGCAATGTCCACAATAGCCAAACTATGGAAGGAGCCTTGGTGTCCATCAAAACATGAATGGAAAGAGAAGCTGTGGTCTATGTATACAATGGAATATTACTCAGCCATCAGAAACAATGAATACCCACCATTTATTTGCTTCAACGTGGATAGAACTGGAGGGTATTATGCTGAGTGAAGTAAGTCAATCAGAGAAGGACAATCATTATATGCTTTCATTCATATGAGGAATATAAGAAATAGTGAAAGGGATTAAAGGGGAAAGGAGAGAAAATGAGTGGGAAATATCAGAGAGGGAGATAGAACATGAGAGACTCCTAACTCTGGGAAACGAACAAGGAATAGTGGAAGAGGAGGTGGGCGGGGGGTGGGGTGACTGGGTGACAGGCACGGAGGGGGCCACTTGATGGGATGAGCACTGGTTGTTATACTATATGTTGGCAAATTGAACTCCAATTAAAAAAAAAAAAAGATACATAAACCAGGTATAGTGGGACACCTGGATGTCTCAGTGGTTTTGCATCTGCCTTTGGCTCAGGTCATGATCCAGGATCCTAATATGGAGTTCCACATGAGGCTCCCTGCAGGGAACCTGCTTTTCCCTCTGCCTATGTCTCTGCTGTTCATGAATAAATAAATAAAATCTTTTAAAAAATAAATAAATCAGGTAAACTATTAAGTATCCATTAAAATTATTCTTATTGAAGATTATAAAAATTTGAGGTATGTTTATACCATTTTAAGTAAAAACAACAGAATGTGATCTGCATAAGACCTATGAACATACTTTTCTTTAAAATTCTTGGGCTCTGAATTCAGGCTACTTAGATGTGAATCCTGGGTTGTAAATTTACTTTCTATGGGCTCTTGGACAGATTACCTATCCTCCTTGTACTCTACTGTCTTCAACTGTAATAGGGAAGCTATATTTAATAATATAATATATTGTTATAGGTGTTAAATAAGATGATTCCTGTAAAGCGCTTTGTGTAATAACTCTAACAAAGCCAACATATAATAAACATTTACTATTTTTTCAATAGTGAAGAATGTTTATAGTAGAAGATTTGCTCTCTCATACCTCGCTGAGGTAGGATGGGAGGACATAAAAAGGAGTGACAAAGTCTGAATTCTAAATAGAGAAGGTATGAAGTGCATGAATGTTACCATTCTCATAGTTGACTCATTGTTTTTACTCAGAAACCTTGTTTGATAGGTTCATATTACTTGAAGGAAACACGATTGAATAATTGAATGTGACAGTAAATCTAAGCAAAAGAAATAACTCATATCATTAAGATAAGAATATAACCTTCATATATTCTGTTTACTTGTATAATGCTAGCATCCAACAAAAAATTATGTAGAAAGAACTATTAATTTTATACCAAACATAAAAGTTTGAAGGTAATAAACTCAGAATTGTCTACCCTGATTATTGCTCAGTGTCCACTATAAACAAGAGTGACATCTCTCATTTCGAAGTAGTACATGGTTTTAAAGGTTAGTTAAGCATGACAAAGAGGAAATGTCTTAGTTTGGGAAGCTTCCAAGAGATGCCAATAAATTTCCACATCTGCTCTATTATCTCAATTGCAACCAAGAAACATTCTCCCAATTAGTTAATTAACTTTAAGAACAAACTAAATTAGTTTAAAATGCAATTTAAACTCAAGCCTATAAATGGTAATTAAAACTGCATGCTATTGGTATAAATTTTTCAAAATATTTAAAGAGAGTGAATTTCAAAAGGATGAACATTTTATGGGAGACTAATAGAGGCAAATTTATTCAAATGGTAGATTTTTAAAATAATATTTTAATTAGCCCTTTACTCACAATGATTCAGGATTCTAGATAAGAAAATAGTATCTATTAATTGTAGATGATTAATATTAGATTTGTCTCTATGTCATGATAATAAAGCAGGGTTTTCCCAATAATTAATTGATTCATTGATTCACAAAACTAAAATATAAATTCAGTAAGAATTAAAGACTCTTAAAAATTGCTAACAACGCTAGTTATAAACTCCTATGAGGCTACAAATAATGTGTTACTCTAATATCATTATTAATACAAATATTTAGTGTTCACAAATAACACTCTTAATGTTAAAATTTCTCTGGCTTGATCTTATGTATATACAGAGAAGAGGAACTTATTTAAATGTGTTTATTATAAATCAAATTAATGGCTTTATTTTCACCAGTCATCTGTCACTAATAAGAAAATGCCTCATTAATAAAAAAAAAAAAACCTGTAAAAGTATTTTTTTTCCTTCTTAAAGGAAGGAATGTAATTCCAAAAAAAAAAAAATGGGACATTTTTTTAATGTCTGGAGTAGAATACTGATAATTTTAGGCAAGGCATGAAGTAAGTTGGATCTTTTCAACAATATGGTACCCCAGGTGGATCAAACTTTTTGACTCATCTCATTATCCTTTAGAGCTACAAGGGACATCTAAAGGATCTGGGTTCTGGTAGAATTTGATATTTCAAAAAATATTTATTTTATCAAAATGTTCTTCCTTATTTGTTGCTGATTCACTTCCTTTTGCCACATTAATCTGTTTTTTTTTTTTTTTTTTTTTCTCTTGTTCTGTCATCGACCTCATCCGAGAACAGATGGAGATCCACTTACTCAAACTTAGGCATGAAGGAATTTCTTTCTTTTTTTTTTTTTTTTTATGATAGTCACAGAGAGAGAGAGAGAGAGAGAGGCAGAGACACAGGCAGAGGGAGAAGCAGGCTCCATGCACCGGGAGCCCGACGTGGGATTCGATCCCGGGTGTCAAGGATCGCGCCCTGGGCCAAAGGCAGGCACCAAACCGCTGCACCACCCGGGGATCCCATGAAGGAATTTCTTAAGTAATCACTCAGATTGTCTTCCTTTGGATAAAAGTTCTCTCTTTTTGTGGATAAGTCATAAGATTTCTAAGATTCTGGATGTTATAAAATTCAGTTGAAATCTCTGAAGCTTCTGGTTAATTCCTTCTTTCAAACTTTGTTCACAGGCTTTGTCATTCATAGGCTTTGTCATTTAAGGAATATAGATTAATTTCATAAGTTTTATTTAAACTGTAAGTATCAATTTCTTTCTAGATAATTAATATTGTTTTATATATCACATAAGTTACAGGTTCCCTCTAAACAACATTAAAGAACTAATGGGAATAGAGTTTTTATTTTATTTTATTTTATTTATTTATTCACCATTCCGGTCATGATGTCAGGGTTCTGAGATTGGCCAGTGTGAGGCTGATGAATGTGGAGCTTTCTTAAGATTCTCTCTCTTTCTCTATCCTCCTGCCCTCCCCACCTGCTCCCATACGACATGCACACTCTGTTTCTCTCTTTCAAAAAGAAAAAAAAAAAAAAGTAAAAACAAAAACAAATCTCTAGCAAATGGAAAAGACTTGGAAATGATATGATAAGGTAAGAAAATAAAGTTTTCCCTGGCATCTACAGGGTTCTTAGTACTTAAATTTAAAAGTGTTAAATTCTACAAATTGAAAAGAAAAGGTCTGGGAAAGCATGTAATGACCATATTATAGAAAAAATAAGAAACATACATATATATTTATTATTTTACATATATATAAACTTTTACACACTCTCTCTCACACACACACACATATATAAACGTTTATGTATTTTAAAAAGATAGTCCTCATATGGTAAAGAAATATTCCATTATAATTCCTAGTCTCGAGTCACAGCAGATGGCATACAGTATCAGCAAAATCCTCAGTATCAGTTATTAAGTCTTCATAGCCTTTTTATTAACATTTTTGACAGATTTTTTTTTTTAAACAACAGTTTAGGTTCACAGCAAAATTGAATGGAAGACACAGAGGTTCCCATATACCCCTACTCCCACACATGCAAAGCCTCCCCATTATCAACATCCCCCACCAGAGGGCTACATCTGTTACAGTTGATGAACCTGAACTGACAACATCATTATCATCTAACTACATAGTTTATATTAAGGTTCATTCTCCCTGTTGTACATTCTATGTATTTGGCAAATTATTAATGACATGCATCTACCCGTATATCGTCATACAGAGTAGTTTCACTAAGAGCTCCTGTATGCTCTATCTATCCATCCCTTGCTGCTCCCAATCATAGTTTTTTAATAATTCCTGATGAATTGAGCTTAATTGGGTGTGAGAGTACAAAGCCTCCCTCCTCCCTCCCACTGGGCACTGACTGTGGGGCGGGCACCCATCACCATTCTTGCCCTGTGCTATGGCAAACAAAGGAGGCTCTGCTCCCTCAGTATACGGTGGGCCTTCCTTTATGGGGCCTCTGCTTGTCAAGATGTCAGATCAAACATGAAAGAGCCCTTTATAGAAAGTTATGAGGGCACCTGTGTGGGTCAGTGGTTGAGTGCCTGCCTTTGGCCTAGGATGTGATCCTGGGGTCCTGGGATTGAGTCCTGCACCAGGCTCCGCGCAGGGAGCCTGCTTCTCCCTCTGCCTGTGTCTCTGCCTCTCTCTGTGTGTCTCCTGAATAAATAAATAAAATCTTAAAAAAAAAAAGTTATGGAGAGTCGCCCTTTAGTAAGTGCCCCTAAAGATTTGAAACGACTTAATCCCTCCCCAACTCTGTCATAACCACCAAATCTCTGTTAGTTATCTTCTGCTTTACGAATGTTTTTTGAATGATTTTGCAACTGTTTCCAACTAATAGTATATAAAGTTCTTTCCTATTTGCCACATCACACATACTTCTGGGTAGTTTAGCACTTACCTTTTTTTTAAATTTTAATTTTAATTTAATTTAATTTTTTTAAGAATTGGAAGTGGAAAAAAAAAAAAAAGAAAGAATTGGAAGTGGAGTTTTAGTTAACCATTCCTCCTGATACACCCTGATATACTGTATACTGACTGGATCTCTTGAGAAGATATTCCTTTTCAGGAAAAAAAAAAATTCAAACAAGTCCACCATGTACTTAGACAAACACTCAGGCCATGTTAAAAAAAATGTAAACTGATAATACAAGCATTACATGTTATGTGAAAAAATGGTTCAAAATATTGAATAGAGCTATGACATGGCCTTTCATGAATCTAGAAGTTGCTCATCTTGAGTTGAGTTATGGGGTGAAGAGGTAGGAAAACACAAACCCCTAAAAGGGCTGCATATGGCCAAGGTGAAAAAACTGAAAGAACTGTCTCACTCAAACTCAAAGGAGCTGCATATAAGAGGATGTGATTTCCTGTTTGTTCCTTGTTTGGAACATCTCTACATTTATTTGTGCAACTAGTGGGTGTTTCTCGAAATCCAGAAGTTATATGTCCTCCAGAAAATTATCCCTTGGTACCTTATCCCAAACTCACTCTTAATGATTAGCATATTATTTATTTTACAATTTATCAATAATCCTTGGTTTTTGTTTGGTTTGGTTAAATGTATTCTTTTTTTTTTGATTAAATGTATTCTTATATGAGAACCTATTACATATATTCACTTACAGATTAAAAAAAAATTTACATGTAACACTTGAGTGCAATTGGCTTTGCCTGCCCAGAATAGGTTTTTCTTCTTCTGATAACAGCATCCATATCATTCTTTGGGAAATCATCCAATCACAATTTCTCTCTTTCTTTTTTTTGAGTAATCCTTTATAGAGGTATAATATGCGTACAAGTGCACAAATAATAAGTAATTTGGTAATTTTTCATAAATTGAACACAAATATGTGACCATAACTTCAATCAAGAAATAGAACACTGCCAGCACCTCAGAAGTCCTGTTGGTCAGAGGCATTGCCTTCTCCTCAAGTATAAATGCTATACTAACCTATGGAATAGTTTTGCCTATTTTTTTGAACCTTATATGAATATAATCATTCACTTACTATGTACATTTTTCTGCATATGGCTTTTCTTAGTCCACATTAACCTTGTGACATTCACACACAACATTGCTCATAGCAGTAGTTTATTCTCCTTGCTGTATTGTATTCCAATTTATGAACATACCTCATGGTAAGCAGAATGATGACCTTCCAAATATGTTCATGTCCTAATCCCCAGAAGCTATGAATAGGTTACATTATGTGGTGAAGCGGGATTAAGATTGCAGATAGAATTAAATTTGCTAGTCAACTGATTTTATAATGAGGATATTGCCATGGATTATCCAGGTGGGCCCAATGTAACTCCAAGGGGTTCTAAATACAGAAGAAGGAGCCAGAAAAATCAGTGTCAGAGAAATGGGATATGAGAAAGCCTGGCTGACCATTGTTGGTTTTGAAGATGGGAGAATGCCATAAACCAAGAGTAAGGGTGGCCCCTTCAAGGTGGAAAAGCCAAAACAACGGGTTGTCCTTTAAAGTTTTCAGAGGGGAATGTGGCCCTACCAACATAATCATTTTAGTCCAGTGAGATTCATTTCAGACTTTTGATTTCTGGAACCATAAGGTAATAAATTGGAGTTGTCTTAAGCCACTAACTTAGTGATAATTTGTTACAGCAGCAATTGGAAACTAATAAAACAATAATTTATTCTTTTGGTGATGTACACTTTTACTTAGATTTTGACTTAATCAACATATTTGAAATTCTCCTGGTGAAAATTTGTTATGTTTCTCTTAAGTATATAAAGGCATTATGAGAGAAAAATGTACAATACTACAATGTTTATCTTTAGCTTTAAGAGACGGTATCAAATAGTTTTCCGAACCTGTCTGACAAATTTATATTTTTACCAGCAGTGTATGAGAGTTCCAATTGTTCCAAACCTTTTCTCAGCCTTTGTTATTGTCAGGATTAATTTTCCTTATTCTGTGGGTCTACAGTGTTAACTCATTGTGATTTTAACCTTTATTTCTTGGACACCTTATATAATATAGACTTCTTTCTATATTATGTAATTCATTTGATCTGAATATCCTTATTTTTGTGAAGTCACTGTTCGTGTATATTGCTCATTTTTATAAATTGCTTGTCTACTTCCTTTTTGATTTGTGAGGTTTTGCATATTTTGGATACAAAGGATTAAAAAACATGTGTAAAAACCTATTTCTACTTCATGGCTTTGTATTTTCTCTGTTAATGGTGTCGTTTCATTAACAGAGGTTCTGTTTTAAAATTAGTACATTTTCTTCAGTTTTTATTCCTTAATTTTTTTATACAGTGTAGCATTAGTTTCAGGTGTACAATATAGTAATTCAACACTCCTGTACATCACTTGATATTCACTACAAGAAGTGCACTATTCAATCCATCACCTATTTAGCCAATTCCTCCCCCAACCTCACCTCTGGTGACCATTCAGTTTATTCTCTATAGTCAAGAACCTGTTTCTTGGTTTGCCTCTCTTTTCTTCCCCTTTACTTGTTTGTTTTGTTTCTTAAATTCTACATATAAGTGAAATCTTATGGTATTTTTCTTTGAATATTTATTTCATATAGAATACTACTCTTGCTCCATCCATGTCATTACAAATGGCAAGATTTCATTCTTTTTTATGGTTGAGTAATATTCCACATATATATTCCATCTATAAATCCATTCCAATAAACACACACACGCACACACTCCACATCTTCCTTATTCATTAATCAGTCAATGGACATGGGTTGTTTACATAATTTGGCTATTGTAGATAATGCTGCTATAAAGACTGGGGTACATGTATCCCATGGAATTATTTGTATTCTTATTCTTTGGGCAAATACCTAGTAGTGTAATTACTGGACAATAGGGTACTTCTATTTTTGGGGGGGTACTTCTATTTTTAACTTTTTGAGGAACCTCCACACTGTTTTCTACAGTGGCAACACCAGTTTGTGTTCCCAACAGTGCAAGAGGGTTCTCCTTTAGTCACAACCCACCAATACCTATTGTTTCTTGTGTTGTTGATTTTAGCCACTCTAACAGATGTGAAGTGATATCTCACTGTAGTGCTGATTTTTATTTCCTTGATGATCAGTAGACCATTTTTTCATGTGTTTGTCTTCTTTGGGGGAAAAAAAAAAGTCCGTTCATGTCTTCTGCCCATTTTTTAACTGAATTATTCAGTTTTGAGGTGTTGAGTTGTTTAACTTCTTTATACACTTGGGATACTTAACCCTTTATCTGATATCTCATTTGCAAATATCTTCTACCATTCTGTAGGTTATCATTTAGTTTTGTTGATTGTTTTCTTCACTACTAGAATTGATAAACAAATTCACTAAAGTCACAGGATACATAATCAATATACAGAAATCTGTTGCATTTCGTTCTTACTTATTTTTTTTAAGATTTCATTTATCTATTCATAAAAGTCACACAGAAAGAGAGGCAGATACAGAGGCAGAGGGAGAAGCAGCCTCCATGCAGGGAGCCTGATGCGGGTTGAGCCGAAGGCAGACACTCAACCACTGAGCTACACAGGAGTCCCAAGAAATCTGTTGCATTTCCATATGCTGATAATGAAGCAGCAGAAAGAGAAATTAAGAAAACAATCTAATTTACAACTGCACCAAGAACAATAAGATAGCTAGGAATAAATCTAACCAAAGAAGTGAAAAACCTACACTCTGCAAACTATAAAACATTGATGAAAAATTTGAAGATGACACAAAGAATTGGAATGACATTTCATGCTTATGGATTGGAAGAACAAATATTGTTAAAGTGTCTACACTACTCAATGTAATCTACACATTTAATGCAATCCCTATCAAAATACCAACACCACTTTTCATAGAGCTAGAACAAACAATGCCAAAATTTGTATGGAACCACAAAAGACCCTGAATAGCCAAAGAAACCCTGAAAAAGAAAAGCAAAGTTGGAGGCATCACAACTCCAGACTTCAAGTTATTTTACAAAGCTATTTTGATCAAGACAGTATGGTCTTGGCACGGAAATAGACACATGATCAATAGAACGGGATAGAAAACCCAGAAATGAACCCACAACTATATGGTCAATTATTCTTTGACAAAGCAGGGAAAAATATGCAATGGGAAAAAGCCTCTTCCAACAAACTGTGCTGGGAAAACTGGGCAGTTACACGCAAGAGAATGAAACTGGACCACATCCTTGTATCACATGCAAAAATAAATTCAAAGCATATTAAAGACCTAAATGTGAGACCTGATACCATAAAAATCCTGGAGGAGAACAGAGACAGTATCCTCTCTGACATGGACAGGAGCAACTTCTTTTTAGAGATGTCTCTTGAGGCAAGGAAAACAAAAGCAAAAAACAAACAAACAAACAAACAAACAAAACACACACACACAAAAAAAACCCTATTGGGACTTCATCAAAATACTGTGTAATGTTTCTTACTTCTGGCCAATAATTTCCTTTAAGTGCTTTACTGCTTTATCTTTCACATTTAGATACATGATATATCTGGAATTGAAAATTTTGTGGGCAGTGAGATGAAGCAATTTTCATATAAAGATCTAATTAATCAGTATCATTTATTAATACAATCCTTAACCTCACCATACGACAGGGCCATTTTTTTTTTTTTTCAGTGCCATGTTTTAAATGTAGCCATTACCATCTGCAACAAGGCCATATCTTCCATTGGCTAGCTCCTGGTCAATTACTGAGTATCAGAGGAATACTGAGTTGAACACGGGACTCCTCTAATAGCCAACTTGGCTTGAAGATTCCCCTAAATCTTTGCCTATTTCTTTTTCCAGAGACTGCCTGTAGTCTAGGTCACTTCCATTCAAACTCTTGTCCCTTTCTCTTTCACAAAGGGTCAGGATTACATTCTGGTTTAACAACTTCCCAAATTTCTCCAGAACCCTCCCAATTTCTCATGCAGAGGCATTTTATCTAATAAAATACTTTGCATGTTTAATTTAATTTGAAATTCCATTTTGAAATGTGCTTCTCAGAGGATCTGGGCTAACATAAGTGGTGTCAAGGGGTCTTAGAAAATAGGCAGTAAGATGGGTATTTGGGATTGCCTCAAAGTTGGGATGTGGCATGGATATAGGTAGAGGCTTGAATGTTAAAGATTTCACCAGTAGTGACCTGGGAAAGTACTCCAGTGGAGCAGGGATTCTGTTGCAGGCTCAATGATACAGACATTTGAAATATATGAAACAAAGCCTGCAGATACAGCAGAGTTGGCTGGTAACTGCCAAGTTCTGTTGATTCCCTGAAGAAGGATAATGAGAGGCTAGGGGCTGTTAACAAGCAGCTGTTAATGGCTAAGTGTGAGAGCCAGAGAACCCCAGTGGTGGATATGAAAGGCCCTTATCACCTGTACTGGAAGGGCAGACACAGACAAACAGCAGTTTGAAGACTTAATTTTGAGAACAGAGCTCCAGAGATGCTTGAATTCTCAGTTAAGGCAAGTCTGTTATGTGAAGGTCAGGGTCATATAGAGGAAATATGGGATCCTCAAAATTTGATGGATGTCCCTGAAGCGTGTTGACTCTACCCATCCCTTTGGACTTTCTGGGTATACAGAAGTGGTCCACCCTTCTCTAGTAATGGTTAATACTTATACTACACTGGAAGACATTGCAGATGCCTCTTTCCCACAAAGCAACCAATGCACCCTCAGAAGCTGTCCCATCCCTCATCCTAGAAGCTAGGCTGATAACCGGCTTCAAATTCTAGTATAAATGTACCACCCTTCATGCTGAGCCTGTAAAGAGAACATATAAAGAAAGAAATAAAAGAATTAAGGGTACCTGGGTGGCTCAGTCAGTTAAGCATCTGCCTTCAGGTCAGGTCATGATCTCATGGTCCTGGGATGGAGCCCCACCTCAGTGTCCCTGCTCAGCGGGGGTTCTGCTTCTCCCTCTCCCTCTGCCCCCTTCCACTTGTACACTCTCTCTCTTAAATAAATAAATGAATAGTCTTAAAAAAAAAAGTAATGTAAGAATTAGAACAGCATATACCAGCAGGACCTAGGGGAATATTCCTGGGATTGTATTTTAGGGTGCTTCATGAAGGGGGCTGTAATTCAAGATTAGATAAGGAAGAATTCATTGACTTAGGGGTGTTTTCCTCAGGACACATGATTTGCCACTCCACAAGAACACTAGGGAATGAAGTACTCTGCTGCTAGGGAGGCTCTTAGAAGCCTGGAAGAAATAATGACCTACTCTCAGCAAAGTAAAAATGCCTGATATACTGTAGAAGATGGTAAAGGAAGGAACAAAGAGTCTAAGGGAAGCAGATGTAATGGTTAATTTTATGTGTCAACTTGACTGTCAACTTGACAGAGTGCCCAGATACTTGGCTAAACATTATTTCTCAGTATGTTTGTGAGGGTGTTTCTGGATGAGATTAATATTTAAATTGATAGACTGAACACAGCAGATGGCCCTCCCTAATGTGGGTGGCCTCATCCAAACCTCTGAAGGCCCCAATAGAATAAAAGGCTGAGTAAGAAATAATTCTCTCTCTGTCTGACTTTTTGAGCTAGGACATCCATCTTCCTCTCTGCCTTTAGGCTTGGACTCAGACTGGAACTATACCATCAGCTCTACTGGGTCTGGACTTCTCAACTTCCATAACTGTGTGAGCCAATACCTTTTAATAAATATCTTTTTATCTATACATCCTATTGGTTCTGTTTCTCTGAAGAACCCTGACTGATGAGATTTTGGTACTGAAAGTACTCCTTTCTAAAGGAACACAATTTTAAGGATAAATTTTTTGAATTGTTTCTGAGGTTTCTAGAATTGGCTCTCTAATCTGACTAGATATAGACATGCTGATGAGGGGAGGGGGCACCTAGGTAGTAGGGTCTATTAGGCAACCGACTCTTGGTTTTGGCTCAGGTCTTAATCACAGGGTCCTGAGATCAAGCCCTGTGTTGCGCTCTGCACTGAGTGTGGAGTCTGCTTTCTCTCTCCTCTGCCCCTTTCGCAACCCCCCACCCCTGCCATAAATAAATCTTTAAAAAATGCGAACGAGTCTATTTCCAGTGGTGAAGATAGCACTGAAGGTCCATGGTGTGATCTGGCCATGGAAAGATGCAAAATATCTGCCCTGGATACTCCCAATCAACCACTTACAAGAAGCAAGGAACTGCATGATTGTATATGTGATACAGACAATTTTGGAAATCTAATGGATATAATGAGGTTGACTGGTTACTTCTGATGTTTCTGGAATGAGAAAAAGGATGAATTTAGGAATTCGAATTCCCAGCTCAAGCTCCCCATAAATTACTCAAAACTTCTCAGGTGCCTGAAGCAGATCCTTGTCTCCTATAGCCTCAGGGATGAGGCTGCTGAGAAGAGAATGCATAATCTCATCCTGTGATTGGCCACTGAGTTCCACAAATCACCAGTCAACTGTCAGCCTCACAGGGTGACTGATCATTGACTGGGAAAGAATGGGATTCTGTAAATTGGAATAAGAATGTGTGGAAAAATGCTGGTGAAGCTGGGGACCTGAGTCCCTAAATTCTAATGAGTTTTCTCTGCCAGTGGAATAGGCCTCTCCACTCTTTACCTGTGTCTGAGGAGATTAACTCTGCCTAAGGAAACTAATGGTTTTCCCTAAAGCAGTTGCTACACAAGAATATTGTGATTGCCCTCACTCTAAACCTGTAAGTGACTCAAGTTCTAAGAGGCTCCTAAGGGTGACGTGCACAAAATGTGACTCATGAGGAGGTACGCTACACTTCAAAATAACTACTTGCATTTTTCTAATTTACACAGGAATCTGGGAAATCTGTGTGGCAATGGATATTGAGAGTATGGGATAACAGTGGAAGGAACACAATTTTGGATCAGGCTGCATTTATTTACATGGGCTCACTGAGCAGAGATTCTGTATTTAATGTTACCACTCTGGAACTTAGAAAAGGCTGTAAAAGTTTGTTTGGCTGAAAGTGGACCAAAAAGTGGCCCACAGTTAGTGAAATAGAAATTCAGGACTTGCCTTGGTTTAACATAGAGGAAGAGACTCAGAGGCTTGGGGATTTTGATATATTAGAGTGGATTTGTCATTTAAGATGTACTCAACTACCATGGGAGGGTCCAGAAGACGTACCATTTACCACTTATATGAAAAATAAATTTCTTTTTTTTTTTTAAGATTTTATTTATTTATTCATGAGAGTCACGGAGAGAGAAAGGCAGAGACACAGGCAGGGGGAGAAGCAGGCTCCATGCAGGGAGCCCAACATGGGACTTGATTCCGGGTCTCCAGTTTCAGTGCACTTCACCCTTAGGATCCTCTTAGAACTTGAGTCACTTACAGGTTTAGAAGCAAAAAAGGAGAGTGAGGGCAATCACCATAGTCTTGTGCAGCAACTGCTTTAGGGAAGGTCTTTTCTATTTCCAAGTTTCAGGCCTTGGGCTGAAGGCGATGCTAAACCACTGAGCCACCCAGGTTGCCCCGTAAAATAAATTTCTGAAGAGAAATCTGGCATCTTTGAAGGAGCATCACGATCACTCTTCTATAGATGCCAGATCTTGCAGTGGACACTTCACAGTCAGTGGTTTGGGAAACCTAACTGTAGTCAGAGTAATAAGATCCTAGGATGGCAGGAGCCAGGAGGTGACACTCAACTGGCAAAGCAAGGTAGACATGATTACCATAATGGACAGCAGAGTCAAACAGTAATCAGAACTTGCACAGACCTATCGCATTGGCTGGTGGATCTGGATGTTCCTAGAAATGAAATGGATAGGAAGCCTACTGAATTCTCACTTGATTTAAATACACAGTAAAGTTCTAGGTTGAATGAATAAAAGTTTAACTTGAATTAAAATAGATGTACCTCTAGTCAACTCCCCCTTTATTTTTAAAAAGGATTTATTTATTTTTAGAGAGAGAGTGTGCACACTCAAAACCTGCACAAGAACAGGAGGAGGGGTAGAGGGGGAGGGGGAGGGAGACAGAGAGAATCTCTCAAGTAGACTCCACGCTGAGGGCTTAATCCCACAAACCCATGAGTTCACGACCTGTGCTAAAACCAAGAGTCAGATGCTTAACAGCTACCCAGGTTCCCCAACTCTCCTTTTAAAAGAAAAACAAACAAACAAAAAACAAGTTAATTATCCAATTTTCTTCTCTGTAGGAATTTTATTTGCACTGACTTTTTTTTGGTGGGGTGGACAACACCCTACTACAGAGAGGCTATAGTGCTACAGCTGTCCACTTCTGGAAAGTGCTAGCATATTGTTCAGAATTATCTACACATCAGACTGATTTTTTTTTCTTCCCCAAATCAACTGCTATAGGAAATTGAGTCACTTTATTCAATGCTACCTACTCGTGCCTTTAGAATCTGCTTAAACACAAACCTGTATAAGAGTTTCATTTGATAATGGAGTGATGCTGTGCATATCAGAATTATGGTTCACACAACTCAATTCATGATGGTCAACTTATATCACATGATGCACATAGCTCATGGGTAAATATTCAATTTTCACTAAGGCCAGAAGCTGGTTTTCAAACAGTTTTCTGAAAAAGACAGAATAACTTCTTCCCCCGCTGAAATCATAAGGTTTTGAGGTCTATTAAAAACTGGCAATCTTGGAAAATATTTTGTATATGGATTAGAGAAATGCATCCTCGCCCAAAGTATATAATCTATAAAAAAATTCAGAGTCTCACTAGGCATTGCACTTCTTTTTTTAGTGATAAGATATACCAGGTGTATTAATTTGTTCATTACTTTGGAGAGGTCTTAACATGCTCTAGACCACCGGACCTCTAGAAATCTCACTAAGGTGATACGATCCTGAATTTCTGGATTTTATTTTATCCCTTGGAATGAATGTTTGTTTGTTTTACCAAAGTATCAGGATAGTTTCTAGCTTTTGATCAACAGATATCATCATGATATCAACAATCGTCATGAAAGCATCAATGTAGTAGACCACACTGATTTCATGTAGAATGGTTAGATGATCAGTTCTTCTGCAGATTAAATTGTGGTGGAGTGCTAGAGTGTTGGCAAGTTAAATCTGTTAGGGTATCTTGCTGTATTTTTTAGGTGAAAACAAACTTCTCCTAAAATAAGTATATAGGAAAAAAAAATCGACAGATTCCTGCATGTCGGGTACCCATGTTTTTCTGCTCCCCAAGAGAAACTGCATCTGCAATAGAGCTGCATCGTTGCAATCGTGGCTGAATCATTGTATGTGACCCTGGTTTTACTATTTTGGTAGACAGAGGCAGTTGTAGGTGTTTAAACTTGGCCTTTCCTAACATAACGATTTTCATTTCGTATGTAAGAGAATCAACATGGAGATTTTACCAGTTGCTGAGTATGCTTATTCCAATTGTATTTCAGAAGTGGGTGGATAATCATGGGATTTGTTCTGGCATCTACCAGGTCTGCTGTGAGATAGCCAAAGTCAAAACTCTATTAACTACGTGAATCCAAAAGCCTCCACTGTTCCTGGTAGATCACAATGCTGTGTGGTTCATGAAGATGTAGCATTATTTCAGAGTGAGTGTCCAATAATGCCCCCAAAGCCTTTCTACTTTCCTTCCTCTAACACTTGTTCACATGGGTAAATAGCTGTACATTCCTTTGGAGCAAGTCCATAAGACTTACAGCATAAAGTTTAGGCACTGTTTTAAGGTTCTTCAAGGGGACCTCAGTCTTCATCAAGGCTTCCTTTCATTCAAGGGATTCTGGGACTAAAGTATGGGAATTAGGGAGAGAGCCATGACTCTAAATAGTGATGATTCAGATCAGATCTCAGTTCACCAAAGCAAGAGATTTTTGCTTATACAAATCATGTAAGACATTAGTACAGTAGTCCTCCTCCCCCACCCCCAGCCCCCCATATTGGCAATTTTGCCTTCCATATGTTTTCAGTGACTTCTGGTCAACCATGGTCTGGAAGCAGATCATCCTTCCTCTGATATATTGGCAGAAGGTAAATAGTAGCCTAAAGCTACATTCACCTACTTCATCTCATCACATAGGCATTTTATTATCTCACTTCATCATAAGAAGGTAAGTATGGTACAATAAAGTATCTTGATGGAGAGAGAGAAACCTTGAGAGACAGAGAGAAAGGATAGCACACTATATTGCTAAAATTGTCCTATTTTGTTATTAGTTACTGTTTTAATCTCTTACTGTCCCTAATTTATAAACTTTATCATACATCTGTATGTTTAGGAAAAATACATAGTATATACAGGGTTCAGTACTATCTGCAATTTCAGGTGTCCCCTGGGGGTTGTGAAACATACCCCCTGCAAATAAGGGGAACTACTGTAGTAACCATTTTCATTGACAAAGATCGCCAAGGATGGAATTATTCTGATAATTCTTTCGGTATTCATTCTCATCATAATAATTCCCATTTTGTCTTTGTGGACTGAATGCTGTCATTGGGGTTCTGTTTCTCTGGGATCCCATCAATGTCACTGAATTCAGGGAATCCATTTTGATGGGAGCATCTCCCGCTATAATTTCTAGCCTATGGACAACAGCCACTGGAGATATTTTTAAAAACTAGCACTCTCTTCACCACTGTATTTTTCAATACAGAAATAACCTATGGACCTTTCTGGGGTAAACAGGTAGGGAAAGGGGTAGGTTGCTCATGATAAATCCATCTCCTTGTTCCTATCTAAACTTTCAGATACTTTCATCTACTGTTTATAAATGAAAATCTACCATAATAGTTTTAGTTAATGCAGATCACTTTTGAGCTCAAGTTTCATTCATTCATTCATTCATTCATTCATTCATTCATTCATTCTTAATGGGTATTAAGCCAAAAGCTAGAGCCACTATCAAATGTTCAAGCTAACAAACTGAACCTAAGCTAGTTACTTAGTGTATTCATAGCAATATAGTTATCTTATCTCCCAACATTATATTCCTTCTACCCTGAGAATTCATTCTCATACATATTCCTAAGAGTTCTGTGAATCTTAAGTGGAAAAATCTTGCAATTCTTTGAGTGTGTCTATAATATCTTTCCAGGTCATACTTTGAATCCATAGCTCTAAGGTCTGCTGGGATTTAAGTCTGGATAGAAGTCTAGCAGCACTGAGAGTCAATTGGTGAGAGAGTGAGAGTTTGAGGAATAGTTTTTTTTGTTGTTGTTGTTGTTGGTTGGTTTTTAACTATAACCTTTCATAGAAAGTGAAAATGGGCTATCACTACTGATAATGGAACATGGGCAGATCTGGGGAGTTTTGCAGAATCTCCCCATATGTTCTGATTACATTTTTCAATCAATGCTGTAACTGTTTGAAGAGACAGGGCTGTGAATACTGTGAATTCCGTATGTGCTGAAATTCAGCAAATGGCAAGATCTAACCTGGGATTGTTTTTTAGGAATCTTCTCCTTGTAGTTACAGGGATAATGGATTCTTTCAGAATGACCATAGAGACTTTCTGGTTCCTTACCCAGGGCTAGAGTTTGGAGTTTAAAGCCCTGAGCTCATTATTTTTCTTTCTCTGAGTTTATTATATATTTAGAAGAAATATAGCAACCTTGGTCTTCATAATCTTTATTCCCATTATAATGTTTTACTATAGCAGCTACGTGATTACCCAAAGCTTTGCATAGCCACTAGACCCTTCTGGGTGACTTCAGGAGACAACTAAAGGTGCTCTGACACAGTATGCCATTTGCTAACAGCATTCCATTTGGCACTAGAAATGAACTAATTTCCATTAAGGCAAAACACGTCAGAGAATCAGTTCTACATTCCCATCTTTAAGGCTATGTTCCCCTGGAAGCACCTCCATCACCAAAACCTTTCTAAGTCTGGGTTTCATTGGAAAAACAACTATTACCTGAATGTTTTAGATTGAGTTCCATGCACTCAGAGTCTTAGACAAGGATTCTCTTGAAAGGGATTGAGGGTATTCTCAGAAACTGCTAAGAAAGAGAGAGAAGTGGGATAGGAGCTGGGGGTAGAGGACAAACTAAAGTGACTTTTAGCTAAAATCTAACCTTACTCTAATAATACCCTGAATAATTCTTGAGCATGAGTGACACCATGGAATAGCCTTTTCTTAGGGAAAGGGGCCCAAGTAGATAAAGGTCACCCAGGAATTTTTGGGTGGAGTGGCATCCACAGGTGATGGCAGCGCTTCAGAGAAGAGCGAAGCCAGGTATCATTAGCTGCCAATGTCGCAGAACATGACCACGGGGATGGGTACATTGACCAGTAAAGGGGATCTGGGCAGATCACCAACAGTGTCTACTAACATGTTCTCTGGGTTATGTCAACTCTTTTATAATATCAAGGTTTTGTAATTAGGTACAAAAATTAAGAATTATGTATCTTCATGGTGTGCTGATATAATTTCATTATAAAATATTCCCGTTTACCTCTAGTAATGCTTCTTGTGTTTAAGTCTATTATGTCTGTTGTTATAATTGTGACACTAGCCATCTTTGATTATTGTTTGCATGGTATATCTTTTTCTTCCTTGTTCCTACATTTGAGGTGTGTTTTTAATAAGCAACATTAAGGAAACGCATTCTAATAATCTGTTAATTGCATCATTTGTCCCATTTACATAAAATGTTATTACTGTGTTTTTATGGTAATTTCTACTTATTTGCTTTTTATTCATCTCATTTGTCCCACTTTGCTTTCTGACTTCTTTGTTCATTAATTTATTGTTATGATTCTATTTCCCCTCTATTAACTTATTGACTTTAAATTATTTTACTATTCTTTTACATCGTACCCTAGAGATTACAATATGCATCTTTAATTTAATACAATTTAATACAAATTGGTACTTTTTATCATTTTTCAGTCAATGTGAGAACCTCATAACTGTAACTACTTGTCCCCAAATTTTCTAATTGTCATTTTTGTAAAACTTCAAAAGCTTTGCTTATATAGATTTTACCTGAAAAATCCTCATGTAGTCATTGTCTTAATTTTGTTTTTAGTGTTTTTTCTTGTTTGTTTATTCTTGTTCTCTGTTGTTTTGGTGTACAGATCTAGGTTTTAACACAGGCATAGATTCATGGAAATGTCACCCACTCAGGATGTGGAACTGTTCCATGTATGAAATAAGCATTTAAGTAATTTTCTTTTCTATACTTTTCCTTCTTTTGTGGTCTCTTTGCTTCAGCTCATATAATTTTTGTTGATCTATCTTCACTACACTAATTCTCTTCTGATTCTCGCCTGCTCTAAGGTAAAGTATTTAATTTTTTTTTAAAGATTTTATTTACTTATTCATGATAGTCACAGAGAGAGAGAGAGAGAGGCAGAGACACAGGCAGAGGGAGAAGCAGGCTCCATGCAGGGAGCCCGACATGGGACTCGATCCCGGGTCTCCAGGATCGCGCCCTGGGCCAAAGGCAGGCACCAAACCGCTGCGCCACCCAGGGATCCCTCATTTAATTTTTACTTTCAATATACTGCATTTTTATTTAATGTTTGTTGTTTTTAATTAATTACTTGGCATTCTCATTCTCTGGAGAAATTATCCATCTTATCAGTTTTTGTATTTGGATTGTCCATAGCTTTGTTTTCCTTAATTGGTCTTTTGTTGTTGTTGTTGTTGTTTTGTTTTGTTTTGTTTTGTTTTGTTTTGTTTTTTAGGTGAGGCATGCCTTTTAGTACAAGAATTTTTGTTTATTTATTAATTTTAAGTAAGCTCTATGCTCAATGTGGGGATTGAACTCAAGATCCCTAGATCAAGAGTCACATGCTCTGCTGACTGAGCCAGCCAGGTGATCTATTACTTGAGTTTACAAACAAGAAGGATGGGTGGGGGTGCCTAGCTGGCTCAGTCAGTTAAGTGTCTGCCTTAGGCTCAGGTCATGATCCCAGGGTCCTGGCATTGAACCCCTTGTTTAGCGGGGAGCCTGCTTCTCTCTCTCCCTCTGCTGCTCCCCCTTCTTGTGCTTTCTCTCAGATAAATAAATAAAATTAAAAAAAAAAAAAGAAGAAGAATGGGTGAACGGAAGGAAGATGAGAGAAAGAAGGGGGAGAAAGTATTTTGTTGCTGTTGTTCATGGTTCTAGGTACACTAGATAATTTTCAATTGTGCGACAGATAAAATATTTGATGAATTGTAGTTGTAATAATTTCACTTTCCTCTAAAGAGAGTTTATTTTACCCTGTGGTAGTGTTTAGATTCAGGATATACCACCGTAATATCATCAGAGATTAACTAGATTTGGGGCCAGATTATAGTTTGAGGGGGCTCTGGTTCATCACCACATAGCTCTCCAAGCACCCCAAATGAGAACCTCAAGAGATTTATTAGGTACATCCAGGTCTTCAGAACAGGTTCTGATCTCAATTATTTGTCTCTTTTACAGCATGAAACTATAAAAACCTCTAATCTGTTTTCTAGTATCTTTCCTTTCTCCTTAGCCTCTCGATCTATGCATTTCAGGAATTTGGCAACTTCTCTGTGCAAGAATCTACCACATATAAGAATTCACTTTTTTGGGGATTCCTGGGTGGCGCAGCGGTTTGGCGCCTGCCTTTGGCCCAGGTCGCGATCCTGGAGACCCAGGATCGAATCCCACGTCGGGCTCCGGGTGCATGGAGCCTGCTTCTCCCTCTGCCTGTGTCTCTGCCTCTCTCTCTCTCTGTGACTATCATAAATAAATAAAAATTAAAAAAAAAAGAATTCACTTTTTTATTCTCCTCTTCTTGTCAGGATTTTAGTGTCTTAAGTCCTAGCAATCATGAACTCCAAAATCATCTTTCTACCTTTCTGAGATGGTAAAAAAAAATACTGCTGGCTCTTTATTTCTTCACAATATTCATGTAATCTTGAACTTTCGGCTTCTACCCACTACCTGCAACTCCACCAATAATCAGCAGATGCCCTCAGAAACAGTATGGCTCTAAGAATGTAGGCTTATATCTGTCAGTTCTCTTCCTAATACACTGGTCAAAATTCACATTTCTGAGACTTGTTCTGTCTCGCTTGACTTTTATGCCTATCATCGGCCAAATGAAGTCAGTACCCCTTATGGAAAGTTCCAAAAAGAGCACAGAAGGACCTGAACTATAAAGGCTGTGGCCTCTCCAGTCCTATTGCCTCAGTAGCTCTCAATGATGCTTTAACATTTTTTGTGTGTTTTTTGGCTTTTTAAACTGTATCTTATAACTTACATTTCCTATCTTACTAAGAATGTAAGTCCTCCATAGTATATTACACTCTGTCAAAAGGGTAAGTCCAGCTTGCACTGCTGTTGAGTTGATCAGTATTGAGCCCTGACTTTCTTGGCTAATCATGGGCAAAGAAATCAAGCAAAACACATCAAGTCCAAGAAATATAAATGTGATCAGGATATTAGAATGTATAAAGAAAGTTTAAACTGTACAGCCATCCGAAAAGTTGGCTTACAAACTGTGGAAGGAGCCTCAGTGTCCATCGAAAGATGAATGGATAAAGAAGATGTGGTATATGTACTCAATGGAATATTACTTAGCCATTAGAAATGACAAATACCCATTATTTGCTTCGATGTGGAGGGACCTGGAGGGTATTGTGCTGAGTGAAATAAGTCAATCGGAGGACAAACATTATATGGTCTCATTCATTTGGGCAATATAAAAATCAGTGGAAGGGAATAAAGGGAAAGGAGAGAAAATGAGTGAAAATATCAGAGAGGGTGACAAAACATGAGAGACACCTAACTCTGGGAAACGAACAAGGGGTAGTGGAAGGGGAAGTGGGCGGGGGGTTGGGGTGACTGGGTGATGGGCACTGAGGGGGGCACTTGGCGGGATGAGCACTGGGTGTTATACTATATGTTGGCAAATTGAACTCCAATAAAAAAAAAAAGAAAAGTTGGCTCACTAATGGGGCACCTGGGTGGTGCAATCTGTTAAATGTCCGATTCTTGGTTTCAGCTCAGGTTGTAAACTCAGGGTCATGAGATGAAGCCCCCTGTTGGGTTCTGTGCTAAGTGAGGAGTCTGCTTGAGATTCTCTCTCCACCCTCTGACTCTGCCTCTCATGCGCTTTATTTATTTATTTATTTATTTATTTATTTATTTATTTTTGTTTTAAGATTTTTATTTACTTGACACAGAGAAAGAGAGCACACAAGTAGGCAACGTGGCAGGCAGAGGGAGAGGGAGAAGCAGGCTCTCTGCTGAGCAGAGAGTCTGGTGTGGGGCTTGATCCCAGGACCCTGGGATCATGAGCTGAGGGGAAGGCAGACACTTAATCAGTTGAGCCACCCAGACACCCTTTTGTCTCTTTAAAATAAGTAAATAAATCTTAAAGAAAAAAAAAGACAGCTCACTAAATTACTGCTACTTAAATCAGCCAACCCATTCCTATGAATTCTACGGTATTGTGGTTATGGTTTACCTCCTTAATCAATAATGAAAGTTTTACTTAAATTATTAGTATATGTGCTTATAGTCAGTTTCTACTGCTGACATCCAAGGAACCTAACCAATTCATTCAAAGTGTACACTTAACATGTATGTATCATATAAAGATTATGAGACTACAAAGACAAAAAAATATGTTTTAATTCTTTGTAACACATTTCTGAATCTTATACATCAACTGTATATGTGCAGAATTAAAGTAAATTTTATATTTCAGATACCCAAATTAACAAAATATCATCCAAAGTGAAACAAAACTGCAATCCAAATAATCCTATAATGTAAACCACGAAAATAAATCAAAATCATTGACATAATGTGTTTACTTAAGATGATTATGGTTCACTCTAAAACAGTGCCTTTCTGATACTCACAGTCAAATCTAATCATAGTATAAAGAATACAGGAACTCGTCAGTATGTGTTCAAAATTATATTTTTACCAAAGAGCATGAATAAAACAGGGAATATAGAATGATCACTTTTACTTTAAGAATTAGTAGCAACTTAGAAATTAAAATTTGTTCCTAATGCTGTGTATATTTCATGCACACAGAACTAGAACAGCCTGCTGAAATAAAAGGAGAGATTTCTATAAACATAATAGGCTGTATTAAGCCAGCCATTATGTTGGATACGATTTCCATTTAATGTCAGAAATTGGCTTTTGAAGATGGCACTCTAAAAATCAAAGCTTTCAATTTTTGCAGCTTCCAAATTGATTAAAGAAGAAAAAGAAGTAAGTGCTAAAGAAACATTTTGAGAATATCGTCATTCAAATATCATTTTTTAAGGGGTGGGGGCAGGTAGTGCTTTGTTTTTATTACATAAGGAAAGGAAAAGGAATGATTGGGACCAGCAATGAAAAGATAACTATGTCAGGGAGGAAAAGTATTCACACCGGAGCTCTCGAAGCCCTTCGCTATTAGAATATAAATGCTACATCTTGAAATAAACTAGAAAATGAAGGAATCTTTCTTTCTCTTTAAAGTGCCAGATCAGAAGAGGCGAGCTTTTTTCTGAGAATCGAGAGAGCTGCCTTCTGAGGTTTCTGTGATCAAAAATGGGGAAACCACTGATGTGGAAAGGCTGATATTTGAATCTCACAAAACTGGTTTTCAGCACCAGTAGTGTTAATGGAAAGAATATCAGAAGCTCCAGGACCATCTAACCCATTCGCACAATAAATTTTTGCATGGGCAACTGGGGAAATCTAATTCTAAACTTACACAGGAACTCTATTCGATAATATTTCTAGTACATGAATATGCTCCTTTCGCATAATTTTTTGGTTTTGCTAAGTCAGTACGGGAGGACTGTTAGTTGTAGTAAGTTGGGGGTGGGAATAGAAACACTTGTGCCCCCGGAATCCTGCAGCTTATTCAAGGGTAGTGTTTCTTCTGCTGGGCATTAGTATTCTCTCTTAAAGAGAATATCTCGTGGTTTTATTCCAATTGAGTCACTGAAGGAAAGAAACAAGAAGTACGGATCTTAGGTGAAAAATTAGTAAAGCCCTTTCCTCCTAACTCTGGTCGATGCTTGATGCATCTTTGGTACCTCATAAAGGAATTCATCTGAACTTGTGGTTGCCCCAATTACATGCAGGGTTTTATGGAGAAGCTGCTTTAGTCTCTGCATCATACTTTCCATTTAAGAGAGTCTTAGTGGGGGGCACCTGGGTTGCTCAGTTAGGCATCTGACTCTCATTTTTGGCTCAGGTCATGATCTCAGGATCCTGGGACCAGGCCCCTCATCAGGCTCCATGCTGAGAACAGAGTCTGCTTCTCCCTCTCCATCTGCTTCTCCCCCTGCTCTCTCTCTCTCTCTAATAAATAAAATCTTTAAAAATAAAAAAATAAGTCTTAGTGATTAGTGCTTAGCATAAATTTGATGCTCAAAAATATTCATTAAATTAAGAAACCATTAGTCCTAGTCTGTCTCAATACCAATAAACTAGCATAAATTAAGATCAGTTGCACAATTCTATAGATCAAATAGGAACACCATTTACTTGGTATGTGACATTTATATAGAATAATTTATTTAACTTCTCTTAATTTCAGCTTTTTTTGTCCTGCACATTATAACATCATATTTATAAAGGGCCTTCCACAAAGCCTGATATATCACATAGGCTATTATTATTTTTATTGCAATTAGAGACATTTGCAAATGACAAATGAGCCTTCATGTCCTAAATTTGTGAAACTGTTTTTCCTCCTCATTCAGTATCTCAATAAATGATCATTTGTGGGAAGCAAAATTTCACAGTCCTACATAATCATGGGTCAATTATAAATAGCATTTTGTTTCATTTGCTATTTTTTTCCAGGATATACATACAACTTCACTACTCTATAGAGTAATTGTATAGAGTTTTCTGTAATTTCTATTGTCATCTATCATAAAATTCTGAGGGCAGGGACCTGATTTTCAACCTGCTTTCTTATTCACTGGAGCTTCTCTTCACTCCCCTTAAATCAAGTACTCAAGTGCTCTGGAAATGCACTGAATGTTACAGTGGTGGTTGTTTTACTACTTCCAGGAATTGACAGGACAGGATATTTCCAGGAGGGGCTATTCAGGATCACATTTATTAATTTTTATGTATACTACTTGGCTGCAGCCACTAAATACAACAAGCAGGAAGCTGAAGCTCACTGAACACTGAGAAAAGGCAAGGCGCTCATTTTAGAGTGTGAGCATTAGGACAAAGCTGTACTCAGTTCTGGATGATAACCTATTTGTTTAATGGAAAATACTACTGCTGGAAGCTGGTCCTTTTCAATGAGAAAAGCACTGCACACTTTCAGCCCATAAATGGAACAATGGTTGGATTAATCCATAAATCAGAATAAGGAGGTAGTTGCTCTAAAACTACATTTTACTGATGCTTTTATAGGACTTACTGGTCACAAAGTGAGGGAAGGAACACTCATGTATGGAAAAGAAGTGAGGATGGGATAAAACGACAGCACCGCCTTCAAATAATAGCTTACACTGGCCTTCTTCAACTTTTATCAGTATGAATACTTATTTAAATAAAGTTACATTTATATAAACTGCATGTTAAAAGTGGGAGCACCATGAAGTCTTTCCTCTCTCACTTCCCACTTTTAACTATCTAATAAACTTCATGATCTCTAGTGCTCATCTCTGTCTACACTGGCAATGAACCATGTCCAGGCTCTAATCTGGCCTTCATTTCTGGTTTTGCTTTATTCTGACTAATTCTTTTAACTGCTCAGTCATCTTTCTAAGCTAAAAATCCTTTGTTTTTTCCCCCTTTCAACCATATCTGTTAAAATCCTTCAATTATTCCCTATTTCTTTTGGGAAGACACTCAAACTTCTTATGATAGCCTCTCACAATTTCCCAACATGGCTATGTAGTGATTTTTCTCCCTTTTAAAGAACATATGAAAAATAATGAAAGGGAATAAAGGGGGAAGGAGAAAAAATGAGTGGAAAATATCAGAAAGGGAGACAGAACATGAGAGACTCCTAACTCTGGGAAACGAACAAGGGGTGGTAGAAAGGGAGATGGGCGGGGGATGAGGGTGACTGGGTGACAGGCACTGAGGGGGCAGTTGAGGGGATGAGCACTGGGGTGTTATTCCATATGTTGGCAAATTGAACTTCAATAAAAATTTTTTAAAAATAAAAGTTTTGTTTTATGTCAAAAAAAAAAAAAAAAGAAAGAACAAATGAAATCAACACATTGTAAGTCTTTGAAAGCCAGATATGCCATAGTCTGAATATCTGTCCTGAAGAGAAGGAATTTTCAGTGTCTGAAGGCTTGAGCGTCCTCTATTAAAAGTTTTTCGGGTAATAATATGTCTGTGTCTCAAAGTTTCTTTGCCAATGTCTCTCCTCATCTGGAAATTATGCTTGCTTTCTCGAAAATGAGATAAGTGTATTATATATGTGTGTATATTTCATTCATTTTTCATATTTCACTCACAGCTAGGCTGTGGTGTTCTCTTGTTGAACATAAACCATCTTGCAGAACAACTCAGACAAGGCTGCCACAGGAACATGATGAAATGAGACCAGAACCAAGACCACTTCATATTTCTGTCTACTCACAGACATAAACAAGGTCACTGTGCACACCACAAAAAAACATCCTCCATCTCCTGGCAAATGTGAGTGCCTGTTGCTTTATTATTATTATTATTGTTATTATTATTATTAATTATGGCCTGATCATTGCTTTAGTCTGTCTTTTTTCTAGGTAAGATTCACATATCCAGTCATAAAATTATCTCATTTCCTCATATTACCCAATGCAGAGAAAATCCCTACTTCCTTGAGTCTTCCCCAAAATTACCTAACCAAAGCCCATATTCTTTAAATTCTCACATCTTCTTACTGAGATGCTCCATAGTTTCTCATGTTGCACGGTACCTTTAGTTGTTTCAACAAGAATGAAACCTAAATTATTTACAACTATAGATGTGTTCCTAGTGGCCTTTGACTAGAGGTCTTTGACGTGTTTGTGTGCATACACGCACATTTTTTTTTTTAAATTTTAAGAGGCATTTTATTAACACCAGACCAAAAAAAATGTAATAAAAAAAAGTTATATGCCAACTTACACTTATGATCATGAATACAAAGCATTGAAACAATGCATTGGCAAATATAATCAGACTAGGCTTTAAAATCTAAGAGATTATAAGCTAAATTAGTTTTATCCCCTGTATGCTGGTTTGGATTAATATTAGAAAAAGCTATTAATGAAAAGTATGAATATATACTTGGTATAATAATCATTATTGAATCATTTAGAAAAGCTATTAATGTTATCCTTCCATAAAATGATTACAGAGATAGAAACTATGATCAAGTAAATATATCCCATGGAAACTTTAAAAAAAACTTTTTATTTAGTTTTTTTAACTTTTTTTTTTAACCAACAGTCATGAATAGGAATATTCATACCAGTATTATTTAAATGGCAAGAAACTCCTAGCAGCCAAAATGTCCCCCAAACAAAAGAATGGACAAAGAAATTATATATCTAAACATCAGAATTACAAAAGTATAAATGAATGAGCCACAGTCAATATATACAAAGACATATACACACTATACATACTAGTGGTTGCACCTGTTAAACCTAGACTCCTTAAGCTCTATAAAGCAACAGGTCCCTAACCCTGATGACAGTGATATAAAAGTCTTTGAAATGCAGAAATTTAGAAATGTGAGCAGAATAGAGACATCTCCTCCCAATTATTCCAGAACACCCCCCTCAAGTTCCCCTCCCCGCGCCCAACAACACAAAGAGAGACCTGGATACTTGGATACAAGGGAAAGGAACACACAACAAAATTAAACAGAGCACCACAGTTTGACCCAATTCTTAATCCAAAATTTACTAAAATAAGTTACACAACAAAAAAGTAAAAGGGCTCTGATTGAGTTTTCTACGTTACCAATCCAATGGTTCTGAATTAATTTAATAATCTGCTGAAATGCACCAATGACAAAACTTCATGTCCTTAATTGATACTGCAGCTCAAATTACAATGAGATGTGGACATCCCGCTCATTTAAACAAGGTATACATTATAATCATAGGAAAACTAGTGGACATAAGCTAGTGACCAAAAAAAGCACATCTCATCATAACTATTGGGACTACAACTTAATGTGTTCAAACAGGGCCTTCAAGGATTGAAAGACATTATATAAGACCAGTTAGTGAAGGAGTGATTTTCCCCTCTGCATCTCTATGTAATACCCTGATTTTTATCTTGTTCTTTTTTTTCTTAAAGATTTTATTTATTTAAAAAAAAGATTTTATTTATTTACTTTTTTTGACAGGGAGAGAGATTGAGAGAGAGAGAGAGAGAGAGAGAGAATGAACAGAACCTGGGAGAGTGATAGAGGGAGGAAAAGCAGGGTCTCTGGAGAGCAGGGAGCCCAATGTGGGGTTGATCCCAGGACCCTGAGGTCATGACCTTCACTGACTGAGCCACCCAGGGGCCCCTGATTTTACCTGTTCTTAAACATGGAAAGTACGGATCAGATGCCTCAGTGTGGATTACCACCATTTGATGTGGTTTCATGCATTAAGTTTCTCCTAGCCAATATTATTCAAATTACTGACTCCATCCAATTGGCAGCTATTTTGGTAACTACTATAGATCCGGCTGATATGCTCTGTTCAGTGCCAGTTTCTCAGCTGCATTTTGCCTTCACCTCCAAAGGGGCGCAGTACTCCTTTCCCCAGTTACACATGAGGTCCACAACCTTTGCAGGCAAGCTCTTACCTGCACCTACCTTTCTCCTGAAGCACAGATAGGACATTATATCGATGACATCCTCCTCCGAGGAGATTCATTTGACACACTGATTTGAGACACAAATACTCACAAAGGAGCTCCTGACAAGGGAACGGGGCGTTACTCTGAACACAGTACAAGGTTTCGCCACTTTGATTAGCTTCCCGAGGATTTAGCTGGTGAACACAGGACTGTTTTATCCCTTCCACTATCTAGAAACTGCTATTAACCTCTCAACACCCAAAATGTTAAAACACGTTCCCATTTTTTAGGGTTTTTTTGGGGGAGGATCCGTAGGCAAATTATATTCAGTGTTTGTAAATTTTACATAAGCTCATTTACCCTATTACTTGCAAACTGGCCCACCTTGAATGGAAGCCCATCTAAAAATCTGTCCAAAATTGCAATACAGTTGTGCCCTGAGAGGTACCTTCATTGTCAAAACTTTAGCAAACTCCTTTCACACCTCTTAGAGTCTTTGGACCACTCATAATGCCCATTAGTTGTCTGTGAGCTTCTGCTGCAAGAAACTACCCTGTGCTATGTGCCAAGAGAGTGGCAATTGTGGTCACAGTATACTGGGCTCTCTGGGAAATAGAGGCTCTCGTCTTTTTTTTTTTTTTTTTTTTTTTTTTAAGAGGTTCTCATCTTATGAGAGCTTACCGCCCTCTGTATCCAGCTGCCCTTTACATGTTAGATCACAGAAGCACAAGATAGTCATAGAAGCATCCTTGCTATAAGATAAAGCCAAATCTGGGCCTTCTGGCATACTGCTATCTTTGTGAGGTGGTGGCCTTGTCTTCAGCATCCTGACAATCATCATGTTGCTAGAGGAGGTCACTCCTCTCTCAGATCCCTTGGCTAGCTGGGCCGCTCCTTGGGATCAACTAAGTGAACTGCCCTGGCAGTTCATCATACCACTGCCTGTGACAGAACCCATAGAAAAACTACTGCTTTTCATCACTTAACCAGGATGTCACCACACAGGCCCATACCCTAGCACCACAAAAATCCCAAGCTCATATGCTCTTCTTTTTCTCTCAAGCTATCTTTGCTCCAGCAGGAAAGCTTGTTCTGCTCCTTGTCCTACCCCACTCCTTGTCTCATATGTAAGTAACAAATATTTCATTTTCTCTTGCTGCAGATATGGGTTTTTCAATCCTGACAGCTGAACCAAATTTTGAATAGGAGTCCATCTTGTGTCTTCAGAGTCTACATCCAACTTGAGGGACTTTCTGTGTAAGGTGCAAGATCTGTGTGTATACTCTTTTTGTTTTTTGCATATGAATGTTCCAGTATCATGTCTTGAAAAAAGTCTTTTTCCATTGAATTGCTTTTGCCCCTTTGTCAGAGATCAGGTGACTATGTCTGTGTGAGCATAGTTCTAGGTTCTCTTTTCTTTTCCAATGGTCTGTGTTTCTCTTATTTTGCTGCACTGTGTTATCTTCATTAATGGAACTGCAGAATAAGTGTCAAATCTACAGAATAGGGGTGCCTGGGTGGCTCAGTGAGTTTGTTGGCAGACGCCTTTGGCTCCGGTCATGATCGTGGGGTCCTGGGATGGAGCCCACATAGGCTCCCTGCTTGGTGGGGAGTCTGCTTCTCCCTCTGCCTCTGCATGCTTATGCATGCATTTTTTTTCTCTCTCTCTCTGATAAATAAACAAATAAATCTTTAAAATAAATATCTATAGAATAGCTTCTTGTGATTTTGAATGGTATTTTACTGGCATTTTAGTAACACAGTCTTTCAATTCACGAACAGATAATATACTTCCATTTATTGTTTTCATTAGAGTTTTGTAGTTTCCACATATAGATCCTGTATATAAGTATTTGTACCTAAGTATTTGATTTTATTTGTTCTCATGTAAATGACATTTATCACAAATCATTCCGTTTATTTAAACAAAAACAAAACCACAACTCACCCATTCTTCCTACCACCATCCTCTGCCTCTGGCAACCAATAATCTATTTCTGTCTGACTCTATGAGGCTTAGTTTATCTTACTTTTAAATTAGATTCCATATATAAGAAAGATCATGCAGTAATTGTTTTCTCAGTCTGACTTATTTCACTAAACATGATGCTCTCAAGGGCCATCCATGTCGTTGCAAATGGCAATATTTCATTCCTTCTTTCGGCATTGTTTATATATAAATCATGATCTCTTTATCCATTCATCCATCAATGGACACTTGAGCTATTTCTAAATCTTGGCTATTATATGTTGAGATGAACATGGAGGCACATATATCTTTTAGGTTAGTGTTTGTTTTCTTTAAATAAGGACCCAAAAGTGAAATTGCTGGATCATATGGTAGTTCTATTTTTTTTTTTTAAGTTTTGAGGAAACTTCATATTGCTTTTAATAGTAGTTGTATCAATTTGCATTCCCATCAACAGTGCATGTTTTCTTTTCTCTACATTCCCACCGACACTTGTTGTTTATTGACTTTTTTATTGACTTTTTGATGATAATTCTTCAAACAGGTGTGAGGTGATGCCTCATTGTGGTATTGCAATTTCCTGATGATTAGTGATGTTTGAGCATCTTTTTATGTATCTGTTGGCCACCTCTATGTCTTCTTTGAAGAAATGTCTATTCAAGGGCACCTGGGTGGCTCAGTGGCTGTCTGCCTTTGGCTCAAGTCATGATCTGAGGGTCCTTAGATCAAGTCCCACCTCAGGCTCCCTTCAGGGCACCTGCTTCTCCCTCTGCTTATGTCTCTGCCTCTCTTTCTGCATCTCTTATGAATAAATAAATAAAATCTTTTTCTTTTTTTAAAAAATGTCTACTCAGGTCCTCTGCCCATTTCCTAACTGGTTATATGTTGATTTTGGTATAAAGCTGTGTGAATTCTTTATGTAATTTGGATATCAATCCTTTATCAGATATATGATTTGTAAATATCTCCTCCTATTCTGTAGGTTGCCTTTTCATTTTGTTGATGGTTTCCTTTGCTTTGCAAAATCTTTTTAGTTTGATGTAGCCTCACAGTTCATTTTTGCTTTTGTTGCTTTTGGTACCAGATTAAAAAAAAAAAAAAAGAATCATTATCAAGATCTATGTCAAGGAACTTGCCACCTATGTTTTTTTTCCCCTAGGAGTTTAATAATTCCAAATCTTACATTCAAGTCTTAAATCCATATTGAGTTAAATTTTGTGTATGGCATTAGAAATGAGTAGAATTTCATTTACTTATTGTCCATTTTTTTAATATTATTCATTGAAGAGACTGTATTCATTGTATATCCTTTGTCATAAAGTAATTGACCACGTATGTGTGGGCTTGTTCTTGTATTCTCTTCTGTTCAATTGATCTATGAGTCTGTTTTTATTCAAATGCCACACTGTTTTAATTACTATTAGTCTGTAATAAAGTTTGAAATCTGGTAGAGTGTTGCCTCTAACTTTGTTTCTCCTTTTCATGAATTTGCATGTCATCCTTGTGCAGGAGCCATGCTAGTCTTCTCTATATCATTCCAATTTTAGTATATGTGCTGCCAAAGTGAGCACTATTCCTCTTTTTAAATATTGCTTTGGTTATTTGGGATCTTATGTGATTCTATACCAATTCTATTTCTGTGAAACACACTATTGGAATTTTGATAGGGTTTGCACTGAATCTGTAGATTGCTTTGGTTGTTTGGAGCTTTTAATAATATCAATTCTTCTAATTCATGAACATGAAATGTCTTTCCATGTATTTGTGTCTTCCTGTTTCTTTCATTAACACCATGTACTTTTTAATATACAGCCCTTTCAACTCCTTGATTAAATTTGTTCGTATTCCTTTTGATGAAATTGTAAATGGGATTGTTTTCTTAATTCTGATTTCTGATAGTTCAAGATTAGTGTACAGAAACAACAGATTTTAGTATATTTATTTTGTATTCTTGAACCTTACTGAATTTTTTTGTTAGTTCTAGCAGTTTTTCGATAAAGACTCTAAGATTTCCTAAATAATAGCATGTCATCAGCAAATAGTGACAGTTTTATTTCTTCCTTTCCAGTTTGGATGCCTTTTATTACTTTGTCTTGCCTAATTTCTCTGGCAAGGACTTCTAATACTATGTTGAATTAAACTAGTGCCAGTGGGCATTTTGTCTTGTTCCTGACTTTATAAGAAAAGCTTTAAGCTTCTCACTATGGAATATGATGTTAGCTGTGGGCTTGTCATATGTGGCCTTTATTATGTTAAAGTGCATATATACCTCATTTATCTTTATCTTCAAAGATAAATATATAAGAATATTAACTACATCATTAATTATAAACATGAAATAATTTAAATGTGTAAGTATAGGGAAATGAATGCACATACCATTTCAGGTATACGAAGTTATGAAATATTAAATGTCTTCCAAAATCTTGATTTCAAAGAATAATTAAATGTATAAATTTGTCTTCAAAATAGAGATTGCAGGGTAAAAATCTATACAGAAAATAAGATCAACCTTTAGGAAATAGGACAGAGGAAATGCCAATTGTGTTTTCGTAAATAGTGTGATTATATGAGATTTTATGAGAAATAGGTGCCCAGTTTGTGTTGGCTATTATTATTTTTATTTATATTTAACTTTTCTTTTTATTACTTTTTAAAATTTCTAAATGCTATAAATTAAGGGGCACCTGGATGGCTCAGTTGGTTAAATGTCCTACTCTTGATTTCAGCTCAGGTTGTGAGATCAAGCACTGTGTTGGAGTCTGTGCTCAGCAAGGTGTCTGACTTTCTCTCTCCCTCTCCCTCTACTCCTCTCGCCCCTGTCTCAAGTAAATAAATAAATCTTAAATAAATAAATAAATATTAAAAATAAGCATGCTTTACTTCTTTTTTTAGTGTGCTTTACATTTATAATGAGAAGATACTTAACAATATAGAGGTAGTATTCAATAACATTCCTCCAAATTTACTTCTTTAGAAAATAATCCCTTCTCTCCAAAAAAAAGAGTGATTGTTGAATTCTTAAGATTTTAAATATTCATGATTAGAAATGAAAAGTTATGAAATATATATATATATACCACATGAAGGAGAACCTTAGCCATAGAGGAAAAAACATAGCAAGAATTAAGATTTTTTTCATTTAATATAAAATCTAACTAGTGTATTAAACATTGGCAAAGAAGAATCCTTAATGATAAAATAAACCAATCTTTACTGTATAAACACTGGAATGTGATACATACAATTACCTTCATAAAAACTAGCTTCATAGTAAAGATATACTACAGAATCTGCAAATTGGAACATCTGCCCTTCTAACTTTTGATGTAGGGCTTTTATTTGAAATTATTACTTATCTTTTCTGTCCATGGTGTTTTAATATATTTTGACAACATCAAGATTCACTCCCTACAATTTCAGGTGCTTAAGAGGGAAATGCCTCTATCTTTGAGATGCTAATAAGAGCCCTACAACAAGCATTTTAAGTATATCACATAGTCTGTAGCTTAAGACAGAATATTCTAAATACAACTTCCTAATATGATGAAAAAATAAGCACCATTTTAATATGTGGCAACAAATAAATACACATAAGCTTCATTTTATTTATGAAATATTATTCGTATGTTGGAAATGAAATGGCACTTTGAGTGTAAGAGAAACTCACTCTAAAATCCTAAGGACTTGATAGAAACTTTCTTCAACTATCATGATGTGAGAAAAATAGTTTGCAGTTGAAAAATAGCTTTCATCTATTTAGAGTCCTGTAAGACACTCATTATTTGTGTTTCTTTTTGATAATGTGATTATGAAGTTTGGCCTTCCACTTAGAGATGAGAAAATCGAATCAAGAGTTTATATTTCTTCATATTTCTATTAGAATATTGCCTCAAGAGGGAGAGATGCAAGTGATTTCAAAATTATGGAATTTGACCTTTTTTATTGCAATGCTTGAATGTTGAAGCAGCATCTACACAATATTCAAAGTGCTACTTTTGGAACAAAAAAGTCAGTATGTTTCATGTCCATATTCATTAGTCAGGATTGGTTGAGTTATCCTGCAATAATAAAGAATTCAAAGTTTTCAAGGCCTTAAGACAATGACGTTAAGGACTTATACAGGCAAGAGTTATTGGGGGCTGAGGCCATGTGCTGGGACCAGTGACTTCCATGTTTAGGCTCAATGTTACTCCTCCATGCTACCACAGGCATTCACAAATACTCGTAACAGTAAAAGAGGAGAGGTGGAGATTTCTGTCCCAGCAATGAAGAACTTCTACCTGCAAGTGACACTCATCATTTCCACTAACAGTCCCATATTTATGCCTAATTTCCTCGTCAGGATATGGAAGGGAATGTGGAAGTATAAACCTATGGTACACTAGAAAGAAGTAGTAAATGCAAGTTGAACAGTTGAAATGTCTGCCATGCTATTTAACTGTAATTTGCCAAAACCAGAAGTATTCATCATTAGTCAATAAAAATAGGTTTCTTTGGTTCATTGTTTGCATTCTATTGAGAAGAAGGGTGATTTTATGTGTTAACACCTCTAACTGAGATGGAGACAAAGAGAAATAATATACAAGCATGTGGATATGACTCTCCTAGCTTTAAATATTACCTAGACTTTCTTCCTCATGAAAAACACATACATAGAAAGACTTTGAAAAGATGATTATTCCCTTTGGTTACCTAGGACAAGTGAAAGAATATTGATTTTGGAGAAAAACAATCTTGAGTTTTAATTCTAGCTTTCTGGAGTGGCAGGAAGCTTTCCTATAGAATATATTGAAAAAAAGCTCCATTTTATTGATAGAGGAACTGAACCACCAAATAACAGCTATAAACTTATTTGAGACATACGATGGCTGAAATTAGAGCCCACATCAGACTGTTTATTCATTTAATTGAAGCTCATCATTTTTTTTAAAGTTTAATTCAAATTAAGATATTCATCCTATGGTATGAAATAATCCATGTAAAAACATTAATAACATTTACTATAATAAAACACACCATGAAAGCAGGAAATTGGGATGATTCAATTTTTTTAGAATATAAAATATTTTATGTAATAAAAGTGGTACCAAAAATGTATTAGGATAATGCATACCTCTCATAAAACGCCAAGTGGTAATTTTATACTGGCAGCAACTTCTACCATAAAAGTATTAAGACAACTCTTATCAGAGCAGACAAATTACATGTTGAAATTGTGAGGTAGACTGGGCACAACTTAATATGAGTTTCTATCACCTAATGAATTATGAAAGTCCTTACCTCACAGAAAAAACATCCACCTCTATGATTTCAAACAAAACAATTTTCCACTGCCAAATTTCCTTTACAAGTGATTATTTTGTTTTGTAAAGTGGTAAAACAGGGTGAAAAGCCACTCTCCTACCCAAAGGGTTACATATGAAAAAAAAAGCATATTTCACATCGTGTTCATGGTCTTAGATGTGTAATTTTTCTGAGTCAACCCTAAACTGTATTTATAGATTTCATCTATTTAACCTGTCTTCTATTCACCATCATGGTGATGAGGTTGTTTTACCCAAGTTTTTAATTTGGGGTCATGGCATACTTTCCAGACTCACAAATTTGTTTTTTGTCACATTCCCTGAGATTTAAATTATTTTTGTTGAATGAACTACCACTTGATGGGAAAGACTGCCTCAGTCTTACTGTCAAATAGTTTGCAGTACAGATGAAATGCTTAACATTTTCTTCCATGCTAGAATTATCAAAAAAAAAATGTTAACAAAAAATATCATACAAATACTCTGTAAGAACCACTCACCTTTGGAAACAGAGGGATGGGGGAAGGGAAGCTCATGAGCTCATGTTTATTGAGCTGTTAATTTTTATTCAGTTCCAAATACAACTTGGTGTTTGGTAAGCATTTCCTAGTGTAATTCTTACAAACAAATAGTACACAGCTACATCCATATGTAGAATTAAAATTCAGGATTGTTTTCCTTCAAAGTCCATGTTCATTCCAGTGCATTCAGCCATGGAAAGGAATAGTACACCAGTGATACCACAATTAATACAACCATGTTGCCACCATTTTGACTACACATACAACCACAGGAACATCAGCATTAAAACTATTGATCTCTTACTATATTTCAGGGCAATAAACCTTAACATACATTATGTTAATTCTCAGGGATGTATGCAGTATCACCTTCACATCTTCCATTGACAGATGAGAAAACTGGGAGTTAGAGAGTTTGAGCTACTTGCCCAAAGTGACACGGTAAGTAACTAAGTGAAGGGTGGATCAGGAATCAAAACCTAAGTCTGTTTGACATCGAAGTTAAAATTTGAAACTACTGCTCAGCAAAACTCAGAATCAAAACTGACAAGGAATCTCTGTTTCCTCATCTATACATTTACATGTGACTGACAAAATCTTTGGCCAACTAAATGGAGGCGGCTATTATGGAGGATTCTATGAATCGCAAGAAGGGGTAACCCTAAATTTCCACTATCTGTATCATAAGCAGAAATTCCTGATCATTGCAAATGATTATTATTTAAAGAAAAAGGACTATCAGACTCGTTTTCAGGCTGTTTCAGGATCTTTTATGGCTCATTAGCTTTTCTCATCCCTTCCATTTCTGTTTGACTTCTCTGTGACCGTTTGTTCACAATTAATCAAGTTGTCCAGTGGCAAGGTCAGGGAGCGTGCCTGAGTTGACACAAGCTCTACTGTTAAAATCAGCCCAGTGCTCCTGTCCTCCTGACAAGTGGGTTAGGAGAATCTCTCCTATACAAAAAGGCTGGCGTTTTGCATTTCGGTGTTGTGCACAGGGCTCTCTCCACTGGAGCATGCCACTGGAGCATGACACCTCAGCAGAGACACAAAACTCATTACCCATCCTTAACCAGAGCATGGGTGGCTCAACTGCAGTCTTCTGCACTTTTCCTAGCTGGTTGCTTGCTATGATAACAACAACCATTTAATGCACACTGTGGCAAATGTTGGCTATGCCCCCCGCCATGTCCCTCTGGCCCTACCAAATCTCTATACCTGGCTGATGTCAAAAGCATTATCTGCATCTCCTGCCTGAGGAATTTTCTCCCATTACTATGGGTCCTTCTGTCCAGAGATCCTGCACATCTGCGAGAGGTGCCATGGAACTCACACCCTAGGAGTGTAAAGCAAAGCCCAATGTTGGGAATTGCTTTATAAAATCCCAGCTCACACACCTCTGAGCTGGTGTAATCTAAGGGGTGTGTTTTAAACTATTTCCTAAAGTTGCCTGCTAGGATTAAATTCCCATTGCTTGCTGTGGAAGCTGGCTTAACAACACACCCTTTATTGGCTGTCTTCCTGTTCCTGTATTTCTTCTCCACTCCCACACTGGTAATCCTCATGCCTTTCAAATAAAGAAATCATTTTTTTTTTTTTTACCTCCATACTGTTTTCCAGAGTGACTGTATCAGTTTCCATTCTCACCAACACCTGTTGTTTCCTGTGCTCTGAATTTTAGCCATTCTGACAGGTGCAAAGGGATATCTCATTGTATTTTTGAATTTTATTTCTCTGATGATGAGTGATTTTGAGCATCTTTTCATGTATCTATTAGCCATTTGTATGTCTTTGGAAAAGTATTCATGTCTTCTGCTCATTTCTCAACTGGATTATTTTATTTTCGGGTGTTGAATTTGATAAGTTCTTTACATATTTTTGATACTAACCCTTTACCAGATATGTCATTTGCCAATATCTTCTCTCATTCTGAAGGTTGCCTTTTAGCTTTGTTGATTGTTTCCTTGCTGTGCAGAAGCTTTTTGTCTTGAAGTCCCAATAGTATTTTTCTTTTGTTTCCCTTGACTCATGAGCCATATATAGCAAGAAGTTACTGCAGCCAAAGTCATACTTGAATCTCTGTTTCAAGGTCTGGATTTGGAGAATCCCACAATAAACAAACAAACAAACAAAAAATAAAAAAAAAAAGAAAGACAAAAAGAAAGAAAGTATCTATAATGTGCCAGCACTGTAATAATCATTGAGCATGCAACAATGACAAAGACACTCACCTACTTAGGAATAATTAGGAGGTTAGGAGGTTAGTATTAGGAGAAAAGGGCCAGATCTGGAAACATAGAGGAAGTCTCATTTAATGAATGAGTGGGTTTTGTGAATTCAATGGAAAAGGGATTTCAGGGGGTGGGGGTGGGCAGCATGAATAGATGCATAGCTGTTTATCAGAGCAGGCTGATTTATTATTTTTTATTGTTCATTTTTTAAAAAGATTTATTATTTTAGAGAGATTGAGAGAGCACATGCACATGCATGGGTTAGGGGAGGGGCAGAGGGATAGAATTTTCAAGCCGACTTCCCACTGAGCACAGAGCGTAATGCTGGGCTTCATTCCAGGATCCTGAGATCATGACCTGAGTGGAAACCAAGAATCAGAGACTGAACCAACTGAACCATCCAGGCACCCTGGAGCAGGCTGCTTTAAATGCTCTCCTCCTCTTCTGCCAGCATTCAACCCCAATTCATACTGCAGAGGAGTTAATTTTCTTTCTTTCTTTTAAAAAAATATTTATTTATTCATGAGAGACCCAGAGAGACCCAGAGACATAAGCAGATCATTAAGGGACTCAATCCCAGGACCCTGGGAACACGACCTGAGCCGAAGGCGGACATTCAACCCCTGAGCCACCCAGGCATCCCAGTAGTTAATTTTCTTAAGGAACAATTGGTCAAGGGAGGAGAAATTGTAACAAAAGAGGTTTGAAGGATAGTAATGAGACCTCACCACTTATTAAAGTATTTCCTTACGGTCACTAGAGATTTAACTCAAGATCCTCCTTGATACCCAAATTCACACATTTTACTATAGCAAACATTCCCAGCTACTAAATGGAAACCATAATACTCACTTTTCTGAGCCGCTACAAAAACTAAATTGGACAATTACAGCTTTGAGGTGAGAATGATGAGAGATTGGTTTCCTTACCAGAGACTACTTATCTGTGATTAAGATCAGTGCCTCATAAAAACCACAATTTACTATAGGTCGTGGACTTTTGAGATACCTCCTAAAAACTGCAAACAGAAAACTGTACATCCTACCGTTTAAGGTCTGCTTGCTCTTACCATGGGCAATACTGAGCATGTTCATTCATCTCTCACTCTTAGTTTTTTCAAAATACAGTATTGTAGAAGAGATGCCAGTGAAGTCTTGGCTAACATTACAGATTTGGGGATCTTTACTAAACTTTGGCAATCCTCCAGTGGTCCTCCAGTGCCAAATAAACTAGGTTTAAATGGCTTAGCCTGGCATTCAAAGCCATCCATCAAACTCCCCCAATCTAATGATGTACCTTCACAGTCATCATTTTCTATAAGGCATCTAAGATTCCAACCAATACAAGAAAACTACTGTTCTCTATGGACATGCTGTGTTTTTCCCTCAAGCTTTTGCTCTCATTATTGCCTTCATTTAGAATGACTCTGCTTTCTCTAATGCTTTTCTTTCCTCAAAGCTTGGCTCAGTTGTCCTCATCTCTGCAATACCCTTTACACTAGTCCCTCAAGTCAGGGAATGCTCTCTCCATCTTTCTTTCTTTTTTTTTTTTTTTAATGTCCCTTTTCCACATTTTATTCTAGTACAGATATTTAGGTTCATGTTGAGTCTCTCCTACATTTACATTCTAATGTAAATTCCTGAGGGAAGATAAGATCTTACATGTTGCTGTATTTCCCAGAGCATCATGGCACAGCACTATGCACAAAGCTAGTGCTTTTTACATACTAGTGAGGAAAAATCCAATACTAACTTCACCTGCTCTCCTGGAATCTCTACAAAGTTCTGGAGACCACCTAGTTCAATCTGTATGAGGTCTTTTCAGAAGTAAAATTAAGTCTTCTAGTTTCCAAGGGAAGGAAACAAATCTCAGGTTCTTCGCCAGATAATAATAGTACGTACATTTTATGCTTTATTACCTTCAATAAAATAATCTTATAAAGAAGCAGCACAGAGATTAGCACAGGATAATTGCTCAACACATATAAGTAGGTCTAATTATAATTATCTTCATTTTTGTTTTTCAATTGAGTGTTGAGCAATATTTGGTATTTACATTAAATTATGTTTTAAAGTGCCATCTGGAATTCCTTTATAATAAGTGCATTCTAGAAAGTGATTACCAAGGTCTTCTTGGCAGAACATCAGAAATAAAGGATGAGTTTAGGGTTTTCAGAGTGTTTAAAGATTCACATTAAAAATATATATATATACAAATATATATATAATAGAACAAAAAAACAACTTTAGACAGACAATAGAGACAGACAATAGAGAAAACTAGAAAACTGAGGGAATTTGTTCCCTGTAGACCTGCTTTGAAGAAATGTTAAAAGAAATTCCTCAGGGAGGAGGACAATTGTTCAGGTCAGAAAATCAGATCTACATAAAGAAAGAAAGAACACTGGAGAATGAATAAGCAAAGGTAAGCTAACGACCAATTTTATTATTCTTAATCTACCTAACATGATAATGTGTTTAAAATAATTGTAAGGAAGTATTTACCTTGTATCCTTGCACACATACACACAAATATATGCATCTATATATGGTTGTATGTAGTTCTGTGTGTAATCAAGTAATGATACAAGGGATGTGAGAGAGGAATTAGAAATATTTTGTAATTGCAAATACTTGCACTGCCTGAGAAGTGGCAGAGTTTTATCTGAAAGTGGACTAGGGTTATCTGTAAGAATTATATTGCAAATTCCAGGACAATGGTAAGAAAAGTAAGAGGGGAAAAGTATAATAGATATGCTAGAAGGGGAAGAAAATGCAATCATATAAAATACTCACTTAAAACCAGAAAGAATAGAAAAATGTGTGAAAGATAAAAAAGAACAAAGGAAAAGGGCAAAAAGTAAAAAAAAAAAAAAAAAAAGTAGCAAGTTTGGTAGATATATCTGCAAAGGGAATAAGATGTATTTGCTATTCTAGTTGGAGACCGTAGCTCCCTTCTATCAGAAATGGAAACATCCAGCAGGCAGTCCAGCAGGCAGAAAATTAGTAAGGACATAATTGAACTCAATGGCTCCATCAATATGCAAAATATGGTTCATGTTTATAAACTACTTTATCCAAAAATGCAGAATATGCATTCTTCTCAAGCTCATATGAAACTAAGATAGATCACATTCTGGACCATGAAACACACCTTAACACATTTATAGTAAAAAAAAAACTATACAATGTCTGCTCTTGACCACAGTGAAATTAAACTAGAAATCAATAATAAAAAGAAAGCTGGAAAAAATCTCCAAATACCTGATTATTAAATAACATATTTCTTTAAATAAAAAAAGATTATTTATTTACTTATTTCACAGAGAGATTGAGAAAGAGCAAGCACAAGGAGGGGAGAGAGAGCAGCAGACTCCCTGCTGAGGAGGGGGCCCTACATAGGGCTCCATCCCAGCACCCTGGTATCATGACCTGAGCCAAAAAGGCAGAAGTTCAACCATCTGAGCCACGCAGGTGACTCTAAACAACATATTACTAAATAAAACATGGTCAAAGATTACATAGCAAGAGAAACTTCTTTTTAAGGATTTTATTTATTCATGAGACACAGAGAGAGGAAGGAACACAGGCAGAAGGAGAAGCAGGCTCCCTGCAGGGAGCCTGATGCAGAACTTGATCCCAGGACCCGGGGATCATGCCCTGAGCCAAAGGGAGATGGTCAACCACTGAGCCACCCAGGCATCCCAACAAGAGAAACTCCAAAAATATTTTGAACTAAAGGAAAATAAAATTTATCAAAATGTGTGAGATGCAGCAAAAAAGTAGTCCTTAGAGGGGATCGTATAGCACTGAATGCAAATTTTAGAGAAGAAGAAAGATATAAAATCAATAATAAACTTCCACTTTAAGAAACTACAAAAGTAAGAACAATTTAAATCTAAATTAAGCAGATGAAAAAAAATAAAATTAGAGCAGAAGTCAATGAAATTGAAAACAGAAAAGCAAAAAAGAAACCTGATAAAACTAAAATCTCAGTCTTTGAAAAGATTAATAAAATTAATAAGCTCTGGCCAGAATAAATAGCAAAAAATAGAAGACACAAATTACTGATATGAGAAGTGACAAAAGGAGACAACACTATAGATCTCAGGGACATTAAAATGATAATAAAGAAATGGTATGAATAACTATTAGCCCACAAATTTGATAGTCTAGGAGAAATGGACCAATTCTTTGAAAGACACAATTTGCCAAAATTTATACCAGAAGAAAGACCATCTAAATAGGCCCATAATGATTAAAGAAATTGAATAAAAAATTAATAACCTTTCAAAAACAGAAAGTACCAGGCCCAGATAGGTTCAGCTGATAATTCTACCAAACATTTATGGAAGAATTATTCCAATTTTCTACAATATCTTCCAGAAAAAGCAGAGGAAATACAATTGAACTCATTCTGTGAGGCAAGAAGTACCCTAATAATAAAGCCAGGCAGAGATATAACAGAAACACTACCAACCAAATCTTCCATCTATGTAATCCTCAAAATTTAGCAATTTGAACCCGATAACACATAAAAAAAATCTTATACCATAACCAAGTGATATTTATACCAGGTTTAATTGTGATATTTATACCAGGCTGGTTAAATATTGTAACATTGATTAATGTAACCCATTATATCAACAGTTTTAAAAAGAAAAGTCATAGGATCATGTCAATAGATGTAGAAAAAGCATCTGACAAAACCTAACACCAATCCATGGTAAAAAAAAAAAAAAAAAAAAAAAAAAAATCTCTCAGCAAAAGAGAACCAGAGGAAAACATGTGATAAAGAATATCTATAAAACAAACAAAAACAACAAAAAAGAAACCTACTGTTAACACCATATCCTAATTTGAGAAACTCAAAGCCTTCTCAGCAAGATTAAAAACAAGGCAAGAAAGCTCCTGTAACCACTGCTTTTCATCATTGTACTGGAAATTCTTAGGTAATGCAATGAGACAAAAAAAGAAAATAAATGGTATACTGATTGATTGGAAAGGAAGAAAATAAAACCATCTTTGTTCACAGAGCCATTAACTTCTGTAAAGAAAACGTGAAAGAAGTGGCAAAGAGAAACTGCCAGAACTAATACACAGTTATAGCAAGTTTTAAGAATACAGATTGATATACGAAAGTCAATCTCTATACTATATATTAGCAATGAACAAGTGGAATTTGAAGTTAAAAATTCATAACCATTTATAATAGCATCTCCCCCCAAAATTAAATATTTAGCTATAAATCTAACAAACTATGTATAAGATCCATATGAGAAGCACTACAAAACTAGGATGCAAAACATTAAAAATGAACTAAATAATGGAGAAATGTTCCATATTCAGGGATAAAAAGACTCAATGTCATTAAGAAATTAGTTCTTCCTAGCTTGATCTATAGATTTAGTACAACCCCAATCTGAATCCCAGCAAGTTATTTTGTAGATATTGTTAATTTGATACTAGAGAGTTTAAATGGAGAGGGAAAATGCTCAGGATGGCCATCATAATAATGAACAAGAACAAAGTCAGAAAATTGACACTAACTGACTTTAAGATTACTATCAAGATACAAGAGTAAGACAGCATGGTATTGGTAAAGAACAGACAAATTGATCAGTAGAATAGAGAACACAGAAATAACCCATAACATAAATATAGTCAGTTGGCTTCTGATGAAGTAGTAAGAAAACACAATGGAGAAGACTGTTTTCAATAAATGAATGCTGGAACAAGTGCTCATCTGCATGCTAAAAAAAAAAAAAAAAAAAAAAAAAAATTCTAGATACTGACCTTACATTGTTCACAAAAATTTAACTCAGAATAGATCAGAGACACAAAGATAGAATGTAAAACTATAGAACTCATAGGTAATCTGACATAAAAACGTCTAGGTGATGTTAGGTATGGCAGTGACTTTTAAGATAAAACACCAAAGACATGGTCCATGTAAGAAATAATTGATAAGCTGCACTTTATTAAAATTAAAAACTGCTCTAGGGGCTCCTAGGTGGCTCAGTCAGTTGAACATCTCTTGATTTTGGATCAAGTCATGATCTCAGTGAAATTCAGCCCTGCCGCACGTTCCACGCTCAGCAGGCAGTCTGCTTCTCTACCTCTCTCTCTCCCTCTGCCCCTACCTGTACCCCTTCCCCCACTCATGTGCACTCTATCTCTAAAATAAATAAATCTTTAAAAAATAAAATAACAAACTGCTCTGTGAAAGACAATGACAAGAGAATGAAAAGGCAAGGTTCAGAATGGGAGAAATTATTTGCAAAAGGCACTTCTGATAAAGGCTATTCTCCAAAATATACAAAGAATTCTTTTTTAAAAAATGGTTTTATTTATTTGAGAGACAGAGATAGCACAAGCAGAGAGGAGAGGGAGAATCAGGCTTCCCACTGAGCCGGGAGTCCAAGAGGAGGCTGCATCCCAGGACCCTGGGATCATGACCTGAGCCAAAGGCAGCCACTTAACCAACTGAGCCACCCAGGCGCCCCACAAAGAAATCTTTAAACTCAACAATAAGAGAACACAAAGAACTCAGTTAAAAATGGACAAAATAGGGATCCCTGGGTAGCTCAGCAGTTTAGCGCCTGCCTTTGGCCCAGGGCGTCATCCTGGAGACCCAGGATCGAGTCCCACGTCAGGCTCCCTGCATGGAGCCTGCTTCTCCCTCTGCCTGTGTCTCTGCCTCTCTTTCTCTCTGTGCCTCTCATGAATAAATAAATAAAATCTTTTTTTAAAAAATGGACAAAATAGGGGCACTTCGGGGGCTCAGTTGGTTAAGCATCTGACTCTTGGTCTCAGCTCAGATCCTGATCTCAGGGTTGTAAGCTGGACAAACTACTTGCATAGATACTTTATCATGGAAGATATACAAATGGAAAATAAGCATATAAAAAGATGTCCAACAGCACACGTTATTCTACAACAACATGTATCATTCAAAATGACAGTGAGGTACCACATATTTAATAGATACCTATTAGAACAGTCAAAATCCGAAACATTGACAAAACCACATACTGTTGAGGGAGTGTAGCAACACGAAATGTCATTCAATGATGATTGAAGGCAAAACGGTACAGCCACTTGGAAAGACAATTTAGTGGCTTCTTACAAAACTCTACTTACTTTTACTATGTGATCCAGAAGTCTTGTTCTTTGGTATTTACCTAAATGAATGGAAAACATAAAACTTAAACATAGATATTTATGGCAGCTTTATTCATCATTGCCAAACTGTGAAGCAATCACGATGTACAGCAGTAGGTGAAGGAAGAACTAAACTGTGGCCCATTCAGACACTGGATTAAAATTCAGCACAAAAAAAGAAATGAGCTCTTAAGCCATGAAAATACGTGGAAGAAACTTAAATGCATACTGCAAACTAAAAGAAGACAATCTGAAAAAACTACATACTATATGCTTCCAATCATTGAATATTCTGGAAAAGGCAAAACTACAGACATTAAAAAGTTTAGTGGTTGGCAGTGGTTAAGAAGGAAAAAAGGTTGAGAGTAAGCAGAGCACAGAGGATTTTTAGGGCAGTGAAACTATCCCATAATATTAGTGGAAATATATCATTATACATTTGTCAAAACCCAGAGAATGTACAAAACCAAGAGGGAACCCTCAACAAATTATGGGTTTTGGGTAAGTAGAATGTGTCAATGTAGGTTCATCGGTTGTAACAAAATGTATCACTGTGGTGGGGGTTATTAATAGTGGGCAGAAGTTCGGAACTCTGTATTATGGGAACTCTGCACTTTTAATAAATTTCACTATAACTTTAGAACTGCTCTAAAAAATTAAGTTTAAGAATTAAAATAAACCTTTTCTAGCATCCCAACTCCTTGCCATTAGTGGTGAAAATATTCCTTTAATTTAAATCTTTGTATCTTCAAAATCTCTCTGTAAAATAAAATGTTACTTGATATAAAAGCCACTCATCATAAAATTAACAATCTTCAACGAATAAACAGAGATTGATTTTTACTGTATTATATGACTTAATTCACTCCTATTGGGATTTAAGGGATTAGGAATAATAACCCATAATGAAATTAGCTCCAGTTTCTCAAAAGGAAGAACAGACAGTAATTATAGGATTGTAACACAAGGCCATATAAATTTAAATTAGTGTTACCTAAAATTTTAGAAAGTATTTAATAAGTTCATGAAAATCCATAAATTCTTCACAGTTAGAATTCTACGTGTATGTCTCTTAGAGAATGGGTGCTTTTAGTCTGATTACACACTTTTAAGTGACATGTCATGGCTTTCATGTCATATATTTTAGTTTAAGTTATTGAATAAAGGTGCTAGTTATTTTAAAAACTAGTTATTATCTTAGTTGTTCCAACAACTCCATTTAGACTACTTTTACATCAAAGGAAAAAAATTATTTAAAATCATCAACAGATGATTTCCAAGAATAAGTAGTTCTTTTTCTAGAGCTTAAACAGAATTGGGATACTGGGAAAAGTCAACCAAAATATTTCAAAAAAAATTCTTTGTTTTAAATTGTCACTCTAAAGATGAATATTAAGGGTATATTTTAGTCTGTAGTGAATTCACATCTCCTTTAAAGTATGTGCCTTCAAATGACCCTGATTATAGGTGCTTAATATGTACATCAGTTATAATTTTATATGTGTACATTAAAATAGTATGATTTTTCAAATGTGTTCAAATATCAGTAGCCAGATAAGTTTATGCTGTTTTAACTAATGTATGTTTTTTTTATTATTCAAATGGTGCTGAAAATAACTCATAGATGTCCCTTTAAGAATGAAAAGTATGCCAGCAAAGAAATCTAACTTTTTGAGTAATATCTAAAAAGGTTACTGCATGAACAATCACTTGATATTTGCATCGTCTAATACTGAAAATAAAGCATCCATTCCATGTCTCATCCAGGGAAAATTGAAGCTATGCTATTGACCAAAAGGGCAGAATTTTTTCAAGATAACTTGACACATCAGAATATCTCTTTCCTGATAACATGTTAGTGGCAGAAAAGGTGAAACTATTTACTTAATTAGTGAAAGAATGAGAGGTGTTAGGTGTAAGTCCAAAAAAGTGTTGAAAGCCTGAGAACACATATCACGTTGGGAGGAAAATCAAAGTATGGGAAATGTGTGTAAAGGACTTGAAAGAAAGTAGAAAATACTAGAACTTTATGAAAACAGTAAAGAAAGCAAAATGATACTAATAAAGTCTAAGATACTGCGAATACCGACCCTGATTTCCTCTCCAATTACTGAACTGTATCATTTCTGTAGCTCTGGATGACATACTCGCTAGAGTGTTAAGGGATTAACTAATGAAGTTACTGGAACATTGGCAATTACTTTTGAAGTCTTCTAAAATAAGAAAGGTGATATGTTGGAAGACTATAAAAAAAAATAGAGGCAATTTTATTTCTGGTATTCAGAAAGAACAAGGGCAATAATCCGTAAACTCATGGGCCAGTTTTTCCAACCTCAATCTTATTTGAAAAAAACAAAGAAAAACCTTCTGCCATATTATTCTGCAATTTAAAACAACGACAACAGCAATGACAACGGAATTTCTGATGGTCAGTAATCTGGGTCTGTTCAGATAACTAAGGATTGGGGAATTTTTTAGTTTTCAAATCAATAGATAAGAATTTAATGGTGTCAGTGCCTGGGTGGCTCAGTCAGTTAGGCATCTGCCTTTGGCTGGGAACATGATCCCAGGGTCCCGGGATGGACAGGCTCCAAGCATTTCAGGCTCCATGCTTGGGGGTGAGCCTGATTCTCCCTCTCTCCCTGCGCTCCCCCCTGCTCTTTCTTTCTCAAATAAATAAAATCTTTAAAAAAAGGCTTTAATAGTGTCAAGAATAGGAGAAAGGGAGAGTGGATAATGGGGAGAGAAGCTTTTATTATTATAATGCAAGGAAGCATTACTGTCTTGAGTTTACATTTGTTTACATATGTGCATTGCTTTATGATTCTAGCACTGGCAAGGCATTCAGGACAAAGAAAAATGATAAATGACATGACATCATCTCACGTGAGCAGGGTAAGACCAGAGGGACTGCAAAGATTGGTGTGAGGTTTGTTTAAATGTGATGTCCTCTCAAATGATCCAGGAGTGAGTAGAAGCCAAATATTAATAACAGCTGTTGATGATATGTGAAAAGGAGGTGTTATAAACACCAATCAGGACTAAGACAAAATAATAATTCTTTTAAGGCCCGTGGAGAATTGATAAATAGGCAGGACATAACAAATGAGGTCCAACTTGGAAAATATATCAGGAGAAAAATATTCTGAAGCAGAATAAGACAAGAAGAAGATGAAGTCGTAACTGTAGGAACAGAAATGTTCCTCTAAAGAACATTTTGTGTCTTTTATGTTATTTTTTATTTTCATGTTATCTATCATTTTTTTTATTTTTTAAAGTTTTCATTTAAATTCCAGTTAGTTAACACACAGTGTCCATATTAGTTTCAAGCGTACGGTTTAGTAATTCAACACTCCATGTAACACCCGGTGCTCATCACGACAAGTGGAGTTTTAAAAAGCTGCATGCCTCCAAAGAGGGTTTCTGGTTACCCCGGTGGGAAATCCCCACTTTGTGACAGCCTATCTTATTCAAAACTTGATAACATTTTTACAGGTTTATCTAGAAAAAAGTTTACGAGGCCTACGAGGCCAGTTTATTATATTAACGATAAAGATATGTGCAAACAAGTGAATTGGTTGCTGTAGGGCTTGTCACCTTTTTCTCTTACCTGAAAGATGCCCCATGCTGTTAAGATCAGTTCATAATTAAAGAATGACTGAGATAAATCGCCTGAGTATATATTAGTTGCTGATAATGGATGATTACAACGCAATCCCTAACCCCAAGAAGCTAAAAAAAGTCAATGAGTATAGTGAAAATGGGGATGGGGTAGAGAGTAGATATCAGAGATATTTATCCACCTATAGTATGTCTTTGTCAATCAGTGGCTGACTCTTCGATTTAGATCCATGGATATGAAGGGTCCCTACTGTATAGATGCATAGGTTAATTTATGCATTCTGTGAGCATGAAGTTAACCAAATATGAAATCAAAATATAAGCTACAGAGAATAGTTGGATATAATAATAAGATGGGTTAGATCAGTCAGGATAAATCAAACAAAATCATACTCTATCCTCAATTGCTCAATTCTAAGAAACTGATGTTTCTACCAATAGTTTCTAAATATGATCAAGGTACCTCATAAAGAATCATTATATTTGATTTTTTAAAATATGTTTTGAACAAAGAAGAGGTATTCAAACCTCCTTCTCCTCAGTAAGTAGTTGGGTGGGTGTAAAGACGTACACTGTAGGAGTCTCAGATTTGAAGTTTAGAAGTCCTCTGACAAAAAGGGAATGACTCATTCATTTTGCCAGGGTCATCACTCTACTTCTGCAATTAAACCTGGAAATTTCCCAAAAACAAATTCGCTGACTCTGAAAATGTGGCATAATCCAAACTATGGAAGCCAATAGGGGTCCCACCGTCCATTTGTCAGCAAATTGCCTTTCCTTCACAGGTACTTTGAAACATTTATTTAGTTAGTGATTTTTCTTTCTTTATTAAATTTATTCCTGAGCATTTGGAAATTAGGGTCAGATGATCCCATGGGGGCAATCAGGCATATCCTAGTGGTCGGGTGGCAACATTTTACTTCATGCTCTCAATTGAGCATAGGATGGATTTCATATGTGCAAATGTCCCTTGATTTCTGTATTATTAAAAGAAGACATGGTACAATATGCTGTATACAAAGTCAGGATGGCTAAGTAGGGCAGGCCCGGTGGCGCAGCGGTTTAGCGCCCGCCTTTGGCCCAGGGCGTGATCCTGGAGTCCTGGGATAGAGTCCCACGTTGGGCTGCCTGCATGGAGCCTGCTTCTCCCTCTGCCTGTGTCTCTGCCTCTCTCTCTCTCTCTCTCTGTGCCTCTCATGAATAAATAAATAAAATCTTAAAAAAAAAAAAAAGGATGGCTAAGTATTGGATTTATTTCCCAGCACTAGAAGTGGTATGCTTAGTTTTCATGATTATTACCAATTTGATCATTTCAACATACATGTGTTTTGAGACCACTTCCTTATTGTACTGACATGTATTTGTGGAGGATATCATCATGAATGCAGCTCTGTGTTATGTGCTGAGGCGAGGATGGAGTAGAACCAATCTAACACGAGTAGAAACGCTCTATCTCTTAAGCTCATCATCTAGTGTTTAAGAAAGGCATTACAAATAACAAAACAGCAGAAACACTAATTATTAACAATATTTATAACAATTATTTTTCTCTAAGTTTTTTTATTCAGGTTTGCTGTGGGGAGCCTCATGCAGGACTCGATCCCAGGACCCTGGGGATCATGCCCTGAACCAAAGGTAGATGCTCAACCACAGAGCCACCCAGACGTCCCTATTTATAACAATTATTAATAATAATAACAATATTATTATTTCTCTGAAGTCGCATAACAGATGTTAACAAAGCATTACAGGTACACAGAGGAAGCAGGAATACAGTCCAGATGCAGAAGCTGGAAGTTGGAAGATCTCAGTTAAACCTTGGTTTCAGCCGGGATCCCTGGGTGGCGCAGCGGTTTAGCGCCTGCCTTTGGCCCAGGGCGCGATCCTGGAGACCCAGGATCGAATCCCACGTCGGGCTCCCGGTGCATGGAGCCTGCTTCTCCCTCTGCCTGTGTCTCTGCCTCTCTCTCTCTCTGTGACTATCATAAGTAAATAAAAAAAAAAAAAAAAAGAATTAAAAAAAAACCTTGGTTTCAGCAGTCAGAGTCTAATCAGGAGACAGAAGTCAAAGAAATACTAGCTGTAAAGAGGTATTAACTAAGGCATAAAAGAAAAATCTAAAGGACACAGGAATAGCAGATATAGGGAGCAGTCATTATCCCTAGGGTTCAGATAGATTACCTATGGCAGGGAGGACCAAATCCACCAGAACCTCTTTCCTTGCCTTCCTTGCTATCCCTGAACTTAGAGACTTTGATCAAGAGGGTGAAGTTATGGCCCACTGTATAGCAGAGAAGTCTCCAGAGTGCCACACCCACACAGATCATGGTCAAGCTACCTCTGGAATGCCAGAGCAAACCCTCCATGGGGAGATGTTTTGCACTGATGTCTCGCTCACCCATGCCACCTCACTGAGCTTCTCACAGACTGTACAGCCAAGCATCAGAAATGGATGGACCCTTCACTGATCCATGTCCAGTCTGAGAACAAAACCACACCATGTCACAAGGCCTCCCATAAGAACAATAGGTAACATTAGTTCAGCACCTACTACATGCCATGGATGCTGCTCAACACTATGTCTTCACGCATTTAATAGTTACAAATGCCCTTTACAATAAGTATTATTATTATTATCCCCACTTTACATATGAGAAACAGTGGTTTAGAGTTCTTATGAAATCTGGCCAAGAAATCTGCCCAAGATCTCACTGCTATTAGTTGTATAGCTAGAAATCAAGCCCAGGTTTGGCTTCAGATATGATGCTCTTTATGTGCCCCCAAATCGTACCTCACCTGCAAACCTTGCATACTCTTCACAAACCTGTTTGCCTGTATCCTTGAATCCTTGGACAGTTTCCTGGAGGCTCCCTCCCTACCACCTAGTTAAAGCCAGACAATAACTGACATCTCCATGCTGAGAGATCTGAACTTCTGCAGAGGACAAACCCACCCCAGGAAGCCTGTCTCCTGCAAAATTTGAAGGTTATTTCCTTCCACAGCCCCAGTCTGACTCCAGGGGTTCAATGTGATTGACTATTTTAGAACTTTAAGAGCAGTTAAGTGCATCATGCCATCATCTTTGCTCTCCTGGCCCACGACTCAAGGAAGAAACCCAGAATCATCTGTCTTATCTCAAATTATAAACCCTACCGTGTTTTGTGTTTCTTATTTTCTCCCTCAAGCTCCCACCATTCTCCTCCCTCTCCAGCTTTTCTCCTTTTTTTTTTTTCTTTTCTCCTTTGTTATATGGGTCCTCACTAAGTTATGTTTTTTCATCTTTTTTCTCTTCATTAAACATTCCTTTTATATTAGTGTTGCCAAAAATTTGGTTCCCTGCACAAGGCAGAATTAATATATACTTCTGAGGCTCTGGCTTAAGAATCCTCATCTTCTGCCTTCATTTCCAGATTATCTTTCCTCCACCTTATGGAAATCCCCCTGCTCCTTTGCAGTACACATCTTTAGATATACTGTCTCCCATCCCTTTTACTGCTGCACTTTGAAAACTTTTACCATTATCTCTAATTTATTAAAGACTTTGGCTCCAGACTTCTGGAGCTCCCCTAAAGCTTCTCATGGTGAACACTTAGGGTCTGCTGTAATGACCTTCTCTTTTATTGTCTTGACCACACTCGCCCATGGTCACATCTGAATTCACTTGAGCCCAGCTGTTACTCAGTAGCAAAGTTTCCCACGACAATGATTATTTCTATTGCAGGAAGCTCATTATCAAACACTAAAAAAAAATAAATAGTTTTGGCACAATAGAATAGGAAGTGTTTCCTTCTTCAAATAAAATATTACAAGAACATGAAGCTTTTCCTTCCACTCAGTAGCGTACTGGGAAGAGAATAAAGGAGTAGCATAATTACACCCACATATCTTCCCTTAAACAGAAAATTAAAAGTAACAACTTCTTACACTCCCTGGGTTAAGTTTGAGCCTGCTTGGAAATAGATACCTTCTCCAGTAAGAAGTCTGAAAGAATGAGAGATAAATTAAGATTCAGGGTTCATGGGTACAGGGCACAATGGCCGTGTAATTTTATTTTTTAACCTGGAACAATTGTGAGAGAGAGTGGACACTGTAGCCAGAGCATAACTTTTCACAGTGTCCACTCTCTCTCACAATTGTTCCAGATTAAAATAAAATTACATGGCCATTGTGCCCTGTACAATGTAGCCATACTGGAACCGTATTGGAACCATACTGAAAACATTGGGACATATAGGCTCTGTGTCTTTTTTTTTAAGGTAATAGTTTACATATATTTATTATATAATGTTTTATATATTAATACTTAATTATATTAATAGCTTTATTAATATATATTAAGATATATACATACATATTACTTAAATATATATTGACCTTGAAATGTCCCAAGGTGTCTACTCCCACCGACATCATAAGGACTGTGAATTTTGATGACTTCGTTCTCTCACAGTGCAGTCCACTAAAAAAAATCTTCCTTTACTATCATGGTATTCTTTAAAATTCTTCACCAGTTCCTCATTTCCCAGCACTTTATATGGCTTGCAAAGCCCTTCTCTAAGTCTTTAGCTATATTATTCTTATTATCATTGTTGTTACTCATAGTCTGACATGCTGTAGTCAGGGCACACTGCACAATCTCTGTTCCTTTGTTCTCTCCTTTCCCTTTTATTTTACATGTTTTTCCATCTACTTGGGACTTTTCATCTCCTTTGCTTGGCCAATTCATTGCCCATCAGATCTCACCTTAAACATCACCTCTGCCAGGAACTGTTCCTCTATCCCCCTGTGAACTGTCAGCTGTCTTCTGAGCGGTCTCCCAGTATTATATGCTTCTGTCAGAGAACCCAGCATTTTGATACTACATACTTAGTTTTTTGTCTTCCTCATTACAAAGAAAAGCCCGAGATCAGAGAAATTTCTTTCTCCACTACCGTATATAAGGATGAGGCTACTGAAAGATTAAGTATATGAAGCATACTTTTAGTTGAACGCTGTGTGTCAGGCATTTATTCCTCTAACTTTCTCTATAATGAAGTACTTATCTTCCCTATTTTAGAAGTGAGGAAACAAAGGCAGAGAATTTTTTTTTTTAATTACCCAAGTTCACATAGCTAGTATGCCCAGGGGCCAGACCCAAACTCCAGCATATCAACATTTGAAGGTTTCTTTGTGTATATGTATTGCCTTAATTTGTGTTGAAGAAGTTTAATTAGATCTCTAAGGTATAATGTTTGGTATAAGGCATAAGTAAACTCAGTTCAATATAAAGTTGAACCTTCAAAAACTTAATTAAAAAAGACTACTTGCCTGGTTAAATAGTGAGCTCCCCATCATCAGAAGAGTTTAAACAAAAGCTGGTTAGCTTTTGTGAGGGATATTTAGAGAGCACTCTAGAATTTGTTAGAAAGATAGCAAGCTGACCTGGTAGGACTCTAAGACTCCATGAAAATAACTGGCACTTAAAGGGCAATTGAATGTCTGCTCAGCTCAAAGATGCGGCAGAGTGAGAGATGACCCACAATTTTACCACTTATCCTCACAATCTTCAGTCTCCGTAAATCCTACCCAATCGGCTGGCATCATGGACCTTCTTTCCAGTTAGTTTTGCCGACATCCAAACTTAATTGGACCCTAAATGTTTTCCCTGTAGAGCTCTTATCTTGTGAACCAACTGCTTAATCTATTTTGGCAGATCCAGGATTCATAGCTCTTCAGGGAGCTGTAAAATACCTTTTTTAAAGAAGTCAGCCTACTCCAGTGGGACAGCCTAGTGACAGACCTCATTTTCTATTCTGAAATTTTCCTCCTGCATGGTTATTACATTATTATGCAATGCTTTCTAATGTCTTGGAGTTCTAATGCCGTCTTACAATGTTTGAACACTCAGGATATTTTTGTAATTGTCTAATTAATCCAACCAACAAAGAGAGTATTAATGGCTCCTTAAAAACCATACAATATAATACAACAGTAATATTTTTTCAAATGAGATGAAACATGTTGAGCCTTCAGCTATGTGGACTAACAGTAGAATTCCAGAGTGAGAAAAAGACTTTCCTTAAAGCCCACTTCCTGTCAGATTCATTGGCTGGAAAGAAATTCTTGGCAGGCCAAACACTCTACGCTCCAGTGTGCCAGGATTGATTTTACCAGAAATAACTTATTGTTCATCTGATAATATTTCTGCTTAGATTTAGTACTTTTTGTAAAGGAAAAGAGTTATTTTTGTTATTCTTTGAGTCATGACTTTTGGATCTGAAACATATTCTTCTCTCCAGGTACTTAAATCTGTAGGGAGACTTTCATTCAGACTTGAGAAAGCTTTCTCTTTCAGAAAGAAACCACAAAAAGTTGAAAAAGTTAAAACCTATGGGTAGGCAACATGGAAAGAAACAAGAATTTGACAGGAAGCAAACCAAATGTGATAGACTTTTTTTTTTTTAAATTAGAAATTATACATCTCTCTCTTTTTTTTGTTTTATTTATAAAGCACTTGTGGTATGATTAAATGGTATAGATAAACATATGAACTATATCTGAAACACTAAGCATATAGAGCAAAATTATGGCAAATCTACATTAGATAGTTCTCCTTAACCCTAGGTTGGATCATTATTTAGTTCTTATTTACTAGCACTTTGGAAATACTTGTGGACTGAACAAATGATAGTTGTACATGCTGGGCATCAATCTCTGCTTTCAACAGCATTGCAGATTTTGAAGAAAGTCATGCTTAGGCATAGCATACATGTATTCCAAGAGATAGAACATATGTAATGTTTGCAAAATTTAGCAGTCACATACAGTGTTCAAAATAATCCCTTTGTTCTTGCTAGCATTGCTTACTAGACTAAATTAAGGAGATAGCTGAATAATGAAAACTAAATGTGGGGGGGGGAAGTAGAATAAAACTTGAAATTTAAGCATATTCTTACTAAAATTATTATTTGAAGAAATTAAAAAAAATAGTTAATCTGGACTCAGAAGGCTTGTTCCTTCTAGCATCCAAAAAAAAAAAAAAGTGCTATTTGGATTCCAGGAAAAATGTTCATACATTCATTTCTCTCATTCTCCCAAACCTGGTGTCTATTAAAGAATCATTCTGTTGGGGAGAACTAAAGAAACACTATTTAGGGACAGGTCATAAAATCCTGTCCTAAAGGGAAAATAAGATTATTGGAAAGTGTTGGAAATTTCACTGAGGATAAAACATTTCAAAATCTAGAGGCCACTGAGAGGGAATAATAAAATAATAAGTAGGATTTGTAATATCCCATAGCTCATATCTACTTCTTTCCTGTAAATGTTGTAAGACTATCTCTCTGGATGCTTATCCAAGCCAAGTTTTACACATGAGCATGAAAAATAATTCCTTTACTGCAGGGCCATTTTTCATAAATAAATCCATTTGTTGGCACAATCAGCCAATATCAGGTTAGAGATTTTTAGCCTCCCAACTTCTGTATCTCTTATGCAATCTGTTTCTGTGTAATGAGAATAAATAGTATTCTAATAACATTAAAAGGAAAGATCTTCTTTAATAGATATGGAAAAAAGAAACCTAGCCATTTAACACATTTAATTTTGAGTTTTAATGCAATTAATACTGTAAATACCTCCAGATCTTAAAATAGTTCAGCATTAAAATAGTTCAGTAGGTATTCAATCATTACACAGGGCCTGCTTTTATTTTCTGTGAACTTTTCTGTTTTCTCAAAGGAATGAAGTCACAGAATTTAAGGAAAAAGCTATTTGTCTAATTAAAAATTAGCAATTCTTGCTTCCAATGTTACTCATTACTTCTGTGTATTTGTTGGGCTCAATATGGATGCTGATAATTATAGGAGCAGCCAACTTCCTTCCAGGTACTCCTGGACAGAACTACTACTTTTATTTTACAACTCACAAAATGTGCACAATTCTTAAACAAATTATCAAATTATCACATCTATGACTCTAAAGTCTACATACTTACTGTGATGTATTTTTACCTTGTTCCTGTAGATATTTGCTAAAATGAAATACGTAATATATTAAATGAAATACATAATATATTAGCAGTTATATATGTATGGCAAAATATATAGCAAAAGTACAAGAATGAAAAGAATGAAAGAGAGAGAGGGCAGGAGCAAGAGTTCACTTGTTTACAATGGTCCTTTTTAGATGAATTTATTACCTGAGATGTTCAGAACACTTGGAAATACTGTGCCCTGTCTCCTGCAAAGTGGTTCTCAACTAAGATGCTTTGGGTACTTAATAGGTTTTTACAATAGATTAAATATTCCTGATTTGCCTAAGGTCTATATATGGGCCAAGGTTACTTTCTACTTGTGTCTTCCCCAGAGACTAGGACAGTTCTGAATACATAAACACTTTCCTCCTTTCCTACAGTTGTATTTGTAAAACATGTAAGGCATGGTTCTGTTTTATGTTTTTATGAAACTTAACTTTTAGGGGTTTAAATTTCTCCCAGTTTGGCAACAAATAGCATGGGTTGGGGGGGGGGTGGGTAAATGTTGCAAGAGACGGGCCCTAACTATGGCCCCTTCTCAAATCATCTGTAGAAGAATTCATGCTAGATCAGTTTTTTTTTCCATTACTATCAGAAATAGATGATACCAGGAAAGAACTCTGAGGCATCGATTCCGCTTTCTAGCATATTTTAATGACCTCCAGAGCTGACAGCTCTTCTAGATCTTACTGCTCAGCCCTACACTGCACTTAGTTGGATGTTCTGAAGAGCCATAGACACAAAGTTTAAGGGAATAAAGCAGTGTGCCTGACTTGCTATCCAAGGGTTTCAAGAAAGCACTAAGGAGTCTAAGGGCAGACAGTGATAGGGTGGGTGAAAGAGTATAAGCACTGCTATCTTAAAAGGCAATTTGGGAAACATTACAATCTAGTGTAGATGAATTTAATGTAAATATTATGAAAAAAACTCTACTTAGGCCCTGGATCCTCTACCCATGGTACTAAGGAAACAAAAACAAGCAACAACAACAACAAAAACCACTCACTGTTTTGCAGGTTGCTTGCTTCACCTAACTAGTCATAGCACTCAAAGACTCATTATTACTGAGTTATTCCACTAGATTTTGAAACCAAAAAAAAGGCAGTGGCAGCAAGTATTAAAAGTTTAGTTGACCCCTTGAACAACGAAAAGTTAGGGGTGCAGATCCCCCTTGCAGTTGAAAATCCACATATAACTCCTGATTCCCCCAAAACTTAACTACAACAGCCTACTGTACCAATGACACATTCTTTGTATATGTATGACATAGAGTATTCTCACAATAAAATAAGCTAGAAAAGGTTATTATGAAAATCATAAGAGAAAATACATTTATAGTACTGTATTTATTTTTAAAAAAATCTCCATTGTGGACCCTCAAAGTTCAAATCTATGTTGTTTAAGGGGAAAACTAGTTGTTTATATCCCAACCTGTTTTAATGACTATGATTAGTAAATTGAGGTTCAATTGAGACTGAATGTCAAATAATAAATAGGAAGATATCTTTAAGGTAAAATTGATAGGAATGCTGGCTGAATGTTTCAGATGATAAAAGAAGATATAAAAAATTTGAATGCATTTACCTAGGGTGGGCATTTGGGTGAGTGAAAGGTGATTTCACATAGGAGAGAAAATGATGTTCTGACTTCACAAATATAGTCAGAGCTTCCAGCCTTCCTGAGGCTAGTAGTCACTTTTTACCTGGCTCTCCTGTTATGTAAGTTAACCATAGTTGAGACAGTTTATCACCTACTTTAAAAAGAAACTTTCCAAAATGTTGAATATCTGAATCTCTGAATATTTCCATTTCAGTGACTGGACATCACTTCCTTTACCTAGGACCATCACTTACCATCACTACCATCACTTACCATCACTACCCTTTACCTAGGACCAAGTTTACGTACGAAATGTCAGCAAGTCCTATTGCTTACTTACCTAACTTCTCACTGTTCTCGCCGTGCCGAAGATCTACACAGCAAAATAATACTATTGATTAAAAATAAACTCAAACCAATAAAAAACAGTAAGATTCTGTCTTCTACTAAGATAACCGAGAAGTTCCTCTAGTGTCTTCATTATATATACTGTTAGCAGTTTAATTTGGGAGCTCAAATCTGTTAGGCTCAACCTACGATTATGGCATCATATATTCAACCTTGAAATTTTGTTCAAGGGCTGCTCGGAATTGTCCGAATACCTCTTCTGAATATTAATCATGACATTCCAACCAGTCCCTGCAACACTGACCTCCAGTTTCTATTTCTTTACTGTGGTTTTAGTTTTCCAGTTTATCATACATTTTGTAAACCTCCAAATCTTTACACTTTTGTGAAAGAAAGTGTATAAATACATCTATACAAATTGCCCTCACTTTTTGTCTTTGAGTCCAGAAACCCAAAGCTAGAAATGCGGCAAACATCTCTATCTTCATTTTCATTTGAATCCTCAAGTGAAAACTTCATGCCCAAACAATAACCATCTGCCAAAACATCTGGAGCTTCTAGTTTTACTGGAAGACTTCATATCTGACAGCTTCCCTACCCTAACCTACTATTGTTTGTGATTCTACCTCAATATTGGTATTGTTCTGAAGACTAGAACATTTAAAATCCTAAAATAAACATGGAAGGTGTTTCCAGTTACGATTAGGCTGACATTAAGTAAATCCTTGTATAATCTGTCAAGCTGTGTCATTTGTTCATAAAGGATATCTGTTCGGGAGAAATTGCGCTGTTATTATGGAAGATGAACATGGTGCTGCTTTGTCATACCATATAGACCACACCTGGAAATGTCCACATGGAAACACTGGCTAGATGCTCTTGCATATGAATATTTGGAATATATTATGTAAGTAAATACACATAACACAAGTGTAACATTAGTCAAGCTATTTAGCATAAATTTCTGAAGTTCCTTAATTTTCAATAAGAAGACTTAAAAAACGAACTATTTCAGAATGACTCCAAAGGATTATTTCAGGTGATTGTTTCTAAAATGTCTAAATGATCCTCCATTCAATCATCCCATTCAGCAGTTGCACTCCTGTGCCAGTTATGCAAAATAAAATAGTGGCCATTCTTATGGTAATAAAAATGTATTTGCCTAAATAAATTTAAGAAATCTGTATGAAGAAGCTTCTTATTTAAGATCTCACCACAAATAAACAGCCAGTTTGAAATGAAGATAGAGATTATCAGGGATAAACATCAGGCACTACTTTAGGGAAATTAGTTAGAGACGTGCCAGACAGATTAGTTGCTACTGCCCATCTTTCTTACGTAAACTCAGGAGCCAGAGCCCCTTGTATTGCGTACTCCCAGAGGCATTATTTACACTGCAGTCTAAGTGATGGCATTCCCAGAGGTTGTGCTTTTCACAGGCCCCATAACTATACATGGCAATTCTGAACTGAATCACTACTGCTAAGTGAGATCCCAGGACTTTTCTCAAATATGCTTATTTAAGTGGCAATGAGAATTTTAAGACAAAACCTGGTATTTTTTATAAAAAGAAACTTAATAAATACAAAATTGATTTATTATATACTTTTAGTCAGTTGCACCATCGGAGTCTACTAAAATAATAAACTTCTCCGATTGACTTATTTTACTCAGCATAATACCCTCCAGTTCCATCCATGTTGAAGCAAATGGTGGGTATTTGTCATTTCTAATGGCTAATATTCCATTGTATACATAAACCACATCTTCTTTATATATGGTCTCATTCATTTGGGGAACATAAATAATAGTGAAAGGGAATAGAAGGGAAGGGAGAAGAAATGGGGAAATACCAGAAAGGGAGACAGAACATGAAGACTCCTAACTCTGGGAAACGAACTAAGGGTGGTGGAAGGGGAGGAGGGTGGGGGGTGAGGGTGAATGGGTGACGGGCACTTGACGGGATGAGTACTGGGTGTTATTCTGTATGTTGGCAAATTGAACACCAATAAAAAATATTATTAAAAAAATCATAAACTATTATGGATCCTTGGGATCTGGGAATCTGTACAGATGGGCCAGTTGACCAAGTGTCTTCTCTTGGGGGAGGGGTGTGTGAAATCAACAAAAATGAAAAAAAAAAAAACACCTTTTGACAGCTGTCTAGCATATCTGCCTTTGACAATCCTGCCAGAGGTCATACTAGAACAACAAATTAAAGCTAGCAGTATTCTGTTCTGGTAATTGTTAGAACACAGTCACTTGACAGGATTAATACAGTAGTTCTCAAATTTTTGCTTTTCAAACAAACTTCCAGATAACACTGATGCTGCCAGCCTGGAGACCCCACTTTGAGGCTGACAGTTCTAATAAAACAGAGAGATCATCTAACCAGTAAGAATCCATGTGGCTAAAACATGTTCATAGGTAAGATAAAAAGATAGAATTCAAGTTTTGTGCATGGTATATTCCCCAACTTGTAATAAACTGAATATTATTGATGGGATAAAGACTGTTTGAAATGCATAAAGTTGTTTACTGTGGTTGTCTTTGGGTATTGAGACCGTGGAAAATTACTTTGTATTTTCCACTTCATTTTCCAAAGCTAATGAATTTTAATTTATACAATAAAATGGACAGAGCCCTGGGCTCCTGGGCTCGAGCCCCATATAGCTACTTGCCCAGTGGGGAGCCTGGTTCTCCCTCTCCCTCTGCCCCTCCCCGATTATGCTCTTCCTCTCTGTCAAATAAATAAAATCTTTAGAAAAAACAAGACCTTCAGAGATTGCTATTGTCTACAAAATTTGTTTTAAAAATCCACACTTTCTAGTCAACTGCAAGCTAATTATGTCCTATCTTTAGAGTTTTACCCCTATGCACCTGTCAATTTGACTCACTCATTACTGCCCATATCATTAGTCTGCCATCATAGTCTTCCCCTCCTCTTCTTCATCTACAAATACTATCCATCTTCAATATGTATTTAAAAATCTATCCATTTATCACAACCCAAACAGAAATATTTGAAAGATTTCTTCCTTCAAATTGCACATGAAACCTGTCATGTAAACTGTTTATCAAGTTGTATCCCCCTTGAGGGATCTTTTTTTTTTTTAATTTTTATGTATTTATGATAGTCACACACAGAAAGAGAGAGGCAGAGACACAGGCAGAGGGAGAAGCAGGCTCCATGCAGGGAGCCCAACGTGGGACTCAATCCCGGGACTCTAGGATCATGCCCTCCACCAAAGGCAGGCGCTAAATCACTGAGACACCCAGGGAATCTCCCCTTTGAGGGATCTTAAGATTGATTATATTTTAGATATTTTTAAATGGATTTTGCACCATCCAGAGCTGTTTATCTCTTGTGACCAAAGTAATTACTGTCATTTCACGCATTTGGTTGTCCTTACTCATTCCCTCCTTGAGATGTCCCAGGCAAGAGGAAGTGATATTTTCCTCTCTACTTTAGGAAGCCCTATACAGAATGGCTTAAGATGGGAGGTTCTTTTATTCATTCCTTTATTTCCTAAAGGCTATCCTATTTTAATATACTTATAAAGCTGTAGATAGTATGTATACTATTACAATAAGTTTTTTTTTTTTTTTAAATTTATTTATGATAGTCACACGGGGAAGAGAGAGAGAGAGAGAGGCAGAGACACAGGCAGAGGGAGAAGCAGGTTCCATGCACCGGGAGCCCGACGTGGGATTCGATCCCAGGTCTCCAGGATCACGCCCTGGGCCAAAGGCAGGCGCCAAACTGCTGCGCCACCCAGGGATCCCCAATAAGTTTTTTTTTTTTTAAAAATCACATTTAGTATACAACACAGGAATCTGCTGAAATCATGAGACTAAACTATAATGGATTTGGGGAGTCTGGGGATAAAAGCACAGGTGTAATAGTAAGGTATTGCCTGTCTTCTTCTTCAGAATAATTGAAATCAACAAAAATATTAGGAGCACCTTCATTATAGCTCCCTTAGGCTATGAGTTGGCATCTTCATGGTCCTTCCTCTGAGTCTATAATCCCCTGAAAATCTAACTCATGTCAGGGTCTTTAGAGAACTGTAAATGGCACCCCTTGCTCAAATACCCCCCAATCTGATTAATATTGAAAATCAAAGCATTTATGCAACCTTCTTCATGAATCAACTAGGAGACCCTAAGGAAGAAAATTCACAGTACTGTACTCTGTGAGAAATTGAGTCCATTCAGAGCTTTCTGAATTAGGAATGCATATTCACTACTTTGTTTGGTTTCCACACAATGTTAAGGTAGAGAAAGTGCATCAAGGATTCCTGTGATGTCAAAAAATATTATCATGGGTAATGGTAAAAAAGACCATGCTCATTCGTTCATTTCTCCTATATAGTCATATGGGCTAAAAACAAGAACACATTTCTACTTTTGCCCTGACCCTGCAACTGCCTAGTTGACTTAAGCGCTATGGACTCTATGTTCCTAAAAGTATGTTGCCTAGATCAGTAGTTCTCAAATCTGCCTGCTGACTAGAAATATTAAGAAACTTGTTGAAAATCTTTATTCACTAGTTCAAAAATCTGTATTGTAAGACATTTCTCAAGAGACTTCTGAAAATTAGATTCAGGAAAATCACTTGTCCATATGATTTCTGGAGTCCCTTCAAAAATCTAAAAATCTATTTTTTTTTGTTTCTATTCCCTCCTTATCCCATCAATAATACAAAAAATATATTGTATGTGATACAGAACTGAAGCTTTTCCCATAAGGTCAGGAACAAGACAAGGATCTTCTCTCACCACTCTTATTAAACATAGTATGTGAAATCCTCACAACAGCATTTAGATGGCAAAAAGAAATAAAAATCATCCAAATTGTTTTATTTATTTTTTATTTTTTAATGATTTTATTTATTTATTTACTCAGGAGAGACAGAGAGAGAGAGAGAGAGAGGCAGAGACATAGACAGAGAGAGAAGCAGGCTCCTCGCGGTGAGCCCAATGAGGGACTTGATCCTTTGACCAGGATCATTCTCTGAACCAAAGGTAGACACTCCACTGCTGAGGAACCCAGGCATCACAAATCATCCAAATTGTTAAGGAAGAAGTAAAACTTGCAGTATTTGCAGATGACATGACACTGTATCTCAAAAACCCTAAATACTCCACCAAAGAAACCTATTAGAACTGGTAAGAATTCAGTAAGGTTGCAGGATACCAAATCAACGTACAGAAATTCACTACATTTTTATACACTAATAATTAAGCAGCAGAAAGAGAAATTAAGAAAACAATCCCATTTACAATTGTACCAAAAGTAATAAAATAACTAGGAATAAACTTAACCAAGGAGATAAAAGACCTATATTTGAAAACCATGAAACACTGATGGAAGAAACCGAAGATGAGGGACACCTGGGTGGCTCAGCGGTTTAGTGCCTGCATTCAGCCCAGTGTGTGATCCTGGAGTCCCAGGATCGAGTCTCACCTAGGGCTCCCTGCATGGAGCCTGCTTCTCCCTCTGTGTGTGTCTCTGCCTCTCTCTCTGGGTCTCTCATGAATAGATAAAATCTTATTAAAAAAAAAAGAAAAAAGAAAAAAGAAAAAAAATTGAAGATGACACACATAAATGTAAAGACACCTCCATGGTCAGGGTTTGGAAGAACAAATATTGTTAAAATGTTCATACTACTCAAAGCAATCTACAGATTTAAAGCAATTCCTAACGAAACACCAACAGCATTTTCCACAGACCTGGAGCAAACAATCCAAAAATTTGTATGGAACCACAAAAGATCGCAAATAGCCAAAGCAATCTTGAAAAAGAAAAACAAGACTGAAAGTATCACATTTCCAGATTTCAAGTTTTATTACAAACCAGTCATAATCAAAATAGTATTGTACTGGCATAAAAAGAGACACATAGATCAATGGAATAGAATAGAGAGCTCAGAAATAAACCTATGCTTTTACAGTCAATTAATTTTTTTAAAGATTTTATTTATTTACTAGAGAGAGAGAGACAGGCAGAGGGAGAAGTAGGCTGCATGCAGGGAGCCTGATGCAGACTCGATCCCGGGTCTCCAGGATCATGCCCTGGGCTGAAGATGGCACTAAACTGCTAAGCCACCAGGGCCGCCCATAGTCAATTAATTTTTGACAAAAGAGGCAAGATTATGCAATGGACAAAACGTCTCTTCAATAAATGGTCCTGGGAAAACTGGGCAGCTACATGCAAAAAAATAAATAAATAAATAAATAAAAAAGAAAGAAACTGGACCACTTTCTTACACCATACACAAACATAAACTCAAAATGAATTAAGGACCAAAATGTGAGACCTGAAACCATAAAAATCCTAGAAGAGAGCACAAGCATTCATCTCTCAGACATTTGGTCACAGCAACATTTTTCTAGATATGTCTCCTGAGGCAAGGGAAATAAAAGCAAAAATAAAGTACTAGGACTACCTCAAAATAAGAATCTTTTGCACAGCGAAGGAAATAATTAACAAAACTAAAAGACAAACTACTGAATGGGAAAAGATCATCAGGGACGTGAAAATCAAAACCACAAGGAGATATGACCTCACACCTGTCAGAACGGCTAAAATCAAAAACACAAGAAACAAGTGTTGGTGAGGATGTGGAGAAAAAAGAACCCTCGTGCACTGTTGGTGGGAATGCAAACTGGTGCAGCCATGGTGGAAAATAGTATGGAGGGTCCTCAAAAAATTAAAAACAGAACTACCATATGATCCTAGTAACCCTAATACTAGGTATTTACCCAAAGAATATGAACCACTAGTTTGAAAAGACATAGGCACTACTATGTTCTATTGAAGCATTATTTCCATTAGCCAAATGATGGAAGCAAAGCAAGTAGGGAAGGACCCACTAATAGATGAATGGATAAAGAAGAGGTGGTATATGTTTAGAGTGGAATATTATTCAGCCATAAAAATAATGAAAACTTGCCATTTGCAGGATTGTGGATGAATCTAGAGTATAATGCTAAGCAAAATACATTAGTCAGAGAAAGACAAATACCATGTGATTTTAATTATATGTGAAATTCAAGAAACAAAAGAGAGAGAGAGAGAGAGAGAAAGAGAAACCAGAAACCAGATGCTTAACTATAGATGGTTACCAGAGGGGAGGTGAGTGGGGAATGGGTGAAATAGGTGAAGAGGATTAAGAGTGTATTTAGCTTGATGAGCACTGAGTAATGTATAACTTGTTGAATCACTATATTGTTATACCTGAAACAAACAAGACACTATCAACTCTACTGGAATTAAAATTTCTTAAGTATATATTATATACACACAAATATTTATAGCAGCTTTATTTGCAACTGACAAAACTGGGAAGTAACCAAGATGTATTTCGGGAGATAAATGGATAAATAAACTGTGGTCCATTCAGGAAACGGGATATTATTCAGTACTAAAAACAAGTGAGCTATCAAGCCAGAAAGAGACATGGAGAAAACCTAAGTGCATAATACTATGTGACGGAAGCCAACCTGAAAGGCTACAGAATGGATGATTCCAACTTCATGCCATGCTAGCGAAGTTAAAACTAAACAGCGAAGAGATCAGTAGTTCCTGGGGCTTATGGGTCAGGTGACGACTAGGCGAAGCATCCAGAAGTTTTAGGGCAATGGAATTGCTGTGTATGACACCAGATCTTTGTGTACATGTCATTATATGTTTGTCAAAACCCCAGGAATGCAAACAACAGAGAGAGTGAACCCTAATGTAAATTATGGACTCAGGGGGATGATGATGAGTCAGGGTAGGTTCATCAGTTGTAACAAATGTACCACTCTGATGGGGGATGCTCATAATGGTGGTGGCTATGCTTGTCTTGGGGCAGAGAGTACAGGAGAAATCTCTTTACCTTCTGCTCAATTTTGTTCTTTTTTAATTTTTATTTATTTATTTTTATTATTCCTTCTGCTCAATTTTGTGATAAGCTTGAAGACACTCTAAAAAATGGATTCTACAATACAATAGGAGTCGATAAATAGCCATTAATTTTTCACAGGTTCGTTTGTTTGTTTTAGGGAAAGATAAAAATGACACTGTAGGGAAATTTTAGTTTTTTTTTTTTTTTTAGTATTTACATCATCAGTGTCAAAGTTAAATCCCTGAAGTTGGAGATAATAAATGTTGAGTTAAGGCAGTTGATAATGGTTATTCTCTGTAATGTAATGAAATTATTTCTTACTATTATGAAATAATCAGCTCATGCTTTAAGAAAACTCTTAGGGGTGCCTGGGTGGTTCGGCTGGTTGAGCACCTGACTCTTGATTTTGGCTCAGGTCATTATTTCTGGGTCATGGGATCAAGCCTTTCCTCCTGGTCCTGCTCAAAGCCTTTCCTCTCTCTTCCTTCCCCCTACTCGCACTCTATTGCATAAGCTCTCTTTCTCAAATAAATAAATAAACCTTAAACAAAAAACTTTCAGTAGCTTAGGCAATATGAGAGGAGAGAGAGGAAGAATAGAGTCTATTTTTCTTGACTCAGTTTCTGTGTCACTGTAAAATTCAGTTGAAGGATGCTCATTGAGTACTCTGACACTCTCAAATAAAGCACATACATTATTCTTAATCAATATGTAGAGAGAAAACACATCACCCAAACTATGATATTTAAATTGTTCTTTTCTTAAAATGATGCTTTTTCAGTCACCTTGGAAATATGTGCAAATGCAAATCTAAATCCCATATGCAGTCATGATTTGGTTGAAACAAATACTATTCCCTCAAGCTATGTTGGTTGGGGGGAAAAATGACTCCTCTAATGGGAAGATCGCAATGGCTCTGCTCCTAAGGGAAAAAGAAAAAAAAAAGTCATACAGATAGGATGCTCTTATTTATAACATGTAACAAGATACGTTGCAAGACACGAGCATCTTTCTGATGACTTATCCTGCTGATCAGAGTACAAAAGAGTTTATTTTCATAATTACAACAGATGGAAAACAATAAAATTATACTTTAGGCTAATGCACTCTCACCCTGATTATCCTTTTTTTGTGTGTGTGTCTCCCCTGAAGCTATTTTATAACAATATAAAAATTGCAGAAATATGGTACCGCAAAAGCCTGACCAGATTTCCTAATTATCTGTCATGACTCAAGACTGCAGTGAGAAATTAGCTCTCCTGGGAAAGAAAAAAAAATTGATGGAACTTAAAATAATAGAAAGAAATCTTATGATGTCTTTTCTCAACAAGTTGAGAGAGAAATTCATCCATTTTTAGAAGGATTACCCTAACTTTCCCTTTTCTTTTTATATATATATTTTTATCTCAGCTACAGAGAGGTGTGCTAATCATATTCTTCAAGACATGACATGTTCTCATAGAAAGTTTCACTCTTGTTTCATTAAATTTTATTTCCCTCCAATTTCATTCCATTCCTATCTTCTTAGCACAGTGTTAATTAATGTGTATAAGGAATTAAGATGTATTTGTGAGATCTTTGTATCTATATCTGTACCTATATCTATACCTATGTCAACACAACTATGTCCTTTATCTCCGTATTTCCCAGCCTTCCTTGTACTTAGATATGCCCATGTGACTCATTTCTGACCAATGCAATGTGGGGAGAGGTAATATGCACCTGTTCCCAAATATCCTCCACTGTTCCCCAATATCCTCCATGTGCTATTTTTTCTCTTTTTTCATCCTTTAGATGGATAGCAGCCGCCATGATGACTATAAAAGCTACTCATCATGGATGAGAAAACCTTCATCACATTGGGTCCTTGAATGACCGAGGATCTTAGAATTCATCCTCCAACATACGCCAATGATAAGACTCCTACATGAGTTAGAAAAAAGACTTCTACTTTATTATGTCACTGCAATTTTAAAGTTTACTTGTATCCCACTTACTTCATTATTTATTTCACTATAAAAGATGGCCTTATGAGGCTCACATGGTCTTTATGTTACCAACTCTTTTCATCAGTTTTTGTCTTTTGTAATTCAAATAAAATGCCTGGAAAGCCAGGCTAGGGGGAAGATGGCAACAAGCCAACTGCTTTCTTCCTCTTAACCTGGTTCATTGTGACAGGGTTGGACTTACTGAGCTGCTTAGACTCCTACTGATCACTCAGCCATCAATTCTACAGAGTACTGGACCCGCTTTAGAAGCTCAAAGCCAACTACCTTAACCAAAATAAAAGGTGGAAAACATGGTAATATCATGTATCCCGAGTACTTTGACATCACGATAAAAGCATAAGACAAGTACCTATTTCGGTAGATTAAGCATCATTTTGCTGTTTGCAAAAACAAAAACCCCAAACAACAAACAAACAAACAACCCACCTCTAATAATAATAATGCCTCTGTCAGACTATATCACAAAAGTTTCTGTTGGAGAACATCTACTCTTCCCTAAGTCTACATACTATGCTTGACGACTACCAGATACAGAGATGGTTTAGGGATGCACAAGAATAGTGGACATGGTAGTATTAGAATTCTCCATGAGATGAAGTCAATAGTGTATTTGTTTTTATTTTATTTATTTATTTATTTATTTATTTATTTATTTATTTATTTATTTTTCCCACTAAGGATCTCATTTTCCTTTAATTACCTCTTTGAATGCCTTGTCTCCAAACACAGTCACAGTTTGAAGTGTCGGGGGTTAGGACTTCAACATACAAATGGGGGGGCACATATCAGGGCATAACAGGAAGTTAGAGATGCCAAAATTAAACACGCTGTACAGAAATAAAAATCACTCCACGATGGATATCAATCTATGACTGCTAACTCTGGGAAACGAACTAGGGGTGTTGGAAGGGGAGGAGGGCGGGGGGTGGGAGTGAATGGGTGACGGGCACTGGGGGTTATTCTGTATGTTAGTAAATTGAACACCAATAAAAAATAAAAAAATAAAAAAAAAAGAGAAAAAGAATCCTCCACCCATAGCTGTTGGGGTTCCCAGAGAATACATGTAGCCAGATATTGACTCATAACAAAACATTTTCAAATTAAGTGCTATGAGTTCGAGGATTGGTAGAACTTCCAAAAGAGGAAAAATAGTGTACATATCTGCCAATAGCCGACAAAAGATGACATAATAAGGGTGTGTATGTGGGCAATCAAAAGGAAGTAAAAAAAAAAGAATGTTTTAAAAGTATTAAAATAGCACAAAATAATTTAAGATAAATGCAATCAAAGAATTGATAACACAAATAAGCAAAAGGTCCAAACACATGTTAAAAGGCATAAATTGTCCTCTAAGGTTTAAAGACATCAAATTTAGCCATCTGATAATTATGAAGCACCAATGTACGTATGAGGATGGAGAGACGACAGAAATGCTGAAGGTAAAGCTGAAAAAAGATATGCCAAGCAAAGAAAGCTGGTATCTCTGTACACGTATCAATACAAAATGAGTTTTGAGACAAATCTTGAATAAGTGTATAAAATTAATAATTATGATAAAAGCGTCACTTCATCAAGGGGACAGTTCTAAACACACCTGTCTAAAAGTGCATCAAAATGTATACAAAACTAATTACAAGGAAAAGGTGACCAATTCATTATTATACTAGGAAATTTCACCACCCATCTCAGTAATTTTAGGCCAAACACAGACAGACAGACACGCAGACAAACATAGGCTCACACAGAAAAACGTATTTGTTTTTAATAGGCTGTTTTTAGATGAATTTTAGGTTTCTACAAAAATTGAGCAGAAATTACAGTTTCAATATATCCTTTTATCTCCATACCTCCTGCTCTCCCTGTTATTAACATCTTGCATTCCTGTGGTAGATTTATTACAACTGGAGAACCAATATTGATACATTATTAACTAAAGACCATCTACAATTGAGTTCACTGTGTAGGAGAGTTCTATCAGTTTTGCCAAAAGCATAATGTCACGTATCGTCTATTACAGTATCTAACAGAATATTTTTATTGCCCTAAAAATCCCCTGTGCTCCACTAATTCCTCCCTTTCCCCGACTCTTGGCAAACACTAATCTTTTTTACTGTCTCTATACTTTTGCCTTTTCTGAAATGTCATATAGATGGAATCATACACGATACAGTCATTTCAAACTGGCTTCTTTCACTTAGCAACATGCATTTAAAGTTCCTCCATGTCTGTGTGTGTGTATGTGGCTTAATAGCTCATTCCTAGTTATCACCGAATGATATTCCATTATATGCATGTACTACAATTTGTTTATCCATTTACCTATTGAAAGATATCTAGATTGTCTCCAAGTTCCGGCAGTTGTGAATAAAGCTGTTGCAAATATTGCTGTGCAGTTTATTCTATGGACACACATTTTCAATGTATTTGGGTAAATAACCAGGAGCATAATTGCTGGATGCTATGGCAAGACTAACTTTGTAAGGAACTGCCATTCAGTTTCCCAAAGTGGCTCTACCATCTGGTTTTCCCACCAGCAGTGAATGAGAGTCCTTGCTGGTCGCATTCTCTCAGGCATTTGATGTTGTCAGTGTTTTAGATTTTTGCCATCTTAATAGGTATATTGTGGTATCTCCTTGCTATTTTAATTTGCAATCCTTAATAACATATGATGTTGAACACCTTTTCATATGCTTATTTGATATTTGTTTATCTTTATGAGTTCGGATCTTTTGCCCATTTTTAATTAAGTTGTTTTCTTTCTATTGAGGTGTAAAAATTCTTTGTATATTTTGAAAACTAGTCATTTTTCATATGTGCAATATTCAACTATTTTCTTCTAGTCTGCGGCTTGTGCATTTATTTTATTAAGTTATCTTTCACAGAGTATTTTTAATCTTAATGAAGTCCAACTTATTATTTTTTTTAATGAAGTATGGTTTTAGTGTCATATCTAAAAAAGTAATTGCCAAATCCAAGATCATCTAAATGTTCTCCCGTGTTACCTTTTGGAATTTATTTTTAACCTTTAAAAAAGTTATAATCTTCATACTATTAAGGAGAAACAGGGCCATAAGTTCATGATTTACATACCTGATTTCATACAATTTTGATTGGTCCATCCCATTTCTGACATACACAGTATTTCCCTACTATTAGAAATCATGATGTGTTTGTTGACAAGGGATGCATGTTTTTTTACTTGCCAGCCTAAATTTGTATATATATATATATATATTTTTTTTCTGAATCCTTAAGAAACCACTTGAGAGTGGAACAATGCATCTTTACTTTTGGGGAGTGAGAGGAAAATGTGACTGCTAGACCAGAGCCATGGCTTTGGTCTCTTTATTCCTACAAAGCTACGCACATTATATATTTATTGAAGGATTTCTTTTATAAGAAGAAAACATAGTCTACCTAAATCAATGATTGACATTAGCAATGAATAAATTTCTGACATCTTCCCCAGGGGATAGCTCACAGATCATCAGCCAAAGCTGGAGAAAGGCGGGGTGCATCTCCTCTCCAATATGACTCAAGAGAGAAGGGAGATCATGTTAAAGAGAGTGTCAGACTTCACTAGTGACAAAGAGATCTTTAAATAGAAAGAGGTAGATCTTAGCAATTGGAAAATTTCTATTCCTGGAAGTTTATGTTTATCTTTGATTAAGGCAAAATAAACTAAAATTCTGAAAAACAACTTACTTATTTCAAAGATTTTGTCATTGTTAAGACACAGCAATTATTCTTTGGAAATCAGCTTCTTAAAGCATTTATAAGAGGTCAAAGAAAAATACTTCAACTTTCTTTTTAATCATGCTTCAAATTAATGACTATTTGAAAAATAAAAAGAAATCGATAAACTTAATATTAAAAACTGAAATCAATAAACAATTAATTTGACTTTCCACAAATTCAAACCAGAATAAAAAGAATCTATGAATGTACAACATCAAGGGTGAGCTGTAAACTATGGACTTTGGATTATCATGATGTGTCAGTGTAGGTTCATCAGTTGTGACAAATATACCACTCCTGTGGGGATACTGATAATAGGAGAGACTGCACATGTATGGGGACAAGGGACTGATGGGAAATTTCTACATGTGTATAGAATATATATACATACAGCGTTCATATATGTGAAAGTACCATTGCCAAGTACTATTACTATATATTGAGCTTTTATTCCCCACCAAATGAGATGGTTCGTTATACCTTGTAGCTTATTCACGTGATTTTTGCTTTACTATAAAAACTGACTAACACTTTTCCATCTTACCAGTAACTACTCTTCTAAGATAAAGGGCCTTATTGGTCCCTTAAATAATCACAAAGAATTCAACATTCTATGCAGTTACTTAGTTCCATTATAAAACAAAGCTATTCTCCTAATGGAGTCAGTGCTATTAGAACTCATTTCCCCCAGGCCTATTTCTCCTCTTATTTTTTTTTAGCAGACTCTTAGTCTCTCCCTTTCTAATTTGTATTATAAACTCAGAAGAAGGGATGGTGTCTTACCCTATGTCAACTAGGTGTTCAATAAACATTATTAATTATTATTAAAATTATAATGATGTCAGCTTTGGCCTAATCAATTTTAATTCAGTTTAATCTAGTTCAATTAAGTTTAATTTGGGAGGTACACACAAACACACACATATTTTTAACCTAGATTTCCAATTTACCTCTCTGCATTAGGCCCATTTTTTTTCAGCCTCATAAATTTCTTCTGTAGGCAAGAAGTTTTCTTTGTGCTATTGCTAAGGTGCATTTTATCTGACAAATGCTTTTATAATATTTTGTTTTCCTTGCCCATTCAGACGTATTACCCTCAGCTTTTCACGTTAAGCTAATTTTTCTCCCAATGAGTTGAAAGAAGCTGACCTGAACAAACTCACCTCTGGGTAGTCATGGTGAATGTTAGGAAAAGTGAGAAGAAGAGCAAGGTGCCAACTAATTGTTTCTATGCTTTTAAGAAAGCTCTGTGGAGCAGTGTGGAAGATGAATTGAGCTGAGCAAGAGCAAAGACAGGAAGATGTATTAAGAAACTACTGAAATTATACACGTTAGTGATGACAAGGGATTGCACAAAGCTCAGACAGTACACTTGTAGAGGTCTGGGTGTAGACATTGAGAAAGGAAGACAAAAGAGCAATTACTAAAGGGTAGGAAATGGATCTATGGGTGAGAGAGGGGTGTCGAGGATGACCAAATGGGGTACTGCTACAGGAGGTGGCACAGGAGGAGTAGCAGGTCCGCTGTGGGCATGATGGTGTGAGTGGAAGGTGTGACCGATTTAAGAAATGAAATCTGGAGGTGTTGTGAGTCACCTTTCCCCAGGAAAGGCTGGTAGCCCCAAAATGGGGAGGGTAAGTAAATACAAAATGAAGAGGGCAGAGGTTGGGGATATAGAAAACAGCAATATTTATGGAGACAAGTAAAGAATCACGAATCAAAGAAGTGTACTCAAGCAGGAGTGAACAGAATAGGACAATGAAGAACACAGGTTATATAAGCTACCTGTTATTTTATTATCAGAGAATGGCATGAAAGTTTTGTTCCTCTGAGATACCCTCTTCCTCAAGAGAGAGATTAAATTATAAGGCACTATAGACAGAACTGGTAGGAGCTGAGGGGCAGTATTTGGCTCATAAGCACGAGTGCATCTCTGGAGTCACTAAAGTTACTCTCTTTTCTGATAAATTAGCCTATGCTGGTTAAAGTATTCAGAATATTGCCTCTGACTCAAACCGTAGCCTTCTCTACTTCCTTCCATCTGCCCTACCCATGGAGCTTTTACTTTAAAAATAAAGTGGTCTCCTGCCTCTTGTTCCTAAGTACCATCAGCTCTAAAATAATTTGTGAAGGTGTCATGATGTAGCAAAATAAGGAGTTACACACACCTGGAGTCTGGAGTCCCACATATACTGCTTATTAGCATTGTGAACATGCATGAAGTTATTTAAACCTTCTGAATTTTGAATATCTAAATAAAAATAACCAAAGAAATGCAAGAATGTTAAAAGTAGGAAATGACTTAGCATGCATGAAACTATTTAACATATAGCCAACATGATATAGGTAGGTACTGAATAAATGTTCATTTTCCTTTATTTCTGCCAAGTCAGGTGTATCTCTCCTTTCAAAGATGTTTTGCACCCTGGTATCCCTCAATCTTAGAGTAAGGGCCTGAGTACCACTAGTCCTTGCTACGGTAATTAAGAGCAGTGCTGAGTTCTTTACAGAAAGAACTCTTTAAAAAAGAAGCAACTCTTCAAAGGGGAACACAGGGACAATTAATACCTACAGTAAAAAACTGCACTGCTAATTATTTTTTACCCATTCCTACAAACTCCTCTTGCCCGTATTTTTTTTTAAGATTTATTTATTTATTAGAGAGAGAGAGAAGGGCAGAGAGAGAATCTCAAGCAGACACCTCTCTAAGCACAGAACCCAACACTGGGCTCCATTCCAGGACCTTGAGATCATGATCTGAGCCAAAATCAAGAGTTGGCTACTTAACCAACTGAGCCACCCAGGTGCCCCTTGGCTGTATTTTCTTAAGCAATCTAAGTAACATTGCTGGGTAACACTGTGTCTTTCATTGTTCACTCCTCCTTCCATTTCAGCCCTTATCTTCTTAGTCTTTAGGCGAATATACAGTGATAGCTCAACTGATGAAGTGTTGAAATAAACATCTGCTCATACACATCCTGTTGAAATGCAGACTAAAGCCTCAAGCATTTTTAGCTGACAAGTTCTCTGTACATATGCAGCATTTTACACTTACTAAGAAGAATCTATGTGCTAAAAGCACTCAAAAACGTGATCTCTAGCACCATAAATATGAAAATTTTCCTTTGGGTTCTATAATTTCCATGGTGTTAGAACCATGTATAACTATGATGCCATGGCCTAAGTTATGAGGCTTTCGATCTTCATGTGAGTGGTCAAAATGAAGTCATTTTGATTTATTTTGAATCAAACAAATAATAGAAATCTTTGATTTCCAGAACCAATAATCTTCAATTGGAGATGCATGGATGAGAGAATTCATAAAAGAAAGTTTTAAAATAATGATCCCACTAGGCTCAGCTGCAACAGAGATGATGAGAGGTGGCATGTAGCAGTAAACAGCATGCTAGATTGGTTATCTAGAGTCCTCGTCTTTTATGCCTGACTGATATAAAAAGTTGAATTAATTTTCTTGATTCCACTATCAATATCTCTACATTGTGGGTACTGGATATAAGAACTCTAAAAGAAAGTAACCTTGAGGCAGATGAAACCTAAGAGGTCGCCAACAAATTCTAGTTGCCCTCCTATAGTTATAACTTCCATGCTATGATTTTAAAGCTATTCACATACAAACATATTCAATCAAAAGGTATGTATTTTGATTTTATTCACATACAATTGTTTTTTGGTTGACTCTACCACAGTGCACCTAAATTGTAACTTCATAGGAAATTTAACAGTCAACTCCTTCTACTTCCTTACTTAATGTCTTTCATAGCAACAGCTTTGGATGCAATGTTTTGGCTATAGGGAATATTCAGATTATCTAAAGCCAGCTTATGATATAGGGCAGATTTTTTGGTTCTTTTTTTGTCCATATAACATTGTTTGGAACAATGCTGTAGATGGTCTAAGTCAATAGTTTCCTTGAGAACGAAACCCCCAAAACATCAGCACAACTAATCAAATACTGTAAAATATAAACCAAATGTATAAAATATGCTCATACATCCATTTCCACTTATGTTATGAGAATACAGAACGTATCAGCTTTCCTTAAGCAAGGCAAGCTACACAGAAGAGTTTCAAAATAGTCTTCAAACAGTGGTTGGTGCAGGGCTTTTTGCATAGCACAAACAACTAGTGCACTAAATTGTTTCAGATGAACTGAAATCACAGAACCAAGTCTTAGCTCCACAGGCACTAGTAGGTTTGGGTTGATTAGCCTATTACATCCTTAAAGTTCAATGAGAGATTGTGGGTAACTGCATCAAGGCTGGTTCTTAGAGAAAACCTGCAAGGGAGTCAACAAAGAAAAAAGAGAGAAAACTTAATAACAACTGAAAAGTAAAATCAAAGGTGATGCCTTGACCTGAGCTTTGAGAGGCTGAGAAACTCAGCAATGATGTTTTTCACTTCAGCCATAACACACGCTGTTCTTCCCTGGTCCTGAAAATAGCATGTGACTTATGAAGCATCCTATTAGCTGTTTCAGGAAAGCACATTTTCTTCTGAAAAGATATCGGTTTAAGAATAAAAGAAACAAGTACAAACACAAAGCCAAACACACTGGGGTCTACGCTGGGCACTCATTCAAAATGTCATGTCATCTGAACACGTCTCCAGTTTTTAATGGTGCTTCACTTGGGTCTAATCACATTCAAACCCTGCTGGGTTGCATGCTATTATATGCTTTAAAAATGTATAGCCAAGACACAACTAAAATAAAAAGCTCATACAAGCCAGCAGCTGAAGCACAGAAAGAAGACACCTTTGGGATTCTATTTCGTCTGGTGCAACCAAATCACAAGGTCATCTGTGACTTGTTGCCCACCTGTGTCTCTGTTTCCTTGTTGTTAAAATAAGAGTGATCATTAGAAATGATTGATGACCTAAAGCCGTCATATTTACTTTCTTTAAATTACATTTAGGAGCCTGTTTTAGGAAACCAGACAAACAGCCCTTCTCTTCTTCTCCCCTTTACCATTACAAATGAAAGATCTTGGGAAGACATATTCCCAAACATCTATTTCCACCAAAATATGAACTGTGCTATTTCTGTATTTTCCAGGGATGGCATTGTTCTGAAAAGTTTCAAATGAAAGAATTATATAAAACCTCCTTTCTAAATATTTCAAATGATGAATTTCTTGTTCTGAACATTTTAGCTTTGTAGAAGGTCATATTAAATTGTATGTGCACATCAAACAGTATTATGTATCTTTAGGTGAGTACGTAGGGGTAACTCGTCCTTTGATTATTTTCCCCTGAAGTTTGAACATTTGCTCATGAAGTTTCTGCTCTGTTTTTATTTTTTATTGTTGACATTCAAATGGAATTGAACCAAGAGTTTTCTGGTCAGAAGGAGAAAAATGATAAAACCATTATAAACCAAAGGATCTTGTGATAGTGTGACAATTTCCCAATGTGGCTGCTTCCTCATCCCAAATGTCCGAGGGATGTAATCAGAAACAAAGTGCATTTTATGATAAATGCCTTGGGGCAAATGTAGCTCACAAAAGATATTACAGTTTTCCTCTATTTTGCTTTCTCAGAAAAAGAAAACACACACACTTTATTTTGAATTGTCTTAATATTAGCTGGTTCTCCAAGGAGAAAGGGAAACACACACATCCACACACTCATCAAGTTCGGCTGATGTAGCTAAGAGGTGACCATGTTTTGTTTTATTTTCCTAATCCCAGAACAACTAAACATTAACATGTTTTGCCCTGAGTAACCGGATGTGACGTGAAATATGAAAGGCGCATTTGAGGTGCAGACAGCTATTCCCAAAGTAAATTAAAATGGCATAGGTTTAAAAAACACTCCTGTAGGGGGCTGCATCCCACCTGCAGAACTCAGTCTGTGCCAGTGACAACATACTCAGACACCAAGAACAAAACTGTGACCCAGTGACTGAGCTGGAGTCTGGTGCCCAGATGCGTTGGGCAGAACATGTGGGTAGACTAATGAGACACTGCTGATCTGTGGGCCGTGGATGGGCATGGGGGGTGCTTCTGTGAGCTGCTAAAAGACCACGCTGGTGGAGGTGGGGGCAAGATTTCAACAGATCAAAGGGGCCTCTGTGGCCACAGTTGTGCTGATGCAGGGGTGGACGCTGCCTGAGATAAGCAGTGGTGGGGTTACAACGCAGTAAGCGCACTTTGTTGTCTGGCCTCAATCCAAAGAGGGAAGCTCACCAAATTGCAACAAACATCCTCCAATCAGACCAAGAATCACTGAGAAACACCCTTGCAACATTGTGAGAGGCGAAACTTTAAAATACAGAATGACCTGACATATGCAATGGGAGAACCATCTACCCATCTATTCCCAACTAAATCTTCCTTTTCCCAAATTAAGTCCAGGGTCAGGTGAGAACCCGATGAGACTGGTCTGTTATTTATAAACCTATATTAATAAAAACTATTAATGACTAGATGTTGGGGTATGGTGACAACTGCTTGAGGACCAAACTAAAAGACAGCATATAGGGCTTAAACTGCATTTTGAAAACTAATTTTTAGTACTACATATTTTTTAAATAAATAATTTTTTTTTTTTCCAATACTAGGGAACACTATGAACTATGAAGCAAGGATAGTAGGGCCAACTGCTAAATCTCTAACATTTACTCAGGCCATCCCTCTAGCCCAGAGGCCTCTTGTCCCAGGGGTATCAAGCTGCTCGTCTCTTGCCATCTACCCTAGATGTGCCTTTCTTAGCCCAGAATGAGTACAAATTCAACTAGTGTCTCTGTGACGTGAGCAGCATGAGATCTGAAAGCTGAAGCATGCTCTTTAGATAAGCAGTTCTCACCTGGAGCAGGTATCAGAATCACCAGGGGGGCTTTTTAAAATTCAGACTGCTGGGCCTTTCCACACAGGATCTATGTCGGTAGTCTGCAGCAGGGCCAGGGGATGTGCATTTCAAATAATTCCTAGGTGATGCTGAGCCACACTGCCCTATGATTATTACTCATAACATAATTGTCTCCCCCACTACTCAATCCATTACATAAAAATAAAATTCCAGAGCTGAGGCGATTGTAGATAGCATCTAACTCAACTACCTCCTTTTAGAGGAGGCCCAGGAAGCTTAATAAGTATCACAAATGCTATAACCCAGGTGGCCTGGTTCCAACTCAGAGATCCTTTCATGCTGTCATCCTACCTCGTGGCTGGTTCCTTTTAATATTTTCAACGAGTTTTATCCCTGCAAAGTTCAAATTAATTTATAGTGGCTGCATAAAACATTATGAGAAGCTTTTAAAAAGGAATATGACTCCTCTGTGTTAAGCACCAAATTAAAGATCAAACTCTCAAGTTTATAATGATCATCTTTAGATGATTAATTTTTAAAGGTAAGTTCTTCATTTTTATATTAATTATACTATTCTTGAGTATTTTGTAGAGACCAAAACATTTGAATTTGTTGGGTCTGTTCGAATAAGGTTTTATATATATATATATATATAAAACCTTACTCGAATATATATATATATATATATATATATATATATATATATATGGTGTATATATATATCGGCAGCCTGTTTGTTCAATTTTGCTGTAAAAGACAGCTAATACCTTTTTGAATAAAACTCAAAGACAGTCCATTTCTTTCTCCTACTGTTGAATTTTCAATATACTTTTGTGATATCTCTCAGTCATTCTGAATAAATTAGTGTGTGTGTGTGTGTGTGTGTGTGTGTGTGTGTGCATGAGTGAATGTGTTTGTGTTGAAAAAAGACTGGAGGAAGAGGTTATGGGAGAGTAAGAGGGATACAACAATCCTGCTGTCTCTTTCATTTTCCTTTTGCAGTTGACTACTCTTGACAGCATCATTTCAAAACCATTTCAATTTTTTGTGCAAGACAGGGCTACTTCTTTGGTTGTATTTGCAAACAAAATTTGAGCTAGACTTGTGTGACAGTGGAGGCTGGATCACAAACTCCAATCATATGGAAAAAAGCCTAATGACCATCACCTGCCTGAAAATCCACTTATAGACAGGGACAGTTTCCCATGTGTCCTATTCCAGAGAATTACTAAGATGTCTTTGGAAGACACAGCTTTTCAAAGAAAAAGTCTAAATTCAAGAATTTTTGTTTCATTTTTTGCTACTCTCACTGCCAAATACACCAAAGATGGATCTGTCTCCACTTTAAGAGGGGCATGAAATAGGATACAAATATCTTCACTCTAGGTGAATACCTGGTATGGAAGTGATAATGGCAGGAAGCAGGGATTCTTCAGAAAGCAGTGGCAGGTGCTTCCTCCTGTATCTTCAGCACTTCTTTAGAGTTGCCAATTATTTTCAGTCCATCTAAACTACTGGCATCCTTAGTTACCTGGCAGCTGCAAATAATATTCCTTTGAGGTTATCCACAGTTACAGAGATCCTGATGCTAATTCCTGAAGCTAACTCTTTTGAAACATTTTAAAATGGAGTGGCATGAGGACTTCATATGGTTAGTTACATTATGGATTTTTAAATTCCAGCTTCTAGGAGACAGAGGGCTATGAAGAGTCTACTTATTTACAGCGGGACCTCAGGTACTCCTAGTGTGTAATTCACTCTGAATCACCCTGACCACTAAAGGCAAAAATCTATAGAAAGTTAGACTTCACATCTCTGAAACGCTCTGTAGGAATGCAGCATTGCAATAATGGAAAGAACCTTGAAATACCATCTGGTTATAGACATCTTTGCTTATGAAAATAAATGCTCAGATAATCTAGCATAAATATTGCCCATCTTCTTTTTCAAAGTCTACAAAATAATTGGTTCAGAGTTAATTCTCTTTTAATAACCAACAAAATGAATATATTAGATGCATAATGGCCCTTGGCCCAGAAAGCTTATAATTTAGTGGGAGAAGCAGCCATGTAAGTATTAGTCTAAAGTATAGGTAATAATTAGATAAGTGTTCCAGTATAAATATAATCAAAATGCTGTGGAAATACAGAGAGATGAGTAATTAAATTTACCCTGGGATTTTGGAGGAAGGTAGCATTTGAGCTGAACCTTCAAGAATGAAACCAGCTTTGGTAGGTCAAAAGAGCTTTGGGACAACCACCAAGAATTAGGGATCTACATGGATTTGTCTTGGAAAAAAGTGACTACAACTAAAGTGAGGAGTATAGCAGGGTGAAGAAGTGATGCTAAACATATTGGCAAGTCCAGTTTGAACAACACTTTGAATGTATGTTAAATCATCTGAAATGTATTCTTCAGACAATCGCAATCCATTAAAGTTTTTGAGCAGATGTACAAGGCTGTTACTATGCTGCTGGGAAATGAGATGGGTGCTAACCACCCGTCTGCCATCATCTCCTCCTACTGATGTTCCTATCACTACGCCTTTGAACTTGCTGTTCCTTCTCCCTGGAAACCTTTTTTTCTAGATATTCATCTGAGGTATTCCTTACTCTAATCCTTCAAACATTGCTCTTTTGGAAGGATGAAAGGTACTAACCTAAGGAAGAAGAGAAAATCTCTGCAAGAATGCACTGCTGGAAGGCCTTATAAAGCTTCCTTCTCCACCAGCTGACAGTCAGAAAGCCCAACCATTGGCATGATTCCTGATGTGGGTGGTGACAAGGTGGTAGTCGGGGGATCTACGGGGTGTCCCTTAGGCACAGGTGAGGACACTCACCATAACGGTCAGAAATGAGAGCACGGAGAAGAGAGAACTCTTTCATTATCTTTTTTCCTGGTAACCGACTATACTGAACAGAAATCTAGGCCCCTCTGTGCTTCCCTTGAGATGAGAAGGCAATAAAATTCATCACATGTATAAAAAGGTAAATGGGTCAATAATTTGACCTCTTGCTACACAAGAGGAATTCAACTCTCCCAAAGAGATGTACTATATGAAGCAGAAGACACAGACTAAGTCAGAGATGATAAGTTCTACACAAACTTGGGGAATATATCAATTCAACTACTTTATCACGTTAACGAGAAAAACATTTGAGATTTGGAAGGAAAGACAAACATGCCTGCCAAACTAGAAGTTGGTGAGATACCACCACAGACAAAAAGATAAGAGGAAATGATTGCTGATATAGATGATAAACTTTAAAAACTCACCAAGAATGCCCAGGAAAAGGATAAAGAGAAAATGTGAGAGACATAAGAAATAAAACACAGAGATCCAACCTATATATAAAAGAATTTCCAAAATTATGAAAGTATTTTTAAAAGAATGGAAGGACTAGTTGATATATCTAAAGAAATACATAGGCATAAATATTAGAGAAACTAATTATGTATGGATCAGAACAGACCATGACATAGCTCCCACCACCCTACGCCATCCTGGCACCTCAACTGCTGGTCTTGCCTTTTGACCTCCTCTTTCCTTTAAGACTTTCCTCTTTCCCTTTGTCTTATGGTCTCTCTCTCTCTCTCTCTCTCTCTCTCTCTCTTTTTTTTATCCCTTCCCCTCCAAGAACTGTGCTTTATCTCAATGGGATGTTTAAATGTGCACAGCATCACTGATCAAATAACAGCAGGTGTGTTATGTTTATCCTAGATTTATTACTTACATGTTAAGTCAAGAATTAAGAGCTCTAGTTGTACTCATTTTGTTAAAAAAATAAAGATGATGTTATCTTTCATTCGTCATTTTGAAAAGTGATCTTGACTTAAAACTAGAAACAGTTCTTTGTCTAGTGAAAATGACTTGGAGGTTAATAAAACCATTTCTTTCAGCTTGCAGAACAATGAGTTGAGAGCTTTGATAGCTTTGTTTAAACTATTTCTGGATTTGGTCACTTTTATTTTTATTTCTCCTGAGTCTCATTTTTGGCCACCTGTCCAACTTAAGTAACTTGTAGACTTTGAAAAATTATATTGTGATCCTTGGATTGGAAACCTCAGGAAAAACAAGAACAACTGGTAATTCTCGAATTAACAAAGAAGATATTATTTCAGGGCCATGCTGGGCTTTGAGTGCAGATGTCTATTTGACCTCTGACAGTCAGCTCTGGGCCATTGCCCAGCTTTGAGAAGAAGATCTGTAGAACCCAGCTGCTGTCTATCCCTATGATGATGCCAACATGGTTTGGGGCCACTTAAACCATCATATCATTTGCATTCCTTGTTTCTCAAATGACTTGTATCAAGGGACTACAGATAGTTTATATCTATGGATCCTTTTATGCATGATACTGATTCTCGGATAAAACAATGTCACTATGGGGATCCCTGGGTGGCGCAGCGGTTTGGCGCCTGCCTTTGGCCCAGGGCGCGATCCTGGAGACCCGGGATCGAATCCCACATCAGGCTCCCGGTGCATGGAGCCTGCTTCTGTCTCTGCCTCTCTCTCTCTCTTTCTCTCTCTCTGTGACTATCATAAATAAATAAAAATTAAAAAAAAAAACAATGTCACTATGGATAAACAGAAAACAACCAATGTGCACTGAAATGGATGCAAAGAATCACCATTGCTTTAGCAGTCTCCCTGAAAACTGCTCAGGCCAGCCCAGCCCAGCCAAGCACAGCCCAGCACAGCTGTCTTATAAGAGGTAACATTTTGCTTTACCTTCAGGATGGCAGTCTTCTGTAACATGCAAAGGGATTCCCATGGGCACTCAAATAGTCCCTTGTTTGTTAAGAGAGATTCTTACTAAGTAAAGCAATTTACTTAGCAATTTAACATATTTATGGAATTTAAGTAGACTATTCTTTGATTTTGCTATTTTTCCTATTTTCTCTTTTATCCTGCATGGAAGAGTAGAGAGGTTTAATATAGTGGATTTTTCTTAAAACCCTCTACCTATGTGTCAAAGAGGAAGTCAAATGGGAATGTTTACTGGCATACTGCTAACCCTGTATATACAGGGTCATGGAATACAAGAAGGGCAAGGGACCACAGGAATCATACTAATCCAGTTTCTTTCTATTATTAGTTTCTGGATTTACTAAAGAGAGAGAGAGTGAGAGAGAGAGAGAGACGTATGTTTGCTTTGTCTTTAGATTTCAATTTAGAATTATCGTTGATAAGTAATGCACATTGTATTTCCATAAATAATCCCTTCAGGTCTCTGCAACAGTGAAGGATCAATATTATTCTTAAAACTCCAGCAAGGTAAACTCACTGTGATTGCTTCTTAAACTAATAAAACATAATTTAAAGAACTGTTTCAGCTAAACAAAAACAAGAAAAGAAGAAGATAAAGATGAAGACAAGGATGAAGAAAAATAAAATAAAATAAAATAAAATAAAATAAAATAATAAAACATCTTCCAGTTTTCACCCAAAGTCCTGTGTCTTTTGACTTCTGATTTCTCAGAAACTACAGGTGAAACTGAATAGCTGTTTTGAATGAATCCTTTTAAGTTTTACATTTTCTGATTTCCTAAACTTTGTTATATAGAACAAAAACGTACCTTGAAACATTAAATGACGTTTTGTTGAAAAAAATGTTACATGATCCAATAAATTTTGGAAATACTTTATGTTCTAACTCCTTTTGGAGAGAGGGTATATTAAAAGCTCTAAGGAGTCCTATAGAAATATGTTTTTGTTTGTAACTCAAAGTTGCCCACATTTATTTTACCACAGATCCTTATAAAAAGGTCTGGCTTACATTAATAGGTAAAAATATGATCGAAAGGAGAAATTCAATAGGTTTCTTTAAAATAGCTGTTTATTATTTCAATGTGTATTCAAATTGGCTCTTGCATCACAATAAAACCACCACACATGACCAACTCCCTTCAACTTGGAATGCAACTTATCTCCTTATTTATGTCTAATGCAGTGGTAGAGTGATGATTTCACAATGGTAAACTTTTCTGTGCTGCAGTGCTGATAAAGTTTAAAGACAGGCATTTTTTCCTAATAGCATCTCTAGTGGTATTTTTATTTTCCCTGTGCTTCCCTGATTCCCAGAACATGACCTTTGTCTATTTCTGTCTTTTGATGATTATGGGCATGAAGAGACTTAGATATGGAGGGGAAAAGATAATTGCCTTGGGCCACAGGAATAAGTAGTGACTAAAGTATATAGAGAAGATTATACATCTTGAAATCTACTTTCCCCTGGCACCATCATTACTGCTGCCACTACCACCCCATGGGGTAAGGGAGCTCACTTATTTCTGAAAGTAGTTAATATCCAAAACAAGGCTCAAAGGGAAAAAAATCATTAAAAAAATAACAACAACAACAAAAAAAAGCCCTACCCCTTTCACCTTATTCTATTCTTGGCTAAAGAGATTTGCCACTACCAATTTGCATTCATTATATTTGATTTATATACCTACGCCTAATCGTCCAATTGTAGTCTACCTAAAAACTGTGCCTACAGCAAAACAGTTAGATTTTGTGCCCCTAGCATAACTGTAGCCAGGACTTACTTGGGTTCTGATAATGTCAATATACTTAAAATTGCATTGACTGTATTTTTAAAATTTTTTTTTAAGGTATTTATTTATTTATTTGTGATAGTCACAGAGAGAGAGAGAGAGGCAGAGACACAGGCAGAGGGAGAAGCAGGCTCCATGCACCGGGAGCCCGACGTGGGATTCGATCCCGGGTCTCCAGGATCGCGCCCTGGGCCAAAGGCAGGCGCCAAACCGCTGCGCCATCCAGGGATCCCGCATTGACTGTATTATAGGCAAGTCCAAATGCCACATAGGCGAAATACCAGAAGAGAGAAATAACTTGAGAATGGTTGATAGTTTGCTTATTTTCTTATTCTCTTGTGTTAAAAATTGTTTTTGATGGTGGGGATGTGTAGGCACAAGAAGACTATAGTTTTCAGAGATTAGCACTTAGGGAGACTTGATATCAGGGGATGCTTTTTGCTTCCCTGTAAAAGAAAATTAAATATTTCCAACCTTCTTTGCTTAATCAATATTGATCTGGAGCATAGTTTTTTTTTGTTTGTTTGTTTTTGTTTTTGTTTTAATTAGCGTAAGCGAGCTGGCAAATACACCTATGAAGTGCCGCCCAGCCTGAAGTTGGAGACCTTTCATGCTAAACGTTATGAAGTGGAGGGACTGGGATAAGCCAGGCTGGCCGAGACAGGTGGTAGGCAACAGGGCAATAGGAGTCGTTTCCTCTGCAAAAGGAACATACATTTCAAGAGGTCAGCATCTAATGTCTACTTGCCTCGTGGCTTCTCAATCTGTCCTCCTACCTCTGATCTACACTGAAACTGTCTTCCTCCTTAGATAATTCATAATTTCATCTTTCCTACATTCTCTTTCCAATCCCATGCAGGAGTGGTGCTGTTGGCTTACGAATAAGAACTACAAGCACTAGTGACACAAAGGTCATACCTCACGGGCAAATATTTTTTGTCGTTTTGTTGTGTCTTGCCTCTGTGAGGCTATGTCTTCAGAAGCTTTTTCTTAGATTTTATGATTTTCCTGGATGACTACTAACTGACTTTTTAGCCCGAGACCTAGTGAGACTTGAACATCTTTGGCTGATGGATACAAATCCTTGTTTCAGCAATGGTAGTAGAAAGCTCACAAGTCCACCTCCAACATTAAGAATCCTGTCCATCCTCCAAGTCTAAGAAAGTCAAGAAGATATCAGATACTCAAATTCACTGGCAGTGTCTGGCAATAAGGAATTGTGAACAAAAATAAAAGATACATAGACCAATTTTAGAGCGGTTCGAAATCTTTCCAAATTTAAGAAAATAGACGAGGTACTCAAACACATGCAAGGACACTTTAAAATAATTAATTCACTCAGATTCTCTATGATGAACTAAAAGGGCCATCCTAGACTATTCCTAATAAAGCAAATTCCACTTATTTTGATGGGTTATTTTTAAATACCTCTTCCCTTTTCAATAATCTTATACAGATGCAAATAGTGTGACATTAATAAGCTACCCCTTATGTAGAAATTCTGCTTGTTTAATTTATAGATATCTTAAATTGTGATCCAGGTCTTAAATCACTTACTCTCTGTGTGAGTTCCAGGATTTCTACCAGATATACAATTCAATCACATGTCTATTTTAATAGCATTTACAGAAAGAAGAATAAGAAAAGGTTTGAAGAGTAAAATCCTAAACCACACAATTTCTTCAGGATGAACAAATCAACAAGTAGTTTACAAGTCAGGGAAATGAGAGCGATCTTAAGAATGGCCGAATAAAGTACTGGATTTGTTTCCAAGGTCTTTTAACTGACCCTGTTAAAAGCAGCAAGTGGGAATTGAAAAACAAATTATTAGAAAGAAAGAAGTAGGAGCTCAATCCCCCACAGGACTGGGTCAGTAAGTATGCAGGATCAACAAATTGAAGTAGATGCTCATGACTTTTGTATTTAGTCAATTGTGAATCCCTAGTGCTTGAAACTGGGAGTGAGGAGGAAAACAAACACCAGCGAAATGCCACAGTCCACCTAAAATGCTGTGTCTGTCCTTGGAATTTCCAGTGAACCCTTCTGGGCAAAGAAGGCCTTCCTTTCAAAAGAGCATTACTATATAATGGAGTCTATTCAGTTCTCCACAGCAGGGTAAAGAACACAATATTAGTGCCATATCATTTTCCCCCATTGTCTATGAAATATTTGAAGTGGAAATGGCTTCTTTCAACACCAGGGACCATGTGGGAAATGACCTGTACGCAGGATAAGTTGACAGGCACAGTGGGGAATTTCATTACACCTTAGAATTTGACTGGCATGAGCAGCTCACTCTAGGCTCTCCCTAACCTCTTGGCAAGTGCTTGGAATTGAATCTGTAAATGTTAATCAATATTTCAGGCCCATTAAATAAAGAAAGGCATTGTGAAAATCAAAGTACTAATGGCCAGTCTGGTTCTGTGAGGGTCTGTTCAGCTGTCAAAAGCACGAGATCTAGCAAGAGAGAATATATTTTAATAAAATTCTTTCAAATTTATATAAAACACAGTATCTTTGTTCTACCACAGTACATATAATATCAGTGCCTCTGAATACTCAAACATGTTAAACAGAAATAAACTTTTTCTTTCTAAAAACACTAGGAACTAATGTCTCTTAAGCATACCAAGGGAAAACATAAAATAACCCTTTGAGATAATCTTTCAATCATTTAAAATTTTAGCAAAGAAGCCATGTCACACCATCCATTACCAATCTCCTCCAGAACAGCAAAGTCCAGGCACATGAAGAGTTAGATTTAAAACACAAAAGTATAAAAAGCATTAAAATAAAATATATCCCTGGTGCTGAGGATGTTTTCCTAAGGAAGATAAAAAAAAAAAAAATGGAATCCATGATGGAAAAAAAAAAAACTGAATTATAAAAATAAGAAATTTCTTTACAAAGAAAGAATCCATAATAAAGTTAAAATCATACATTATTGTGAGAAAAAGTATTTTAAAAGGAGACATCAACTGAAGGAATTAAACCCAAAGATGTAAATAATTCTAATTAATCAAATGAAATACTACTATGGCTAAAGAAAAAAATGAGCAAAGAAATAAGCAATTAATATAGAGAAATGAGTTAAAATATGAGAAAATATTAATAAAAATTATCATAACAATGAATACAATTTATATTTATTTAATAGGCAAACATTCAAGTTACTAGTAATATCCATTGTTGGTAAAGACAAGAAAATGGACAGTTGAGTAACTATTGGTATAAAAGTAACTGGTGAAGCACTGGAGGACTATTAGGAATTAAAACGTCCATAGCATTCTTATTAATAATTTCATTCCTAGGGATCTATTTTACAGACAAACACACACATATGAGCAAAATTCATGCATGAAAGATTTATTGGATGAAAACTACGTGTTAGGATCCTTATAAAAGGTACAGATACAGAAGAAAATACAGAAGACAGACAGCAGAAAATACAACAAACACAAATCTCTGCCCTGCCTGGGTGGAACAGGCAATAAACAAAACTAATTAGTAAGACACATATATTGCATATAATATATCATGGAGTAAGTAATTAAGGAGAATAATGATATAGGGATTGAGGTTCGTGTGTTACAACTTTAGATACGATGATCAAGAAAGGCCTCACTGTCATACTACTTGAAAAAAAACATTAAAAAAAAAGAACAAAAATTAAAAAAATAAAATAAAAACAACCCATGTAGAGATATGGAATGACTGAGTATTCCAGATATAGAATGTGATACAGATAGAGAAGCTAAGCCTGGAATCTGCTCACAATGTTCAGTGAGCATCAAAAATGCAGCTGAGTGAGGAGAAGCAAAGGAGATGAGTCAGAAAGACAATGAAAAGTCCAGACAATGCAAGGGTTGTCTGTCATTGTCTGGATTTGGCTTTATTCTGAGTGACACAGGGAGTCCAGGCATGGTAAGGATCCTACAGGGTCAACCTGACTACTGTGTTAAGGAAGCCTGAGAGGCAAGAGTAGACCCAGGGAGATTGTCAGGAATTGAGTGGAGCGTCTGCGTATCTGCTCCAATACTGCAATAGAGAAAAAAAAAAAAATAAACCACAAATTCATGAATGTTGTCTTACAGATTTAGCTAAATTATGATACTGTAGAATGTTACATGGCCACTAAAAAATGAGATAGATTTAGTCTAATTCACATGCTAAATCCTCAAGACACATTATTGAGTGAAAAAAAATGTATTCACATTGATTTCATCTAAAAAAGAAAGGAAAAAATATATGTGTTTATCTCTACATTAGTAATGAAGAACTTTCCAGTTACATACACAACCAAAAAGGGTAAGGGCAAAAGGAGTGGATGTTTACATTTCACTTTATGCACATTATTCTTGGATCTTGTATAATAATCTGTTCATTATTATAATGTGATTTACATATCATAACTTTTGGCTAAATAGACATTTTTCTCAAGAAGACATACAGATGGCCAACAGGTACATGCTCTAAAGATGTTCAGTATCACTAACCATCAGGAAAATAATCATCTTTTCACCCCTGTTAGAATGGCTACTATCAAAAAGACAAGAGGCAACAAGTGTCGGGGAGGATGTGAATAGGGGACTCTTGTTGGAGGGACATTGGAACATTGTTGGAGGGAATGTAAATTGGTGCAGCCACTGTGGAAAACAGTATGGAGGTTCTGCAAAAACAGTTAAAAACAAAACTACCCTATGACCCAGCAACTCCACTTATGATTATTTATCTGAAGAAAATGAAAACACTACCACAAAAAGATCTATGCACCCTCCTGTTCACCCCAGCACTACTTACAATAGCTAAGATAGAGAAACAACTTAAGTGTCCATGGATGGATGAATGGATAAAGAAACTGAGATTAGGTACGGATATAGACACAGACACACACATACAATGGAATATTATTGTCATTAAAAGAATACAATCCTGCCATTTGTGTAAGATGGATGAGACTTGAGGGCATTGTGCTAGGTGAAATAAGGTAGGCAAAGACAAATACCTTATGATCTCACTTATATGAGGAATCTTAAGACAACAGCATATATAAATTGGTGGGTTGCCAGAGGTGGGGAGTGGGGGATGGTCAAAAGTGGTGAAAAGAGTCAAAAGTTCAAACTTATTGTAAAATAAGTCATCGAGATATAATGTACAACACAGTGACCGTATACTTCACACTGTATTGCATATTTGACAGCTTTTAAGAGACTCATTTTAAAAGTTCTCATCTTAAGAAAAGAGAACCTTAAAAAAAAAAAGAGAGAACCTTGAAACTATGTACAGCAATGGATGTTAACCAGATTTATTGTGGTGTTCATTTTGTAATATATATATAAATGTCATATCATTATGTTGTACACTTGAAACTAACAGTTATATACGTCAATTATATCTCAATAATATAAGTGAATGAATAAATAAATAAGCTTTCAAAATGGGAATAAAGGAAATTGTGAAGGCAATACATCTTTCTGAGTGGGACCACTAAAATTTTATTTGCATCATATCTTTGAAATTAAAATGTCTTTATCTGTTCCATGACACAGGAAATATTCTTTAAAAATATGACATCTTTTATTATTATTTAGCTATTACAAAAGAATTCTTTTTTTTTTTCTTTTTTTTTTTTTTGATTTGCCTTTTTTTTTTTTATTTTATTTTTTTTATTGGTGTTCAATTTACTAACATACAGAATAACACCCAGTGCCCGTCACCCATTCACTCCCACCCCCCGCCCTCCTCCCCTTCTACCACCCCTAGTTCGTTTCCCAGAGTTAGCAGTCTTTACGTTCTGTCTCCCTTTCTGATATTTCCCACCCCTTTCTTCTCCCTTCCCTTATTTTCCCTTTCACTATTATTTATATTCCCCAAATGAATGAGAACATTACAAAAGAATTCTAAAGAAGAGAGGCAATCTCTAAAAGCAACAAGGCTCAAAATATAAAGAGTTTCGTATACCTTTGTATGCATTCTGAATTGCTAATGGAGAACCAGAACAGAAAAAGAATATTTCACACAGCACAATTCTTTAAACAGATGGGTAACTACAATCTAGGTCAACTTTCTAGGTGGCTTTTTTTAAAGTGAAGTAATTTTAGTACCTCAATTGGGCTATGAGAAAAAAAAATGTGAAGGAATGCACCTGTTGTGAATCAAGTCAACTTTTCCTGAGTGGGATCTTCCAAAGCACAGAGACATTCAGTTGGACACAGAAAAATCCAAAGTGACAAATTCAATTCAGCATTTGACACTACCTTTTAGATATTTCAAATAGAAGTTTGAAAATGCATAATATTTGAGAGCTGCTTAGGAGAATAAAAATATAGGTAGGATTTCCATCACATACTTTGGAAAAATAATTCAAAAGATAAAAATAAAGTATTAAAATTACTAGAATAAGATATATGTTAATATTCATATAATTTGGATGTGGGGGAAGTGCTCCTTTTCCTGGCATCAAAGTAAGAGACTTAAAAAAAAAAAGGACATGATAGTTTTGATTAAATGATATTTTAGGGGATGCCTGGGTGGCTCAGCAGTTGAGAATTTGCCTTTGGCCCAGGGCATGATCCTGGAGTCCAAGGATTGAGTCTCACGTCGGGCTCCCTGCAGAGAGCCTGCTTCTTTCTGTGCCTATGTCTCTACCTCTCTTTCTGTGTCTCTCATGAATAAATAAATAAAATCTTAAAAAATGATATTTTAAGATGTGTAAAATATAAACAATAAAAGACTAAGAAACTGTAATATGAATAAAATGAACAAGTAGCTTTAATATACAATGTGTTCTCACAAAACAAGAAAAAAATGGGTAATCCAACAGAAAAAAAAAAACACACTTAGGATATTAGCAGGCAATTTACACAAACATGAAATTGTAAATAGATAATCAGTATATTTAAAAGATTGAACTGAACCAGTAATAAAATGCAAATTCAAACTAGCTACGCTTTTACATCAGCAAAATTAATGTGTGGGTGCATGTGTGTGTGTTAGAGAGACAGAGAGAGACACAGAGACAGAATGTAGTATCTCACAGATCCACTCTCCTTAACAGGATAATCCTCTGAACAGGATAACCCCACCAACTTCCCGGCATGCTCACCCCTCCCAATGAATGAATGAATGAATGAGTAATTTTTCTTTGTTCCTAACTTTCTCACCTGCTACTACCCTATCCTATTTTCTCCACCCTTTGCTGAACTTCTTGAAAAGCATTTTCCTCTTACTGGACGTTTTTCTTCCTTGAATTCTGAGGCACCACATACTCCTGGTTTTCCTGTCACAGCTCTGGTATTGTTTTCTCTCTCCTTTGTTGGCTCACTGCCTTTACCCGGCTGCCCAGTGCAGGAATTCCTCTACACTCAGTCGTTGAGTCCTTTATCTCTTCTCCCTGACGTGCTCGCTTTCAGCCAACTCAGCTTCATGACAACCAAAAATTACAGATGACTCCTACCTTGTACATGTTCAGTTTCTGAATATCCAGAACTGTGAACTGGTAGGACAAAACTGCATGCTTAATATTTTCACTTGGATATCCCAAAGATGTTTTGACTTCATTTGACAAAAAAAAAAAAAAAAAAAAAAAAAAATAGGTTAAGTGATCTTTCATCTTCCAATATTATCTATTTCAGTGCATGACAACCACTCAGTTATTGAGAGCCAGAAATTTAGAAGTCATCATTGGTTTCTCTCTTGACTACCTGCATCCAATCCATCACAAAATCCTACAGTTAAAAAATGGATCATAAAGTCTCTCAAATGTCTTTTCTACCTTCATCACTATTACCATAGCCCAACTACTAACAACCCTTACCTCGAGTGTCACAATAGCCTGCTTTCCAGTGCATTCCTTCATGTGCTATGCTAGTATTGAACGATGGTATCAAAATATGTATCCCAGCAGGTCACCTCTAGCTCCCAACTCCCACTTCAGCATCACTACTGTTTTTAGAATAAATAACAAATTTCCTGACATGTCCTCTAAAGCTTTAGGTAGTCTGGGTCCTACTAAGCCATGTGCCATGCCACGTTTTCTTGAGGTCAGCTATTTCCTACTTAAGACTTTCAGACTGGCAGCATCAGTATCACCTGGGAACTGGTTAGAAATGAAATTCTCAGGCCCTACCTCAGCCTACTAGGTCAGAAACTCTGAGAAGTGAGGGAGGAGGCCCAACAGCATGGGTTTAACAAGCCCTCCAGGAAGTTCTGATGCATGACAGTTTAACAACCACCGCTTCAGATCCGTGTTCCATGAACAGTGGCCTTTTCTCTTCCTGGCATTGACCATTTTTCCTCTTACCCCAGGGCTTTTGCACATTTTCTTTTGCACATTATTCTTTTTTATTAGGCTACCGAAATTAAACTAATATTGTGGGTTGGAATTTTCTATTTCTATTTTCTCTGTCTGACAGTTTCTTGTCCCCTCCTCTGTCCTTTCTAACAGTTTTCTCCTATTTTTCTTTCTGATCACAACACATTTATGCTTGCTTACCTGGCAAACTTCCCTTTCGTACTTTTCTCAATATCTTTTGTCTCTTTTTCATAACACTCGCCACAATTTTAAGTATACACTTTTGGGTGATTGTGTGACTATTTTCTGTCTCCCTCCAATAGAATGTAATCCAGTGATGGCCTAACAGTTTCTGTTATTGCTTACCATTGCTCTTGAAACATTTGATACATAGTTTGGTGCAAACTAAAATACCAATAAATATTTTAAATGAATGAATACTGGTTTATAGATTGGCATGTCTATGGACCTAAACATTTTTAGTATTCTATCCAGACAACTGAACATATTCTTTATATATTTTTGCATTTATTTTCAAAATTTAAATACTATCTTAAGTGAGCATAAATACGACTTATAAAACAGAATCAAATAGGGATCCCTGGGTGGTGCAGCGGTTTAGTGCCTGCCCTTGGCCCGGGGCGCGATCCTGGAGACCAGGGATCAAATCCCACGTCGGGCTCCCGGTGCATGGAGCCTGCTTCTCCCTCTGCCTGTGTCTCTGCCTCTCTCTCTCTCTCTCTTTCTCTCTCTCTGTGATTATCATAAAAAAAAAATTAAAAAAAAAACAGAATCAAATATACTGAAGGGGGGAAAGAAACAACACATTTTAAGTACAGGTTAAATGTTCATAATCCACTGTGATGGTTCATTTCATATGTCAACTTCACTGGACACAGACATGGGATGCTCAGATATCTGCTTAAACATTTTTTCATGGGATTTTCTGAGAGAGTGTTTCTGGAGAGATTAACATTTGAATTGGTGAGCTGAGTAAAGCAGATGGCTTTCCCCAGGGAGAGTGGGCATCATCCAATCTACTGAGGACTTGGATAAAAAGAACAAGAAGTTCAGGAAGGTTGAATTCACTCTGTCTGACTTCGAAGCTAGAATATGCTTCTGCCTTTTGCCTGGTTTTCAGGCGTACTATTGCTCCACTGGCTTTCCTGGGCCTCTAGCTTCTCAACCTCCACAATCATGAGACAAACCCTATAATAAATTTCATATATATACTGTTTCTTTGGGGAATCCTGGCTAATGTGATCACTCCATGCTACTGAATTTGACTTACATGAAATGATTATTAACTACATATTTTTCAGCTGAAGCTATTGCCTTTATTGTCTTCCCAATGAAATTAAAATTTAAATGATTTAATACTTTGTAAAACTTCACTGATGTATTTACATATACACAAAGGAATACAGCTAAGAATATATTAGGATTATAATTACGTATATAAGATTATGTATATATAACTATATACGTATGTATATATACATATATACACACACAAAATTAAGAGCACAGATTCTTCTAACAGCATCCACATAAAGGAACAGATTATTACAGCATCCCAAAAGACCCCTTCATGATACTCACAGTCAGTGCCCACTGAGGATAAACACTATCCTTGATTATTTTATTTTATTTTTTTTCACTATCCTTGATTATTAAGTTAATATTGGCTTTACCTGTTTTTATACACTTTGTATAAATGGAAACAAACACTATATCCCCTTTAATGTCAAACTTGAACAGTATGTTTGTTAGGTTCATTCATACTGTTGCATGTAATTCTAGGTCCTTCTTTCTAGGTGTCAAATAATAGTCCGTAGAGAATAAACAATATTTTTTTATTCATACTACTATGGGGCTCTTTAGTAACTTTAGGTTAGGACCTATTAGGATCTGTGCTTTCTTGAATATTCTACATGCTTTTTTATTTATTTTTTATTTTTTAAAGATTTTATTTATTTATTTATGAGAGACACAGAGAGAATGAGAGGCAGAGACACAGGCAGAGGGAGAAGCAGGCTCCATGCAAGGAGCCTGACATGGGACTCGATCCCAGGTTTCCAGGATCACGCCCTGGGCCGAAGGGGCTGCCCTCTACATGTGTTTTGATGAAGATTTGCACTGATTTCTATTGCTTGTATAGCTAGGACTGCAATTACAGAGTCATAGAATATGCATATGCTTAGTTTTGGTGGATACCATCAAACATATTGGCAAAACAAATGTACCAATTTACATTGCATACTCGTGAGCAATTTGAGTCCTAGCTGTTCCACATGTTTGCTAACATTTCTATTTTCCAATTTTTAAATTTGGCCACTGCTGTGAGTGGTAGCATAGTTTCAATTAGTGTTTCTCTGATGAATCATAAAGTCAAGTGTCTTTTCAACATGTAATAGGATTTTAAATACTGAATTCAGCATTCCAGGATCCAGTCTTACAAGTGAAAACAATGAATTTAATAGAATACAAATTCCCTAATTTTAAAATCACCAATTTCTTAAATGTACATGCAGAGAAAATATAATCTGAATATGTATATTGGTATATGCATGTATGCAGACACGTGCACACAAGCACACTCACTGCATTTTGAAAAAGATCTTAAAATAGTCTATTTTTTAAACCAAGACCTTTTATGGTTCACCATTTCATTATTTCCAATAGTGTCAGTTCAGTAAAATGATTTCTAACATTGAAATTCTCAAGAACTTTGGCAATGACACCATCAGAAAAGACAGCATCTATTCACTTGAAAAATTCCCAATGAAAAGGGAATCACTGCTGTCTTCTCTGCTATAATTCTAGGGAGTCTGAGGCAAATATCCCTTCTCATTTAGCCCTGTTTTAGACACCTCATCTTTTATGGCCTCTAGGCAAACTCCAAGATTTCTTTTTTATTAGGCTACTGAAATTAAACTAATATTGTGGGTTGGAATCATTCTCAAAACTGTAACGGGCACTAGTAAACTAGGGCAAAACTGTTCAGGTGACACTGGACTATTAGGTGGGGGCTGACATGCATTTAGACTGATTTCTTAGTTGTCATTAAAATCTGCACTTGGGGAATTATTGTATAGATGGGCTAATTTTTCTAACCATTCTCTGAGAAAATCAAAGCTTTCACTATTCTACTCATTAATATGAAGGCTGCAAATACATATGGGAAAATGTTTTCCAACTGCATTGTCTGAAGGAATTCAGGATTCACTATCACCATTCCAGTTGAGGCCCTTACTCTTACTTGGAAAAACGCAATGGCTTTCTCCTAGTTCTTCTCATTTCTGGTCACTCATGGGCCACATTCACCCCATGCATCTCTGCTAGATTAATCTGCAATCCCCAGTTAGCCTCCCCCAGGGACTTCCAAGCTATTGCAAGACACTTCCAATGTGCTCCAGTGTATTTCAACAATTGCTGCTCAGTGTCCTCAGTTTAGTCTGTGAATATATCAACAGACTTTTCACCAGCACTCTCAATTTCTTATTTCTTTTTTTTTTTGTTTTAAGATTTATTTGTTTAAATAGGAGGAGGGTCAGAGGGAGAGGGAGAGAGATAGAAAGCACAAGAAGACTTCCTGCTAAGTGTGGAGCCCAACGCAGGGCTTGATCTCACACCATGAGATCATGACTTGAGCCAGAAGCAAGAGTCAGATGCCTAACTGAGCCACCTAGGCGCCCTTTGATTTCTTTTTTTCTACTGAAAGATACTATGAACCCCTGTCTGGAGGTCAAATTGAAGGTTCCTTTTTTGTTTTGTTTTGTTTTGTTTTTGTAGAAGGTTCCTTTAAGGCAACATCCAATACCATGTTTTCCAATAACCTTGCTGGATTTTTCCAAATGATTAAAATCTCATGCTTTATATTTAAATGAGTTTTTTTGGTATATATATATACCTCATGAAATTTGTCATATTTTACTTAGCTTGATAGTTATTTTCTAAACTGTTCAAGTTTCCTTAAAACTCATTATCCCAACCACCTTTATAATGGTGCAACACATTTTACTACTATACAAAATCCTCACCAAGAGACTAAGACATTTCAAGACATATCCTAGGCTTCTTATTCATTCCTACTATAAATGCTTCAGTTCATATTTTTGTTATTTATTTAAATATTTATTTTAATATCTTTGGTATACACAAAGGAATAAATGGAAGTCATAAAAGCTTAGTACTAAAATGAGCACCCACGAACAGCTTAAGAATTAGAATTTTATCAGTATCTTTCTTTTTCTTATGTGCTTCTCCTATCCATAACCCACTTTCTTCCCAGAGGTATACATTATCCCAACTTCTGTAAATATCATCCCTTTGTTCTTATTATCATTTTAGTAACCATGGATCTGTCTTTAAATAATATAATATTTAGTCTTGATATTCTTGGAGTTCATACAAATGGAATCAAGTTTTATTCGCCCTTTTGCAACTTGCATCTTATACTCCATTTCATGGATCACTTCTGGGTCATTGTTTCATTGTTTTACTCTTATTTGGACCTGGAGGTCAATTCTACTTTTCTGAAGTTACTATTGATGCTAGTATGGCATTCATTCTTCTATGTATCTTTTGACCTGCATGCATAAGAGTATCTCTAGGATATTTATATACCCACACATAAGTAGTGAATTACTGAATCACATGGTAGTGTTCACACTTAAAGGATAATGTCACATTGTTTCACAAGTGCCTGTACCAATTTTAAACTTGATCTGCTGTGTATGAATGCACATGGACCCATATCCTCTCTAAAATATAAAGTTATTAAATGTCTTAATTTTGCAAATTTTCATGGGTATAAAATGGTATGCATTTGTGGTTTATATTTTCTTTTACTAGACCACTTTGAGTATTGCCTCTACTTTATCATTTCTCTTCCCGGCATCCCATTATACGTTTATTATTGCCCTTATACCTGGGCAAGCAGGGTTTATAATCTAGGTTCCATGCATCAGGGAGCTCTGTGCTTTGGAATATTTTCCTTAAATTTAAGGATTTTCTAAATCCTCTGTGGCCATGCCAACCGAGCCCTAAGCTTGGCTTGCAGGGACTTCAATCTTTGTTTCACTCCTTTGAGGCACTCTCTGGCTCTTTACACCACATGTGGGTCAATCATATCCTCCAAGAAGCTCCAGAACTTCTGCTTATGGGGTTGTTCTGAGACTCTATACTTGGATGTCAATTTCAAAGGGATAGCTCAGTGAATTGACTGTTCCTGCTGGCTGGTGCAGTACTTCTTTTATGGAATCATGCCATATTGGGCTGCCAGATTGTACTGAAATATTCTCAGTGACTCTTATTCACGTTGGACATGGTACAAGTTCAAGATTCTGAATTACCAATGGTCCAATGCCTATGTAAATGGATGTGGACTTCAGCCCACACTTGGCCATGTTCTAATTGGGGTACTATTTTCGATCTATGGCACCTGAGGGCAAAGGGAGTGTCAGCAGGTATCTGTTACTCTGTAGATTCCTTATCACTGCAGTCAGAGAAGTCACTTGCCTCCTCCACGGACTCTGTGGCATGGGCCAGGCAGTCCTCTGGACATGGCTGTTCCTATCTTCTCTGAGAGCTTTGAGAGAAGGCTTGCTTGCTTGCTTTGTTTGTTTATTTCTTTATTTAAGATTTTATTTATTTATTCATGAGAGACACAAAGACACAGGCAGAGACACAGGCAGAGGGAGAAGCAGGGAGCCTGATGTGGGACTCAATCTCGGGACTCCAGGATCACACCCTGAGCTGAAGGCAGAAGCTCAACCACTAAGCCATCCAGGCAACCTGAAGATCACTGCTTTATACCACCAAGGGACATTTCTAGTTGTTCTCTCTTTTCTAAGATACTTGTAGTGACATCATGCTTTCCTTGGTCTTTGTTGAAGTCATCCTGGATGAGGAATGCATGTTTCTATGTGAATGAGGCGGATCCTCTTGCTTAGTGCACCAACCCCTTGTCTATCTCCCCTCCTTGGGCAGGGTGTAGAAGGCAGGGGAAGAGATTGCATTTAGGAATTTCTTTTTTTTTTTAAGATTTTATTTATTTATTCATGAGAGAGAGAAAGGCAGAGACACAGGCAGAGGGAGAAGCAGGCTCCATGCCAGGAGCCCAACACGGGACTCAATTCCAGGTCTCCAGGATTAGGCCCTGGGCTGAAGGAGGCACTAAACCGCTGAGCCACCTGGGCTGCCCAGGGAATTTCTTGATTATGGTCCAAAGGGCTCAAGAAAAGACATGGCTAGATCTGTTGATCTAGGTTTATATGAAATTGTGAACAATGAATTTAACATAATCATAAAAAATTGTTAATATTTTCCTTCACATCTGGGTAAGACTTGCATTAGTGATTGTCATCAGTGAGCACACTAACAAACTCTGAGTCACTGAAAAAGTATTTATGAAAGGGACGATGAATACTATCAAGAATAATGGTGCAACCAGCATTCAATAAATGGTACTAGAGAGCTTCAGAGGCAAGGAGATCTGCATTGTTTCAAAACAATTGATTTCCAAAGAACCAAAACAAAACTTGGTATTCCTTCTTCTCAAAGTAGGAAATATAAAGTTAGCCAGGAACCACACATTTGAAAAAAACAAGTATTAAGGGATGGTGCCCAGATCTCAACAGGAAGAGATGGTTCTGGATGCTGCAAAACTACTTCACGTACACTGATAAGATAAAAAACAAGTACCTATTATTCTAAATATTTCATTTATTCACTATGGGCTCATCAATTCTTTATTAAAATTTTAATCAAATTGATTATATAACAAGGGCTTCTCGCTCACACAATTGCACACACACATTTGCTGGGGCTCTACATATCCTAGGGAAATCCCTTTTTATATATTTTTGTTATATTTTTTTATCTCTTATCTTCTGTTCTTCACTTTTTAATTTTTTCTCACATGCTTCATTATGGTTACTTCAATTTAGTTTTCAGATGTAGAATTCTCTTTTCAAAGTGTTTAACCTGATGTTAAAGTTTTCTTTTGATATCCTGTTTGGATACTGATAGGATATCCTAAGTTATTTCACTTTTTGGTTCAAGCATATCTATCTGTTGCTTTTTTGTTTGTTTGTTTTTTATAGAGAGAGAGGTAGAGACCCAGGCAGAGGTAGAAGCAGGCTCCCTGAAGGGAGCCCAATGGGACACTTGATCTTGGGACCCTGGGATCAGGCCATGAGCCAAAGGTGGACCCTCAACCACTGAGCCACTCAGGTACTCCTTCTCTATTTCTGGTTTGTCCCCCCGCCACCCCCCCCCCACCATGGTGCAGATTTCAGGGTCCTAATACAAAGCCCATGAAGTTTTATCACAATCCACATTTTGGCTACCTCTATATTCAAACTTTTGCTCTTATAACACTGGGAATATGTCAAAAAATTTCTCAGGTGCTCAGATACTCACTGATCTTTTCCAGATTGGCAAACATCCCCAGAGAAAGAAACATCCCCAAATGTCAAACTTGCTTCTCTGGATCTCAACCGTCTTCTCCTAGATCTTGGCTTAGAGAACAGTTTCTAGGTTTATGTAGTGGGAGAATTGTTCCAAATTCTGGGCCCATCATTATAAAAAATAGAAACCTTTATTTCATTTCTAGAAAAAGCTTGGGGAGTAGGTTTTATTCTCTCTAGCACAATCCATCAAGCACTGAAGCTCAGATTTTTAAGTTACTTGCCCGAGGACACACAGCAGTAAGTGGCAGAGCCATGACTCAAACCATGTTTTTAGATATTTGTGTGCTTTTCTGTAAACCTTATTCCCATAATACTTTACGTGCTCATTCCTTTAGTTAACTATGTATATATGCAACCTTACCACTAGACTTTGTCAGTTTTCTAAATTGTTGTCACCATATTACATATCTTTATTCCATGTCTGATTTACTTTTTTGCTCCCTTTTGCAGTTTTTATGATGTGCCCATTGTGAGGCTGGCAGTATGCAAGAAAAAACATTTCATAAAGTGCTAGATCCACAATAATGCCGATAAATGTTTGTTGAATGAGTATGTTAATAAATGCAGAGGATAAAATATAATGATGGAATCATTAATTTAGAAGTTTTTCTGATTCTGTGGTTGGTTTTTTCAGATATATTGATTATCCATTGTGAGGTCAGGGAGGAAAATTAAAGCAGGAGGGAGAACTGGCCAAGAGAGGCAACAATTAAATCACTGGACCTTAATCTCTCACCAATGACAAAATTAGTGGAATACGTATTCCCACAGGTCTTAATGGACACAAAAATAAACTGGTAGACAAAATTATAAATTCTGAAATTGTGTCAAATGATGTCAAAATAATTGGTTGATTCCATCAGCTCAGTGAACCATTCTATCAATGCAACTTAAACCTCCTAATAGAGAGTTTTACTTATTTTGCTTTACTTGCAGCAACTGCTTTGGTCCTCTGCATTCAAAGCTGAAAAGTTTAGTGTAATATTCATAATATTGGATACAACTTAAAATTGTTATATAAAAATAATGCATTTTTAAAAATTCAACTAATTTTTACCCTTTGTAAGATAAAGCTTGTGGGGAAAATATGTGTGATTCAAATTTTTGTAATAAGACTCCTCTATTTTTCTGGTGAACCTAAACTCCCTTCTCCTAACTATTTCAGAGTAATGCATCCTGCTTTAAAAATCAGGCTTTGTCTCATTGCAGATTTTCATTATATCCTTTTAGTTTGGTGTTGTTTTCTGCTCTACTCTTTCCTCTTACTTTTGTTTTCCTTCTTTTCTTTTTTAAACACACATTTTTCCTTCCAAGATTTACTCACCAACACATCACCACGTAATTCTTTATAAGTGTTCTTTGTTGCTTCATTGAATATTTGCACTTGTGGTTTTCTTAATAAAACAAAACACAGAAATCCAGAAAGCTCTAAGAAGAAAGAATGAAAAATATCATTATGAGAGTATTTTGTATATAAAGGTGATGAATTTCTCAATTAAGGGATACTCTATTTTTAGAGAAGGCTAAAAATGAGAATAATTCATTTGCAAAATGTACCTTGGTTTTATTCTAAATTTGAGCAAAGCTTTGAATGAGCTGGATTTATCTGACTCTTTATCCATCTTTTTTTTCCATATCACTTGCAGCAATGATATTCAAAGCGGAGGGTGTTCATCCTACTGTGTGTACAAGGTGAGTCATTGGTGTGCAGAAGACAAACACGAGAATGTCTTTTCATATTTTTATCTTTCATCTCATCCTTTAAATTTTTATATCTTCTCTATATTGAATACCAGAGAGTACTGCATCTTTGTTCAATAGATTAAAAAACCTAAATATCATGAAAACCATTTCACTTGGGTAACCTTCAGAATGAAGGGGTAGTTGTAGAATATTAATATATTTGGTGAAATTGTTTAAACACCGTAAGAGGTTTTGTGTCTATGTAGGAAGAATATTTTTTTGACTTCAAAAAGCTGTCAGTGGAACTCTGATAATGACACTTACTGTCAAACTTATCATGCCTCAATTATGTTAACACCTTCTTTTGAAGTTTTCTTTTTAACATGAAAAACACAATTTATTATAAAAGGTCTCTGCATAAGCTGAAAGTATTCAAAGGCCTAGAATAGGCTGATCTTAAAAGAACTGTAGGCAGAAAAAACTTTATATTCATACTGTGAGCAACTTAGTTTCACTTTGCTGTGAGAATAAATCATAAGAAAAAAGTGCAACTTGAAGGATGTGAAGCCATTGTGAAAAAATTTACAACATCTGAATCGATCTTTTTGAGGCTCCCTGAAAATCCCTTCCAACTCTCCAGTCAGAAGATCCTTCTGGCTCCTCAGACGTTTTACTAGTCCAATCGTAGTCGGTATGGTTGTACCTTCTTTGTTTTATGCATTATTCTTGGTCTTTGCTTTTCGAGCTTTCTATGGCTGCACACCGTTTGTTCTTTTCTTTTTCTCCCAGATATCTACCAGATGTGGGTGAAGACAGACTCTTTCATCATTGCTGTGTTTTCAGATTTCTTCCTCCTCCAAATCTTAATGCCCAAGAGGTTGAGACTATTGGTTACACTTAGATCTAAGTATTTTTGATGACTTGTACTTATCTATATCTATTAATGTCCATGAGCCATGCATGTTCACCCATCAGCACTGCTCACTTCATGGAACTACTTGCTATAGGGTGAATCTGTTTGTCTGTATGTGTGTTGTTACCCTTTTCTCAAAGTAATCATGTTGCCCAAGAAGATTGTATGCACTAACTTCCCAGCCTTTCCCTTTTCTTCACCTCCAATTATGGTATACCTGCTCTTTACTCTTCCTTGGACCGCATTGATCATGAATACTTCTTCTCTATGAATCCTGTTTTTAATCTTGCTGGCAAATCTGCATCATCTCCTTTCTTATGTGACTTAAGAGGAATGTAGATATGTTAAATATGAGAAGCTATTCCTCAAGCAAAGACTACTATACCCTTAATATACTCTGAGTTTAGAGAACAAATATTTATAAAACTGTATTGTCCTGTATATCTGTTGTTGTGCTATAGATTATACAAATGTATTTTTGGCCTCCTGGTCCAATGCTTTGTGATACTCTCATTTATGTCGGGCATAAGTGAATTTATGCTAAAAAATGTATCATATTTCATAAATCTCTCCCCTGCTGGCATGTCATATCTACCCCGTGGTAAAACGAGGAGTTGCGCATTTTTCAAAATAATTAAATTCTCTGACATTCCAATAAGCAAGCATTTATGAACTATTTTCCTGATTGAATATCCATTTTTCCTGTTGGTTAACCCCATTAACTTCTTGTAATTAGGGACTTCTGTTTCTAGATGTCTACTTCAGGTGTTATTCTTACAGAACAGAAATGACAAATTCTTACCACAATCTTTCCTCTTGTATCCTTATAGATATAATTAATCATGATACTCTTTCATACTAGCAAAGACAGGTCTACAATACAATCTTGCTGGAACCACTACTCGTTTATCAGAACGGCATGCAAATTAAAATTTATTTGACATCTTTGTCATAGACACTGTATTTCCCCCAAAATGCATCTCCTAAAAGTAAAAGTAGTATTTTCATTTGTAGGTAAGTGTGATTTACTTATTGCCATATTAAGAATTTTATTCATTATATCTTTTAAAAGACATGTTTTATATTCTACGTTTGTAAATAAATTGAAAAGAAAAAAAACAATAGTACATGTGCTTTCTGTATTTCTCATAGCCTTTGCTACACTTTATATCAGACTAGTCTGAAGAGATGGGAGTTTTAATTTTTTTAAATTTCCAACAATTAGACTGGGAGTGGGCTACCAGGTCCAATTTTTCTTTATATTCATTTGCACAGAAACAGAAAAAAGAAGAAGTATTGGTATCTCTTCTCAGTGTTGTCTTTTCCTATTTGTGTTCCTTCTTCCACATATATATTAAAAAAAAACAACTTCAAAACATAATTTGACAATCAGAAATGAGTTTATGGTGACAAATGCTAATAATGAGTCAATTCTTTTTTCCAGAGTAGGCGTATTTGCTTTAGGTTATATAGCTAAGACACTTAAAATACAGGAACATCTGATGGAAAAGGGCTACTGCTGTGTCATCTGGGACATGCTTTTATTTCAGCTTCCAGGAAAAATTATAAGTTAGAGGAGAATAGAGAAATCCTTTAACTTCTGGTTTTCCCTTTTAGTGAGAGCAATCATGGAGAAAATTATGATCATTATCTAGGACACTCATTTAGATAACACAACTGCAAGAAGCAGCTCGTTGGCACGTATTTTGCCTGAGAAAGAAAGGTTCCAGTGGTACCTACCATGTGACACTTTATGCTCTTCTCAAAGAAAAACATAGACAATCAAAACAGATTTTCACAAGAAATTAAAGCAGTAAGGTCAAACTGTCCAAAGGACTTGAGAGTATTTCTGAGACTTGACATGTACTTGTACTTTTTCCTCTATGTTCTCCAAAAGAGAAGAGTAGGAAAGATTTAATTATGAATAAATCACCCAATGACCATGATTATGGATATGAGCAACCCAAAAGCACAATTTATTTCCATCTTGTCGGTTTTTAGGCTCTTAGTTTTCCTCCAACTTATTAATACCCGGTGGCATTGGTAACTCAGAAGACATGCACAAATGCTATCTATCTTTGTGAGATCAATCTTGGAAACTCGCATCCTGAAAATACTCTTCTAGCTGGAAGTCAGTGGTGGTCTACATCAGTTACATATTGCTATGTAACAAGTAACCCTAGAGCACACTGGCTTAAAACACACAGATTTACTTTTTCTTACAATTCTGTGGGTTAGGAAATTGGGTAGGATTCATATTGGTACTAGTTATTCCCCACCTGGTATTAGCTGAGATCCCTTACTCAGATACATTCAGATAGAAGCCAAGCAGGGCTGAAAATTCCAACAGTTTGTACTTCTGCATTCCACATGTTCACTAGGTATGTGTTCTATATATATTTTTTTACCTTCTATGCTTCTGCAGTGGTGTAATCCTTATCTACCTTCCAAAAGCAATTTCCTCACTGTATTTCAAGCCGCACTAACAATTTCCTCACTTTTCCTGGAACTTCCACTCACCCCCTTGTTATAAAGGCATTAGCACCTATTTTAGGACTTTGTTATGGCAGCAATCTATTTCTTGTACCGATTATTGTTTTATTTTTAGTTACGTCAATCTGAGTAACAACCTAGAATCCTGGTGGCTTTAAAGAGTACAACAATGATTTATTATTTATTACATATCTTTGGTAAGGAACTCAGGGAGGGCTCAGGTGGTTCTTGAGAAGTACTTGACAGTAGGGGTACTTCACCAGCTGCATTTAGATGGTGGTTGCATGAAACCAGAGGGTCCATTAAGGCATTATCTGGTGCCTCAGTGTTTTTCCATGTGTGCTCTCCATCTCTCTACCTCTTATCTAATCATTTAATAGCCTAGTTCAAGCTTCTTTCCATCATGGCAGCCTACTTCACCAAACAGTATAAGAACACAAGCTGCCAACCACTTAAAAGCTAGCCACATTATGGCTAGCTTAAAAGCTGGTCATGATTCTAGGCCATGTTCAAAGGAAGGAAGTGGACTTCACATCTTGATAAGAAAAGGGGCAGAAATGTGCATACAGGGGTGAGAGACATTGACCTGGGGATAGTCAGAATCTGTCTACCACATGATCTAATCTGTATTGTAAAAGGCTCTAATTTCAGCACTTTTCAGCTGAGTGACTAAATCCTTGTCAATATACCCTATTAAAAAATTTGAATACTTTTTAGAACCAAAGGAGTGCCCAATATAGCACATTTTCTAGCATCTAAATATTACTATATGTCTGAGTAGTCTATGTGCAGAATTATACTTGCATTAAATATATATTTAATTCCATCAAAGTGTATTACTTGGGAGAATATAATCCTCTTTTCAAATCCCATTTCTTACAAAAGACTGGCTCCTGTGCTTCTGAGTCAGTTCAATTCAAAACCACACTTTTCTAGTGTCAGTGATAGCTTTCAACTCTATGTCAGAAATCCTTTTATTCACCTACTGGTCACCAACTCAAATTCTTAAAAGAGTTGCCACTCCTCCTTCAGAATTACAAAGTAACATAAATACTAGACTCTATGGAAGCTTAAGGGTAAAATACCAGATGAGGAATTTGGCAATTAAATTCCAATCTTACCGAAACTACAAATAAGCCTGTTACTCGGGGCCACAAATTCCTTGCCAGCCAGGTTCCACTCTTAAGTCCTAACCTCACACATTGTCAGGGAACACAACTTTCTCTTTGCAGAGACCTTGCTTTTGCTTTTTCTCAGATTTCCCACCTATAATGACTCTGCAAACAAGTCCTGCTACTTATTTTTTTAATAAATCAATTTCCCCTTCTTTTCTCATCTCTCATGTTTCTCAAGGGTCTCCTACATTTTTCAAAGGAAAAAGCCCATAAGTGAGTTTTCTAAAATAAGAATCACTTATCTCAGAGATAAATTATTACTCTCCCATAGTGGCTGCTTTTAACGTTTGTTTTAAATGGCAAAATTGCCCTTCCCTGTAAAGATATGCTTGTATGAGGCAGATATAGATTAAAAGTATATACTTTTAGAAGGACTGGAAGTGATTCTCAACTTGAGATGAGGTAGAAGGGAGCATATTAAAAGCACCTTGGATATTCTCAAACTATATATAGCATTATCCTTACCTTGGAGGTTTGGAATAGGAGCAGGATACAGGTCCGAACTGACCACAGATTAAGGAATGCCGTGCAAATGAACCTGTTACCATTGGATTATTGTTGAGTATTGTCTCTTCTGACTTGGGTATGTTTGGATAGAAATGTTTGAGTTCAGGATGAGCTAAAGAGGAGTTTGTGTATAATTCAAAAGTCAGAAGTATGATTTAATTATTACTTATTCAAATATTTATCAATAATTATATTACTTATTAATATTAATTATTTAAATATTCATTAATCATAAGCCTCACAGCACTCCTCTTACAAATAAATTGTGTTAGTGTAATTCAGGATGTACGAATGGGCCAGTGTGTTTATCTTTGAAGGATGAACTAAGATTTGAACCTAGGTCTCTCTGATTTCAAAGTGCACATTCTTTGCACAACAGCTAGATGGTCTGCTTAAAACATGCGTTCCTGTCCACTGCTCCCAGTAATGAACTAGGGAAGAGGGTGGAGTAGCTCTCTTTTTAGTTTCTAAGACCAGAGAGCCCCCTCTTCAAGGAGCTAGAAGTCTGCTCCTGGAGAGCAGTTTGCGGGGGAGGCTGATGAAGATGGAATTAAGAAGAGAACACATGAGGTCACGTCTACTGTGGCAAGTTTCACCTGCTTCCATGGCAATGGGGAAGGTGCCAGAGAATAGAGGGATCAAAAACACTCCTGATTTGAAATCCTGTCTTAAGTCTCAGATGAGAAATAAAACATGAGCTTTGCAATAGGATGCATTCCAGTGAGCAGCTATCATCTAAACAATCAATGTTCCCTTCTCTTCCATCCTTCTTTAAAAGTTTCATTGAGATATAATGTTGTTGGGGTATTCACCATGTTGTACAACCACGTTGTATAACCATCACCACAACTAATTTTAACATTTTCTTTTGATCTCCCTTAAAAAAACCTATACCTCTTGGGTGCCAATTCCATTTCCTCCCCCAACCCCTCCTCTCATTTAGAAGCAACCAATAACCTATTCTCTTTATATATTTGCACATTCTAGATATTTTATACAAATGGCATCATACAGTATATCATGGCTTCTTTCACTTAGCACAGTGTTTCTGAAGTTTAATCACATTGTAGCATAAGTATTTCATGCCTTTTTATCCCTAAATAATATTCCACTGTATGAAAATCCAATATTCATACACCAGTTGATGGAAATCTGGGTTTCTAGGTTCTGCCTACTGTGAATAATGCTCCTGTGAACATTAATTTATGGGATTTTTTAAAAAAAAAGATTTTATTTATTTTACTTTACAGAGAGAGCAGGGAGAGGCGCAAAGGGGGAGAGAGTCTTAAGCAGGTTTCTTCCTGAGTGTGGAGCTCCACGTGGGGTTCAATCTCACATCCCCGAGGTCATGACCTGAGCCAAAATCAAAAATTAGATGCTTAACCAAGTAAGTCACCCAGGTGCCCCTCATTTACAATATTTTATATCAACATATGTTTTCTCTTCTTTCCAGTGACTACCTAGGAGGGAACCTGCTAGGTCCACATTATTGAACAATGTTGCTACAAACATTCATTTTGTAAGCATTTATATAGATATGTTTTCTTTTCTGGGGAGGTATGTACCCAACAGTGTGATTGCTGAGTCAAATGTTAGCTCTACATTGGACTTTCTGAAGAATGACCAAACTGTTTTCCATAGCAGCTGCACCAACTTATATTCCCACCAGCCATGTATGAGAGTTCCAATATCTCCACATCTTTTCCAGTACTTGTAATTGTCCATCTTTTTGCTTATATCTATCCTAGTGTGTGTTAACTGGTGCATTTTATATAAAAATTTTAAAAAGTTTTTTTTCTGTCAAAATTGAATGAGATCATTGCCAGTGTGGTTAGATTAACTTGTGTAACAACTGCCAAAATAACGCGTTTAAAAAAAAAATGAAGGCTTCTTTCTTATGCACATCTGAGTATGATGTGGGTAGCAGAATGTGAGGGTGAGCAGGAATTTGCCTGCAGTCACTCAAGAGAGCTTCTTCCTATGACTGGTTGTGCCATCCTTTCTGCAAAGAAAGGCATACAGCCAGCATGGAAGGCTGTTTGGGAAGCATTAACAATAGCCTAAAAAAAAACAAAAAAAACCAATAGCCTATAAATGGCATGTATCATCTACCCACATTTCATTTCTCAGAATTTGGTCATCTGTCTCGCGTCGCTGCAGGGGAGGTTGGGATATATCAATTTGTTGCATGTCACCACACTCATGTTATATATAAGGACTGAACAATTGTCCTTAAACATGTTTTTACTAATTAGGAATTCTGGTTTCTAATACTGAGTGATAGTTATTCATTGTTTGATCTTGGGAAGGTTGTGAAACATTTCCGGTGTTAATTCTTCATCCCTATGTTAGCTCCAGTATTCAAATGATTCACATCCCCAATTTTTTTACTGCCTTTTGGTGTAAAAGATATTTGAACAATCACATCTTTGTAATGGAATTTAATGGTCTCTGGAACTATTAAAGAATCTATTACATGTTTTAAAAAACAAAATCTTCTGTGATACGTTTGTTTATAAAGTTCCCAAAATCTGGTGTTTAAATTATTATTATAATGGAAAGTAAGATTATGTGCTCACATTTAAAGTTTATTAGGTTATTTTGTACTGAACTGCTGTTTGCAATACAGATTGTAGCCTGATTGTGTCCATAAATATATTTACCAAGCTTTTAAACTGGCCTTATTGGCTCCATAAATACTGAAATCTTCCTTGGCATTATAATATCCTGTGGTGTAAATCTTGTATATTCAAATTTTATATGCATATATATTGTATGGATCATAATATCATTACCAGAATCCTAGGCAGTAACTGTTGGACATAAATTTTGTTCTTTATATAAAGATTCAGATTTCAATTCTTTAAATTTAAGAAGCTTTTTATCTGCAGATAGAAAAATTAAATTCTGTTTTTTTATATTCAGATGCTGAACACAGTCTCAGAAGTGTATTGCATCTTTGTTCTTTAAAGATATTTTTTCATATTTATATTTCTGCTAAAGTGGCCAGCTGTGCATATCATTTTATCATTTGTGTAGATTTGTGTAACTGCCACCACAATCAGGATACATACTTATTCCACTGCTGCAAAGATACCTCTTGTATCATTTATAGCTACACTTAGCCCCCAAAACACACTCCTGCCCTACCTCCTGCCATTTCTTTGCCTGAAAGTCATTAATCCATTTTCCATTTGTATAATTTTGTCATTTTGAGAATGTTATATAAGTGGAATCATCTAGTATGTGACCTTTTGGAAATGGCACTATTTTTACTCAGAACCAGATCCATTTAAGTTGTTGAGTGTATCAAGAGTTAATTCCTTTTTATTGCTGAACAGTATTCCATGGTATGGGTGTACCACAGAGTGTGTATCATTCTCCTTTAAGAGACATTTTAATTGTTTCCAGTTTTTGCTATTATAAGTAAAGCTGCTAAGAGTAATCTTGTACAGGTTTTTATGTGAACAAAAGTTTTTCATTTCCCTGGGATACTCCAGAAGTGAAATTGCTGGGTCATAGAGTCAGACTATGTTTAGCTTCTTCAGAGACTGTCAAACTGTTTTCTAGAGTGGCTGTACCATTTTACATTCTGGTCATCAGAACATGGTGGATCCCATTTCTTTGCATATTTTCCAGCATTTTATATTTTCATTACTTTTAAAATTTTATGCTTTTTGTGTAGTAATAGCTTTTAGTGGTCTTAATTTTTCCTGATCCTATGGGGAAAGAATTCAGTTTAATTTTTTACTATTAAGTTTAGCAATATTTTTCTGGACATATCTTCCTAGGCAAGGGAAACAAAAGCAAAAATAAAGAATTGGAAATACATCAAACTAAAAAGTTTTTGGACAGAAGGAAATTACCAGCAAAACCAAAAGGCCAACTGCTTAATGGAAGAATATATTTGCAAATGATGTATCTGACAAGAAGTTAATATCCAAAATATATAAAGAACCCACACAACTCAACATCAAGAAGCAAAATAATCCAATTAGAAGGTAGGCAGAGGACCTGAATAGACAATTTTCTTTTCCAAAAAAGACACACAGATGGCCAAAAAACACATGAAAAGGTGCTGTACATAACTGATGATCAGGGAAATGCAAATCAAGACCACAATGAGATATCACTTCACACCACTCAGAATGGCTAGTATCAAAAAGACAAAAAATGTGGAGAAAAGGAAACCTTTGTGCACTGCTGGCGGGAATATAAATTGGTGGAAACTGTGGAAAACAGTTTGTTATCCTCAAAAAACTGAAAGTAGAAATATTACACAATCCAGTAATCCCACTATGGCATTATTTACCCAAGGAAAACAAAAACACTAATTTGGAGAAATACATGCACCCGTATGTTTATTGCAGCATTATTTATAATAGCCAATATATGAAAGCAACCCAAATTTCCATTAATAGATGAATTAATAGGGATCCCTGGGTGGCGCAGCGGTTTAGCGCCTGCCTTTGGCCCAGGGCGCGATCCTGGAGACCCGGGATCGAATCCCACGTCGGGCTCCCTGTGCATGGAGCCTGCTTCTCCCTCTGCCTCTCTCTCTCTCTCTCTATCATAAATAAATAAAAATTAAAAAAAATAGGTGAATTAATAAAGACATGGTGTACACACGCGCACACACACACACACACACACTAGATTATCACTGTCATAGAAAAGAATAAATGACAACATAAATGAACCTAGAGGGTATTATATACTAAGTGAAATAAGTCCTTCAGAGAAAGACAAATACAGTATTATTTCACTTGTATATGGAATCTAAAGGAAAAACAAACAAACAAAAAAATGAACACGCAAACAGTAGTAACAACAACAAAAACAGAAATAGCCTTATAGAGAAAAAACTATTGAATAAAGGGGAAAGAAGAAAAAATGAGTGGGAAATATCAGAAAGGGAGACAGAACATGAGAGACTCCTAACTCTGGGAAACGAAGTAGGGGTGGTGGAAGGGGAGGAGGGCGGGGGGTGGGGGTGAATGGGTGACGGGCACTGAGGGGGGCACTTGACGGGATGAGCACTGGGTATTATTCTATATGTTGGCAAATTGAACACCAATAAAAAATACATTTATAAAAAAATGGAAATGAGAAAACAACAACAACAACAACAACTATTGGTTGCCATAGAGGAAAGGGGGAGAGAGACAGGTGAAATAGGTGAAGGGAATTAAACGATACAAACTCCTGCTTTAAAGTAAGTAAGTCATAAGGATGAAAAGTACAGAGAGCACAGGGAATAAAGCCAATAATTGTAATATTGTAATAACTTGTGTGGTGACAGATGGTAACTACACTTATTTGTGGTGAGCATTTTGTAATGTTTATAAATGTTAAATCACTGTGTGATACATATAAAACTAAAGTCAACTATAAAGTTATTGTATTTCGTAAGTATTCTTTATCAAATTAAGGACGTTTCCCTCTATTCTTCTCAGTCTTTTTATCCTGAATGTGTGTTGAATTTCATGAAAATATTTTTTTCCTGCACCAACTGATGTGATCATGAGATTTTTCTTTTTAAGCTTATTAATATGGGGCAGCCCGGGTGGCTCAGCAGTTTAGCGCTGCCTTCAGCCCAGCGCCTGATCCTGGAGACCCGGGATCGAGTCCCACGTCGGGCTCCCTGCATGGAGCCTGCTTCTCCCTCTGCCTAGGTCTTTGCCTCTCTCTCTCTCTCTCTCTGTCTCTCATGAATAAATAAAATCTTTAAAAAAAAAAAAAAGCTTATTAATATGGTGGGTTATATTGATTGATTTTTGAAGATATTATCTTCCAAAGCCTTGTGTCCCTGAAATACATCCACTTGATCATGATGTATAATGCTCTTTATATATTTCCAAATTCTACTTGCTAATATTTTTTAGTATTTCCTTCCTTTCTTGTATTTGTCTGGTTTTGGTATGAGGGTAATTTAATTTCATAAATGCTTTTGCGAAGTATTTCCTCCTCTTCTGGTTCTTTGAAGAGATTATGTAGAATTGGTTTCCTGTGTTCTTTATATGTTTCATAGAATTCTCCACTGAAATCACCAAGGTCTGGAGATATTTTCTTTGGGGAAATTTTTAACTATGAAGTCAATTTCCTTAATAAGTTATTAGGTAGGGCATTCAAATTAATCATTTTATATTGGATGAGTTGTGGCACTTTGTATTTTGGAGGGAATGGGTTCATGTCATCTAAGCTCTAAAATTTAAGTATATAGAATTGTATGTATTATTCCCTTATCTTTTTTCTATCTACGGGGTCTGAAATATATCTCCTCTTTCATTCCAAGTATTAGTTTTTTTTTTTCTCTTGTTCATTTTGTTAGAGACTTGTCAATTTTATTGATATTTAAAAAAACAGATTCTTGCTTCATTGTTTTTCTATATTTTTTGTTTTATGTATCTTTTATTTATGATAGAGTCTTTATTATTTTCATTTTTCTGCTTGTTTTCCATTAATCTTCTTACCTCCACACCCTCAGTTCTTTGATTTGGGAGCTTAGATTATTGATTTGATACTTTTCCTATTTTCTAGTGCAAATATGAATTGGTATAAATTTCCATATAAGCACTGTTTTGGATTATCCCATAATGATTTTGTTTTAAATTTTTTTAAGATTTTATTTTTATTTATTCATGAGAGAGGGAGAGAGAGAGAGAGAGAACGAGAGAGAGAGAAGCAGGCTCCATGCAGGGAGCCCCACATGGGACTTGATCCTGGGTCTCCAGGATCACGCCCTGGGCTGAAGGCAGGTGCTAAACCACTGAGCCACCCGGGCTGCCCTTGTTTTTAATTTTTATTTTCATCCAGGCCACTGTACTTTTTTATTTCCATTGAGACTTTTCTTTGACCAATTATTTAGAAGTGAGATGTTAAGTTTGGAAATGATCCTGTTACCTTTTAGTTATTAATTCCTAGTTTGATTTCTTCATGGTCAGAAAGAATATTCTGTATGCTTTCAATTTTTTTAATTGGTTAATATTTGCTTAACAATCCTTATGGTCTGCCTTGGTATATGTTCAATAGAAACTTGAATTTGTTTTCTGCTATTGTTAGATGGAATATTCTATAACTGTTGACTAGATTCTGGTTGTAACCGATGATGTTGTTAATTTCTTTGATAACCACTGTCTTCTAATTATTCTATGAATTATCGAGAGGGTGGCCCTGAAGTATCTAACTATAATTGTGGATTTTTTTATTTCTTTTTTCACTTCTATCAGTTTTTGCTTTAAAGTACATTGCAACTCTGTTACTGGGTGCATCCACATGGAGGATTGCTGTATCTTCTTGGAGACAGACTCTTTAATCATTACATAATATTCTTCTCTGTCTCTGTCAGAGACATTTTTGCTATTTTCTCTGATCTCAGGTCTACTTGATCTGATATTAACATAGCTACAGTTGCTTCCCTTTGATTAATGTTTGATGGTTTACTTTTTCTTTACCTTTAACCTACATACAACATTGTATTAAAATGTTGTCAACATATAGTTGGTTGATTTATTTACCATTCTGTCCATGTATTTTCATTAGCCCTCCTAGACCACCTATATTAAATATAATTGTTGGTATATTAAGGTTTAAATCTGTTTTCTGTTCACTCTGATTTTTGTTTTTCTCTTTTCTTTTTCCTGAATTCTGGTTGGTTAAACATTTTAAATAATTTTGTGTTGATATATCTGCAGTACTTTCTACTATATCCCCTTGTGCAGTCTTATAATGGTTGTTTTAGATATTATATCATATATTCACAACTTAATAAGTCTTCTGGTGTTGACATTTTACCCACTAAAGTGAAGCATGGAAAACTTACATCCTTTTATCCCCCTTTATCTTTCCCTATATATAATGTAGTTTTTAAAATATTAACTCTAATACTTTGGGAACTACATTTCAAAGTGTTATGATTTTGGGTTCATACATCAATTATAATTTAGAAAACTCAAAAGGAGTAGGAAAATCTACTCTACATGCCACATTTTTGCTATTTCTGTATTTTATCTTTCTTTTTGATGTTCTAAGATTTCTTATCATTTAGTTTTGTTTAGAGAATCTCCTTTACCATTCTTTTGGGGTAGATTTCTTGGCAAAAAAAAATTTCATTCATCTGAGAATGTCTTGATTTCCCTTTCACTCCTGAGGATGTTTTCAGTAAGTACAGAATTCTCAGTTGATGGTTCTTCATATTTAGCTCTTGGAAAATGTTGTGGTGCTTCCTTCTGGCCATGATAGCTTGTGATGAAAAGTCTACTGCCGTTGGGATGGTTTTTCCTTGACAGATAAAGCATAATTTCTCTGTCTTCTTTTAAGAGTTTTTTTTCCTTTCTCTGCAGTTTTCAGAAACTTCACTATAAAATGCTTTGACATGGAATTCTTTGGGTTTGTTCTGCAGGTGGCTTACTCATCTTGTTGAGTTTGGGAAGTTTGAAGTCATTTAAATATTTTTCAGCCTCATTCATTTTATCTTCTCCTTCTGGGGTTCCAACAATACAAATCTCTTGCTAGTCCCATAGGTTCTTAAGTTGTTCTTTTGTTTTGTTGTTGTTTTGGCCTAATTGATCTCTGTTGTTTAGACTGGTAATTTCTATTGTTCTCTTTCAAAGGTCACAGAATCTTTCCTCTTTCCATGGTGCTGTTTTAACCCATTCATTGAGTTCTTTTAAAAAATTATTATAATTTTTCTAAAATTTCACTTGGTTGCTCTTTATATTCAACATTTTGCTTTTTAATTTCTGGCATTTTGCCTCTTTGCTGAGACTTTCTATTTTTTCCATTTGCCCAGTTGTGTTTATAAATGCTCCCTGAAGTATTTTCATTATGGTTGCTTTAAAAATTGCCAGATTTTTTTTTTCATTTAAGACAGGGAAAATTTTATTCAAATCCAACAGAGAAATGGAGAGCTTGGATCTATAACAAGAGATCCAAGATCATGCATTGTTTTTTAAAGCATGAGTCAATAATTGTATATGAGAGTATACACTGCTACATACAAATTAACTATCAGAGCACAACTTTTCAATGTTCAAAACAGAATAAGCGTCCCTATAAAAGCAGTATCTTTGTGTTATTATTAACTTTAGTATTCCTCTCCTTCACCCTCTCCTACAACAGAATCCACACCAACCTCCTCATAATCCTTTTCAAGGGCATAATCCTTTTCATGTCCTCATGGGCCTCAGAAAACTCTCCTTCCTCCACGCCCTCACCCGCATAAACAAATACCTGTGAACAAACACATGCTTGGCATTCGTCAAGTCAAACTTGTGGTCCAGGGAAGCCCAGGCCTCAGCAATGGTTGTGGTGTAGTCCTGCATACACCCAGCTTGCTGTACTTTGGCCAGCTCTCTGCCAGGTATACCAGAGTGGGAAGCTAGAAGTTAATGCCCACTTTGAAGCCAGTGGGGGACTAGTCCACAGAATGGATGGTATGCTTGGTCTTGATTGTGGCAATGGCATCACTGATGTCTTTGGAAACCACATCGCCATGCTACAAGAGGCAGCAAACCATACAATTACTATGGTGAGGGGCATATTTCAGCATTTGGTTGGCTGGCTCAAAGCATGCATTGGTGATCTCTGCTACCGAAAGAGGTTCACGGCAGGGGCATATGTGGCCAGAGGGAAATGGCTGCAGGGATAGGGCACCAGATTGATCTGGAACTCCATCAGATCAACATTCAGGGCTCCATCAAATCTGAGGGAAGGAATGATAGAGGACACAATCTGACCTATTAATCTATTTCGGTTAGAGTAAATTGGGCATTCAGTATTTAGGTTTCTAGGACAGATGTCACAGACAGCCTTACTATCTACCATGAAGGCACAATCAGAGTTCTCCAGGGTTGTCTATGTAGTGGAGGATGGAGTTGTAGAACTCAATTACAGCTCTGGAAACCTGGCAAGCTGAGTAAATGGTTAACTCCAGCTTGGACTCTTTGCTATAATCAACAGAAAGATGTTTCTTCAGAAAGGAGGTGAACCCAGAACCAGTTCCCCCTCTAAAGCTCTGGAAAACTAAGAAGCCCTGAGGACCTGTGCACTGGTTGGCCAGTTTCTGAATTCAGTCCAAGACAAGATCAATGATCTTGTCAATTGTGTAGTGCCCTCGGGCACAGTTATCAGCAGCATCTTCCTTGCCTGTGAAGAGGTGCTCATAATGGAAAAGCTGGTGGAGGTGCTAGTGTGAACTTCATCAAGGACTATGGGTTCTAGGTCTACAAACACTGCCCTGGGCACATGCTTGCCACCACCTATCTCACTGAGAAGGTGAAGAAGTCATCTCCTCCCCTCAATGGTCTTGTGACTTGGCATCTGACAATTGGGCTGGATGCCATGGTCTAGGCAACAGAGCTCCTAACAGGCATTGCCAATCTGGACACCAGCATGGCCAACATGGATGGAAATGCATTCACACATAGTTGCTGCTTTGTGCTGCCGAACAGATGGGGAGGAAGAAGACAGGTTGTTGCTTCTTATAGAGTGACTCTTAGGTGGTCAATGTAAGAGAACCTTTAAACCATGTTGGATAATTCTAGTATCTATGTCCTCTTGGTGTCGGAATCTGTTCGTGGATTTTTCCCACTCAGTTTTAAATCTCCCTTCTTTGCCTTGCTCCTCCTGAGGGGTTAGGGGCAAAAATCCTGACTCAAGTAGTGCTCCTGTAACACTACCCCAGGCAGGAGGGAAAGGCTATCACACTGCCCTTAAGAGGCAGGTGGAGGTCTTATCTCCTGTGTGCTTTCCACTGACAATACCCCAGAGGCTGGGGCTACTTTGTTATAGCCTGGAAGTCTAGGCTCCATATGACCTTGGCTAGAAGGAGTGGGAGGAGGACTATGTTTTTCTTTGATGTTTGTCTAGAGTAGGACAGTCATTGTTTAAAAGTTGTTTTGTTAGGCTTCCTCTTTCCTGTCTGTTGGCTAGAAAAAAAAATGCTTTTTCCCAGGCCTTTTTTTTCCCCCTGTACCTGCTGACATTTCCCAGTTGCCAGCTTCTCTAGCACCCTACCCTGTATGGATGTATAAGACAAAAAGCAAAGCCAAACAAAACCCCCAAATCCCATCACTGTGTTGTTCCTTGGGTTCTAAGGTCCCTAACCAGTCTACCTTCTTTCTCTACCTTTCAAAGTATTTCATTTGTTTAATATGTTTAGTCATTCTTATCAGAAAGAAGAAGGAAAAAAAGTATATCTATTGCATCTTCCTAGAACCAGAACATTCAAGTATTCTATTTATAATTACAAAGAGTTCATTCTTGTTCTGATTGTTTCCTTTTTTTTCAGAACATTTTATTTCATATCTTGTCTCTATAATGACAGTAATTATAGTTGACTTTTTTTAAGTTGTCCTTTCTTCCTACAATTTTCTATTCTCGTTTCTTTAAATTCCTCTCCCTCTTCTGTTTTTCAATACTAAAAAATTCAGGAATCTTTTTATTATTTTGGTAATTTATTTTCATATTATATCACAAGCATTTTCCATGTCACTACACATATTTCATAATTATAATTTAATACCAATTCCTCTACTTTTTCATTTCTCATTGCCATGACTATTTTAGAACCTACATCATTCTTCATTTCATGTTTTAGACTTAATATTTTTAGAGTAGTTTTAGGTTCATAATAAAGTAGAGACTGAGGTACAGAGATTTTCTATTTCCCTTCCCCTACACTGCATAGCCTCTCCTATTATCAGCATTACTCATCAATGTGATGCTTTTGTTACTAAGGAAGAACTTTCATTGACGCATCATGATCACCCAAGGTCCACAGTTATCTTAGAGTTCACTGTTGATGTTGCACATTCTGTGAGTTTGTACAAATGTATGATGATAAGTTTTCACCATTATGCAGAGTAGTTCACTGCCGTAAAAATTCCCTATCCTCTATTTATTTACCCCACAGCATCCATAACCTCTGCCAACCACTGATCTTTTTGTCTCCACTATGTTGTCTTTTCCAAAACATCATATAGTGGGAATAATACAGCATGTAACTTTTTTTCAGATTGATTTCTTTCACTTAGTAATATGTATTTAAGTTTCTTCCACGTCTTTTTCTGGGTTACCACAATTTATTTACCCATTCACCTACTGAGAGACATCTTGGTTGCTTCCAAGTTTTGGCAATTATGAGTAAAACCATTATAAATATCCGTGAACAGATTTAGGTGTGGATGTAAGTTTTCAACTTGTTTGGGTAAATACCAAGGAGCAAGATTGCTGGATTATATGATGACTATGTTTAGTTTTTTAAGAATCCACCAAACTTCTTCTCAAGTGGCTGTACCATTTTGCATTCCTATTAGTAATGGATGATAATTCTTGCTGTTCCACATCCTTACCAGCATTTGCTGTCGCCAGTGTTCTTGATTTCAGGCATTGTAGTAAGTGCGATTCTCTTAATTTCTGTTTCTGATATGACATGATTAGAGCATCTTTTTCCATGCTTATTTTTAGATCTGTTCATATATCTTCTTTGGTGAGGTGTTTGCTAAGGTCTTTGGTCATTTTAATTGGGTTGTTTTCTTACTGTTGAATCTTGAGAGTTCTTTGTATATTTTGGAAAACACCTTTTATCAGTTGCCTTTTGCTAATATTTTCTCCATTGTGTGACTTGTCTTCTAATTTTCTTGATACTGTCTTTCACGGAGAAGATTTTAATGAAGTCATGCTTGTTGATTATATATTTCACAGTTCATGACTGGTTTATCTAAAAAGGCATCACTATGCCCAAGGGCTTCCAGGTTTCCCCCTATGTTATCTTCTAGTAATTTTATAAGGGGACCCACTTTTTAAAAGTAAGACATTAAAAACTTGGACTCTCTGTGTAAGTGGTCAGGGCTTATCAATCATTGGGCTTATTTTAGTGTAAGTGAAAAGTTATAGCTTTTAAAATTGAGGATAAAACACAATTGTTGATATAAGATATCCTTTTTTCTGGGGTGGTTTAGATTCTCTAGTCCTCAGATGTTGTGCCTTCGTTAAGATGAGCTATAATCCCAGCTACTTAACAGTCTAAAAATGAGTACAGTAAGAGAGCTGGGTACCCAAATGTCTATGTAGAGTTTTCATCTAATCTTTCTCTTCAACACATGTCTTTTTTCCCCATGCCTTCTCCATGTCTTTTCTCATGTCTCCTGGATACACTGTCTCTCACATCACCAAAGTCTCAAAATCTGCTGTATATCCAGTCTTCCATCAACAGAAGGGGTAGTTGACTGGCCTAGACATTACATATCCATATTTTCAGCCAATTCTTATGGTTTCAACTTAGTCCCTGGCCTACTACTCCTAGGGTAAATTGAATTTCCAATCCTTGAGCATTTGGGGAATGCTATGGCAAAAACTAGATTTACTTTCTATTAGTATTAACCTCTGTGGTCACCCAAGTTCTTCCATTAACCAAGCAAGTGATTGCTCTTTCATCTCCTTTATACCTTGCAAATTGTAGAATTACTTATCTGCTATTATTTCTTCTCTTTTCTCTTTGTGAATTTATACCTTTATTATTATCTTACCGACATTTTAATGGAATTTAAAGAAGAAGAGATAAGTATGCATGGTCACTATGCCATATTAAAAAGTCTAACACTACCACTATTTATCTATAATATTTGTACTCTATGTTAAAGATTCCTATTGGGCCATTAAATAGTTGATACTATATGCTAAGTGAGATTGATTAGCTATGATTTTCCTGACTTACCTGAATACTTCAGTATCTTTTCTTAATGTTCTGTGTTTGAAACTATTATATTTTAATCATATATTAAGCTATGTATGTCAAGACTCATGAATAATATAATCACTAATACATAATTGCATTTTTACCTTCAGAGGATGAAGTAAACTTCAAACAGACAATGGTAGGCTAAGACTGTAAGTTCATTTAAGAATAAATTTATTAAAGTGAGGAAAGACAAAATCATGACTTACTAACCAATTTTGAATTTCTCTTGGTAACCATAAAATATAGTGAAGAGTCACTAAAATTTTTTCTAGGGCTTCATTTTTTATAACTAGTTTGAACTACTGAATTCATATATTTGTACATTATATGAGTAAAAGCACTCATTTTAAATGATAGTTCATTGATTTGCACATAACCCTACCTTTTCTTAGTTCTCACTAGTCTGTGTATTCAAAGGAGCCTATTATTATTTAAATGCCCAGATCTTGCTGTTTTATTTCCCCTACTTACCTACTCAAAACTTAAGCCCTCTTTAAGGTAACTTCTCCCATCCCTTCAAATATTGCTGGGCTACTTCAGGAGCTGAATCACCTGTCCACAGTATCAATGTGCATCATTTCTCCTTACCCCCTTAGCACTACTTCCTTCCATAGATCATCTCTTCTGATCTAAGCTCACTTTGGAACCAGAGCTCACTTTTATCATTCATTTTAAGGTTTGACCAACCACCATTATTTCTTTTTTTTTTTTTTTAATTTATTTTTTATTGGACCACCATTATTTCTATGTGCCTTCAAAACTTAGCTTTAGGCATCTTCTGTCCTTGGGTTAGTTGCTATATCCCAGGGTTACTGTTGTAGCTTCTCACTCAATGCTGATTGTTACCACTGCTGCAGCTGGTCAGGGTCTGCTCTGCACCACCTCTGACTTCTGCCATTCTGACAATTCATGGGTGCACAATTCTGCTGACCGTCGTGCCTGATGGAGTAGCCAGTTCTCAGTCTGGGGTGAGGTAAAAGGGAAATGGATTCCTCCTCTATGTGTTGAGAGCGTTTTAGGATTCCCAGGGAAATGCTATGTGCTTTCTAACATGTTGGAGTGCTTACTAAACACCTCTCTGATTTCACTTATGGGCATTTTCTCTCTGAGGTTACAACACACATTTTAGGTGGCAGTGTTAGAACAGAATCCAGACCTAGAACATAGACTTTTTGATCCTAATTTTCACATGCCAGTGGTTTTCATCTGGAGATAATGTTGCACCCCTACTCTTCCCAGGGAATATCTATCAATGTCTGGAAACACTTTTGGTTGTCACTCTTGCATCTAGTAGGTAGAGGCCGGAGATGCTCCTAAATGCTCTACAAAGTATAGATCAGTTCGGCTCTCCACAAGGAATTTTCCATCTCTGCGACAATATGGATGGACCTAGAAAGAATTATGCTAAATGAGATGAGACGGAGAACGAGTAATACCACATAATCTTGCTTGTGTGTGGCACCCCAAAAATATAACAAATGAATAAACAAAAACAGAATCAGATCTATAAATACAGAGAACAAACAGATGGTTGCCAGAGGGGAGAGGAATTGGGGGATGCGCAAACTGGGTGAAGGGGAGTGGGAAGTCCAGGTTTCCAGTAATGGAATGAATAAACCAAGGGAATAAAAAGGTGCAGCACAGGGAATATAGTCAATGGTATTATAATAGCGTTGTATGGTAACAAAGGGCAGCTACACTTGTGGTGAGAGGACACCATAACATATAAATTTGTCAAGTCACTATGTTGCCCACCTGAAATCAATGTAACTTCATCTGTCATCTATACTCAAATTAAAAAAAAAATGTCAATTGCACCAGGATTGAGAAAGCCTGTCATAAGGAATATAATGGAACAGGCAGGCACCCCACAGTATGACAAAGAAATCCTGAAAACTCTAATCGCTCTGTGGATCATTCAGATTTTCTTTTTCTGCAGAAATAAGAGCTTTAGAAATGGTTTGAAATTAACTCACTGTATACCTAATTTTTAAGTACTGCAAGGTTGTAACAAGTTTCCCATATAATAATAGCTGCAGATTTTGTGGAATCCTATGAAGGAACACACAAATCTAAGTCCTAACTTTTTAGCCGGTTTACCTCATATTAATTTTTGCCATGACAAAAACATTTCCTTTGGTTTTAAAAATAAATTCAAACAAAGGGAGGTAACTGTGGGTTAAAATGATATGATATAGACTAATATGTCTCCTTCTAGCTGTCTATGGTAAGCAGTAAATTTTCTAAATGAATGAAAACGTCCAAGAGCAGTGGAAACAAAGGCTAGCAAGAGACCTCATGGTACCATCTGAAAGGATTTCTGTTAAATGGGAATGAACTGAAATTAAAAGCCACAACATCTGAGTTAGAAGGCATTGACTGAATGGGAATGAATTGAATAAGCCTTTGGCTTTCTTTTATTGTTTGGCATAATTAGGGAGCACAGTGGCTGCACCAAACAGAAATCCAAGAATCCCCATGCCATTTTCGCCCACAGCCCTAATGTGAAAAATAAACTGTGAGACAGCCAGAAATATGTCTTTTTTCTACACCCATCTTCACTTCAACCTTTTGTATTTCCTTTCCATCCATAACTCTGAGTATGTAGTATTAGAAGAGGAAGGGAGGGTGATAGCATTTTGCATCCTGAAATGCATATATACAGCCATACAAAATACCTAAGGATAGAGGCAGACTTTCAGAGCGAGTCCCAGAAGGACAGCACACTTCCAGTTCTGCCCCATATTGCATCTGGCCAAAAAAAAAACCTGAAAATGCTTCTTTGGCAAAGAATTTGCCCATCTCAACCTTCGCAGACTTAAATTCTGCTGAAAACAGTCATATGAGTGAGTTCCTATTTGATAATATAAACTGCATTTAGGGTAGTGAAGAGTACTTTTCTACCTATCTTAGATGTTAGAAAGGGAATCATGAGACATCTGAGTAGTGAAGGCTGAGGACATTGTTGACATACTTGGGGATAGGGTTTGTATTTGTTTCCTATTGCTACTTAACACAAACTTACAGATTTAAAGCAACACACATTTATTATCTTAATGTCAAGGTCAGAAATCTCATGTATGTTTTACTTGGCTAGAGTCAAGGTGTTGGCAGGGTTGCACTCCTTGCAGAGTCTCTAGGGGATAATACATTTCCATCTCTTTTTCAGCCTCTAGAGGCTGCCCACATTCCTGAGTTCATGGCCCCCTTTCTCCATCTTCAGAGCCAGGAGTGGGTGGTCAAGTCCTCTTCATGCTATATCATTTCAGTCCTCTGTTTTTGCCTTTACATCTCCTTTTCTGACTCTGATTCCCCACTTCCTTCTTTATCTTAGAAGGATGCATGTGAATACATTGAGTCCGTATGGTAATCCAGAACAATCTACCTCAAGATCCTTAGCCAATTCATATCTGCAAAGTCCTTTCTGCAAGGTAACATATGCATAGGTCTGGGGAACCAGGACTTGAACATCTCTGGGAACCATCGAATGTCTACTATATAGCACTTCACCAAAGAGTAAGTACACAAACAGGAAACCTGTAACTTGAGGCATGTAAATTAGTCTACCTGAAAGAGAATCCGATAAGGAGAGTTAAACGTGAATTTCTATTTCTCCTCGCTATAGGAAGAGTTAGTGTTGCTTCCCTCAGTGCTCACACTGCTCTTTCACACTATCTACCAGGGCAAGGCTAGATAGCACTTACAGATGTATAAGATAATCTGTGGACACAGAACAGTCACAAACAGCCGGCTCACACTACAAGCAAAAAGACTCAAAAGTGGGACACCTGGGTGATTCAGTGGTTAAGTGTCTGCCTTCAGCTCATGGCATGATCCCGGGATCCAGTCCCACGTCGGGCTCCCTGCAGGGAGCCTCCGTCTCCCTCTGCCTGTGTCTCTGTCTCTGTGTGTCTCTCATGAATAAATAAATAAAATATTAGGAAAAAAAAAAAACTCAAGAGGAACACAATACCTGTACTCTCCCTAGACTTTCCTTGTATTATTTCCCTTGACTTATCTCTTTAACCAAGATGCTTCCCCAACTTGTCCCTTTAGATTTACCATGTCCTTTTTTTTAAAATAGTTGTTGCCTACATTGTACCAAGTATTACTCTAAATACTTTATAGGTATTATCTGACTTAAATCTCTCAACAATATATAATGTAGGTATTTTTTATCAGACACAAATTAGGGACACTGTCCTTCCTACTCTGCTGTCCTTTGTGGATTAGCCCAGCAGAGACTTCATTCCCCTGGCCTGTCCAACAAGGAAGAGCAGGATCAGATACCAGGCACAGTGCTGATACTAAATGTATTAAATACATTGAATGAAACACCTTTTTTTTTTTTTTTTCCTGATAAGACTGAGATGGTGAGGCAGAGTTGGGTATTTCTATTTCAGTTAAAATTCTTATCAGTCTCAAATCCTATCAGTAGATGTCATTTAATTGGAAGTGGAAAAAGCTTGTGACTACCCTTAAAAATCATCATGAAACTTACATCTCCATCTGTCATGTAATTGTCAATTGTCACTATATATACAAACACATACCTATGTGAGTTTGGAAGTCCTACCAGAACATGGATGGCAGAAAAGACCCTTGTTTTAGAAAAATAAATCTCAATACTCTTCCCTATTGCCTTTCTGCCTATTTGTTCTTCTACTTTTATTGACTTCCTGGTCTTTGGTTTTTGCTTGTTTATCTATATATGCAGTGTAATCTGAAGAAATGAGGAACAAAACCCACCAGCTTTAAGAAAAAAATGGGTTCAAGTCTTGGCTTTGCCAATTACTGGGTATATATCTTTGATTCCATGCAAGCAACTTCTTTTTTACATCAGTTTCCCCATTTGTAAATGGAAAGTAATGGCCTGTCTTGAGGGGTTAGTTTTGAGGTTTCATTTATGTTAGAGAGTAGATGGCTAATAAATGCTAAATTATTTTGCTGATATAATTTTTGATAGTGTTATTGTAGTGATATTCAACTCAGCATGTTTGAGGATTTAATAAGTAAATATGTTGAGAGTTTTTAGAACATTGCCAGGCCAAACAAAATTCATTTCATATAAATACTTTTCAGCGATTATTATTTTATTAAATCATCTTATCTTTGCTTCATGGTTTCTGCTTGTCTTTTAAAACTAGTTTTCCCAGTTCTCATCTAAGCAAGTATCCAGACTTCATATTCAATCTCATTGCTTTGTAATACTGGCTTGCTCCTCCTGATATTATTTAACACCCTTGACCTGATCAATTCCATCTGAGCTCATAACATAAAAACACCTTTCCACCTAAGTAGCCTCCTGGAATTGGCTTGACCTCTGCTGACTCTCCTTTGTTCCACCATAATGAATATCCCAGTATGACAATACTCTAGGCCCTATGAATATTATAGAATCATAAAGCCAAGACATTATTTGATGTTGTTGCTCTGTGCACTAAAATATTTCTCCATATCTCATCCTCAATTATGACGGTCTAGAGCTGGGAATGACAAATATTTTTTGTAAAGGGGCCAGATACTAAGTATTTCAGACTATGTAGGCCAGTCTGTGTGGCAACTACTCAACCCTGAAAATACAACACAGAAGCATCCATTAAAATATACAAGTAAGGGCAGCCCTGGTGGCTCAGCGGTTTAGCGCCGCCTACAGCCCGGGGCATGATCCTGGAGACCCGGGATCGAGTCCCACGTCGGGCTCCCTGCATGGAGCCTGCTTCTCCCTCTGCCTGTGTCGCTGCCTCTCTCTCTCTCTCCTCTCTGTGTATTCTCATGAATAAATAAATAAAATCTTTAAAAAATGGGAAAAAATAAAATATACAAGTAAGTAAGTGTGGCTGTGTATTAAAAGTATCTACAAAAGTAAACAACAGGCTGGATTTGACCCACAGACCATACTTTGCTTATTTGTGTCTTAGAGCATGGATTTTCATCAAGAGTGGTATTACTCCCAACAGGGTATAGTTTGGATCTTGGGGGGTGAACAGCAGAAAATTCTACACTTTATATAAAGCACAGATATATATATATATATATATATATATATATATATATATATATATATAATACAAAAGCAGAGTCTGGGTTGAAAATGTCTCCAAAAATTTATGTAGACTCAGAACTTGAATGTGACTTTTATTAGGGTGGGCCCTAATCCAATTGCTGGTGCCTTTGTAAGAAGAGGGCAATTTGGCTGGAGAGAAGCACAATGGGGAGATGGTGTAAAGACACACAGGGAGACCATCCTATGATTGAAGCGATGCTTCTACAAGCCAAAGAATGTCAAGATCACTGGCAAGAGAAAGAGAAAGAGAAGAAAAGAAAAGAAAAGAAAAAAAAGAAAAGAAAAGAAAAGAAAAGAAAGAAAAGAAAAGAAAAGAAAAGAAAAGAAAAGAAAAGAAAAGAAGGAAAAAAAGAAAAAAAGGGGGCAAGCTAGAAAGAAGCAAGAAAGATCCTTCTCCATAACCTTCAGAAAAAGCACATCCTGGCAGCATCTTGCTATCAGATTTCTAGCCACTGGAATTTTAAAACAACAGATTTCTGTTGCTTTAAGCTATTTGTGTTTATTTTGTTATGGCAGCCCTAACAGAGTATCTGTGGTATTAGAACTTCATAGGAATAAGAAGGTGATTATGGAAAAATACTTTAAAAGGCTCCAAGGGGTTGATAAATTTAAAAAAAAAATGTTGAAAACAATTGCTGTAGATGTACTGTTTTGCTGGCCACGTTGACGGGATTTCAGACAAGAACTAAAATTTCTTTTTAAAATACTTTCTGCTTATTTAATCTGGCCCCATGCCTACCTCTTCAAAATCCACTGACTGATTTTCATCCTCAATCCATCTCTATAGCTCCGACTAAGGAATGATGACTTTGTATTTCATCAGATGGATTTAACCTTTACTTTTGCTCACATTTACCCTAAGAGATAAAAGCATAGAAATGATAAGAATTGAAGTGCTGACCACAAATTAGGGAGCTTCTCAATGTCTAATATGCTAAAGAATTTGGTGGTTCCAATTCTAACTTCCAACATGAGGTGGAATGAGATATAACATACTTCCATAACAATTTCCAAATTCCAGGACACTACTGAACTTATATTCATACTATCAGACTATGAACTAAATTTGGAGAGATCAACATTTCTAAGCCTGATTTAGAGAGAATGAAACTGAACTTTGGAGATGCTAAGAAACCTCTTCAACGTTATAAACATGTGAGTTGTCAGGTGTGGATTTGACACGGGTAATTGTTTTTTGGTTTGTGTGTGTGTGTGTGTGTGTGTTAAAATTTTATTTATTCATGACAGAGAGAGAGAGGGAGAGACAGAGGGAGATAGAGGCAGAGGGAGAAGCAGGCTCCACACGGGAAGCCTGATGCAGGACTCGATCCCAGGACCTCAGAATCATGATCTGGGCCAAAGGCAGATGCTCAACTACCAAGCCACCCAGGTGCCCTTGACACAGTAATTGTATCTTAATACTGTGTCACTCTGTATCTGAGACCCACAGGAAACAAGAGTCTAGGGGAACCACACCTAAATCTGCTATTGCAGAGATTGATTCTTTTACTTAGATGCTCATGCCAGAACGAATGATATTTGGAGGATGAAAAACAGAGTTTTCATACTCAGAAATTATCTTTTTTAAAAAAGGTTTTATTCACTCATGAGCTCAGAAATAATCTTGACAGGTTAGCCAGAAAATACCTGATGGTCAGCCACGTATGCAGGTGGGGAACACCTCTCTCCAAATATCTCAGGTTGAGCTATCTTGGGCTTAACTCTGGAGAATTCCCATCTCTCCTATCAGCCTCCTCTGTCCCAAAAGAGACAGCATGTTTTATTGAATAAATGCTAAGAATCTTCAATATGCTAGGCATTCTTCTAGGGCTCTTTAAAAGGCCAAAGAACTTAAAAATCCTGTGTTCTCCTGGAGTTTATACTGTAGTCAGTGTGCAACAGACAGACAATAAATAAAATAAATAAAAATACAGAGTATACCACATGGTGCTATCAAGGTAAGTGGTTAAGACAACAGAAGAAAATGCATGTCTCTAACACAGAATAAGTGTGTGGCCTTAGTTGAGTCACCTGTGGATATTTCAGTTTTTGCATTTGTAAAATTAAGATTACCAGAACTTGCCAACTAGGATGGCTGGAAGCCCTAAGGTCCCAGCCTGAAACACAAGCCTCACTAATTCTTATTATATGAAAAGAAACAAAACCAGAGGTAGCACTAGGGATGGACATGGTGGTTGTGGGGATGGGCATGGTGGTGGGGACGACTCAGGAGGCAAAGGCTGTGAAAACTTGGGTTTGGGATCCTGCCTCTGTCACTTATTCCATTACTCTGGAAACATCTAACCTCTCTTGAGTCTCTGTTTTTGTGTGTTTTTTTGTTTGTTTGTTTCAGTAGGATGTAAAACAGAAATATGACTACTAACCATGTGGGTCTGAGGTAGAATGGGATGCCTGTTTGAAATTTAAACTCAGGGTTAGTTAGGTTAAAAGTGGCATGGACATAAAATATGTAACTCATGACTCTTTGTTTTCCTCTTCATCCCTCAGCCATGGTGACAGAGAGGCCTTTCCCAGAGTCCTAGAGGGAAATGTTGAGAAGACTGCTGGCATTGCCATGTGGTCCAAATATATCTGAAGAAATGTCGAAGGGCCTCATATCAGCAGTGGTCTTTTACTTTGCCATTTAATAGGGCTCTCTTCTCCAAATACAACATTTTGAGAGTATCATTAAGTATCTCTGTGGGTAATTTCGATCTTGCAATATGTCTCAGTCAGCTCAGGATGCTATAACAAGAATACCATAGACTGGATTAAACAAGAAATATTTCAGTTATCACACCTCTGGAGGCAATGAAGTCCAAGACGAGGGAGTTAGCAGATCCATTCTCTGGTAAAAACACTCTTCCCAGTTTGCATATGGCCATTTTCTCCTTTTATCCTCACATGATGGAGAGAGAGGAAACAAGCTCTCTAGTGTCTTCTTATAAGAGCACTAATCCCATTAGGAGGACTCCATGTTCATTACCTCCCTAAGATCCCCACCTCCATATATTGTCACAATGGAGATGATGGTATCAATAAGATTTTTTGGGGGGACACAAACATTCTGTCCATAGCACATAGCCCCATGAACTCTGGCTCCACATTCATAGCCATACCACTAAGCATTATATGAGCTCTGATTCTTATCCAAATAATCTTAAAATGAGATGATATGGCTACATAATATGACTACCAAAGATTAATCTTGGGAAGACCTCTACCATACTACCTGCTACTTTAGGTAGTGCCAAGTGGGTTTACCTAATATCCTTAGTAAAATTCCACTATTTTTTCCCCTAAACAAGTAAACAGACTATTTTTAAAAGTGTCTATTTGCTGAGCCAGTAATTTTCTTGACAAAGGTACTGGTATCCTCTGATATAACCATTTTTTGTTAGGTCTAGAATCAGAAAATCATTAATTATGCTTTTTTCTATCTAAGTAGGATGAGATCATATGTTTAAAGAAGTAACAATGACAAAAACATATAATTCATCAGTCCCAGAGCAGTTCTAAATGAAAAAAAAAAACAAAACAAAAAAACAATACCTATTCTTTGTTTCAGAATTGTTTAAACATCTTCATCAAATTTGCCCTGAAGCAAGATTATAGAAAGTGGAAAAGAACAATCCAGAAAATATATAGAAAGTTCTGAATTATTTAACACTTAATAAATTTTCAAGTACCTATCTAAGTAAATCTTTGTAATTTTCTTAACCATTCCATAATAGAACCTTCTGGACTTAACCATATCTCTATGAGGCATGCTATGGCTCTGCTGAGATCAATTTTACATTCAGAAAAAAAATATATACACATACATAACTGGTCAAGGCATTGACTGAGAACTTAAAAAGTATGAGAAATCTCTTTTGGCAGAAAACTACCTATTTTTTTTTAAGAGTTTTTAAGTCTTATTATTTTATATGGCCTACAATGTTAGATTTAGGTGTATGATCATAGTGATTCAACAATTCAATACATTACTCAGTGTTCATCATGATAAAATGTAGTTAACACTTGTTACCATAAACAATATTATTAACTATACCCCCTCTGCTTGTACTTTTCATCATTGTTACTTATTTTGTAAACGGAAATTAATAGTTCTATATCCTTTTCTCAAATGTAATATACATGCACAATGGAGTATTAGTCTTTAAAAAAAAAAGACTTTGCCATTTGCAATAGTATAGATGGAACTAGAAGGTACTATGTGATCTGAAATAAATCTGAAAGACAAATGCCGTATGACTTCACTTATTGTGGAATTTAAAACAAATGAATGAACAACAAAAAATAAATAAAGAAAGAAAAGAAAACAACAACAGACTCATAGAGACAGATGATAAACTTGTGGTAGCCAGAAGGGAGAGGATTGGAGGGGTGTGAACATTAAGGGAAAGGATAAAGAGGTAGCAACTTCCTGTTATAAAATAAGCTACCTATTAATATAGTTAAGGCTCAAGCATTTATTAATTTTTTTTAAATTTCTCACTTTCATATTATGTTTTTTTTTCTTCAAATTTTAGCAACTTCTATGACTTTATTTTATGGCTATTCAATTCTGAAGGATGCCTGTTTCCTTCAACTGAGGAATCTTTTCCTCAGCCACCATTTTGGTTATAAGCTGATGGTGCCCAATGGTTTGCGATGTAGGTAACCATAGCCTGGCCATTAGGACAACCTATCAGTAATAAATCCTTCAGGCTGTTAGCCATAGAAAATCCTATAATGAATAAAGGAAGCAAGTGGGTATTTTTCTTGATATAAAAAGAACTGTGGGGTTAGTCTGCTCCTGGTATTGACTGAGCATCTCAACGATGTCACCAGGACTGGCAGTCTTTCTATCCTTGAAGGTTGGCTTTTAGTCTTCATGTAGGTCACAAGATGGCTGCTATGCTCCAGATACCACGTTTGTCTTCAAGCTCAGAATACTGGATAAAGAATAGCACCAATACATTCTTCCTGGATCATCAAAAAATTAAAAATCCTTCCAGAAGCCTCTATTTCATTGGCCAGAACATAAATCAATACAATAACACAGATTAAAATCACAGGAAATCTACATGGAAGGCCAAATATGATGTAGTAGATAGTATTTCAGAATACTTTTCACTGTTTACTTTTATGTTAACATTTACTGTAAGAGTTTTCTATACATTCATGTTCACATGAATACAGTCACTTCAACAGTATGCTCCTGGGTAAATGGAAAGGATGGAATGTTTTCCTGTTTTTTGTTTGTTTCTTTGTTTGTTGTGCAAAATGTCTGAGTAACAGTTGCAGTGGGGATTTTTATAAAAGGTTGATATTTAATAATAACAGAATAAGTACACCAAATTTTGTGAACAAATAGTACTTGTCAGGAAAAATGCAAGAATTTTGAAATGACTGAAAGGTGAATCACTGATGTCATGCTTGCAGAGTTCAGGGAGCTGATCCTCTGGACCTGATCTTCAGTTTTAGCAGCTCTAGCTTTTCTTTTTTTTTTATTTTATTTTTTTATTTTTATTTTTTTATTTTTTATTTTTTTAGCTCTAGCTTTTCAATCTCTTCTCCATTCTGCTTTCAATGAGGCTAGCTACTGAAGGAGAGAATTTGTGGGAGGCACATGGCACTCCATATTTTCCCCAGCTCTTGAGGTAAACATTCATCCTTGCCAAGTGGAGAAACACGGGACCTAGTGTTTATGTCAGAAAAGCATTATATAATAACAATCAGTTCTTGGCTTTCTACAACACCCGTTTAGTCCATCAGTGCTTATGGCACAAATTTAAATAGAGATTATGCAAGTACCTACCATACAGGGATGCCAACATAAATTCCATGATTTTTCTCAAATCAGAGCAGTACCAGAAAAGACATGGCTGTCAATTTAATTGCATTAAAACTGGTCTCTTTGGCATATTTTATTGAAAATAAAAAGGAAACAAAATTGTATTTTCTTTGTTTTTTGGCAGAACTGCATATTATAGAAACAATTTACCACTTCTGAAAAAAGACCCAAGCCAATTTCAGAATATTTCAAAGATACTAAATACTAGAACTTAAATCTAAGTTCCATAAAATGGTCAGTGAAGAATATAGAGAACATAAAATTATAGCCTGTCTTGGATAGGAAATGAGCCCTTCTGCTAATTAAATTCTGTGTCCATGGCAAAAGCAATCTGCTCTTTGAAAAGGTATGAAGGACAACTAATCAACATCTATTTGTCCTTTTTATTCTTCTGACCATTGGTAATTTTTCTCTTCCAGTATGACTGTCTCTGAAAATATGTTTTTCAGATATAACAGTTTACACAGTTGTACCTTAGCATCATAATACAGCACGTAGACTTGCCAATATGCATCAAAATGGCATTTTAGTTCCATTTCTTAGGGTCTCTATCTGCAATCACACATAAGTACATTCTTCTTCTGTCTTCAGTAAAGCATTTAGCTATACAGGTGCAGACTCACCAAGGAATTTCATGATAGAATGATAAGGACATCAAAAGGTAAGACTCTACTTTTTTTCATAATACCTTCAAAGATTTTCTTCATCTACAAAATACCATCTCATAAAGAAAGCAAGCTCAATGGCTCAAGGAATAGGTTATGCTCTTGTACTGCTCTCAAAATACGAGGAACTCACAGACAAATGTAGTAGCAATAACTTATTTTTAAAGCATGGATAACATGTGATTTTCTTACTTTTTTTTCCAAAAGAAAAAAAATCAGCTGAGATTTCAGGGCATGGAATTGAAAGCTTTTTCTCCTGTTGGAAATATAATGTAGAAATCGAGCCAGACCTGTGACCACTAGAATATAACCCAACTCTTAGGTAAACACCTTTTTTTTTTCTTAAACAAGGCCAAATGATAAAAAATGGAAGCATCTATTTTATATATATATGTTAACATATTGATATATTAATGTTAAACATATAAATACACACACATATATAAATATTTGCAAATGTTACCGAATGCAGCTGTTACAGTATTTCATAAAAGTGCCTGACTTATTTTCTTTCTGAAGAGTGAAGTGTCCCTTATGGTTGGATAACTCTAATATATGTGTTGACTCGTTCAACAGGAGAGTTAAATAAAAGAAAATTCTACCCACACCATGCCTCTGACTTCAAATTCCATTTTCTAACCCTTGAAATTTCAGTGAAAAATGTTCTTTCTCTCTTGTGCTGTCAGGGAATCCTCGCTGCAGTTACATTTCTAACGTCTGGTGCTGCTTCAGTGACAGGGTCTTGCTGATGGAATCATTCTAACTGGACTGGAAGGCATGACCCCTGAGCCTTGGTGCTCATTTGCTTGGTGACCCCTCAACGAAGGGTGATGAATTGCTTGTTACTTTTCAAGTTTCTCAGAGACAGAGAGACTACCATAAGCTCTCAGGAGATGGTTTTAAGTGAAGTTATTTTAAAATCACCATAACTAGTTTATAGAAAATGAGTTTTACATAATTGTATCCGTTCATAGTATACCAGCCTGGGTTGTTCTCTAACGGGGGAGTTTATGTATGTGCATGCACACACACACAAATAGCTTTGCTTTAGTATTGTCTGGTAATGTTATTTCAAATAGGAGCAAACATAATGGAGATAATGGTTTTGTGACAAATAATTCTTTCCAATTGGTAACAGAGGTAATTTATTTTAGTAAGAGTGGACTGTGTCCACTGTATTATACATCCCCATTGGAATGAAAACCTTAAACAAGAATATAACTTGCAAGATATTAGAAGTTGTTCTATCTTATTTACCATTGTACCAGCAGCACCTAGAACAACAACAGATGACAAATAGTAGGTACTCAGTAATTTTATGATGAATTAATGATAACAGAATTCTTTTCATGAACCATAAAATCCTTCATTAAACTATTTGTACATATTTTTTGGCATTACTTTATTATTCATTATATTACAGCACTTAAAATTAAGTTCCTGTGGTCAATTATGGCCATGAAAAATATTTCTCTCTCTCAGTCTTTTGTGTCTCAGATTACTAAAATTCTCATTAAAATATATGCTAATTTCTAGCAACAAGAAGTTGTTAAAATAAGTGAAGAATAACATATATTACCTTTAGCACATTCTACAGACAAATACTGTGTTTTACTATAGAACTGTATTTGACAGTCCAGCTTTAAGATTATTCCTATGTGGGCTTATAGGAAAATGACACAGTAGGAAGACTCTAGACTCACCTTGTCCCATAGATATATCTCCAACACCCACATCATTGTGAATAACCTAGAAAACAACCCGAAAACTGGCACAACAGACTATCCAGGGCAAAATGTAGAGAAAAGACTTCATCAAGGAGGGCAGGGAGGGTAGAGATGCAGTTCAAAGCCAAACTGACTCTCCAACCTGCCCTTGGCTAGAATCCATCCAAAGCATCACTACAAGCTGGCATCGTGCAAGCTGCCCCAACAGGGACCAGTATTACTCCAAAGTGAGTCTTGCCCCAGGGAGTGGAGAAGATGACCACACATGGACACATGAATTCAATTTTGGCCCAGCAGTGGGCTGGGGGCAGACATCTGATTTGACTGGAGCCCTACCCAAAAACAAAAGCTTCTCAGGGGATAATACAGGAAAAGTGCCCTGTAGTTAGTTGTTCTTACATTACAGGCAAAGGCCTGGTCAGACTCAACAATAGCCCAAGGCAGCCTCAGATTGGCCCCCTAACAATACCGGAAGCAAACCTTGTCCCCCAACAACAGACAAAGAGACATTGCAAATGACTAGACTGAAGGAAAAAGTGGCTCAGCTACAAGAGTAGGGCACATGCTGCACACACAGAGGATACTCCTGAAGCACCAGATTCTGGTGAACAAGGGACACTATACTGTAAGGACACTACAAGAGCTCTTCTTCACAGGGTCACTACTTGCAAGAACGGGAAAGGTTGCTGACTTTCCTAACATATGGAAATAGACATAGAGAGTTAGAAAAAATGAGGAGACAGAAGATTATGTCCTGAAAGAAAGAACAGGACAAAACTACAGCAAGAGACCAAAGCAAAATGGAGAAAAGAAATATGCCTGATACAGAATTTAAAGTAATGAACATAAAGATAGTAACTAGCACTGAGAAAATATTGGAGGATCTAAGAGAGACCCTCAACAAAGAGAGAATATAAAAAGAACCACTCATAGATGAAGACATATTAACTGAAATTAAAAATACATCCGAGGAATAAATAGTAGATAAGTAGAAGAACAGATCAGTGACCTAGAGAACATACTAATGGAAAGCAACCAAGTTGAACTCTAGAAAGAAAAATGATTAATAAATATATGAAACTAGATTAAGGGAACTCAGTGACACCATCTAATGTAACATTTGTATTATAGGGATCCCAGAAGGAAAAGCAAAAAGAGGGCAGAAAACTCATTTGAAGAAATAATAGCTGAAAATGTCCTGAAAATGGGAATGGAAATAAAAATCCAGACCAGGAGGCATAGAGAGCTCCCAACAAAATCAACCCAAGGGGGGCCATACCAAGACCCACATTAATTAAAATGGCAAAATCTCCTGATAAAGAATTCTAAAAGCAGCAAGAAAAAATAATTACTAACAATGGAAACTCCATAATACTATCAGATTTTTCAGCAGAAATGTTATAGGCCAGAAGAAAATGGCATAATATAGTCAAAGTGCTGAAAAAATAAAATCTGTAATCAAGAATACTCTATTGGCTACCATTCAGAAGAGGTAAAGAGTTTTCTGGACAAACAGAAGTTAAAGGAGCTCATGATCATTAATCTTTCCTTACAAAAAAATGTTACAGGGGAATCTTTGAGGGGAAATGAAGACCATAAGAAAATAAGGAAGCACAAAATAGGAAAAATAAGTATATCTTTATTTATTTTTTTAAAGTTTTTATTTATTTATTCATGAGAGACACAGAGAAAGAGAGAGGCAGAGACACAGGCAGAAGGAGAAGCAGGCTCCATGCAGGGATGTGGGACTAGATCCCGGGACTCTAAGATCACACTGTGAGCCCATGGCAGGTGCTAAACCGCTGAGCCACCCAGGGATCCCCCAAGTATATCTTTAAAAATCAGTCAAAGGAGTCACAAAATAAAAGGATGTAAAGTATGACACTCTACGCCCAAAATACAATAGGGAAAAGAGTAAACAATTAATGCTTTTAGAATGGGTTCAAACTTCAGTGACCATCAACTTAGTGTAGACTGCTAGATGAATGTTATATATTAACCTAATGATAACCACAAATCAAAAACCAGTTATATATATCATATATATCATATATATACATAACATTTTTGTATATATGATATAAAAAATAAAAAGGGATCCAAATATATTACTAAAGAAAGCCAGCAAAGTGCGAAAGAAGAGAACAAAAAAGGCATAGAAAAGAACTACAAAAACAATTATAAAACTAATAAAATGGCAATAAGTACAAACCTATCAATAGTTACTTTGAATGTAAAAGGGCTCAATGCTCCAATCAAAAGATGTAGGGCAATGGAATGGCTAAAAAAAAAAAAAAAGCAAGATCCAGGGACACCTGAGTGGCTCAGTGGTTGAGCTTCTGCCTTTGCTTCAGGTCGTGATCCTGGGGTTCTGGGGTTGAGTCCTGCATCAGGCTCCCTGCATGGAGCCTGCTTCTCCCTCTGCCTGTGTCTCTGCTTCTCTCTATATATCTGTCATGAGTAAATAAATAAAATATTAAGAAAAGGGCAAGACTCTTCTATATATTGCCTCCAAAAGACAAACTTCAGACCTAAAGATACTGTAGATTAAAAGGGAAGGGATGGAAAAGCATTTATCATGCAAAAGGAAGTGAAAAGAAAGTTGGGGTAGCAATACTTGTATTGGATACAACAGAATTGTAACAAGAGACAAAGAAAGATACTACATAATCATAAGGAGAACAATCCAACAAGAATATATAACAATTGTAAATATTTATTTACACAACATGGAACACTCAAATATAAAAAGATGCTAATAAAAAAGAATAAAGGAAGGAATCAACAGTAGTACAACAATAGGGGTCTTAATACCTCACTTAAATTTTTTTTTAATCAAAATGATGCATTTATTCAGGGCAAATCTTAATTTTCTTCATCTTCTTCAGAACAAAGAACAGCAAGAATGCCTAGAAGACTTGAAGTAATGCTGACTTACTGTCACCTTTACTGAAACTTGATTCCTTGAGCCAGAGGAAGGTCCTTACTATAGTTGATAGTACAAGTGGATACAGACATATTCACAACATTCCATAATAAAACAGCAGAATATACTTTCTCTTCAAGGGCACATGGAATGTTCTCCAGAATAGATTACATGTTAGGCCCACAAATACAAAAAGGCTGAAAATCATACTGTGTATGTTTTCCAACCATAACACTATGAAACTAGAAATCAAACACAAGAAATAAATCTGAAAAGAATATAAATACACAGAGATTAAATAACACTCTACAAAACAATAAATGGGTCAACCAAGAAATCAGAGAGGACATCAGAAACACATCTAGACAAATGAAAATACAAAGTCCAAAATCTTTGAGATGCAGCTAAAGTAGTTCTAAGAGGAAAGTTTGTAGCAATACAGGACTCCCTCAAGAAACAAGAAAAATCTCAAATAAACAACCTAACTTTATACCCAAAGGAACTAGAAGAAGAAGAAAAAATAAAACCCCACAAAACAGCACAGAAGGAAGGAGATAATAAAAATTAGAGCATTCATAAATGAATTAGAATCTAAACAACAGTATGAAAGATCAATGAAAGCAGGAGCCGATTCTTTGAAAAGATCAATGAAATTGATACACTGAGTCTTTAGCCAGAATCATCATTAAAAAGGGGGGAGGGCACTAAAAAAAAGATCATAAATGAAACAAGAGAATAGCAACCAACACCACAGAAACATAAAGGATTATAAGAGAATATTATGAAAAATTATAGACCAACAAATTGGACAACCTAGAAGAAATGGATAGATTGTTAGAAACACATAACTTCCCAAAACTGAATTAGGAAGAAATAGGAAATTTGAGCAGACCAATTATAAGGTTAGTACCTATTCTTCTCAAACTATTCCAAAAAAAATTGAAGATGGAGGAAAGCTTCCAAATTCATTCTACAAGACTGGCATTACCCCGATACCAAAATCAGATAAAAACACTACAAAAAAAAAAAAAAACAGAATTAAAGGCCAAAATCTCTGATGAACATATATATATATACAAATCTTCAACAGAATACTAGCAAACCGAATTCAACAATGAATTAAAAAAAATCACCATAATCAAGTGGATTTATTCCTGGTTTGCAAGCATGGTTCAATATTCAGAAATCAATCAACATGATACATCACATCAGTGAGAGCAAAGATAATAACAGTATGATCATGAGGGCACCTGGGTGCACACTTGGTTAAGCGTCCAACTCTTAGCTTCAGTTCAGGTTGTGATCTCATGGTCATGCTCTCGAGCACTGAATTGGGCTCCACACTCAGCATGGAGTCTGCTTGAGATTCTCTTTCCCTCTGCCCCTCTTGCTCATCCTCTCTCTCACTCTTTCTCTCTCTAAAAATAAATAAATAAAAATTTCAAAAAAATCCATATGATCATTTCAGTAAATGCACAAAAAGCATCTGACAAAATACAACATTCATTCATGACAAAAAAACCTCAACAAAATATGTTTAGAGGAAACACACCTCAACATAAGAAATGCCACATATGAAATACCCACAGAAAACATCATTTTCAATGGTGAGAAACTTAGAGCTTTTCACCTGAGATTAAAAAAATAAGAAGGATGTCCACTCTCATCACTTTTATTTAACATAGTACATGATGTCTTAGCCACAGAAATGAGACAAGTATAGGAAATTAAAGGCAAACTAATTTGTAAGGAAGAAATAAAATTCTCAGTATTTGCAGATCGCATGATACTACATATAGAAAATCCTGAAGAAACAATCAAAAAACTACTGGAATTGATAAATGAATTTCAGTAAGGTCATGGGATACAAAATCAATATACAGAAATTTATTGCATTTCTATACACTAATGAGCAGCAGAAATTACAAAAGAAATCTTATTTACAGACAGCCCGGGTGGTTCAGCAGTTTAGAGCTGCCTTTGGCCCAGGACATGAACCTGGAAACCTGGGACTGAGCCCCACGTCAGGCTTCCTGCATGGAGCCTGCTTCTCCCTCTGCCTGTGTCTCTGTTTTTGTCTCTGTCTCTCTCTCTCTGTGTCTCACATGAATAAATAAATAAAATTAAAAAAAATCTTATTTACAATAGCACCAAAAATAATAAAATAGCTAGGAATAGATATTAACCAAACAAGTGAAAGATCTGTTCTCTGAAAACTATAAAAAATTAATGAAATAAACTGAAGGTGACACAAGCAAATAGAAATATATTCCATGTTTATGGAATTTTGTTTAAATGTCCGTACTACCCAAAATAATCTACAGATTTAATGCAACCCCTATTAAAATACCAACAGCATTTTTCATAGAACAAGAGCAAATAATCCTAAAGTCTATATGGAACCACAAATGACCCCTGAGTAGCCACAGCAACTTGAAGAAGAAGAATGAAATTGGAAGTATCACAATTGCAGATTTCAAGATATAATTCAAAGCTGTAGCAATCAAAAGAATATGGTACTGGTACAAAAAAAAATAGATACACAGATCAATGGATGGAAGGGAGAGTTCAGAAGTAAACTTGTGATTATATGGTGAATAAATCTATAACAAAGGAGGCAAAAATATTCAATGGGGAAAAGACAGTCTCTTGAACAAGTGGTATTAGGAAAACTGCAAACATGCAAAGGAATAAAAAGAATCAAACTGAATCACTTTCCTACATTATATACAAAAATAAACTCAAAATGGATTAAAAAACCTAAATATGAGATCTTGTAGTATAAATATCCTAAAAGAGTGCACAGGCAGTAATTTCTTTAACATTAGCCACAGAAACATTACTCTAGATATGTCTCCTGAGGCGAGAAAACAAAAGCAAAATTAAAATTATTGGGATTACATCAAAATTAAAAGCTCCTACACAGCAAAGGATAGAATCAACAAAACAAAAAGATAATCTACTGGATTGGAGAAGATACTTGCAGGTGATACATCCAATAAGGGGTTAGTATCCAAAGTATAGAAGGAATTCATACAATTCATTATTACAAAAAAAAAACCTTGCTAAATATCCAATTAAAAATGGGCAGATGACATGAAGAGACATTTCTCCAAAGAAGATATATAGGTGGCCAACAGACACATGAAAAATGCTAAATATCACTAAGCATGAGGGACATGCAAATCAAAATCACAATGAGATATCACCTCACACCTGTCAGAATGGTTCAAATGTAAAACATAAGAAACAATTATTGCTTAGGACTGGAGAAAGAGGAACCCCATGTACTCTTGGTGGGAATGCACACTGGTAGTGCCACTGTGGAAAACAGTCTGGAAATTCCTCAGAAAAGTAAAAATAGAATTACCACATGATCCAGTAATTCCTCTACTGGGTATTCACCCAAAAACATTACTATGAATAGACATGCACCCAAATGTTGACTGTAGCATTATTTACAATAACCAAACTATGGAAACAAACCAAATGTCCAAAAATAGATGAATGGATAAAGAAGTGGTATATACAATGGTATATTATTCAGCCATTAATAAGAATGAAATCTTGCCAATTGCAACAACGTAGATTGATACACAGGGAAGAAAGTGAAGTAGGTCAGTCAGAAAAAGATAAATACTGTATTTCACTTACATGTGGAATTTAAGAAACAAAACAAACAAAAAACATCCTCTTAAACATAGAGAACAAACTGGTGGTTACCTGGGGAAGGTGGTTAGAGGACGGGTGAAATAATTGAAGAGTTAAGATTAAGAGTACACTTATGGTGATGAGTACTGAATATAGAATTATTGAATTGATGTACACATGAAACTAATATATCACTGCACATTTATTATACTAGAATTAAAAACTAATTTAATAAAATATTATTGCTATATCCAAACTCTACAAGAGTCCATCCATAATGATTTTAAAGACAATACATGCCTACATATTGATGTATTTAACTTAAACATTAATTTACCAGTAAATATCTACTGCTAACTTCTTGTTAATATCCAGCATTGTTTTAGGCACCTGTAACATAACAGTAAACAAAGTGAGCAAACTCCCTGGCCACATGGTGCTTTCATTCCAGTGAGAGAAAGCAAGCAGTCAAAATAGATTAAAAATTGTATCATAGTTTTAAAGATAATTATTATCATGGAGAAAAATAAATGGGTGAGTGGTAAGGCTTTTGAGAGGCTTGCAATTAAATCAAGTGGCCAAGACAAGTACTTCGGAGCAGACACTTGAAAGAACCTGAGAGAATTCAAACAGCAAGTCATGTTGATAATTGGGAGCTGGTGGTGGGGGGAGGCGGATACTCCAGGCAGTGGAAGAAGCAAGTGTGAGCTCCCAAAGCAAAAATATGCTAGGCAAGTTCTTGTAAAAGTGAGGAGGCTAAGATATCTGGAGCAGAATGAAAAATGAGTGAACATTAGAAAATGAACTGAGAGAGACGACAGAAGCCATAAACATATGTGGTTAGATTTTTGGACATTTTTTGACAGTAGAGATGGGTTTTGTTTTTTATTTTTATTTTTTTAAGACATAGAGCACATACTCCCTGAGGGCACAAGTGAGAGGGATAGAGGGAGAGGGAGAGAGAATCTCAAGCAGACTCCCTGCTGAGTGGAGCCTGATGCAGGGCTCGATCCCAGGACCTTGAGATCATAACCTGAAGTGAAAGCAAGCGTCAGACACCCAACTGACTGCACCACCCAGGCACCCTGAGCTGATAAGTTTAAAAGAAAGAGTAGAGGGTCACCTGGGTGGCTCAGGGGTTGAGCATGTGCCTTTGGCCCAGGTCATGATCCTGGGGTCCTGGGATTGAATTCTGCATCAGGCTTCCACAGGGAGCCTGCTTCTCCCTCTGCTTGTGTCTCTGCCTCTCTGTGTGTCTCTCATGAACAAATAAATAAAATCTAAAAGAAAAGAAAAGCAAAAAGAAAAAAAGAAAAGAGAATCCATGGTGTTTGCCCTATATGCTGAAAGATGGACTTGACATTAATTGATGTGGAAAAAACTACATGTGGACTAGATTTGAGGGGTGGATTTTCTGGTAGATCAAATGTAGAAGGGGTGAACCAGCAAAGAATATGAAATTCAGTGGATGATTGCAAAACTAAAGAGGATCTAAATCTGTAGTGAATTTTGTCACATGCACTCCAGTGGTTACAATAAACAGGGTAAAAAATCATCAAAGTAGTATTTTCTTTTTCTTTTTTTTTTAAGATTTTATTTATTTGTTCATGACAGACACACATGGGGGGGGGGGGCGGGTTGCGGCGGGCAGAGACACAGGCAGAGGGAGAAGCAGGCTCCATGCAGGGAGCCCGATGTGGGACTGGATCCTGGGTCACCAGGATCACACCCCGGGCTGAAGGCAGTGCTAAACCACTGAGCCACCCGGGCTGCCCAAAGTAGTATTTTCAAATTATTTACATTTACCATTGAACTATTCAATACACCAGAAGATTGTATAATATGAAATCATCTATATAAATCAAACTTTGTTATTAATACACATCATAAAACACCCATATATTCCCTTGCAGTCAGGGTAGAAGCCCACATTATCTTAGTATCTAATTCAATGTTTGTGATGATTCACTAGACCCTGGATGTACAGATGCCTGTGTTTCTCAAACTCATAGATTGGATAATTTAATAATTTGAAAGTAAGTTTCAGACATGATCATTCTTGACTCTAAGCAACTTCAGAATGGATTTCCTTAGAATAAGGACAGTCTTCTATTTAACCATAAAATCATTATCATAACCAAGACATGTAACCATAACATAGAAATTATCCAATACACACTCTATATTCAAATCAGTTGCCCTAAATTATTTACTTGTTCATTGCTTCAATTCAGGCTATAGTCATGAAACCCTCTTTATTTTTGGACTTTAATTTGAATAGCAATTCTGCCATTTAATGGCACTGAAATTTTTGTAGAGCCCAGAAAACTTGTTTTGTAGCATGCCTTTGAACTTGTCTGTTACCTCATAATTCTTCCTAAGCTTGTATTCTGGCAAAAAGACTACATAGGTAAAATACTTCCCACAGCTAGTTTGTCCCATTAATGATGACAGTAAATGCCGATAACAAATGTTAAAGATGGCACCTATCAGATTATATAATTTCAAACGTACCTTTTCTTATTTTTTAAAGTTTTTATTTATTTATTCATGAGAAACAGCGAGAGAGAGAGAGAGAGAGACAGAGAGAGGCAGAGACACAGGCAGAGGGAGAAGCAGGCTCCATGCAGGGAGCCTGATGTGGAACTCGATCCTGGGTCTCCAGGATCAGGCCCTGGGCTGAAGGCAACGTAAACCACTGAGCCACCCGGGGGTCCCTCAAAAGTACCTTTTCCCTTCATATTTAAAACCTTTTGGATTGGCACTTTCATGGATGTGTGAACATTTTCTTACCAAATAACTGTTCATCCAATGCTCCTAGCAAACATTCGATAATGTGAATCATATTTTAGGTTGGTAGTTGCACAAAGTGATTTTTTAAATCTGTCATTCAATTTGTACTTATTAACTGGTATTTCTCTCCTTTCTCCTTGACTATATTATCACTGTACACCTCTGTGTTATAATCCATTAATATCATAATATTATTCTTTTTTTCGTGCTCAATTTGTCAGAAAGTTGAGCATTGGGAGTCCCTTCTAACTGGCTCCTGCTCTCTCAACATCTCTCCAACAATTGCAAATTGCATCTCCCAGATTCATCTTGACATAAAAGAAGCTATTCTCCAATGGGCCCAGAATCCTTGTAAAAGGGATTCGGCTTAAAAATCAAGATCTAAATTTATTTATTACATCTTGTAGAGTAAGCAAAACTGAGATTCATGCCTTGTGATGCCCTCCCAGTAGGGCTCTGTGAATAGAGCTAAGAAATTGAGTTCTAAGAAATTATAGGTTCATATTTATATCTCAGTATCAAATCATACATCATATGATTCTTCCTCAGTGCTCCACCTTTGAATCTTCCTTCTCCCATAGCAAAATATCACTAGATTCACTTATTCACTCTGCCTTAAAATAAGCTTTGGATATTTGAAATAACTCATGGGTTATTTAGAAAAGAGATATTTAATTTCTGAATATTTGATGATTTTTTTCAGATATCATTTTGCTATCTCAAGGACTGTAACCTTAACCAGCCTCTTGTTCAGTTTCCAAAAACAGGTGTTTTGTATTTTCCCAAAGCAATTTTTAGGGTAAGAGGTACCAGTTAACACAATCATAAGTATTTTTTATATGAATATTTTGAGTTAATATTTTAAATATTTTTTGAATATGTAAACATTTACATATTTCAAAATTCAAAGCTATAAATGTAACTCAGGCAAGAATCACTGTGATCTCTACTTAATCTTTTTCCTAATTATCCCCCATGGGTTACATTTCTTATGAGTTTTTCATTTATCATTAGTGCCTGTTTTATTTTTTAAAAATATCAGCAAGTTATGCAGTTAAAAAAAATGAAGTCTTTTCTACACAGACTTCACATACTTTTATACTTTATATAAAATATTTGCATTTGTTCTGTTTAGTTACCAATGCATTGAGGTATTTTTCATTTCATCATTCTCTGTATCTCACTCTCTTTACATTTGCATAATATTCCATTGCTGGTATGTGCCATAATTTATTCAACTATAGCTTCTAATATTTTGCTTGTACAAATAATGCTCTGTATGTCATTTTGTATTTTGGAGAAGTATCTTCAAGAACACTTCTCTGTTCTTGAATGCAAAACCTGTTTTATTTTTTACCTAATTCCTATCTATAGAGGTTATATTATTTTGTCATCCTACCAAGGAAGTATGTCACTACCTATGTACTCATAGTTACTTATGGATTTTTCTTCATATTTTATGGGAAAATAATTTATTTTTTTATTTAAAATATCTTTAAACTTTAATTTACAAAATTTTAAATAAAAATTTAAATATAATTTTATTTATTTATTTTTATATATTTTTAGATTTTATTTATTTATTCATAGAGACAGAGAGAGCGAGACACAGGCAGAGGGAGAAGCAGGCTCCATGCAGGGAGCCTGATGCGGGACTCGATCCCCGCTCTCCAGGATCACGCCCTGGACTGAAGGCTGCGCTAAGCCACTGAGCCTCCCAGGCTGCCCAGAATTTTTGTTATTTAAAATAATAAAATATCACTTCCAAAACTAATTTAAAAGGATGAGCAAATAAGAGTAGCCAGGAAATCAGCGAAAAAGAAGTGATGAAGTAAAGCACTATTGAGTATTAGACCATAGGCATCTTCTGTTATTTAAAAAGTTTGGTTTTGTCACATGAATAGACAAAGAGGTCTCTGTATAAGAAGTGACCCTTAAAGAGTAAGATATATATATCTTAACAACGTTAAGAGCTTTACAACGCTACTCCTTGAAGTACACCAGAGCTAAACTGTTTTCTTTTTCTTTTCTTTTTTTTTAAACTGTTTTCATGTGTACAAGAATGTTCGAAGCAATGTTACATGAAACAGCCAAAATTGAGAAACATCCAAAATATACATTACAAAAAAAATATATATATACATTACAATATTCACAATTTATGCAATTTTATGCAGGACAGAAAATGAATGAGCATAGATTCATACATGGAATAACATGGATGAATCTTGGGAATAATTCAAACAATGTTGAATGAAAAAAAAATCTAAACTCAAAAGTCTATGATAGCATGATACCATTTTTAGAAAACTGAAAACAAGCAAAATAAAATTGTGAATGTTTTAAGTTTTGTGATGCTTAATGAACTTTTTTTGTTTGTTTGTTACCATAGCTGGGAAATAGTACATACAAAACTCAGAAGACTGGTTGCCTTAAGGAGAGGCAAGGCATTCTGAAGAAAATCAATAGTTTCATTGACACAGATAATGATTGAATTATTAAATTCAAAGATAATTTTTCTAGTAGGTTTCTTTATGATGATTCATAATTTTTACATATAATATGTAATAGAAACTGCTAGTGCTTTGCCCATCTCTCTTCAGATCCCACTCACTGTTAACGTTTCTCTTTAGGCTCTTCTATCTTATTGATTACAAAAGCTCTTTATGCTGCCTTTAGATGATTGCCATCTAGTAGGATCACTTCAGCTCTATACACCGAGAACCAGCAGTAACTGCAAGTTCATTGCCCCCTGCGGTGGCCCTTACCTAATGAAGAGGAATCAATGAATAGAGAAATAGTTCTATTGGATATTTCTTCCCTATCTCCTTTGCTAGTTGTCTTTTATATTCCTGCCCTCCAATATAGGAATAGATTAGGTTCTCGGTCTTTGATCTTCTTTCCTTTGTTATCTTTATTATATCTACACACTTCCATGAATACATACTCTCTCATGGTCATATGATCATGATTCTCAAAATTGTACCTTTTGCTTAAAATTCTGTATCAAACTTCAGAATTATACATCTGACTGCCTAATTAACATCTCCTCTTGGATGTTTAATAGGCCCTTCAAGTTCAAAAATACTCCTCATAAACTTATTTTCTTACAAAGTCCCTATTTCAGTATATTCTTCCAACTTCTTGGGCCAAACCATCAGAAAGTTGACATTTCTCTTGCAGGAAAAGGTTAACTCACTCAAGGAGGGTTGTGAAAATCCTACCCATTCCAAAGAAATGCTTTTCCTCATGACTGGCCCTTCTGGGAGATGAGTTCTGAGCTCTTACAATATTCTACTTGGTAAGACTGTTTCTGTATGCTTGAGACTTTGGGCCACTGCTGTACCAGTCTGACCAGGTAAGTCTGTGCTAACAATGTAATTTATGATATATTAGAGTTCTGTAGAGAGATAGACTCATGAGATATATAAAGATATATATGGGGAGACTTATTCTAGGAATTTACTCACTCAGTTAAGGTGGCTGAGAAGTCCAATGATCTGCAATTGGCAAGCCAGAGAACCGGGAAAGCCAGTGGTATGATTTAGTCCAAGGAACTGAGAACTGAGAACCAGGAGACTAATGCTGTATGTCCCAGTCTGAGTCCAAAAGCCTAAGAACAAAGAACACTGATGTTTGAAGGCAGGAGAAGATAAATAGCTCAGCTCAAGCAGAGAGAGTAAATATTCCTTCTTCCCCCCTTTTTGTTCTATTCAGGCCCTCAACAGATTAGATGATGTGCACTGGCATTGGTGAAGGTAATCTTCTTTACAAATGCTAACCTTTTCCAGAGGCAATCTCATAGAAACATCCAGAAATGTTCACAAGGGATATGCACCATGGATTGAAAGACTCAGTATTATAAAACCATCAATTCTTCTCAAATTCCTCTATATGGTAAATGCAATCTCAATTAAAATAAGAGACCAACGACTAAGATGATCTTGAAGACTGGAAGATTATCATGTAATTAAGTTATTACAAAGCTACAGAAGGGCAGGCATGGAAAAATCGACCAATGAACTAGATCATCAACAAAGAGACTCACATGTATATGGATACAACTAAAGAGAAATGATTGTCAACTAAATAAATGCTAATTGGATATCCATATAAATAAAATGTATCTTTGCCTATATCTCATACTGTACACAGAAATTGATTCCAGGTGAATTATGACCTAAATGTGAGAGACAAAACAATGGATCTTCTACAAGGCATCATAGGCAAAAGTTTTTTTTTTTCCTAAGAATTTATTTATTTATTCATGAGAGACACAGAGACAGAAAGGCAGAGACATAAGCAGAGGGAGAAGCAGGCTCCCTCCAGAGAGCTGGGCATGGGATTTGATCCCAGAAACGAAGGAAGGAATAACTGAATGAGAGAGATATATCCAGTATCCTTATCTTTCATTAGCATATTTCTATTACTGGATTAGTGACATAAATCTTTGTAATGGCCCAAGTAATGAAAGTATGGCAGCTTTAGAGGTGCCTGGGTGGCTCAGACGATTAAACGCCTGCCTTGGGCTGTCATGATCCTAGGCTCCTGGGATGGAGCCCTGTGTGTTTTGACCTACTGCTCAGTGGGGAGCCTGCTTCTCCCTCTCCCTCTATCTGCTGCTCCCTGTGCTTGAGCACTATCAAATATATATATTTCAAATATATATATATTTCAAAAAGCAGGACAGCTTCTGCCAAGATTATATTTCTTGAAATTGTTTTTTGGTGGAACACTAGTTTTACAAATGGTAAACAACAAAACACAAAACACAAACAAACAAAAAACAGGCTTCACAATTATATATGGAAACTCTACTTACCATACCTCCAAACTGAAAAAAAAAACCACTGTACTTTAGCATATCACAATAGTTTTAGAAACATATTAAAATATAAAACCATATACAAGCATATAAAACTGTAAAGTATAAAATGTTGCAGACTGAGTTGTAGAAGTTAAAACGACTCCCATTATAACTTTCCAGGTAGTTCCCAAGTTGCTTTGACCCTGGAACCCTTTTTACTTTGTGACTATTAACGTTAAGAGAAAGTCAGCGCCTCCCCCCCCTCCCCCATATACTTGGAAAATTAGAAAAACACAGATAAATACGTCTTGCTGTTAATAGTTCTGTCGAGGCAATGCAGAATAAAGATCAAAGATACAGGTAAGAAGTAGTCAGTCATGTGACAAGAAGTCCAGAGGACCCCTCCTCTTGTCCTTTTCTTTTGAGGTTTTGGGTAAGAGTCACATGGCTTTAAGAGGGGGGAAATGTGTTAAGGCACCAAAGAATGAAAAAAATAAATACAATGAAACACAGTGTCAAGATGCCCACAGAACCAATTCTAAAACTCCTGTTCCTCTCAAAGACTGTAAGAGTCTAAATCCAAAATGAAAGTGAACTGAGGCTCATTCCGTTGGGACAACACCAAGAGCTTAGTATCATCTCCTGCCGTCCTTGCCTAACGCAGAGAGAAGGCAGATTTTCTTTATGACCATAATAAAACATAAAAGGAAGGATGAAAAGGAGTGGGAGAATCACTAGTGATTATCCTCATAGCTGAGTATTTGTTGTGTGGCTGAAAGGGCATTTGGTGGGCTGATAAATGACTCCTACATTTCCCCTCTTCTCATTATGTGACTTTGAAATTGCTCCCACATTTCACAAGTGTTCCCCATATATTTTCAAGTCCAATATTGCCTTTTCTGAGATGGGACTCCGATTATATTCAGGATCCATACTTTCCTAGAAGATTAAGCATTCTTAATAGCAAGTTTTGCTACCAGAAAAAAAAAAAAAACTTTTTAACTCAGCATTACACAAACAAGTCATATCTAATTCTCTGAAGTGAAAGTGCCATAAAAGATATATACATATACATTCTTTCAGCTAAATTGGTGCCATAAAGCTGTTTGCAAATATGAGTAATGCTTTTCTGGGTGATGTTAAGAGCTATACGATACAGTTCAGAGACATTTTGGTTTCTTCTACCTTTGCAGAATAAGGTATTAAAAGAAATCATTACTATATATTATTGAAGATAAAATTGTTGGGTTGTGGCATTTTTAATATGGTGAACCTAGGCCAAATACTGAAGCCAGCATTTATTTTATTGCTTTTGACATCTCACGTTTAAAGGCTCTCAGAAATGAAAAGTTCCAGCAAAGGCCATATTGGAGTTTACTCATATAATCTCTATAAAGTAAAATCCCAATAAAAATTTATGTCACCTTTGTAATGAGAAGACAGGAAATGGAATCACACTTGGAGACATTTTTTAAATGGTCAATCAGGTATCATTTAAATGTTGCATGATTATCTTTACACAAGTAGAGATTATTGGATGTGTTTTCAAGAGAAATTTCCCATTGATGCCTTTTTATTCTACAGAGAACTAACTGGAGATTATTACAACATTCCACACTACACTGACTGTAGTAAAACAATCCAATAATATAGTTACAATGTTATCTGGGGTCTATAAAAATATATTAATTCTCCCCTTATCTTCCTATGATTCAATAGTTCTTAAAGATCTCTGCATGTTAGAATACATATGAGATAAGGAAAACCGGTATGTTATTAAAATTCTATGGAGAATTGCTGCTGTAATCCTATGAAATGCTGGGTGGGTATTATGTTGAATCGTATTGAAAGTTAAGTTTGGAGACAAAAACAAACTTTTGTTTTGACTTCTCTCATAATTTGTGTAACTACATGTGTAAATAAACCTCTTCAGTTCATCAAAAGTAAAAATTATGTGCTGGTCACTTGTATGTAAAGTTAAAAATTTTCACCAAACAGGGATCCCTGGGTGTTGCAGTGGTTTGGCGTCTGCCTTTGGCCCAGGGCGCGATCCTGGAGACCCTGGATCGAATCCCACGTCGGGCTCCCGGTGCATGGAGCCTGCTTCTCCCTCTGCCTGTGTCTCTGCCTCTCTCTCTCTCTCTCTGTGTGACTATCATAAAATAAATAAATAAATTAATTAATTAATTAATAAATTAATTAATTAAAAAAATTTTTTTTCACCAAACAACTTTGGGAAAATATTCATATGTGTGTATATTTGATATACTAAAAGTTTAATTATATGTATAAATATTTATATGCTATGCAAATAAATGCTAATAAATCTCAACATCTTTCCACTAAAATTTTAGAAAAAAACAAAACAAAACAAAACAAAACTCTTCCACAATTTGCCTTCAGTCAAACTTACTGCACATTTATTTATCAAACAGGTAACTTTTTGACCAGTAAGGAAAGTTTCTTCCACATACCCGTACAATAATATCAGTGTCTTCCTCAGGAACTATGTATGCTCTTTCTGGACAATCATATCTATTATTTTTTTTTCATATCTATTATTTTGACAAAACAATCATGTCTCCAACATTTTCTTTCTTTTTTTTTTGTTTATTTTTTAAAATTTCTCCAACATTTTCTAGCTAACTACGTGTCATGAAATCCAAACACCACTTGCCTAAATTCACTGGACAACCCCTTCTCCACTTTGGTTGTCCTATAAACACATCAAATCCAATTTCTTACAACCAGAATTAGTAAAGCCATCAGTGCTTGGCACAGATGTCAGAGTGTATTCACTGGTCAGACAGCTAATGAACTAGGGAAAGTCATCTTGCTCTGCTTTCTAAGGAGGGGGTGGTAGTAGTGGACCCTTTTTTGATGTCAAGTGACTCATTAGAATAAATTCGTATTAGAAGCATTTGTCTTTAAAGTTATGTTACCAGATCAAGCAAACAGAACACAGGACTCCCAGTTAATTTGTGATATTTGATAAACTAAGAATATATATACATATACACATGTACACACATGCACAATACATATAATTAACATGAGTTTGCCTCACATATTTTAAGTATATTTATAACAAAAATATTTATTCTATGACATTAACAATGACGCAGGCATCTTTTATTTTATGTGGCAGTCCTAAGTCTGGAGACGACTTGCACATACGCTCTTGGGTTTGTCTCTAGATAAAGCAGAAGTGAAGACTGAAGACATCTGTTTTCTTAGTTTGGGCTATACATCATGTTACCTACATTTGGAATCCTTTGAAGAGATTTGTTATACTTTGTAAATCTTTTCTAAGTTTTACTGATTAGCGCTTTATAGTAGTTTGGATAATGGTCACAACATATTTCCCATCTGAAGATTGTGTTTGATTGTTCAAGGGAAATGTATCCTCCTTTCCAAGTATATTCCTCTTTCTAGCCCATCCAGAAACTGAGAAGTGGAAATATCTCCAGCACATTTATCAATTTAACTCCATGACACTGGGCATGGCTGTTTTATAAACAGCAACAAAATAATGTCTTAAAAAGTCTCAGTACGAACCCTCAATTCTTTATACTTTAAATAAAAATGTAATATCCCTAAAATAAATTCAGCATCCATTCTATTTCCTTTTGGTTCTCCATACTTTCTGAATTTGCTCCCATCTCTGTAACTTTCAGCATGCTATTCACTGTGCTTCTGCTTTAGCACAGCTCTCTCACTTGCTCCAATGACATACGTTTCTGTAAAAGGCTCCAAAGTTCTAGCCTCTAATACTCCCCTCATCTCTGAATGCTCACTGCACTTCTAGTATCATCCACCTGCATTCACATTGGAGTCTACATCATCACGGATCTTTAGCTGCTTTCACTGTGGAATCTTACTGTACAAATAGTTTACAGGATCATAGAGGGGGAAGCTAACTTACTACTTATTATACGATACTACACACGGTGCAATGCACACCAATAAATTCTCCATGGAGGAGCTACTTATTCACGTCTTGTAACCTTTTGAAATTAAAAAAAAATAGAATAGGTAGTTAGGAGTTCTATTTTTCTTCAGATTATATTTACAAACATGTAGTAGGTATAAATCAAACGGTAATGAACATGAACCAGGGTGCCCTTGTATCTTTTTTTCAGTGATTTCTGTCATTGTTGCTTAAAGGAAACATAACAACACTGATTTTAGAAATCTTTCTAAATGAAAAAAGTATAAGAAAAAATAAAACATTCATAATTCTACTCTTCCCCTGTACTCCATGTAAAGCAAGCAATTAATTTCCTTTCTCCTCTGAACATGCAATATTAAACCAAAGTTTATGTGAAAGTTTGAATCTGGGCATTTTTTTTCACTTGGGATTATATTGTAAGCATTTTTTTCATTTTATTAAATTATATGCATGAGGCTGAATAATTGTGTAGTGATCTTTAATAAAGATAAATGGCTATTATATATAAGACTTTTGAACATGTAGCCATGACTACAATTTGAATAATTCATTATTAGAATTAGCAATACACAGTCAAAGTCATGCTTTATTTAAATCCTCTGATGCAAATTTACAAATATATTTCCAGAAGGTTTGTGGCAATTGCACTCTCATTAATAGTCCACTTTAACACATTCTGATAAATAACATTTTTGTTCATTGTTTACCAATTTTACATGTGAAACAGCGTATTACTTTTGTTTTATTATATTTTAAGGTAAATGTACATCTGTATGTTTTATTCTTTTTTCAATCTTATTTCAGTGTAGGAGGTCTTTACAAGTGAATCATAGTCTTCGGTTGTCCTTAGTTGCAAATAATTTTCATATTTGACATAAACCTTCAGAGTTTTGAAAGGGGTGAGATAGCATGATGGTTAAGAGACTATGATCCTCCTGTGTACTGATCACTTGCACATATAAATTGACTTCTTTCTGCCCTGTTTTTCCATATGTAGAAAGAAGATAATAGTAATACCTATTTCATGAGAACTATTAAGGATAAATAAGTTGGCATCTTAGAGTTATGTCTGGCTTATTGCAGTTTTTAAAAAATGTTACCTATTATTAGGCACATAATTTAACTGCTTTCACTGAGATATAATACATATATCATATAATTCATTCGAGTGTTCAAAATTGAATGATTTATAGTATATTCACAGGGTTGTTCAACCATTATCACAATCAATTTCAGTCAGTATTAGAATCAATTAGAGTATCTTCATTACTCCAAAAAGAACCCTGCAACTATTTGCCATAATTCCCTGGCCCTATTCAGCCTTTGGCAATCAATAATTTACTTTTCATTTCATTTCTACAGATTTGCCTGTTATGGACGTTTTATTTAAATGGAACTGCAATTGAGTGCCTGCATGGCTCAGTTGGTTTAAGTGTCTGCCTTCAGCTCACGTCATGATCTCAGGGTCCTGGGATCAAGCCCTGAATTGGGCTCCCTGCTCAGTGAGGAGTCTGCTTCTCCTTTCCTTCTGCTACTCCCCCTGCTTGTGTGTTCTCTGTCAAATAAATAAATAAGATCTTTAAAAAAATAAATAAATGGAACTGCAATTGCAACAGTCTGCAATCCTTTGTGTCTGGTTTCTTTCATTTGGAATATATTTTCAAGGGTTATTCATTTTGGGGGTGTATCAGTCCTTAATCACTCTTTATGGTTCAATAATATTCCACCATCTCTTGAGTATATACATAGGAGTGGAATTGCTAAGTCTTATGGTGGCTCTAGGTTTAATCTTTTCGGGAAACTCAAGAGTGCTAACCAGAGTCATGGCACCATTATACAGTCACAGCAGCAATGTCAGAGGGTTCCAACTTCTCTTCATATTTATCAGTCTGTCATTTTTTTCATAGCCATCCTAGCAGCTAAAAAGTAGTATCTGAGTGGTTTTGTATCCCCTTCGTGGCTAATGATGCTGAACGTGTTTTTCATATATTTTCTGTCTACTGTGCATCTTTAGAGAAGTACAGATTCATATCCTTTGCCTATGTTTTAGTAGGGCTACTTGTCTTTTTATTATTAAGAGTTCTTTTTATATTATAGATACAAGTCCCTTATCAAAGACAAAACTTGCAAATCTCTTTTCCCATTCTGGAGGTTGTCAAAGTGCTATTCCTTGTAGCATAAACATTTTCAACTTCCATGATGGCCAATTTGTCTGTTTTTTCTTTTGTTCTTAGTGTTTTGGTGTCATAGCTAAGAAATCATTGCCTAATCCAAGGTCACAAAGATTTAAACTATGTTTTTCTGTAGAAGTTTGGTAATTTCAACTCCTTATACTTAGGTTTTTGATTCACAGAATTTTTGTGTATGGTGTGAGACAGTGGTCTAAATATATTATTTTACATGTGGAGATCCAGTTGTCCCTACGTTGATGGCTGAAAAAATTATTCATTCTCCATCAAACAGTCCTGCTAGCCTTGTCAAAATTTAATTGATTGTAAAGATGAGTTTATTTCTCTACTCAGTCAAATTCTGTTGATCCATATGTTAGCCCTTAAGCAGGCAACAGATTGATCACTGTAGCTTCGTGGTAAGATTTGACATTGTGAAGTATTACTCCTTCATCTTAGTACTTCTTTTATAAAATTGTGCTGCCTGTTCTGGGTTCTCTGATATTCCTCATGAAGTTTAGGAATAGCATATCAATGATCCAAAGAATGCAGCTGGATTTTGATGGGGCTTATGGTGAAACTGTATGTCAATTTGCAGAGTTCTATCTTTGTAAATTTTTTATCATGAAGGGCTATTACATTTTGCACAATTCTTCACTCATGTCCACAGGGATGGTCATGTGATCGTTGTCCTCTTTTCTACCGATATGTTGTATTACATTAGGTCATTTTTGGATGTTGAACCAACCTTGCATTCATGGAATAAATCCCATTTCGTGATAGTGTATGATCCTTGACAAGTGCTAGTAGATTTGGTTTGCTCATATTTGAGTCGGGATTCTATCTAAACTTATAAAATACATTGATCCATAGTTTTATTTTCTTAAGTATTAACTGGTTTGATACCAAGGTAATATTGGTCTCAGAAAATAAGATGGTATGGCGTGCTCTTCTATTTTTTGTAGAATTTGTGAAGAATTGGTCTTAAAGTCTTGTTAAACATTTGTTTAACTTAGTCATCTAGGTCCTGAACATTTCTTTTAGGGCTGATTTTTAATTATTAATTCTTTTTCTTATTATAGGCTGCCATGGTATGAACCATATATAGTCACCTTAAAATTCCTATGTTGAAGTCCTAAGCACCAGCATAACTATATTTGGAGACAGGGAGTAAATGGGGTTCAATGAGGTCATAATGATAGGACTTTAATATAATAGTATGTGTCCTTATAAAAAGAAGTACCAGGGAGCTCTTACTTGGTCTCACTCCATGCATGACAGAGGTCATAAAAGCACATAGCTCAGATGGTGGCAACCTATAAGACAGGAAAAGGTCTCACCAGAAACCAACCATATTGGCACCCTGATCTCAGACTTCCAGACTCACAAACTGTCAGAAAATAAATATTTGTTGTTCAAGTCAACCAGTCTATGGCATTTTGTTATGGCAGCTCAAGCAGACACAGACCTAGTATGATTTTCCCTTTCTTAATTCAGATTTACTAGTTTCTGTCTTATGAATGTTTTCATTTCATCCAAGTAACCTCATTTGTTTGCATATGGCTCATTGCATTCCATTATAACCTCATTTTTTTTAATTGTAATATCAGTAGTGATGTCCCTTCTTTTATTCCTGATTTTAATCATTTAAATCTTCTCTTCCTGGTCAGTCTGTCTAAAGTTTTGTCAATTTTGTTGCTCTTTGAATTTTGGCTTGTTGATTTTTCTCTTCATTTTCTATAGTAAGTTTCATTTATTTCTGCCTTATAATTATTATTTAGTGCCATTTTATTTCTTTGAGTTTACATTTTTTCTCCAAGTCTTAAGATAGAAGGTTCAGTTGCTGATTTGAGAGTCTTTTTTTTTAACATCTCTATATCTCTATAAATTTCCCTGAAAGCCTTGCCTCACCTGCTTACCATACATTTTTGTATATAATGCTTTCATTTTCATTAATCTCAAAGCATTTTTTAGTTATTTTATTTTTTAAAGATTTTATTTATTTATTTATTCATGACAGGCAGAGAGAGAGAGGCAGAGACACAGGCAGAGGGAGAAGCAGGCTCCATGCAGGATCCGGGGACCCCAGCGTCACGCCCTGGGCCGAAGGCAAGCACTAAACCGCTGAGCCACCCAGAGATCCCTCAAATAATTTTTCAAATTTCTCTCATAATTTCTCTTTGTCCTGCTTGCTATCTAATGGTATTCCACATATTTGTGGGTTTCACAAATTGTATTCTGGTGTGAATTTCTAATTTCATTCCATTATGATCAGGAAATTCTATTTTGATCCATCTAAATTTAAATTTGTTCAGGTTTGTTTTATAACCTAGCATATGGTTTATCCTGAAAGTGTTTCATGTGCACTTGAGAAGAATGTTTATTCTGCCTGCATTTGGTAGACTGTACACAGATGTCTGTTGGGTCTCCTATTGCGGAAGTCTTTGATTTCTTTGTTGATATTCTGCTTTTCCTACCCATTATTAAAAGTGCGGTACTGAAGTACCTAAATATTATTGCTGAATTCTCTATTTGTTCCTTCAATTCTGCCAACATTTGCTTTGCATATCCTGAGGCTCTGTTGTTAGGTACATATACATCTCTCTTATATCCTTCGGAAGGACTCATTTTTTCATCATTATGAAATGTTTTTTAATCTTTATTAAAGTTACTTGATTAAAAGTCTATTTTGTCTGATATTAGTATAATACCACAGCTTTCTTCTGATGGTTGTTTACATGATATATTTTCATCTCCCAGACTTTTACTTTTTACCCATCTCTCTGCATCTAAAGTATATCTCTCAAAGACAGTTTGCAGTTGGATCTTGAATGTTTTTATCCATTCGAGCAATCTGACTTGATTTGTGGTTTAATTCGTTTGCATTTAATGTTATTATATGGTTAGGTTTACATTTGTCATTTTTTCTGTTGTAATCTATGTCTTATGTATTTTTCTTTTTTTCTCCTTTCCTGCTCTCCTCTGCATTAAGTGACCATTTTCTAGCACAGTATTTTAATCCCTTTACATATTTTACCATTATATTTTTTGTGATATATTTTTTAGTGGTTGCTCTAGAGCTTATCAGATATAAAAATTGTCAAAAATCTACTCCAAAATTATACTACTTGTAATGAGATTTAGAATTATTACTTCTAATAATTCTAATGCTCTATTCCTTTTTCTACAGGTTGAACTGTTTTTACTTATACTTACAAATATACACATATACATATATGTACATACATAACACAAAGATGTTACTTTATATAATTAATGTCACTTTATATAATTTGTGAATATAATTTGTGACTATTAAAGAAACTGAGAAAGAAAAGAGAGCAAGTATGTTTTAGAGTCTGCTATACTTCCCTTATTTGCAATTTCTGGATCTCTCCATTTGTTTCTATGGATTCCAGTTATATCTGTATTATGTCCTTCAATACAGCTTTTCTCCCACTGTCACCTTTGTGGTGTTCCTTAAAATACACTATAATTCTATATATTATAGGCCTGAGAATATACTTTTAGAGATACTATTTCATACTATTGCTTTTTAAATCAATTAAGAGAAAAAGCATATGCCTTTATGCTATCTTTTATGATTACATAATTATTTTTGCTGTTGATCTTTGTTTTCTTGTATGGACTCAATTTTCCATCTGAGCTCACCTGCTTTCAGCCTGAGGAACATCCATTTCTTTTTTTTTTTTTAATTTTTTTTTTATTGGTGTTCAATTTACCAACATTCAGAATAACCCCCAGTGCCTGTCACCCATTTCTTTTAAGGCAGGTCTGCTAGCTAACAAATCTCTCCATTCTTGTTTATCTTGGAGTGCATTTTGTCTTCATTCTTTAAAGATAGGTTTGCCGAAGATAAGATTCTTTGTTGATAGTTTTTTGTGTTCTTTCAGTACTTTTTCATATGTCATCCCGTTTTCTGGATTCCTTTGTTTCTGCTAAAAGTTAGTTGTTAATCTCATTGGGGTTCCTTAATAATTGAGGAGTCATTTTCTCTTGCTACTTTGAAGATTTACTTCTTGTATCTGGCTTTCAACATTTTTACAATGATATGTCTATTTTTGAATCTTTGTTCATTTATCCTTAGAGTTCTATGAACTTCTGGGATGTACAGATTACTATTTTTTTTTTTAACTTTGGGAAGTCTGTACCCATTTTTTGAGTATTTTTCCCCTTTACCTTTCCCTTCCTCTTCTTGTATTCCATTACACATATATTGGCACACTTAGAAGTCTCCCACATTTCTCTGAGGCTCTGTTCTTTTCACCTGATCCCTCTCCCATTCTTCTGATGTATAATATCCACTGATCTCTCTCAAAGTTTTCTAATTCTTTCTTCTGACAGTTCCTATCTACTGATGAATCCCTTTAGTGAATACTTCATTTTAGTTATTGTACATTTCAATTTCAAAATTTCTACTTAATTCTTTTAAAATAATTTCTCTGTCCTGATATTCTCTTTCTGAGGTTACATTGTCATCATACTCATAGTCTCAGTGTGTCTGTAATCATGATTTCTTTTCTTTCTTTTAATATACTTATCCTGGCTACATTGACATCTTCTGGTATCTGGTCACTCTTATCAACAGTTTTGCTGTCTCTTTCCCAACATATAAATTATTGTTTCTTGTTTCATGTCTCATACTTTTTTTTTGGAAAAGTAACAGTTTAAATAATATATTGTAGTAATTCTTGTTACTTATTTCCTATACACACTCATTACCATCCCACCCTCCCTAAAATTGGTCTTTTCTCCAAAGAGCCCTGTTTTCTCTTACTAGAGAATGGTTTTAGAAACTATTATCTGGGTGATAATTGTGTGCTCATTGCTCCTGGGTTCCTGTAGTTTCTAGACTGTCTTAGCTATCAGAACAAGGAGAGATATATGCATATACCAACCAGTGCATATAGACATTTATAAATAAATCTGTGTAATCATCTGTATCTATATTGTCAAACATGAGTTCTTACTTATTTGTCCAATTCTGATCTATTATCGCATCAATCATTTTATTTATTTATTTAAAGATTTCATGTTTTTATTCATGAGAGACACACAGAGAGAGGCAGAGACTCAGGAGGAGGGAGGAAAAGCAGGCTCCATGCAGAGAGCCTGATGTGGGACTCCCTCTTGAGCCTCTGGGATGACGTCCTGAGCCAAAGGCAGATGCTCAAATGCTGAGCCACCCAGACATCCCTCACATCAATCATTTTAGACTCCTATCCTTGCCTACGTATAAATTTCCACTTCAACAGTGAGAAATCTGGCCCCTACTACTCACTATCCATTATTTAATCGTTGAATTCCAACATACATGTGTAGCAGTATCAGAATTATTAACCTATAACCCCTGTAATAACCTTATCAACTAAAGTACAGTAGGTTTTATGCAGTTCATTCTGCCTTTATTTTCACAGACTCCTTTCATTTTGAAAGTTACTTAGATCAGCACCTTTTCCCCAATTCCTTCAGTGAGATTGTTTCATACATTTCTAACAGTTATATTCTTTTGTCATAGTCTGTATTCATTCCTGAAATCCCCTGACCTCCTAAATAATTTTTTTATTCATATACACTAAGTTTACTCTTTGCTCTATAAAGCTCTATGGGTATTGACAAATGCATTGCCATGTATCCATCATAGAGTATCATACAAAATAGTTTCACCACCTTAAAACTCCCTGTGCTTTATTTATTCACCTCTCCTATATCCAGGCAACTAGTGGTTATTTTACTGTCCTTGTAATTTTCCCTCTTCCAGAATGTCATCTAATTGGAATTGCCCAGTATGTCCAGACCGGCTTATTAACAGTCTGCATTTGAGGTTCTTCATGTCTTTTCAGAGCTTCATAGTTCATTTTTTTTTCCTGAATAATATACTCTTGTATGAATGTGCCACTATTTATTCATTTTCCTATTAAAGAACATCTTGGTTGCTCCAGGTTTGAGAATTATGAATGCAGCTATTATAAAATCACATACAGACTTTTTGTGAACACAAGTTTTCAAGTCAGTTGGGTAAACACCTAAGTGCACAATTATTGCTTTTTATGGTTAAACAAAAAAATTAAAAAAAAAGACAGACTCTCTTCCAAAGTGGCTGTACCATTATACATTCTCACCAGTAATGAATAATAGTTTCTGTTTCACTGCATCATCAGCATATGGTATTATCAGGTTTGTTTTGTTTTTAGAGAATCTATGTAGAGCTATCTCATTACTGCTTTAATTTGCAATTTACTAATAACAAATAACATTGAGTATCTTTGCCTTACTTACCACCTATTTCTCTTGTTTGGTAAGATGTCTATTCAGTTCTTTAGCTCATTTTGTAACTGGGTTGTTTTCTTCTTGTTGAGCTTAAAGTATTCTTTGTATATCTTGGAAATAGGTCTTTCATTATATTATGTGCTTTGTAAATATTTTCTCCTAGATCTGTATCTTACTTTTCATGCTCTTAATAGTGTCTTTTGTAAGCTTTAAATTTTAATCGAGTTTTGTTTATCAGGATCTTTTCCTCTCATGGATCATAATTTTAGTTTTGTAATTAAAATTTTATCAGCAACCCCAAGGTAAATTACATTTTCTCCTTAAATTATTTTGTAGAAATTTTATAATTTTACATTTTACATTCAGGTGTATATTCTGAGCTAATTTTTGTGAAATAGGTAAATTCAGTGTCTAAATGATTGTTTAACATGAATGTCCAAATTTTCCAACATTTTTGAAAGCCTATCCTTTCTCCATTGAATTGCCCGTTTCTTTGTCAAAGTTCACTTGCCTATGTTTATGTAGACCTATTTCTGAGCTCTCTATTCTGTTCCGTTGATCTATGAGTCTATTATCAATACCATGATGTTTTGAATACATGGTGTCTTGATTGTGCAGCTATCCCTCAGTATTGTGTTGTTTACTGTAGGTATTTTTTCCCATGCATACAGACTTTAGAGCCAGTTTGTGAATATTTACAAAATTATCTGCTAGTTTCTATTTTTTTTATTTTTTATTGCTTTGAATCTACAGAACAAGTTGGGAATAAATGTCATGTAAATGATATTGATTTTTTTTCCTTTTTTTAAAAAAGATTTTATTTATTTATTCATGAGAGACACAAAGAAAGAGGCAGTGATATAGGTAGAGGGAGAGGAAGGTTCCCTGTGGGGAGCCTGGTGTGGGACTCAATTTCAGGACCTCAGCACCACGACTGAGCCAAAGGCAGATGCTCAACCACCACTGAGATACCCAGGTGCCCCAATACTGAATTTTTCTATCCATCAACACAGAATTTTCTCTTGGAATATTTGACTTTTTTCAACAAAGTTTTGTAATTTTCTGCATATGTACTGTCAAGACTCATAGGGTTCAGAAATGTTGTTATAATAATAGATATTGTTTATTATAGCAAAAGGACACTCATTAGCTAAGGAAACAAAGGCCTACTGGATTTAATCTCTTGAAAACTAAGAACGAGTTTCCAGGTGTGTTCTCTTAGTGGAGTGACACAACACACTTAAATTTCCCAGCAACAATCTGTCACAACTTGTGCAAAGTATTTTCTTTACCAAGAAAGGTAAGCCAAGTCCAGTGTCCAGTGTTTTATTGGAGGTAAGTCACATATGTATGGGGTATTTGCGCTACTAACTTTAGCTACATAGACACCAACTCCTCACACAAAGTATGTGTTTACAATTTATCATGTTGGTTAGCACAAATTATATGATTGATTTGGTAGCATTTGGTCCAAGGCCTCAGGTATCCTAAAATTAATATTCACAATAAAATACATTTTTAAAATAATGAGAATAAGCTATACTATCAAATACATGTAGCACAGCCCCATACTTCAGTCACAGAAACACACTCTTATCAGGAAAATATTCCAAGACTGCCCAGGATCCAGAAAATCATTAACCCTGAAGATAGTATTTTAATCACAAAGTGCAGAATTTGAGCAACCGAGGCCCATGAGTTATTCCTTTCCTGCATATAGTATAGTAAGGAAACTGGTTTTTGTATATTAACTTTGTATTTGGCCACATTGCTCTAACCTGTTTATTAGGTACAAGAGTATTATTATTATTTTTTTATCCTTTTGGATTTTCTACAGAGACATCTGTGAAAAAAATTTTTTAAAAAAATTCTTCCAAATCTATACTACTTTCATTTCCTCTTCTTATTTGTTTTGTACTAAGTAGGATTTCTGATATAATGTCAAACAGAAGTAGGGAGAGGGAAACTTCTTGCCTTGTTCCCAGTAGTAAGGGCAAAGCATTCAGTTTCTGGTTATTAAGTTTGATTTTAGTTGAACATTTTTTTATAGATGTTTTTATCAAGCTAAGGAAGTTTCTACTTATTCCTAAGTTTCTGAAAGTTTTTAACATGGATGTTGGATTTTGTGAAGAATTCAACGTCTACATCTATTGATATGATCATACAGTTTTTCTTCGTTACTGTCAAATTGATGAACCAACCTTGCACACTGGAATAAATTCCACTTGATTGTAATGTATGATACTTTTCATGTATTTTTGGATATAATTTGATAATATTTGGCAAAAAAATTTTGTCTATGTTAATGATAGATATTGCTTTGCAGTTTTATTTTGTAATGTCTTTATTTGATTTTGGTATTAGGGTCACAGTAGCCTCATAGGATATGTTAGGAAGTGTCTTCTCTGTTTGTATTTTCAGGAAGAGATTGTAGAGAACTAGTGTTATGGATTCTGTAAATGTTTGATAGAATTTACCAGTGAATCCATCTGGGCCTGGTGCCTGCCTGTTTTTTTTATTATTTTTTTCTTTCTTTCTTTCTTTCTTTCTTTCTTTCTTTCTTTCTTTCTTTCTTCTTTCTTCTTTCTTTTCTTTCTTTCTTTCTTCTTTTTCCTTTCTTCTTTCTTTCTTTTTTTCTTCTTTCTTTCTTTTTCCTTTCTTTCTTGTTGTTAATTTTTTATTTAATTTATTTGATAGATATAGGCTTATTATTATTATCTGTTTTTCCTTATGTAAGTTTTGGTAGACTATGTCTTTCAATGAATTATTCCATTTCACCCATGTTATCTAATATATGCACAGTGAGTGGTCTATAATATTCCTTTATTATCCTTGTAATGTCCATGAGATTATAGTGATGGATAACTCATGAACTTTAGTATTTTTAGAGTTTTAACTTTTGTTGTTTCTACTTATTTCTGCACTTATTTTTTTCTTGTTCATTTAATTCAAAATATTTTTACATTTCTCTTTAAATATTTTTTGACTTGTGCTTAAAGATGTCTGTTCACTCTCAAATCTTGAAGATTTCCAGCTATCTTTCTGTTATAGATATGGTTTAATTCCATTTTGATCTTAGAGCATACTTGATAGGATTTCTATTATTTTAAATTTATTAAGGTATGCTTTATGTACCCAAATGTGGCCTATGTTCCTTAATGTCCTTTATGAGCATTTGATGAATGTATACTTCTGGTGGAATATTCTATAAATGTCGGGTAAACCTAGTTGAAGGTTGTTGTGCTGTACATTTCAAATACCTCCTTTTTTTTAAGATTTTAATTATTTATTCATGATAGTCACACAGAGAGAGACAGAGAGGCAGAGACACAGGCAGAAGGAGAAGCAGGCTCCATGCAGGGAGCCTGACGTGGGATTCGATCCTGGGTCTCCAGGATCCGGCCCCCGGCCAATGGCAGGCGCCAAACCCCTGTGCCACCCAGGGATCCCACATTTCAAATACCTCCTTATTGATTTTCTCTCTGTTGGGTTTACCAATTACTGAAATCAATTGTTGAAGTTTCCAGCATTACTAATGATTTTTTAATTACTTCTCACAGTTCTCTCAGGTTTTGCCTCACATATTTTGATTGTTTTTATGTGCACATTTTATGTGCACATATTATGGATGGTCATATCTTTATGGTTATTGACTCTCTTTATCACTTAAGCCCCAATAATTTTCATTGTTCTGAGGTTGGTTCTTTTCTGAAATTGATATAGCAACACCAATTTCCTTTGAGTAACACTGTCTTGGAACATTTTTCTTACTTCTTTATTTTTAACCTATCTGTGTCTTTATAGCTAATGGTGTTTTTTTTTTTATAGGAAATATAGAGTTGAGTCCAATTTTTATAATCATGCTGACAGTGTCTGTTCTTTGATGTATTTAGACCATTTATACTTAAAATAATTATTAAAATAACAATTTCCCTGGGTATAGAATTCTAGGATGATGTTTACTTTTTCTTTCAACACTTCAAGTATTTCCTTATATTATCTTCTTGTTTCTGTGGCTTCTGATGTGAAATATGTTGTAATTTTTATGTTTGTTGCTATGTAACAAGGTGAGTTTTTTTTTAATCTCTTGAATTTCAAGATTTATTCTTTGTGTTCCGTTTTCTGAACCTTATATTCCCATTGTTCGTATGTTCTGCTTTTGTAGCTATTCTAAATATTAAATGTTCCATTTCATTTGTTTCACTATTTTTCTCTTTTTGTTTCTGTCTGAATAGTTTCCATTGACATATCTTCAAGCTCAGTGATTCTTTGCTTAGCTTTGTCCAGTCCAATAATGAGGTCATCAAAAGCCTTCCTCATTTCTACTACAGTGGTTTTGATTTCTAGCATTTTTCTTCTGTTTTGCTTGGTTTGGTTTCTTTCCTAGCATTTCTACTTTTCTGTTTATATTACCCATATCTTCTGGTATATTGTCTATTTGTTACATTGGAGCCCTTAACAAATGGATTGTAGCTATTTTAAATTTCTTATGTTATTATTATGCAACTTGCATCATATTTTAGACTGGTTCTGATGCTCACTTTTTCTCTTAAGAATATGTTTTTCTTGAGTGTTAGCATGTCTTAAAATATTTTTTGAAAGCCAAACTTGATGTATCAAGTAATAGAAACAGGTAAAGAGGTGTAAAGTTTAGTGTGAAGCTTTATGCTGATGTGAATAGAAGCTGAGTTATGTTTCAATGTTTTCTACAGCCATAGATGCCAGAAGCTTCAATTCCTCGTAGAGTACTTATTTCCCCCCTTGACCTTAAGTTTTCCTAAGAAATCCATCTTAAGGGCACCCCGGGGTGCTCAGCGGTTTAGTGCAGCCTTCAGCCCAGGGCTTGATCCTGGAGACCAGGATCAAGTCCCACGTCGGGTTACCTGCATGAAGCCTGCTTCTCCCTTTGCCTGTGTCTCTGCCCTTCTCTCTCTCTCTCTCTCTCTGTCTCTCTGTCTCTCATGAATAAATAAATGAAATGTAAAAAAAAAAAAAGGAAATCCTTCTTAAATAGAGTCTATGACTTGTAACTCAATCATTGTAATTAGTGGTATTATACTATAGCCCTGTTGATGTGGAGGAAAGTTCTGAGAGGGCAAGCATTCTATAATTTTTTAATAGACATGAGTCCCTGGGCTTTGAACTTCAGATTTGTTCCTTAATCTTTTTTTAACTTTCCCTTAGGTAGAGAGAAAGGCTATAGCAGTTGAATTTGGCTAAATGTCATTTCCCCAGAGAGACAAAGCTTGGGAGAAGTCATTTTCACTGGATGGTAGGCCTTTGTTATGTAATTTTCCCTTTTCTATCTGAAACATAAAAGTATTGTTCTTGGAATTTCTTTGTGAAATTAAAGCCAAAGGCATCCTATCATTTGTTTATGAAATTAAAAAAAAAATTCTGTGTTTGTAAAAACTGTTTCATGACTCTAGACAACACGTGTAGTTTTTAGATATTTGTCTTTTTATATTTATAGTTAGGACATCAATACTTAAGACTTTAATACATTTGTGAATTATGTTTTATGGATATTCAGATGAGATCTAGTTATTTAACACTTTTAAATTATTTATCTTCTAACTGCAAAATGCTCACCTATGTCTTATATGAGGATTTTGTTTATTATTGACTTTATTTCTAGTATTTCTACTCTTTTCTGTTGTTTTGTCAATTAAATTCAAACATTTGTTAGTTTCATTATCATAGTTTTGTTCTTCTATATAATAAGGTTAATTTTACCCTACGTATACTCACTGCTATTGTTTTAAATAGTTTTTCTTGGTTCTTCTTGGTTAAATTTATTTGAATTGGATTGGATAAATAAATTTATTATTTCATAAAATATTAAACATATCCTTAATTCAATGAAAGAAAGAAATTATGATTTGAATAGCTATTTGAATAGCAACTTCAGAGAAGTTGACATTTTTAAAAAGGATTTTATTCATCTATTTGAGAGAGACTGAGAGAGAAAGCATGAGATGAGGGAGGGTTACAGGGAGACATGAGTCCCTTCTCAGTGGGAGCCCTACCAGGGCTCAATCCCAGGACTCAGGGATCATGATCTGAGTCAAAGGCAGACGCTTAATGCACCGACCCACCCAAGTGCTCCAGAGAAGTTGATATTTTACTGCCTCCCATACAATTCAAAAAGATGAAAAATAAAATTTCTTGCATAACTTAGATCCCAGAATCCTAAAATGGAGATCACAATGCTCTGCTAATAATAGTAGTGATCAATAATAATAGTAATATTGACCAGTACAATAGCTATGGGGTAAGGGGATTAATAGAAAAGGAACCGGAAAAATGGAAGAAGGATAACAGAGGAAGAAACAATAGAGGAGACAGAATCTATGCTGCCACTGAGACTCTGTCAAAATACAGCTAATTTGGTATTTATTGAGTATCTAAGAAAATTAACACATCTTTATAACTCTTATTATTTACCATATTTATATTAAATCTATTTATAGGGGCACCTGGGTGGCTCAGTCAGTTGGGCATCTGCCTTTGGTTCTGGTGATGATCCCAGGGTCCTGGGGTTGAGACGTGCACCTGGTTCCCTGCTTAGCAGGGAGTCTGCTTTCTCCCTCTCTGCCCTGCTCCTGTTCTCTGTTGCTATTTCTCTCTCAAATAAGTAAAATCTTTAAATATATATATATTTATATATTTATATTTAAAACATTTTATCTGTGGGTATACAATTATTTTTCCCCACCGATATTTACATAGGATTTTCAGATTTGAGTTTACCTTGTACTATGTAATAAGAAATTGTAAGAGGAATGGACATCATTCAGAGATCAGGTGAAATTTGTAGAGAAACTATGACAGATCTATGTTCACAATTAACTAAAATAACCAACTGGTTCTACAGCTATTAAGGAAATTGAATCAACTGTTAAGTATCTTTTCCACAAATAGAGGAGTCTTATTAAAACATTTAAATGACAACAGCACTAACAATACAAATGACAGAAATATAGATAATATTGATAGAAATTCAGGAATAAAGTGTCCTTCTCAACTCTATATATGATGCTAGTGAATCTAATAACAGATTAAATTTGGTTTGGTAATGAAATACAATTACATGGCAATGTCACTTACCACTACAAAAGTTAAAAAAAAAATTAAAATACATAAAAAAGATATTGCTTTGTCTATGTTGGGTCTATTCTATTTGTGAATAGTGGTTCAATATTAGAACATTTATCAGTGTAATTCACCACATTAACAGATTAAAACTAAATAAACATATGATCCTATCAAAAGGCATAAAAAACCAAAATAAAGCCCAAAAAAGCAAAATCAATAAAATCCATCCATTCAGGGGATAAAACAACTCTGAGCAAACAGAACAGGCAGTAATTTCCTGAACTCGATAAAAGGTATCTATAAAAGATCCACATGAAACCTTATGCTCAATAGTAAAATCTTTTGGGCAGTTTTTTAAATAAATACATAAGGACAGAAATAAAATAAGGATGATTGTTATCACTATCTCCTTTCAGCTTCACAATGGAGCTCCTAGTCAAGTCTTAATTTAAGACATTTCTTTCAGAAACAAAGTGTGTGGTGATTAGAAAGGTTTTATGCAGATGATGGTTTACATAGAATTCTATTATAAACCCAGTATTCTACAGAATTCAAAGATTCTATAAGACAAATAATTAGAATTATAAACAGAATTTGGCATTATTGTTACATACTGGATCATTCATTATGTGAAAGTAATCTGCATTTATAGCAACAAAAGATTTGATTTTAACAAACTATGACTTACAACAGCACCAAATATGTAATATATATAACATATACATAAGTGATTTAACTGTAAATAATTTTGTAAAAGGATAATAATAATATCACTTCAAGAAATAGATTAAAATATCATACTTTGGGAACCAAAGTACCTTTATGAATGGAAAGATTAAATATTTACCCTCTATAAATTTCCCTTAAAATTGATCTAGATTTAGTACAATTTTAATGTATTACCTTCAAATAAATAAATAAATAAATAAATAAATAAATAAATAAACCACCATTTTGCACTACATAAATGTCTCCATTTTCTATGGACCTTTATAGGTTGATTCTAAAATTTATATGGAAATGTAAAATTCCAATAACAGTTAAGACCCTCTAAACAAGCTGAGAAATCTTACCCTCTCAGAGATTAAGACTAAAAATATAGTTCAAATTATTAAGATACTATGAAATGTAGTAGAGTTAAATAGGACTAATCGACCTGAACAGAGAGCTCTGAAACAGATTCATGGATTTATCATATTTGATATCTGGAAAAATGTAAATTTATTTATTTATTTATTTATTTTTAAAGATTACTTTTTTAATTTATTCATAGAGAGCGAGAGAGAGAGAGAGAGAGAGGCAGAGACACAGGCAGAGGGAGAAGCAGGCTCCATGCAGGGAGCCTGACCTGGGACTCAATCCCTGGTCTCCAGGATCATGCCCTGGGCTGCAGGAGGTGCTAAGCCGTTGGGCCACGGGGTCAGCCCCGAAAAATCTAAATTTTAAACCATTAAGTGTGTGGCTGCAACACTGGTAATCTACATAGGAAAACATCAAATTGAATCTCTACCTCAAACTCTACTGTCAAACGAATCCCTGATGGTATAAGGACTTAAATACAAAAAATAAAACTTCAAATTTTCATAGAAAATTTAAAAGTATGTCTTCGTATCATCAAATACATAATCACCACAAAGAGGATAAAAACACTACACCTTTGGAAGAGATCATTATTAAGAAAAATAAAAGAACCCCAATGAATTATTAAGAAAAGAACAATCACATAGAAATGCCAGCAAAGAACTTGAATAGGCATTTTGCAGGAGAGGAAATGGTAATAAACGATGTGAAAAAAGTGTCCACGGGAGTAGTAATCAAGGAAATTCAAACTACATCCACACTTATGTCATAACTTCATGCACATCAGATTTGTACACATCCTGCTGATAGAAGTATAAATTACATGTCTTTCAGAGAGCAATTGGGTACTAGTAAAGCTGAACAGATATATACTCTGTGACCAGTAGATCAACTATAAGATGAATACCCTAAAGAACACTTAGTTCATTTCCATCCAGAGGCATATTGAACATTACACACAGTCACATCCTTCAGAAGACCAAAAGATAAAACAATCCAAGTGCCAGTAGCAGCATAATTAGCAACCAGGCAAAGGAATATGATGCAACAGTAAAAGTAAACTATAGTTATATACTTCATGATGCTAAAAGAAAAGTCATCAAAGAATGAATATATAATTCTATTCTTATCTAGGTAACAAATAAGCAAAACTAAAGAAAAAAGTCAGCAAATTAATTTGTATAGAGAATTATTAACACAAAATCAAGATGGTAATTACTCTCAGAGAAAAAAAGACTGGGATAAAATCCAAAAGATGCCTACAGGGGATTTTCAACAATATTGTCAATGTTCTATTTAGCTAGACACAATGCATGTACATGAATTTGTTGATTAGTATTCTTTATACTGCACATATATGTCATATCTATAGGCTAAAATAAAACAATCATAATGGTATTTTAAATGAAGTATGCTTTTTCTTTACAAAGAAAATACAAATATACTTTCTCAAAATGTAAATACTATACCCAATGTTTCCTGCTCAGAATAAATTATTTTTGGAGAGTTTATTGAATTTACCATAAGAAAGATGTCTTGAGCAACTGGGAATAGTTTCTTAAAGGAAGGTAAGTTGATTTTATGATAGGTGACCTTTAAATTTTTGTGCCTTTAGGAGTTTCTGCCCTGATTCTGCTTCAAGAATCTACCAATCTCTATAATTATGATTCCCTTATAAAATCCTTCTGTATTTATTGTTTAATTCTCCTGATAACACCTTTATTTTATGAAGACCCCTGCCTCAAACACAGTAGTTCCCTGAAGGTACTTATTCATTATTGTAGAAATTCCCAAACTGAATTATGAAGCTGCTTTACCCTGAAGAGACAAACCAAACTAGAGGAGAAATCGAATGCACTCTGAAGAGACAAAACGGAGCTAATCACTTTAGATAGATATTCCATTGCTTGCACAGCTGGGCGTAATATGCTCATTTTGTAAATATGCTTTGTTACTTTCTTGGTATTAGTCAGTTTGCTTGAATGGATTAGAAATTTGAAAGCTGCTTTGTCTAATGTCATGGTAAATTTGTATCCTGATACAAGAACGCTCACATCCTGATAAGCACTGATGCCAGCCACCCCCCAGCCTGCCACAGTACCCACCCCTCATGTTGGAAACCAAGGGGAGAGAGAACACACAAAGCACAAAGGCTTAAACTCCAGACTCCTAAGCTTCTGTAGCAGCTTGGAAATAGTATTTTTAAAAATCCACTGAATTGAGTATAATAGTCAAGCTGTTGGCATAGTTTAGAACTCTAAGAGAGGAGAGATTCAGGAAAAATACATCCTTTCTTCTTTTCACAGAGGGTACCTACAAATAACTTCCCCACCATCACTGGCAGTGGTAGCTTCATTAGGTATCCACCCAAAATATCTCCAGAATACAAGATAAGATGATAGAAATAGAGAGTACCACATCACTGATTAAATGGGTAAAGGATGTTTAAAAGGCACTGTAGGTACTCCGAGTTGGATGAGAGCAAAGACCTAGGGGCTGTTTGGAATGCAGGAGTTAGAGACAACTTTTTTTTTAAGGCTTTATTTATTCATTTGAGAGAGAGAGAAAGAAAGAGAGAGAGAGAGAGAATAAACACAAGCAGGGGAGGGGCAGAGAGATTGGGAGGAGCAGACATTGCTGAGCAGGGAACCCAATGAAGGGGTCCATCCCAGGACCCTGGGATCATGACTTGAGCTGAAGGAAGATGCTTAACCAACTGAGCCACCCAGGTGCCCCTTGGAGACCACTCTTAAGAAGCATCGGAATTGCCCTAATGGGTAACAACTGCACTGTAAGAGATCATTTGTGTATGTTTGTGTGTATGTGTGTGTATGATATTTTATCCCTCAAAAGCCCATGATAATATCTACTAGCCCATATCCTCTTCCCGAGCCTTACCACCCCATCAGGTGGTGGAGTCTAAGTCTCCTCCCCTTGAAACTGAGGAGCCATTTGTGACCGCCTCCATCCAGACAGGTTATAGTACCACTGTATGATTTTGGAGATTAGAGCAGAGAAGGCTATACAGATTTCCAACTGCTCTATATTGGGACCGCTCACTTTTGGGACCCAAGCCAGATGAAGCCCAGGCCACATGGGTCTCATGTGAACTAGAACAGAGGCCCCTGCTCTCAGCCCCACCTGAGAGCTTCCAGACTACAGCCAAGGAATACCAGCTGCAGCCATATGAGTTGAGCCAATTTGGAAGCTGAGCCTCCCCCTCAGCTGAAGCTGTCTTGAGCAGAGCTGATGCTCAACAACCTTGCCCAAACTCAAAGTCTGTGAGGAAAATGAATGTTATTATTTTAAAGTACTCAATTTTAGGGTGGTTTGTTATGCAGCAATATCTTAACCAGAACAGAATTCCACAAATCATGGCTGGGTAGGAACTAACAAGTAAGTGAGCTCAGAAAAAGAAAGAAAGAAAAACACTAGATGGGCTTTGAAGGGATTCTACAATCAAAAAGTTTTTTTAAGTTCTTCAAAGAAAAATTGTGTGGGACCACTGGAGAAGGTTATTCCAAGTAAGCTTTGAATTAAAAAGGTAATTGAGAAAATAATTAGATTATTTATGTTTTAATGGAGTTCTTTGGAAGAATCACTATCCTTAGTTCTCCTTTGAAGTAGGGATCACCAGTGCAGATAAAACTCTCTGGATCTTCTTGGCAAAGGAGATGCAATAATTATTGAGACATAATAAAATCCTCTCAAAGTCTGGAGGACTGAAATCGTGGAAGTGCTGAATATAATGCGCAAAGTGCTATTTTTACAAAGGTTTTATTCTATGTGCGTTAGTAATTTAGAAGGTCTGTTTTTAACATGAATGTAAGTCAAAGACGACTCTCTAGTTGAATAAAATGTACTTAAAAGTAGATTTCCGAGTGTCAAGTTTTAATACGGTAGATCACTTACTTATACACACACATGAAGGGAAGGTGAAATAGATTCTGCAGGGGATGTAATCCTTGACTGTTAGGATAGATATAATATCCATAGGTCTTTTTTTTTTTTAAAGATTTTATTTATTTATTCATAGAGACAGAGAGAGAGGCAGAGACACAGGCAGAGGGAGAAGCAGGCATCATACAGAGAGCCCGACATGGGACTCAATCCAGGGTCTCCAGGATCACCACAGGCCTTCTTTTTTAAAAGTATTTAATAATATCCTAGAGCATATGCTTACTTATTTGTTTACTTTAAAGAGATTGTTGGATTCTATGGGCTCCAAGCCACTCTGGTAAGTACAACTCTCTAAAACTTTCTCTGCTTATTTTGACGTATCCCTAAGGACAGCAATTTCTCATAATGGCTCACCCAACTCCCCAGAGGTGAACAAGATACTCAGAGACAAGTTATAAAGATGATGTTGGACAGTTAAGGGATACCTGGAGCTCCTTTCATTCCACTTGATTCAACTCTACAGGTAGTTTAAAATGTATAAGATGTGGAGAAAAAAAGGAAGGTGAGTACATGATATCAAGTAAATCCATTACACAGGCACAAAATCAATGTCTCACCACACACACTTTGATGGTCGGTCGGTCTATCTATCAGATTAGTTTAGTTTTGTACAATAGTGATAATCAAGGAATTATACCACTCTGTCTCTATTTTCCTGGTCATATAATAAGAATACGAATAGTTTTTGTGACACATTCTAGTTCCGTAGCACAGAATGAGTTAAATTGGTTTTCATGGAAACAGGCCCTTAATCTCAAAATAATTAGCATAGAATTTTAGCTAACTGTTCATACATAGGATTTTGGAGGATTCTTTTGAGGTTTCTACATATAGTATCACGTTATATGCAAACAGTGAAAGTTTTACTTCCTCCTTACCAATGCAGATGACTTATATTTATTTTTTGCTGTCTACTGTGGCTACGACATCCAGTGCTATGTTGAATAAAATGTGGTGAGAGTGGACATCCTTGTCTTGTTCCTCATCTTAAGGGGAAAATCTCTCGGCTTTTCACTGTGAGCTCTGAACTATGAACTATGTTAGCTATGGGTTTTTCATACATGGCCTTTATTATGTTGAAGTATGTTTCCTAGTCTAAACCCACTTTGTTGATGGTTTATATTATGAAAGGATATTGTACTTTGTCAAATGCTTTTTCTGTGTCTATTGAAATAATCATATGGTTCTTATCTTTTCTCTTACTGATACGATGTAGCACATTGATTGATTTGGAATTACTAATCCCCCCTTGTAACCCAGGAATAAAACCCACTTGACTGTGGTGAATGATTTTTTTTACTATATTGTTGGATTTTGGTTGCTAGTATTTTGTTGAAAAGTTTTGCATCTTATGTTCATCAGGGATACTGGCCCGTGATTCTCTTTATATGAATTTGGTATCAGAGTAATGCTGGCCTCATAGAATGAATTTGAAAGCTCTCCTTCCTTTTCTATTTTTTGGAGTAGTTTGAGAAGAAGTGGTATTAATTCTTCTTTAAATGTTTGGTAGAATTCTCGAATTTAGCCATCTGGTCCTGGAGTTGTCTACAGATTCAACTTCTTTGCTGGTTATTGCTCTGTTCAATTTTTCTATTTCTTTCCGTTTGAGTTTTGGTAGTTCATAGCTTTCAGGAATTTAACCATTTCTTCTTGGTTGTGCAATTTGTTGGCATACAGTTTATCATAATATTCTCTAATTGTATTTCTGTGGTATTGGTTGGTACTTCTCCTCTCTCATTTGTGAGTTTATTTATTGAAGTCCTTTCTCTTTTTTTCTTGATAAGTCTGGTTAGAGGTTTATCAATTTTATTGATTTTTTTTCAAAGAACTAACTCCTCTGGTTTTATTGATCTGTTCTATTGTTTTTTAGTTTCTATATCATTTATTTCTGCTCTAATCTTAATTATTTTCTTCCTTCTGCTGGTTTCAGGTTTTGTTTGTTGTTCTTTTTCTAGCTTCTTTGGATGTAAGATTAGCTGTTTGAAATTCTTCTTGCTATAAGGTACTATATATACACATTTTAACATGAATTCATATATATACACAAACAATGCATCATACACAATATATGGTACATAGGAAATATATATAAATAAAATATGTATATATTATACATATATTACAAGGTCTATCAATCTATCATCTATCTGTATTTTTCTCATCCTAATGAACAGAATATCTAATAAATCATTACATTTATGGAAAAACAATTCCTCAGTCTTAAAACAAGAATAGAAATCTTGGCACATCTCACTAGTGAAGGGCTATGAGGTATTTTGAAAATGCACATTTGTATATAATTAGTAAACTGCATAGCAGTTAGATATGGGGCATATTATTGAATACATAGAGTAAGATACTTTAAAATGGATGTATTATTTTTATTTACTTATTTTTCAATATCAGAGTGTTTCTACTTTGAAAAGTGTCCACTGGTTTTGTACAGGTTTTGTAAGGAAATATTTTAAATTTTAAATTGAGACTGAGACATATTCACATTACACAATGTATCAACTAGGTATAGAACAAAATTATTAGACATGCAGTCTGCTTAAATTACATTTCCTTTTCTTTTAAAATTCTGGCTAACTGAAGTCAGCACAAGTTCAATTATTTGTGAATGTTGTTTACTTTCAAAAGCAAATGTGCTAAAGACTATTTTATATATTTATGCATTTTTTAAAAAGGTTCAGCTAGCTTATTTATTCATGAAATGTTGAGGGGACCCAGACAAATCCCCAAAGTGATGCTAATTTTTAAATTAAATATACATAAATTAATCCACATAACTCTGGGAGCAAAATAATTCTTAGAAAATGCATGGAATTCATTATGAGCCATTAAAAAAGCATTTAGTAATTACTAGTGGTGAGAACAATTTATAAAATAAACTTGTACTTTTTTTTTCCTGTTTTGTAATGATGAAGCTTACTTAAAGAACCAATTGCTTTTTGTAGTATTTTCTGAAGAGAATAACTTTAAATTATCTGCTCTTAGGAAAAAATACTAAACCTTCAAGATACAGAGCTTTGAATGGAAAATTTTTGACATGAATATCATTAAAGCAGAAGTTACCTTATAATCTCAGTCTTTAGTCACTTAAATAATTAATCCTCTCTCATGACTTGTCTAAAGAATATTGTATGAATGAGCTTAAACATTAATTCACTTGCCTCCATCATGATAGTGTATTTAATGTCTACAATGGGCTATATTCTCTCATAGGTATGTTACTTACATTATCTCAGTTATTCTGATTTACTTTAAACCTATGAACTAAGTTCTGGTGTCTCCATCTTACAGATTAAAAGGTACAGTAATTTGCTCTTCATCAGAGCTGGGCAATAAATGGCCTATCGTCTAGATATGCCCATCATCAAATGCTTTGTAATTGAAGTCCTACTGGAAGCTATGCCCATTCATTTACATCTTGTCTATGGATGCCTTCTCTCTACAGTGGAAGAAGTGAATATTTACAACAGAAACTATATGCACTGCAAGACAAAGATATTTATCTGGTCTTTTATTTAAAAAAAAAAAAAATCCTGGGATCCCTGGGTGGCGCAGCGGTTGGGCGCCTGCCTTTGGCCCAGGGCGCGATCCTGGAGACCCGGGATCGAATCCCACGTCGGGCTCCCGGTGCATGGAGCCTGCTTCTCCCTCTGCCTGTGTCTCTGCCTCTCTCTCTTTCTCTCTCTGTGACTATCATAAATAAATAAAAATTTAAAAAAATAAAAATAAAAATAAAAAAAAAATCCTGATATCAGCTTTTGGTCACCCAGTAAGAACTATCTTTCAAATCTAGGGTCTTTGGATGCTAAAATAGCGCTCCCTTCACTAGATCTTGGGGCATGCCAAAAGAAAATAAATGTTAAGGTGTAAACAATAACTTACTCCTTAAAAAACAAAAAAACAAAAATAAAACACTTTATGACTTATTAAATGAAGGTTTGGGATTTAAATCCTATCTTAGAAATGTATCACTATCATAAATGTAGACCAGGCATGCAAAAATTCATGCTCAGAACACATTATTTAAAACATGGAAATCATAATACCTGACTTCCCTGCACTCAAAGGTCAGGGATGGATGGGCTCGAACACTATTACCTATTATTCTGTAATTCTGATTCCAGGTCAGACCTAAGGGAGGTCTGACTCAACTGGAAATGATCCAAAATAGTTTAAAATGTTGTTTTCAATGTTCAGTGCAGATGAACTGTGCCAATATAGAGAAAATAATAGATATATCACATTGTCATAACCTAGCATGGTTCATTCTGAGCAATTATAAGAATAACCCATTATAATTCAGCGTAAAACAAAAAATGTTTTCAATTTTTTTCCAGCATTCTGTGAGGCCCCCCCGAGGGGGGGGGGCAGAATTAATATTTGCATAGTTATTGATTTAATGTTAGAGTCACTTTTACATATATTACTTCTTTTGAATTACCCACCTACACATACACTACATACAAGCAAGCATAGCCTATTTAATCTAATTAAAATTTAATAAGCAGATATATGATTATGCTAGTTCTAGACATCAAATGCTGATATTCTTGAGGAAAAGGCAGATTATAAAACACTTTTTTTTTTACTATATTACATAAAAAGTTTATAACAGAGTTAATCAAGACACTATGACAGGAAGTATGTCAGTGTAGAGCCAAAGTTTCTCAAAATCAGTGTGTAAGCACCACTGACATTTTGGGATGAGTAATTCTTTCTCATTCTCTTTTGTTCATTTTAGGGTGATCAGCAGCATTCCTGGCCACTACTCACTAAGTGCCAAGTAGTAGCCCTATCTATGTTCCCTAACTGTGACAAGCAAAAATATCTCCAGACATGATCAAATGTCACACAGTGGGGTAAAATCATCCCTTGTTCAGTAGCACAGTGTAACAGAATAGAATGTGTACAGTCAAAAATGAATCTAAGACATGAAATTAAACAGTTATATTAGTCATTGGGAAATGAGGAGAAGAGGGAATGATATAAGGGTTTCTTCTAGAGGCTGACTGCATAAGACTTGATGCAGTAGAAGTGGACTGTAAAGCATTTTCAAATTCTAGTGGGAAGGTGTATCATTAGGGGTGTCTGTCATGAAGTCTACCTTAGAACAGTTCTGATTCATTTGGTATATGAAGGTGCCCAGGAATATAGGTTTCAACAAATAATGGAGAAATAATGGATGTAAACAGTGGAGCTCTAAGCAGACAGGGTTAGCATTAATGAGAGAGTAACTGAGTTTGCAGCTAAACATAGCTAGAATGATTGATGAAGAAATCATACACCCACTTTGGGTATATCCAGAGCCAATGGCTTACAAAAATGTTTCTAGAAGTTTGTAACATTATGCCATCATTACATTACAGCCAAAAATTCTCCGACCTGGGTTACTATGTTGGCTTTAACAATTCCAGGAAAATAAATACATATATATAAAACCTACAATTGTCAAAAATGATTAGGTATCCTAAAAATATTCTACTACATATGGCATGAGATCACTTGGGGAAATGTTTTATGTTCATGATTTGTAGAGTTCTTGTTTCTAAATGGCAAGGAAAAGGAGTGTGTTCTCCATATCTGCTGGAGGGAGAGAGTGGTACTCTATCAGGTCTTTGTCATCTGTGCTTACCAAGTTGGAAGCCCCAGTAGGCATTAGCTCCTTGGAAGAAAGATTCCTGTCCGACCACAATGCCTACCAGTACTTTCTATGGTTTACTGTGCATGGCTCATGTTCAAGAGCCCTGTGGTTGATGTTAATGAAATGAGATTACTTGGGAGAAACGTGAGAATTATAAAAATAATCTTAGAAATCTAATATTCTGTTCTTGTGACCTTAATTCTTGGTAAGATTTCACTAAGCCATGTATAATATTAGGCCATTTAGTATTTATTTGTGCTAAACATAATTTTTACATATTTCATATTTTATGAACTTACATGAAATACTTTTTAAGTTTATATATTTATTTCTGCTAAAAATAACTCTTTGGGTCGATTTACTCCCCCCAAATTGACAAGAGTTTTAGGAAAGACCCAAACAGAAACATTTTTACAGATTTTGCTCAAAACTCATTAGTATTGCTGAACTTAAGAAGCAAGGGTAGAGTGGGTGGCACATCCACCAGTCATGCATTTCCATTTTGCTGAAGAAAAATCACTGATCACATTATGCATCTTTTGTATTGTCTGTAATTTTCTTTAAAAGTCTTCCATATCAATGGCATGCCATCTGTCTTTACATTATAACCTAGGAGAATTGAGTCAAAGTCTGTACTCCAATTGGATAGGAAGCAATGGTATTTTCATTAGCATGCTGGATTTTAGGAACTTTGTTTTTATTCTTGAAATTCTGTGATATTTAAGATGGGGTTTGGGTAGAAATATTGCAGAGGCATTACTACCCTGGTCTGAACAGAGAATAAGAAAGAATATAATAAGTGATTCATTGTATCTCTTTGAAATGGAGGCCTATATTATAATACTCTTTCTGTAGCCTGTGTGTAGCTTCTTATAGAAAGATTTTGTCTCATGTCTTGTATCAGAAAGTTAGGTGAATTCCAAAACACCTAACTTCATTTTGCTTTCCTTTCTTTGGCCTGCAGTTAATAAATGTATGTACTGATGGGAGGAGAATCAGTCTGAAACTTCTTTCTTTGAACCACAATACCTTATAGCAAAAATGTCAGTAAGGAGAAGGCACGCCATATTTTACAGATTCTAAAATGCACCTTTTAAAAATAATATAGCATTTCCAAAGTTGGGACATATTTTACAATCTGTTGGCTAGATGACACTCAGGATATATTTGCTATTATCAATGCATTCAGGAAAATTAAAAAAAAAAAAAAGCACTACCTTTCCAGCTTGAAGAATAAGCATTAGCCTAAAAATCAGGGATAAAGGGATAGACTCATTTAAAAAATGTTGCACCAATAACCTTAATGGCATGGAGCATAATAGTATGTGGGGATGAAAACAAAACAATGATGCTGATGCTTCCGATGGGGGAACAGAGGACTAACTGAGGACAAAGCACAAGCCCAGGGTGGCACACTGGCAAGTCTTTGAAACAGGAAGAAGGACATTCCTCTATGGATTCAAATGCCTTGATGTTAATACTTCACGAAGGGCAGAAGGCCATCTTTGCTCGACCCTCAGGATCCTCTAAGTCTACTTTAATGTATAAAAATTCCTTTAGAAATTTCCTTTATCTCTACCCCCCAAGATACATGTTGGCAATCATTTTCCAAGCACATGGCCCACTGATATACAACTGAATGGTCTCATGATTCAGTTTTTATTACACGGTAGTAAGTGACTTTTTCCCAACAATGGTTAGCCTCCTCAAGATGCCAGAAACCTTGCTTCCAAATTCCCTAAGAGAGTATGCTATCCTCAAACCCTTCCCAAGTCCCAGGTATATAATCAGCCACCCCTCACAGGCCCGGGGGCAGCAGCTCCTTCCTGTCCATTGGTCCAGTCCCCGTGCTTTGATAAAACCACCATTTTGCACCAAAGACATCTCAGGAATTCTTTCTTGGTCATTGGCTCCGGACCTCACCTATATTTCAAAACTTCATCACTTCCGAGTCCCAAGCTGATTGAAAGGGTTGAATTTTCAATGTGATATTTCATAAACCCCGTAATTAATGCATTTTCTTGTTTTCCATTTAATATATGCAAAAGAATATCCTCCTCCTCATCATCATCATCACAATAATCATCCTATGTCTAAATTAAGTAGATTGACTCAGTACACCCTCAAAAAATTAAGTGGTAAGATTTGTTTCACAATTTGGCTACAGCAGATTTTTTTTTTAGTTTTACAAATAAAATAACAACAAAATATTGCAAAATATTTATTTTACAATGAATGCCATCTTAGAATTGATGATATATGGTCATCTTAAACGGAGGACATGCTTTAGTTTATTTGTTACCCAAACCTTGGTGAAGAAGAACATGGCACTTCCTTTCCGAGAAGTAGCCTGAAGAGACTGGTCACTCACCCCTGAGAGCTAACAAGCTCAAATTCCAAGGACACCTGTAAATACTTTCAAATTTCTTTTCAAATTCTTCCCCTATTTCCACCCCAGGCCATCTGTATGAATCTAACCCCAGGGTTCTTCCAGGTAAATATGTGAATGAACTCTACCCAGGACCCTGGGCAACAGTGACTTGATAAACAATTCTTTGAATTACTTTTAGGGTGTAAATTTAAACATAAAATAACCCCAGCAAGTTCGTGGGTTAAAATTAAATTGCACAACAGAACTGTAATATATCAGAACTTTAATAGATAAAAAAGTCATTAAATCAAAATCTTTGTGCTTTAATAAATCAAAATCTTGTCAAGCTTAAGAAAATATGAAATGAATCCAACCTACTACGTAATAATTAGTATTTTTCCATCCCTCACACCTGAAAATGTAATAAAGGATCCCTGTGTTGGATATCAATTTATAAATAACTTATATAGGCTATTCAGTTTCCCTATTATAGGGAAACAATATCCTGTTGCCACGTTGTTGTTTTGGTTTGGTTCTAGTATGAGATTATTTTTATTTTTCTCACCTCAAATATTTAAATTCTGCACAATCTGTGAGGATTAAAATACCAAAACTAAACACAAGCTCATTGGAGAAAAAGGCCAAATACCATTCTGATATTTAGTGCAAAGTTTGTTCATACTGAGAATAAGCAAAGTCATAAAATACCGTCCTGAGTCATAACATATTGTAAAAGACACAAATGGATAATTCAAGAAATTCTGTAGTAATTAGAAGTTGATAAAGAAAAAGTCTGCTAAAATCAGAAGAAACGTAATACAACAACAAAAATGAACATACATCATTGGAAGAGTATTGCACTTGAAGTCAACACAATTTGTGAAAACTCTAAACTTACAAAGAAAAATTAGAGAATGAGTCTTGTAAATGAAGTCCTCAATTCAATAAATAATTTTGCATATGGTTTTTCATGTGCTAATTCCAGAGTGTAATGTGGCATTAGCACAAGGAAATTCCCATCAGTGTCACCCTTGAAAGTGAGTGAAGGAGCTTTTGAAGGAAATCCTAAGGAAAAAAAAAAAGTTTCCAGAAGAAATTGAGAGTAACTCTTGGTTTTCACAGAAAAAGAAAAGTGAAAATGACATAAAGGGGTATGAATTAGTAAGGGGGAGTAAGTGAAACTAAAACACCCTCTCTTTTATCAAATTGGAGGTGTTTCTGCATAGAATGTATGTGTTTCTGGAATAAGCAGCAAATTGCTAAAGGCACTGACTTCAGTGTTGGCGGATGCCTCCCATGCATCCTTGCATTTTTCCTTTCCCATCTGTTTAAAGACTTCCACAAAGAAAGGTCATGAGATACTGAAGGGTGTCATCTGCTATCAGTGAGGTAGTGAGTAGAGAATACATTATCAATAATCACTAATTCATACATGAATTTAAGCTTAAAGAAGTGAGCATCTCACTCGCTGAAGACAAGCTGGAAATTTGCCATGAAGGAAATGAGAATCCCAAATGTAAGTAGAGAAATCAGGCTCAAAGGAATAAGGAATTTACTGGTAATATTGAAGCCCAACAACCATCTCTGGAGAGATAGGAAGGGCTCCTTATAAGATGTGAAAGATCTGGACTTGTGCTAGTTGATTCTGAAGAAAGATTAGGAAAGTGGGGACCGTATTTAGGAATAGATATTATGAAGAACTAGGAATAATTCAGTAAGTTGATACTGCCATAAGTTGTGTCCTCAAGCTGCAAAAATTAAAGTGGGGCCTCTGATTGTAAATGGTAAGGAAGTAGTGACATTTTCAAGTATGGTACGTTAGTCATTTGGAGATTTACTTTTTGGTCTAGTTTATGGCCTATCAGTCCTGTTTTTTTTTTTAAGATTTTATTTATTTATTCATGAGAGACATGAGGGGGAGAGAGAGAGAGAGAGAGAGAGAGAGAGGCAGAGACACAGGCAGAGGGAGAAGCAGGTCCCATGCAGGGAGCCCAAAGCGGGACTTGATTCCGGGTCTCCAGGATCACGCCCTGGGCGAAAGGCAGGTGCTAAACCATTAAGCTGCCCAGGGATCCCAGAAACACTCTTTCTTGATTATCAGTTGGGAAGATTTTCATTTCCTCAGTAGGACTGGCCAGAAAATATAATGAGATTCAAGATTTACCAAAAAGTTCTATGCATAACTTGCTTATTGACTGTTAACATCTAAAAAAAAACAATGTAATGAAATGGCTAATGTGCATGAGAGCAGACAGATTAATCTGATAATACTATAAAACAGCAATAAATAAATAAACAGATGACTCAGACTGCATCCCACTGCATAATAGGCACCATAAAACTCTGCAAGTGACAAACCAAATAGAAGAATCATAATTGTAAGGTCATCTGAGTAAGGCAGGCTTGATAACAAGGCATTTGATAGCCAGAGAAGAATGAAGGGGAGGTTTGGCAGTTTGTACTGTAGCCTGACACTAATTTAATATTAATACCTGGAGTTATGCTTTCTATAGTTCTGTGAACTAAATGGTGTGCTCACCACTTGCTTTGAGTGCTGGCATTCCTAAGCGTTATACATATGAAACTAAGAACGATGTCTACAACATCTTTATTCTAGGCCCAGTGAGCTCTTAAGAGGCCTAGTAGGAGAATTAAGTAGAAAAAGTCTAGACACCAGGACTGAATCATTCATATATCATGTATGTGACCTTGGAAAAAGAACTTAACCTTTCTAAGTTTCTGCCTCCTCACTGTAAAATAGGGATGATGATATATACCTCTTAGGGTTGCTAATAGTGTTATTTAATATACGTAAAAATGTCTGATCCACACAAAGCATTCAGTTGCTGTGGTTAAATTCTACATAAAAATCTAATTTCTATTACTTCAAAATGTACCTGCAAGTTTTCAGTACCTATTTTAAATTCTTGTGATTATAAGGTTACAAATAACACAAAAATATATTAATTAGCCTTGGCCAGAGGAGGAGGAGGAGAAGGAGAAGACAAGGATGAGAGCTGGAGAGACAAGGGAAGGAGGAGGAAAGGAGGGAAAGAGGAGGAGGAGGAGGGCATTGGTATGAAACACAGTCGTTCGTTTCTGGGTACCCAGGGGACATAGATCTAGAACCAGAAATCAGCAAAGCCATTACCGACACAACTTGCACTTTCTCCATTTTTTGACTTTGCTTCTCCGTATGTTTCCATCTTATTTATATCTCTTTGCAACTCAGATTTCTCAATGCTTCACATCAGCATCTACACAACAATTAAAAGGCTATGTAATCACCATTCAAGAGAACACCCAAACGGTGTAGCTATCTCTTATTTCAATTTTTCAGGGAAGAGGATTTGACTGCAGTGTGAGGCCAACTGTAAAATATAAAACAGCCAGAGGATGAGATTTGAGGAACACAAAATGTGGGTTTCTCCTGAATAAAGGATGTCAATAGGTCACTGGGATTTGGGAAGATGTAGTAAAATATATTTACCATGAATATCTAGTAATGCATATTAATTATTTTTCTCAATCATGGTGGCAAGAGTAGAATTTAAATTTAGTTTTCATTCAAATATTAATTTAACTAAAATAATAATAGCTATCATTATGAGTTCTTACTGTTTATGGGGCAATCATTTTTATAGGCATTATCTCATTAATCTCTACAAACTCAGGGATAGGAGCTTTCATTATCCTCAATTAGAGGTGAAGACATTTAGGCCGAGAGGATATTCAAATTTGCATGCTTTAAGATCTATATAATTGTGGGTAGAATGACTCTAAACCTGTTAAACAGTCAAAAATTGATTTGGAGACTAAATATCACAAGTATGCCAATAAGAAACTGAAAGAAAATGGAAGAACTTTTCCCTGAATGCTAGGCACTTTTTTTTTTTTTTTTTTTTTTTTTTTTTGCTAAGACAAGGAAGGCAAGAGAAAATTCTCTGACTTTAAAATAAATATTTTGAAAATAATAAAAATGCTTCACTTTAATGATTATGATGAACCTTAAAGTAAGAAACTCTACACAGAAATTTCAACCTATGATTTTGGTGAATGTCTTGATTTTATGATATCTGTCTATTTTTTAAAAAGTCCTGAGATTAAACAATTCTAAATATATTTTTAGAAAATACAAGGACACAAGCAAGATCATGTTCAATGGTACTAATTCTTAACGTTATAAATTACAGCAATGTAACTAAAACAACTCAAGAGTAAATCTGTCAGGCATATGTCAGCTAAACTTAGAGAATCATGCAACTAAGAGCAAGCCCCAATTCTGTACTTAAGAAAATGATGAAATGAAAAGTAGTCTTCCAAAGGGGGAAAAAAATAGAAAAAAAGAAAAAAACATGAGAAACAGGATATACAGAGCAAGGATAAAGGTAACAAGGGCAAAGTCAAAAATATAATTATAACCTCTCATACGAGAACCAACTTTCAGAGATAAAACTTGTCTTACAATTTTGTGAACATGGAATATTAACCCGATATAAAGGGAAGAGGGAAGTAGCACATCAACTTGCACGTTACAGTTCAAACACAGATTTTCAGCAAACACATCTTCATACAGGAAATAAAAGAGCCCAGTTTTATATAGGTTGCAGTTCCTGAGCCAATTTTCTATAAATACCCCACTGATGTCAAGTGAATTACAGTCTTCTCCAGCTAAGGAAGCTGTAGGCAAACCCAGAAGCCTATTAAAGAAGGAAATGACAAGGTTCAGGCACTTAATTGCATTAGCTCATCACCAGTAAGACACCAGAAGTCTAAAACTGATCTGACTGGGATTGACTGGAATTGAATCTACTCTAGGATGTGTTTTTCCCATCTCTTAAAATCCTTGCATATTTAAGGAGAAATACCTGTTCACTAGTTTGATCAAAGGCAATTTTATTTTCTCTTTTAGCCAATGAAATAATTTGAGATGCTTTGGTAACTTTAATAATATTTATAATAAAAATATTTATAAGAATAAGAACATAAAAATAATTTTTGGAGAAAAAGTACATATTTACTCTATACTAATGAGTCATCAATGGCAGTCATAAATTATAGATAGTATATCAGTATACACTGACCTTTCCACAAAGAACTCTTTCCCTACCTTCACTCTGTCAAAATTCCTTGTCCTCTCTGCTGTCCATGGTGGGTACCTACACTATTTGATCTGTTTCTTACTTATCAAGTGGTTATTGTCACTTGCAGCAGATAGGATCCGTGCTCTGCCCAGATGTTTTCAGAATGCTTACTTATTCTTCAGGCTTCTTTCTGGTGCCTCTGTGCCTTCACATAGCTTCTAATAGCCCACACTTGAAGCTCTTTTAGGAGTGCTTACCTTGAGCTATGGGAACACCTAGCCTTCAGACAAAGAGCTGGTCAACAGTGAAGTCTAAATCCCAGACCTCTTGAAGAATATACTTACAGGGATTAGAGCCTGAAATCCCAGTACCCTTGCTTCCAGTCAGGGAAAACAAAACAAAACAAAACAAAACAAAACAAAAAAGCTGAAGTATGATTTATGTTCCAGGTCTCCCTTACCAGAATCAGACTGAGGCTGGGATTTTGCCTGAAATCATACCCTTGCCTGATTTCCTTTCCTTCCCTGTTCTGTGGCCCTGGATTCCCTACTGGTTACCTTCAGAACACTTCCATAATAAATCACTTGTAGATGAATTCCTCTCTTAGTCAGCTTTGGGGATCTCAATCTAAGTTACCACTTTTCTCTACTTTCCTGCTTTCTTTATTATTATTCTCACTTAGCATTCATTCATTAGAAATTTCTTAAATATTTAGGGAAGGCCAAACAATTTCCTATACTCTAGGAGGTTACAGTTTATTGGGAATAAAAAGAAAAATAATGGGGAGGGATTGTTTTTACATGTCCACAAGAGAACTTTCACCTACATTCTCATATGTAGCACCCATCATGGTGATCTCTTTCTAGGATATATTGCACTTAATTTATAAAGGAGCAAGAAATGGTTGGAAAATCTTGGCTTGTATAAAAACAAATGATCAATCAATTCCAAAACACTCTTTTCATACATTAAGTGTGAACTAGAAGGCACATACAGTCCCAAAAGATGTAAGATAACACCTGGTATTTCTTAGTGTATTGATTAATTAAATAAATAGTAATGCAATTTGGTCCAACAAGTTGGTAAATGACACGAATTTGAATTTTCTAATTGGAATGTATTCTAGGAATTTGTTATCTGCAAATCAGAGTAAGAACTATTATTACATTGGTAAACTAGAGGATTTATCAACCTATAGATTGAAGTTAAATAAACATAAGAATTTTTTTATGAAATATAATCACAAAAAGATAAAATAGAGAATGATACTAAAAATAGGTTAGTTGATCAAAAAAAATTGGGAGGGGGTTATTAAATAGTAAAGGATGACAGAAGACATATAGTTTCATTGTTCAGAACAGTATTCCTAAAAGGGGTGTCTGGGTGCTCAGTCAGTTAACTGTCTCATTCTTGGTTTCAGTTCAGGTCATGATCTTGAGGTCATGTGACCAAGCCTCATATGGGGCTCCTCATTCAGTGTGAAGTGCTTCAGATTCTCTCTCCTTCATCCTCTTCCTCCCCCTCACAAGACAATGCCCGTCTTGTCATTTGCATGCATGTGTGCTCTAGTTCTCTCTCAAATAAATAAACAAACAAATTATATATATATACATATATATATATGTGTATATATATATATATATATATATATATATATATATATATATATATTTTTAGCTGGCAATATTATTCCTATGACTTCCAGGGAAGATGGCAGTGTAGCACCCTTAGTTCACTGTATCCCAAGGAGACAATTAGATAACAATCTATCAGTGTAAATAACCTAGAAAACAACACAAAGGCTGGCAGAACAGGCTGTCCACAGCTAAATGTACTGACAAGTCCACATAGAAGAGGGCAAGAATGGGGAACATAGCCTGGAGCTGAAGGGACCTGTGGGATTGTACATGGGATGCAGGGTCACCAGGTGTACAGAGAGGGGAAAAAATGCCGACTCTCATACTAAGCACCCCTGGCACCAGGAACTTACATGGGGAAGATGAATCCCTATAAAATTTGGCTTTGAAACCCAGGAGCCAAATTTTGCAAATTCTTACAATTAATGGGATTTTATACCTAAAACTTTAAAATTCAGTGGCTTGGCTCTGAGAGAGGCAAAGGAAACTAAGTCTCTGCTCTGAAAGAGACATCACAGCAAACACCTTCTCAGGGGTAAAGCATAGAAGCAGTAGTTTGAAAACTGCCAGGGATATACAGTAGGGAGATCTGTTTACTAATTTGAGAGCATGTACTGGAGGGGCTAGGATGCTTGGGAGACTTCTGCAGGAACAAAAGAGCTGCCAGACACCTTCTCTCTCTCCTGCCCCCAGCCTAGACATAAACATACCTTCTGGAACCAGCACAGTGCAAACACTCACAACCTAACAGTATGACCCATCTGCCTGTGCTCTTCTGCAGACATGCCCCCTCCATCTGGGCCCTGGTCCCAAGTTTTTTCCCACAGCCACCTGCTGAAACCTTGCTAACACTGTGTACCTCAAACTTGCATGCTTCTGTGGATCTGCCTCTTTCAGCCCACCCAGCAGCTTCAGGTACCCTTTTGCAGTGGACCTGTGCAGAACTTGCTGCACCATGTACCTGGTCTCCACATTTTCCTGCAGACCCTATCTCTCTAACGCCATTGGCTAGAGTCCATCTAAAGAGGTGCCATAGACCAACCAGTATAGAAGTAGTGTCAACAGGCCAGCACAACTCCAAAGTGACTCCAGCCCAGGAAGAGGGGCAGATGACCATACACACCAACTCAACTGCAGTCCTATAAGTGGTCTGAGGGGCAGACATCTGATCTGATGGCAGGCCTGGATCATCAACAAAAGATTTGCAGGGGACAACACAGGGAAAGTGTCCTGAAGTTTGGTGCTGCTCGATCTCTGGAGAACACTTGGTCTAACCCAATTTAAGCCCACGGAACAAACTTTGCCCCCTACAGGTAAAGAAGGCCATTGCAGGGATTCCTGGGTGGCTCCGGGGGAGATCCTGGGGTGTCAGGATCAAGTCCCGCATCAGACTCCCTGCATGGAGCCTGCTTCTCCCTCTGCCTGTGTCTCCGCCTCTCTCTCTGTGTGTGTCTCTCATGAATAAATAAAATATCAAAAAAATTACAGACAACTGGACTAAAAGCAAAATGACCCAGCCACAGCATCAAGGCCCACACAATATGAATGAGACAACTCTAAAGCACCAGGTTCTGGTGAATAGGGAACACTGCGCAGCAGGGCACTAGGGGACCTCTTATTTTTAAGGCATAGTTGCAAGGGCAGGAAATGTAGCTGATTTTCCTAACACATAGAGACATATAGAGAGACAAAGTGAGGAGACAGAGGACTATGTCTCAAATGAAAGAACAATACAAAACCACAGCAAGAGAGCTAAATGAAATAGAAATAAGTAACATCCTTGATAAAGAATGTGAACTAATGTTTATAAAAATATTCACTGGACTCTAGAGTGGAAGACTTCAGTGAGGCCATCAATAAAGAGAGAAAACATAAAAAGAACCAGTGAGAGATGAAGAACTCAATAACTAAACTGAAAATACACTAGAGGAAATAAATGGTATACTAAAAAGTAGAAGAATGGATCAGCAATCTGGAGGACACAGTAATGGAAAGCAATCAAGCTGAACAAGAAAGAGGAACAATAATAATAATAAAAAAGAAAACAGACTTAAGGAACTCAGGGAAGCACTTAGAAAATAGACTTAGGGAACTCAATGATATTATTACATCAAGGGTAATGAATGACATTTGCATTACAAGGATCCCAGAAGGAAAAGAGAAAGAAAAGAGGGCAGAAAATTCATCTGAGGAAATGATATCTGAAAACTTCTGAAATCTGGGAAAGTAAATAGAAATCCAGATATAGGAGTTAAGGGGAGCCCTGAAGAAAATCAACCCAAAGGGGTCCAAACCAAGACACATTGTCATTAAAATAGAAAAATAAATTACTAATTAGAAAAAACTACTGATAAAGAGATAATTTGGAAGCAGCAAGAGAAAAGAAAACACTTACATACAAAGGAAACCTCATGGGGCTATCAGCAGATTTTTCAGCAGAAATGTTGCAGGCCAGAAGAGGGTGGCATAATATAGTCAAAGTGCTGAAAGAAAACAAAGCAAAACAAAACAAAACAACCAACTCCCCCCGCCAAAAACCTCCAAACATGTAGTCAAGAATACTTGACCACCAAGGCTATTGTTCAGAAGAGGATAAACTTGTTTCCCAGACAAATAAAAGTTCATGACCACTAAGGCAGCTCTTTAAGAAATATTAAAGGAGACTCTTAGAATGGAAAGAAAACACCATGAGTAGGAATAAGATAAACAGGAAGTATAAAAACAGTAAAAGTAAATATATCTATAAAAATCAGTCATGGATTCATGAAAAAAACAAAAAGGATGTAAAGTCTGACACCATAATGTGGGGGGAGAGGAGATGTCATATACAAACCTTATGGTATTCACAAATCAAAAATCAGTAATAACACTGAATAGCCAAAGGGATATTTAAAGAGAAAACCAGTCCCAGGGGTATTATGATACTGGATTTCAAGCTGTACTACAAAGTTGTGATCATCAAGACAGTGTGGTACTGGCACAAAAACAGACACATAGATCAATGGAACAGAACAGAAAATCCAGAAATGGGCCCTCAAATCTATGGTCAATTAATCAACAAAGAAGGAAAGAATACCCATTGGAAAAAGGAGACTCTTCAATAAATGGTGCTGGGAAAATTGGACAGCCATGTGCAGAAGAATGAAACTAGACAATCTCTTACACCATACACAAAGGTAAACTCAAAATGGATGAAAGATCTAAATGTGAGACAAGAATCCATCAAAATCCTAGAGGAGAATGCAGGAAGCAATCTTTTCGAACTTGGCCACAGCAACTTCTTGAAATGTACATCTATGAAGGCAAGGGAAACAAAAGCAAAAATGAACTATTGGGACTTAATCAGGATAAAAAGCTTCTGCACAGCAAAAGAAACAGTCAACAAAACTAAAAGACAACCTACAGAATGGGAGAAGATATTTGCAAATTACATATTAGATGAAGGTCCAGTATCCAAGATCTTTACAAAACTTATCAAACTCAACACCCAAGAAACAAAAAATCCAATCATGAAATGGGCAGAAGAAATGAATAGAAATTTCACCAAAGAAGACACACTCATGGCCAACAAACACATGAAAAAATGCTCCACCTCACTTGCTATCAGGGAAATACAATGAGATACCACCTCACAACAGTGAGAATGGCTGAAATTAACAAGACAGGAAGCAACAAATGTTGGAGAGGATGTGGAGAAAGGGGATCCCTCTTGCACTGTTGGTGGGAATGTGAACTGGTTACAACCACTCTGTAAAACAGTGTGGAGGTTCCTCAAAGAGTTAAAAATAGAGCTACACTATGACCCAGCAATTGCACTGCTGAGGATTTACCCCAAAGATACAGATGCAGTGAAAAACCAAGACATCTGCACCCCAATGTTTATAGCAGCAATGTCCACAATAGCCAAACTGTGGAAGGAGCCTTGATGTCCATGGACAGATGAATGGATAAAGAAGATGTAGTATATATACATTATGGAATATTACTCAGCCATCAGAAAGAACAAATACCCACCATTTGCTTTGACGTGAATGGAACTGGAAGGTATGATGCTGAGTGAAGGAAGTTGACTGGAGAAGGACAATCATCATATGGTTTTACTTGTATGTGGAATATAAGAAATAGTGAAAGGGATTGTAAGGGAAAGGAGGGGAACTGAGTGGGAAAGATTAGAGAGGGAGACAAACCATGAGAGAATCCTAACTCTGGGAAACAAACAAAAGGTTGTGGAAGGAGAGATGGGCAGGAAGATGGTGATGGGCACTGAGGAGGGCACGTGTTGGAATAAGCACTGGGTGTTATACTATATGTTGACAAACTGAACTTGAAGTATATATCTACCAATAATTACTCTGAATGTAAATAGACTAAATGCTCCAATCAGGAAACACTGAATGATGGAATGCACAAAAAGCAAGACCCATCTACATGCCACCTACAAAAGACTCACTTCAGACCTAAAGATATATACTGATTGAAAGGGAAGGGATACAAAGCATTTATCGGGCAAAATGGAAGTGAAAAGAAAGCTTTGGTACCAATACTTATACAGGGCACAATAGACTTGAAAACAAAGTCTATAAGAGACAAAGAAGAATATATACAGTCATAAATGGAACAATCCAACAAGAAAATATAACAATTGTAAATATTTATGTACTTAAGATGGGAACACCCAATACATAATGCAGCTAATAACAAAACAAAGGAGGGAATCAACAGTAATACAATAATGGTAGAGGACATTAACACATCACTTGTATCAATGGAAAAATCATCTAATCAACAAGGAAACAGTGGCTTTGAGTGACAGATTGAACCAGATGGATCTAAGAGATATACTCAGAACATTTCATTCTAAAACAGAAGAATACACATTATTTTTAAGTGCTCATTGGGCACTCTCCAGATTAAGTCATACTTTAGGCCATAAAACAAGCCCCCCAAATTAAAAAAGATTAAAATCATATCATATGTGTTTTCTTGCCATAAACTATAAGACTACAAACTATAAAACTACAAACTACAACCTCACACACGCGCGTGTGGGAAAAAAAAAACTGAAAGAACACAAATGCATGCAGGTTAAATAAACAGCATGTTACTAAACAATGAATAGTTTAACCAATAAATTAGAGAGGAAATCCAAAATACATGCAGACAAATGAAAACCAAAGCAAAACCTCTGGGATGCTGCAAAAACTGTTCTAAGAGAGAATTTTATAGCAATGCAGACCTCCCTCCACAAGCAAGAAAAATCTGAAATAAACCACCTAAAAGGAGCAAGAAAAATAACAATAACAAAAATCCCCAAAAGCAGAAGGAAGGAAATAATAATTAGGATAAATATAAATGAAATAGAAACTAAAAACAAAAACAATAGAATAGATCAATGAAACCAGGAGCTAGTTCTTTTAAAAGATCAACAAAATTGATAAATCTTGATTCATAACATGAGAAAAGGGAAAGAAATAACCACCAATTCTATAGAAATGCTAAGGATTATAAGAAAATATTATGAAAAATATATGCCAACAAATTGGACAATCTAGAAGAAATGATAAATTCCCAGAAATATATTAACTACCAAACTGAATCAGGAAGAAATAGAATATCTGAGTAGATTACAAGCAATGGAACTGAAACAGTAATCATAAAACTCCCAACAAACAAAAGTCCAGGACCAGAGAGCTTTGCAGGTGAATTCTACCGAATATTTAAAGAAGTGTTAATACTTATTCCTCTCAATGTATTCCAAAAAATAGAAAAGGAAGGAAAACTTCCAAATTCAGTATGAGACCAGCACTGCTCTGATACCAAAACCCGGTAAGGACAATGCTAAAAAGAGAACTATAAGCCAATATCCCTGATAAACATAGCTGTAAAACTTCTCAACAAAATACTAGAAAACAAAATCCAACAATAAATTAAAAAAAAAAATCCACCACAATCAAGTGGGATTTATTCTTGGGATGCAAGGGTGGCTTGATATTCACAAATCAATCAATGTGATATGCCACATTCAACAAATGAGCATATGATCATTTCAACAGATGCAGGAAAAAACATTTGACAAAAGTACAAATCCATTCATGATATAAACCATCAACAAAGTTGGTTTAGAGGGAATACATCTAAACATAATAAAGGCCATATATGAGAAAATCCATAACTAACATACTCAATGCTGAAAAACTGAGAAATTTCCCCCCTAAGATCAGGAAAAAGCCAAGGATGTCCTCTTACCATATTTACTTGACATAATACCAGAAGTCCCTGCCACAATAATCAAACAACAAAATGAAATAAAAGTCATCCAAATTGGCAAGGAAGAAGTAAAACTATTTGCATACGACATGATATTATGTATAGAAACCTCTAAATAGCCTAGGGAGCAAAGTGAGTTAAGCACCTAATTCTTTGTTTTGGTTTAGGTGGAATAAGAATGGAATAGGAATAGGTATTAACACTTCATTATCTCAGGATCATGGGATTGAGCCGTGTGTCAGCCTCCACTATAGCATAGAGTCTGCTTGAGTTTTTTTCTCCCTCTCCCTCTGCCTCACCCATCCCTGATCTTTCTCTCTAAAATAAATAAATCTTAAAAAAAGAAACCCCTAAAGAATTCATAAAAAAGATACTAGAACTGATAAATGAATTCAGTAAGGTTGTAGGATACAAAATTAGTATACAAAAATAAATTTCATTTCTATTCACTAATAATGAAACAGCAGAAAGAGAAATTAAGAAAGGAATTCCATCTATAATTGCTCCAAAAATAATAAAATAGCTAGGAATAAACAATCAAGGAGGTGAAGGATCTGTTACTCTGAAAACTATAAACACTGATGAAAGGAATTGAAATTGATGCAAATTGATAGATATTCCATGCTCCTGGATTGAAGGATTACTCAAAGTAATCTACAGATTTTATGAAATCTCTATCATAATACCAACAACATTTTTCACAGAACTAGAATAAATAATCCTAAAATTGGTATGGAACCTTACAAGACTCTGACTAGCTAAAGTGATCTTTAAAAAGAAGAACAAAGCTGGAGGCATCATAATCCCAGATTTCACAATATTCTACAAAGCTGTAGTAATCAAAACAGTATGGTACTAGCACAACAACAGGCACATAGATCAAAGGAACAGAATAGAGAGTCTAGAAACAAACCCACAATTATATGTTCAATTAGTCTTTGGCAAATTAGGCAAGAATATGCAATGGGAAAAAGTGCCTTCAACAAATGGTCCTGAGAAACTGGGTCGCTACATTCGAAAGAATAAAACTGGACCACTTTCTTACACTATAGACAAAAATAAACTCAAAATGGATTAAAGACCTAAATGTAAGATCTGAAATGATAAAAATCCTAGAAAAGAGCACAAGTAGTAATTTCTCTGACACTGATATAACAACATTTTTTTTTTTAGATAGTCCTCTGAGGCAAGGGAAATTAAAAATGAAAATTAACTACTGGGACTACATCAAAATAAAAAGCTTCTACACAGCAAAGAATCAATTAACAAAACTAAAAGGCAACCTACTAAATGGGAGAAAATATTTGTAAAGGACACATATGATAAAGGGTTAGTATCCAAAATATAATAATACATTATACAACTCAACACCAAAAAACCCCCCAAAATAATCCAATTGAAAAAATGGGCAGAAGACATGAAGGGACATTTCTCCAAAGAAGATACATAGATGGCCACAGACACATGAAAAGATGCTCAACATCAATAATCATCAGGGGAATGCAAATCAAAACCGCAATGAGATAACAACGTTACACCTGTCAGAATGGCTAAAATCAAAAACACAAGAAATAAGCAGTAATGGCTAGGATGTAGAGAAAAAGTAACCCTCATGCACTGTTTGTTGGTGGGAATGCAAACTGGTGCAGCCGTTTGAAAGACAATATGGAGGTTTCTCAAAAAAATAAAAATAAAACTACCAGGGCCCAGTAATTCCACTACTGGGGATTTAAATAAAGAATATGAAAACACACTTTGAAAAGTTACATGCTCCCCTATATTTATTGAAGCATTATTTACAAGAGCCAATTACAAAAGCAGCCTGAGTGTCTATCAGTTGATGAATGGATAAATAAAGTATGGTGTATATAAAAAATGGAATATTATTCCACCATAAAAAAAAAGAAATTTGTAACATCATGGATAGATCTATAGATTATAATGCTAAGTAACATCAGAGAATAAAAATACCAAAATTTCACTCATATATGGTATTTAAAAAAGATAATAAATGAAAAAGGAAGAGACAAACAAAGAAACAAACTCAACTGAATGGTTACTAGAGGGGAGGTAGTGGGGGATGAGTAAAATAGGTAAAAGGGATTACGGGCACATTTACCATTGTGAGCACTAAAGTGCAGAATTGCTCAATCACTGTATTATATACCTGAAATAATATTGTATGCTAACTGTATCAGAATTAAAATAGAAAAGAGAAACACTATAAAATAGTATTATTCACTATTTTTATTATCATCATTATTAATGTTTGGCAGAGAAAATGCTGTTTTTACCACATGATTTTCTCTTCTGGACACACGAAAAGACTGTTCACCCAGTCATATTAGGTATCATGAGAATAACCTCTGATCAAAGCAATGTAGTGACCTAAGTGACTTTGAGACTTGGTTCTTTTTTTTAATTTTTATTTATTTATGATAGTCACGGGGGGGGGGGGCAGAGACACAGGCAGAGGGAGAAGCAGGCTCTATGCACCTAGAGCCCGACGTGGGATTCGATCCTGGGTCTCCAGGATCGCGCCCTGGGCCAAAGGCAGGCGCCAAACCTCTGCACCACCCAGGGATCCCGAGACTTGGTTCTTTAAAAATATGGTTTAATACTGAAACTTTGCCTTTCTGTAGTTCACAATAGAAAGAGCTCAGATTCCTGAGGCATGAAGAAAACCATCCCTCCACTTCCAAACTATCTTTGTAACTGGAAATAAGTCTCTGCTCATTGAAGTTGCTGAGATTTTAGAGTTTATTGTTTACCTATGCATAGTTTAGTCTATTTTGACTAACATGGTATCCAGAATTTGGTAGTATACACTTCATCAATCACAAAAAGATCAATTAGAACTGTAAATATTTTGTTTATAATATACTAATGTGTGTGCATTATAAAATTTGCAAAACATAAAAGGAAGCTGTCATTCTACATAGGATGTAGCTAAACTCAAGGGACTATTGCTACCAAAGTAACAATGATAATAATTGAAGTAACCTACAAAGCCATAAATATTTTAACCCATAAGAGAGGTGAGGATGGAAAGACATTGGTGATATAAAGTCTAGAAATGAAAAGACTCTTCTAGGAAGCTGCCATCAGCCTTGATAGAAGTTTGGAAGAAGTCATCATAGATATGAGTAAGGATAAAACAGCTACACTTTTAATGAAGTTTAAAGGTGAAATGATGAGCTGATTAACAGTTTATGATTCTCTGGATCCTCACTGACAAAGAGAATTTGAAGTGAACTGTCAAATATTCTCCACGGGCCTTCACCAAAATGTTCATGACTGAGGGCAGGAAAAAATCTTGAGACCCACTATCACCTGAAATGCAGGTTCATGAGCCCTGTATTCTGAGGCTAGCAGAAGAAACCAGAGAATCTCTTTAGGCACTTATTCTTCTGATCCATGTTGACACACATCTTCCACTATGCTACTTGGCATTCTAGTTCTTAAACTGAGTAGGAGAGAGTGGTGGTTCAAACTTAGATACAAAAGAAAGAGTGTCAAAAGTAGAGAATACCATCCAAGATGTGTGAGCAATATCAAAAAAATCTATTGTATTTGTTACTGGGCTAGCAGAAGAAAGGTAGAAAGTGCAACAGAAAAAGTTATTTGAAGAGACAATGGTGTGTATGTATATGTATATATTTTTTTCATTTGATGAAAGATATCAAAGATGGAGGAATTTCAACAAACCTAAAAAGTGGGGAAAATACAAAGAAAGTCACATATAATCAAACTACTGGAAATCAATGATAAAGGATGATTGGAACATTCATTCTAAGGAACGACAATAAAATTATGGCTGTTTTCTCAACAGAATCAATAAAGGTCAGAGGATAACAAAAACATGTATTTGAAGAAAAAATTGATAATCTAAAGTTATATATGCAGGAAAAATATCCTTCAAAAATGGAAGCAAAATATAGACATGGGTGTGTATGTATTTGTTCTATCCATCCATCCATCCATCCATCCATCCATCCACGGACACTGAGATTGTTTCCATATCTTAGTTATTGTAAATAATGCTGCAATATACATGGAGATGCATGTATTTCTTGAAGATAGTGTTTTTTTCTTCAGGTAAACAATTGCTAGATCATATGGTATTTCTATTTTTAATATTTTTAAAGATTTTATTTATTTGACAGACAGCGAGTGAGCAAACAAGCAGGAGGAGCAGGAGAGGGAGAGGGAGAAGCAGGCTTCCCATTGAGTAGGGAGCCTCATGTAGGGCTTGATCCCAGGATCCCAGGATCATGAGCCTAAGGCAGATGCTTAACTGACTGAACCACCTAGGAGCACCTATTTTTAATATTTGTGGAACTTCATATTCTTTTCCATAGTGGCTGCTCCGATTTAAAGTCTCATCAACTGTGCACAAAGGTTCCCCTTTCTCCATATCCTCTCCAACACGTTATTTCTTGTTAATATATTATTTTTAAGAGAAATTTTAGGTTTACAGAAAAATTAAGCATGAACACAGTTTCCCCTATTGTTAACGTTTCCTTTGATGTGGTACATTTGTTACAATTAACACCAATATTGATATATTATTCACTAAGGTCTACAGTTTATGATTCACTCTTTGTGTTTTTTAGTTTCACGTATTTGTTTTGACAAATACATAATATTGTATATCCATTAAACTATCATACGTAATAGTTTCACTGACCTAAAATCCACTGTGCTTTGCCTTTTCTTTTTTAAAAACATTTTTTAAAGATTTATTTATTCATGAGAGACAGAGAGAGAGAAAGAGAGAGAGAGAGAGAGAGAGAGAGGCAGAGACACAAGCAGAGGGAGAAGCACTGGATTCTGAGACTCCAGGATCACACCCTGAGCCGAAGGTGGCGCTAAACCACTGAGCCACCCAGGGATCCCTTGCTTTGCCTTTTCATCCCTTCTTCTCCCCTAAACTCTGACAAGCACTCATCTTTTTACAATCTCCATAATTTTGCCTTTTCTAGAATATCTGGTAATTGGAATCATATGGCATGTAACCTTTTCATACTGGTTCTTTGATTTAACAATACGTATTTAAGGTACTTCCAAGTCTTATTGTGGCTGGATAGCTCATTTCTTCTTAGACTGAATAATATATCTGATTGTATGGATGTACCATAATTTATCCATTCATCAACTAAAGGACATCTTAGTTCCTTTCAAGTTTTAGAAATTATTAATAAATTTGCCATAAGCATATGTATGAAGGTTTTTGTGCACACTTAAGTTTTCAATTAAATTGGTTAAATGCCTAGAAGTGTAATTACTGGATTGTTTGGTCAGATTACACTTAGTTTTGTAAGAAACTGCCAATTTGTCTTCCAAAGTATCTGTACTGTTTTGCATTCCCACTATAAATTATTGAGTTTCTGTTGCTCCATATCCTTGTCAGCATTTAGTGTTGTTAGAGTTTGGGGTACCAACCATTCTAATAGCTGTGTAACAATATTGCCTTATTATTTTAATTGGAAATTCCCTGATGACAATATGAAATATGTTTTTTCATATGCTTATTTGCCTCCTGATAGCTTTTTTGGTGAAGTAGCTATTCAGGTCTTCACTCATTTAAAAACTAAGTTGTTTTCTTGCAGAATTTTAAGAGTTCACTGTATATTCTATATACCAAGCCTTTAACAGATATAGGCTTTCATAACATTATTTTCAATGTATGGCTTGTCCTTTTATTCTCTTAATAATGTCTTTTGCAGAGTGTAAGTTTTTAATTTTAATGACATTCAACTTGATTTTTTTCATGGATCGTGCTTTTGGTGTTGTATCTAAAAAGCCATTGTCAAACCCACAGCTACCTAAATTTGCCAACATTATTTTCTAAAAGCTTTATAGTTTTGCATTTTACATTAAAGCCTCTGATCCATTTTGAGATATCTTTGTGAAAGATATAAGGTCTGTATCTAGACTCAATTTTTGTATGTGGAGGTCCATTATGTTCATAGCACCTTTATTCATAATAGCCCCAAACTGTAAACTAATTAATTCATGGGTCAAAGTGGAAGTCTCAAGGTAAATAAAACATACATAGAATTGAATAGAATTTGTGGGATGTACATAATGGAATACTGAGATGGAAATATGTTGTACTAAATGCTTATATTAGGAAAAGTATTTCAGAGTAATCATCTAAGCTTACATCTTAAGTGACTAGAAAAAGAAGAGCAAGATAAACCCAACATGCAGAAAAAAGTTATAAGAATTAGAGCATAAATCAGTGAAATAGAAAACAGAAAAACGAGAAAATGAAGCAAAAAGCTATTCTTTGAAAAATAAAGGAATAATTAAGTATAAACCTAAAATTTTGCATATAAAATACATGCAAAGATGGTATCATGAAAAGTATAAAATGTTAAGAAAGGAATCACAGAACATATAAATAAATGGAGAGACATAACATGTCCATGGATCAAAAAACTCAACTCAACATAATATGTCAATTATCTTCCAAATTGAAATGCAATTCCTATTCCAATTTAAAAAAAATGTTTTTTAGATAGAAGTGTATTTATTTAAAATTATTGATGGGAAGGTGATGAAACTAGAAATAATAAAAAAAATTCAGTTTTGAAAAACAGAAGAAAATGGGGAGGATCAGTCAGCCTGATACACACACATTAATCAAAAACAATGTACTGGAAGAGTGATAGATATAGATATCAATGGAATAGTAGACCAGCATCAACAAGTCAATTGACTTGTCAAAACTGCTAAAATATTTAACTGAAGGAAGGAAAGTCTTCTCAACAATTGCTGCTGAAGGAATTAGATATCTGTAGGCAAAAAAAAAAAAAAAAAACTAAGGCTTGATCTAAACCTCAATTGTACACAAAAACTGACTCACAATGGATCTTAGATTTAAATGTAAAGTATAAAATTAGCCACGTTTAGAAGAAAATATAGCTCTAGGATATACCATGCTATAACAATCAAGAGACAAACTAGACTTGATTAAACTATTTGCTATCCAACTACCTGACAAAAGACTAATTTCTAGAATATATATAGAGAACTTCCAACACTCAGCAGAAAAAGTAAAATCCAATTAGAAAATGGGCAAAAGACATGAACAGACATCTTACGAAGAGGATATTCAGATGGTAAATAAGCACATAAAAATATGTTCAACATCATTAGCCATTAGACAAATGCAAATTAAGATCATGATGAGGTATTCATAACATACCTTTTAGAACAGCTAAATATTTTTTAAAGTATTAATAGCTAATATTGGTGAGAATGTGAAAAATTCAATTTCTCTTATCATTCATAGGAATATAAGATTGCACAGCTACTCTGGAAAATAGCTTGGTAATTTTACACTTTGCATAGAACCCAGTAATTATACCCCTGGGCATTTATCCCAGGAAATAAAAACTTATGTCTACATAAAACCTGTATACTAATGTTAATAGGATCTTTATTCATAACAGCCCAAACCTGGAAACTGTCTAAATGCCATTCAAAGGGTTTAGAGGATGAATGGTTCAACTGGCACATCCATATAGTCGAATGTTACTCAGCAATTTAAGAAACATACTGTTGATAGCACAACAACTTCAGTGGATCCCAATGGAATTTCACTGAATGAAAAATGCCAATTTAAAAAGGTTACATGCTATTTGAATTAATTTATATAACATTCTTAAAATAGTAAAACTACAGAGATGAAGAGCACGGTAGTGATTACCAGGGGCTAGAGATATGGGGAGAAGAGTGTAGGTGCGACTATAAAATGGTAGAATGGGGATCTTTGTGTTGAACGAAAATTTTGCATTTTGAATGTGGCAGTGGTTAAACTAATCTATATATGTGATACAGTCACATAAGACTACAAACACAAAATCAAGTGCATGAAAACCTGGTGAGATCTGAGTAAGGTTACAGATTGGCCATACTGATTGACCAATGTCAATTTTCTGGTTTTGACAATACATTATTTTTATAGAAGATGTCCTTGCTAGAGAAAAGCAGGTTATGGCTACACAGGATCTATCATGTTTTAAACATCCTGTTAACTTATAATTATTTCAATTTTTTTAAAAGTTAAAGAATATACAGTAGAATGCTAAACCAAATGAACAATAAACCCTCAATTCACCCATGAGAAGATAGATAAAGGAAGAAAAAAGAAAAAATCAGGGATGTGACACATTAAACTCAAACAATAAAATGGTAGGCTTAAACACAAATATATTAATTGTAGATATCTGACAAAATTGAGGCACATAATAGAATACTGTTCTTCAGCAGTGCAAGGGACAACTTTTCAACAGACCTAATGAATCTTAAAAGAAATATGTTTATGAAAAAAATTATAAAACCCAAAGAGCACAGTCTAGTGCTGTATTTGTTTGAGGTCTGAAATCAGGCAATGTTAAACTATGGTAAGACAAGTTAGAAAAGCGGTTGCCCAGGAGGGGGTATATTTCACTGGAAGTGGAAAAAAAAGGGAGCTCTATAGAGTGATGGAAATATTCAACACCTTGGTAGATGTGTGGGTTTCACAAGTATATGCACTTGTCAAAACTAATCAAACTGTACACTTAATGTGGGTACATTTCTATGGATACAAATTATACTTTAATTTTAATATGTTCTTTAAAAAGAACTTTAAAATTTTTTCCACATCCATATGAATCATTTAATATACTTCCTGGGAAGCCCACGCTCCATTTGGGTATCACCAGAACAGTAATATGATATGGTAGTTGTAGGGACTTTGGAAGTTAGATCTCAAGGGTTGGGCATCCATTTTTACATGATTACATACTGGCCAGATTCTATTCAAATCATCCACGTATTTTCACCCCATATTTTGAAGGAAAGACAAAATGAGAAAGCCTCAAAGTATTTTATTCAACCAAAAGATAGAGATTTTATATCCATTTCGAACAACATTATAAGGAGAATGCTGATAATTTCTCCACTTTCTTGAGAGGTAAAATAAAAGCCTCAGGATCACTGTAGTGAAAACTTCAGTCAGACTTTAGGAAACACTTAAATAACCTATAAGGATTAAATCTAGTAATAATCATGTATCTCTGAAAATGATCAAATATATTGTATGCAAAACCTATATTGTAAGACTACACACTTAGGGTGAAAGTCTTCCTTTCAAATGACACCTTTGATTCCTTAAGAATTTCCCATCATGTGAAGAACTGATGTTGCAAAATCTTTTGCCTTGTATTTACTTGCTGTAAGCTATTCTCAGAAAATGATCTCTGACAAACACTGGTTGGAACTCCTGGCCCCTACCCTCTACTATAAGTTTATTTAACTTGACTGAAAAGAGTAGAAAATAGTTCAGCTAAACAATAAAGTGGACACGGTATACTGTCATCGGGTGAATTTATAGGAATATTCTGAAAAACAGTATTTTCTGAGAGTAGGTGAAAATCAATAAATAAGGTAAAGATAGTATCTCAGCAAGGCCCTGAGATTCCTGTCAGCTGATAAGGAACAAATAAAGCAGTTCAGATTGAGCTCAAAACAAAGTATATCCAAGATAACAAAAATAGGGCAATTTAGGTGTGGGCACCAATATTTCTACAGGTTTTCATACCCCAGGCCTTTTTAAAGTGCTGACTTTCTCTTTGTTGCTGTGCCCTTTGTCTTATAAAGGAGTAGTCAGGAGACTCCTGGGTGGCTCAGTGGTTGAGCATCTGTCTTCAGCTCAGGGCTTGATCCTGGAGTCTTGGGATCAAGTTCTGCCTTGCGTTCCCCATAGGGAGCCCACTTCTCCCTCTGCCAATGTCTCTGCCTCTCTCTTGTGTGTCTCTCATGAATAAATAAATCTTTTTTATAAAGTCAATATTTTACTTTTTCCTCTTGTGCATTTCAAGATTCCAAACTCATGGGTGTCTGGCTCTGTTCCATTAAAGTGAATAAACAAGTCAGCTTATTCATTGAACAGATCTGTGGAGAATCCAGCAATTACTCTCTGCTGAGAAGTCTAAAATGAATACACAGATCTCTGCCTTCATGGAGATTAGCATCTTGCAGGAGTTCATAAGTATGTGTTCAACAGATTAGGAAAGGGGTATCAGGAGTACAGAGGGGGTTAGAACTGTTCATCCACAATTTTTATCTCTGTGAAGCCTTTTGTGTGTCATCTCATTTAACCCCACCCTTATCTCCTTTTAGAGATGAATAAAGGACACTCAGAAAGCTGTCCAAAGGCGCACAGCTTAAGAACGAAGCCTTAGTTCCTAGCTGCTCAATATCTCATTCAATCGGACTACCATCCTATGATACTACAATTGTTTTTATTATTCAGTGATGACTATAAAACTTCAAATAAGAATTGCATTACTTTGAATTATCCTGCTTTAATGGTTCATATTTTGCAGTCTGGATAGTTCTTTAGCTTTAAGTGTTCCACCAGAAAAATACAAATGTCACTTCCTCAGGGAAGCCTACTCTGGTATCTCATGCTGTTCAAATCCTTTGATTATATGATTTCCTACTGCCAAGTACCTTCCCTTCATGCTACTTAATCTTTGAATAATTTCCACCCTTTTCTCTAGGTTATAAGCATAGGGGGTAAGGCAGAGAATGCATCTGTTTTTGCTTAACTGGTACATCGCTAAGCCTACAGTGGCATTAAATAATAAACTAGAATTGCTGAATGAATGAACATCTTAAGGGACCCGTAGAGAATAATTAAAATGCCAGAAGCCTAAAACTGACAAAAATTACAGGTAAAATCCTTTGAGGGGATAATTTAAGAGAGAGTTGGGTACAGGGGAAGAGAAAGAAGGGCCACCGAAGACACTGTAAGAAATTCAATGCAAATATGCACCTCAAACAAGATCAAGAATTTGGGTGTTTTCTGTATGGATACTAGGTTGCAGCCATTTACTTGACCAACTGAGACAGAGGTCTCTCAAAATTTCACACTTCCCTGGACAAGAACCATGAATCCGTGTTCTAAAATTTCCAAGCACTGTGTTGAAAAAGCAATAATGAGAGTTCTGACTTCTGAAACTGCTCTTGAGGCATCAAAAAATTCTATTCAGAATTTGAATTTTGAATTTGATGAATTTTACAGAGGTAAGAAATAGTTTGCCAAGAGGCTCAGTGGAGAGGAACTGGATCCCTTTCATTCATCGCTACTATATTCAGTGATATGAAGTGTTTGGAAGAATTTAGTGCACTGCAGATATCAGACAAGTACCTAGGATGCTGCACGTGTGATTTCAACGTGTTGTAAGTGATTTAAACAACATTAAATTCCTTTGTGGCTCTTATTTTACAGTGAGAGGGCAGGACAAATAAATAACTTAATAATTAAAAAAAAAAAAAGTAATGCCCACTTTGTAATTATAGCTTTCAAGGAAAGATTCTGGGTTTAAAATGAATTACTGGAAAAAAAAAACCCTTTGTCATCTAATTTTTTAATCATAAGCTTAGGTTTAGTGCCCAATTCACTTCGTAGTTCTTTTGCATCCCCCATTAACCAGTTCAGCTTTGTCCCTATAGTTGTTACACACAAAATACTGGTTTGTAAATGAGCACATTTTACTGCTAATTATGCTTGTGCATTTGTGTGTGAGAAAGAGAAAATGCTTTGTCATGCCAAGTCTCTAAAAATATAAAGTGATTTTAAAAATTTTAGAATAAATAGCATTTTATAACGTAATTAATATGTATTGATGAAATCAGAAAAATGGAAAATTATAATGAATCTGAATATTTTCTGAGATTTTACTTTGTGTTTACTTTCCTCATATTTTTTTTCCATTTATTTCCTTCCAAATTATGAGGTAGGAGCAATGTGAAACAAAGAAACTATGTTTCATTGCCTCTGTGAGTACTAAGGCACCCCCCAATACAAAAGTATAGTACCATACTTTCTGGCTGTTTTTCTTTTTCTTTTTTTTTTTTTTTAAGATTTATTTATTTTGAGAGAGCAAGCCCTTGTGTGTGAGGGTGTGGGGGTGGCACAGAGGGAGAGAGAGTCCCAAGAGGGAGTCCTATGCTGACTATGAAGCCCAAGCTCCATTTACAATCCTGAGATCATGACCTAAACCGAAACCAAGAATCAGATGCCTAACTGCACCATCCAGGCACTCCATTATCTTTCTTTTCTAATATTTAACAATTTTTGGACATTATTTAAATATCTCATAAATTCTTTTTCAAGTTTTTATTTAAATTCCAGTTAGTTAACACACAGTATGATATTAGTTGCAGGTACAAATTTACTTACGTACAACATCCAGGGCTCATCACAAGTGCCCTCCTTAATACCCATCATCCATTCACCTGTTCCCCACCCACTTCCCCTCTTGTGCCCATTAGTTTGTTCTACAGTGAAGAGCTCATTTCTTGGTTTGCCTCTCTTTTTCTTCCCTTTGCTTCTTCATTACTCTTAAATTCCACATGTGGGCAAAATCATATGGCATTTGCCTTTCTCTGACTGACTTACTTCCTTAGCATAATACTCTCTGGCTCCATCCACATTGTTGCACATGGCAAGACTTTATTCTTTTTTTTTTTTTTTAAGATTTTACTTATTCATTCATGAAAGAGAGAGAGAGGCAGAGACACAGGCAGGGGGAGAAGCAGGCTCCATGCAGGCAGCCTGACATGGGACTCAATCTCAGGTCTCCAGGATCAGGCCCTGGGCTGAAGGCAGCACTAAACCGCTGAGCCACCCCCGCTGCCAGACTTTATTCTTTTGGATGGCTGAGTAATACTCCATGAGTGTGTGTGTGTGTGTGTGTGTGTGTGTGTGTGTGTGTACCCCCTCTTCTTTATCCATATATCAGTGACATAGCTCGCTTCTAGAGAGTCCATCCTAGGCTTAGGCAATGAAGATGCTTAGTCAGGGAATGCTTGATTTCTCAACATCCTCCTCTCCACAAAAAATGAGTATTTCCCTGATATTTGTCAGTCTTGACATCTGTTCAGTAACAGTTACAGAAATCTAGGAGCCATCCTCGATTGCTCCCTCCCTTCATTCCACTAGTACGTTCCCCAATCAGCCCCAGAGTATTGTCATTTCTACATTTCTCTCTACACTCTACGGATCCTTCCTTATACCAGACACTCCCTATATGCCCTTCTGTAGCTTCCTAACATCCTCCATGCTGGCTTTCTGTCAACGGGTTCTACGAAATAGACTGTATCATTTAATGTAAATTGGATTATGTCATTCTTCTTTCAAAATCCTAAAGTCCTCCTCTCATTGAGACAAAAAATAATAATAATACAAACCATTATACAAATTCTCCACATAACCTGGACTCTGCCTCTTTCTCCACACTCTCCCTGAGACCTTTTTACTGTCATTTGACTTGCAATTGTTTTTATCTTAGACTGCACCAACTTCTGTTTTCTCTGTCTGAGATGATTTCCCCTGAAGCTCTCTATCAAAGGGACCTTCTTATTCAGTCTCTATCTGCAACTTAGCATCTACAGAGAGGTATTTCCTGGCATCTGTCCCCTTTCCACTTGATAAGGCATGTACCCCATCTGCCCAAAGGAACAAATTTGATTAAGTTTCACAAATGTGCCAATTGGTATATTTCAAATAAAATCGAGAAAGGAGAAATTCAGTAACTCACCTCAGGTTACTTAGTTATTTAGTGCTGGAATTTAGATTCAAACTCTAGAAAGATTTTCACTCTTAGGTCTTGTGCTATTTACTCTTGGGTTCATTTTTTTAAAGATTTTATTATTTTGCACAGAGGGAGAGAGAGAACAAGCAAGCATGAGCAGGGGAAGGGAGAAGACTCCCCACTGAGCAGGGACCCCCCCCCCCCGCTGACATGGGACTCGATTCCAGGACCCTGGGATCATGACCTGAGCTGAAGGCAGGCATTTAACCAACTGAGCAACCCAGGTGTCCCTACTCTTGGGTTCTAAAGTTATTTGTTCAAAGAATGAAAAATGAATGTCAGCAGAAAGGATGATGAACTTGAAATTTCATCCATGTGTCATTTCTGGGTTCTATCTTCTCTTCCTAGAGCTTGACCTTTTGCAAGGAGAGATCACATAATAACTAAGATAAAATATCCTTGAAAACTGGTACAATGGTATGCCATAGTCATATTAATTTTATTTAAAATAAATGACAAAAGTGATTAAAAAAACAACTTGAGTTTGTAGACTAAGATTCTAATAATTTCATGGTGCATTTCTGGCTATATTTTTACACATTTTTAGCTGTGGGATTCCAAATTACACCCATGCTATCATTTTTTGTCTATCTCCTAAGTTTGTGTCTTTAAATTTTTTTAGACACATGGTATCATACATTTAAGGATGCATATGAACCGAAAAGTAAAATCCTGACAAATTTGAACAGAAAAATTGATAGAAAATAATCTAAGCCAAAAATGGCAGAATTCAGAGAAGTTGGTGAAGAAAACCTAGAGAGTCAGGTAAGTGGCCTGAAACTGCTTTTTACTTCTCTAGAATCTTCTTTGAAGTGGTGCTTTACAAATCATAAATAACTTCCACTGTCCTATGAAGGGCAGGATTAAGGCCCCATTATTATGAGGAAATAAAGGTTTGGGTCATTGCAGCAAATTATATGAGGCTTTACCCAAGTGGCAGTGGAAATTACCTTCTCTGGTTTATAGTGTCTATTGGGCATGAAAATAATTGGGAATGGCTAAAGTACCCAATATCATGAAAAAGTTGTTTTTTTTTTTTTCCAGAAACTAATTCAACTCTCAAGCTACATCCTGTTCTTAGAAAGTCTTTTTTCCCCTTTCTAGTTACAATCGAATTCTTACCCTCAAAAACGGACACAGTACTCCAGAAATTCATTTCATTTAGCAACATCTTGCTGGCAACATAGTTATGATGTTAGATAGGTGTCATATTTTGATGTCCTGGATACTTTCTGGTGTTCATTCTTACTTCTGGTCTCGGAGTTGCAAACATAAACAAAAATTTTACTATGCAAAGCATCATGATTTTTCCCTTATATTTTTATGTCCCCCTCTTCCACTTGAAAAAACAATCATAGTAGTAAGGAGCAAGCCCAGATAAATCAGATAATGTTGCCATTAGGGTCCAATTGTGAAGTCAATAATCTTTTTCACCGATGTTGAAATAATTCATGGTTCCTGTTACCATCTTGACTCCTTTTTGAAAGTATTGCTGTTGGTTGGGGGGAGGGGTTGTGGTATTGGTGCTAGATTGGTTGTGGAAAGTTATTTTTATGTTTATCTGTGTCCTAACAAATGTATGTTACTTGCCCATTGGATTTTTTCACAATTCGTTTACTTTTGATTTTTCCTCTATTGAGCAAACACGTCTTGTAAGATTTACCCTCTGCTCCACCAACACTTATGCATAGTTTATAATAAACATCATGGCACTTATAAATTGAGGAATTAGATTGCTGATCAAAAAGTGCACATCCGATTAATCACTGATATGAAAGTTTTCATAAATTACCACTATTCCTTTCTAGATATAAATAATAAATAAATAAATAAATAAATAAATAAATAAATAAATCCCTCTTTTGTGGCCTCTCTGTACATCTCTTTATTACTGCTTTTGTAAGATTTACACATCTATAAATTACTATTATCTTTGGCCAGAGGGAAAATGATATACCGTTACAATAATTGTTGACAGGCACTTGTTAAAAGTCATTCTTAATTTTAAGAAGATTTAGCACACATTGACAGAAGGAAGTGACCTAAAGACTATTCCTGAAAAAGTTATCAAAAGCAATCAGTATAGCATATGTTTACTGATGCAATCATTTTATTCAGTCAGGAATAAGAACCAAAGACCTGTATGTAACACTGCCATTTGTTTTTTTGTTTTGTTTTGTTTTGTTTTGTTTTTGTTTTTGTTTTTTTTTGTTTTTTGGTTGTTCTAAAAAATTTGATTAAAAAAAGATTGGGGGACACCTGGGTGGCTCAGTGGTTGAGCATCTGCCTTTGGCTCAGGGCATGATCCTGGAGTCCTGGAATCAAGTCCCACATTGGGCTCCTTGCATGGAGCCTTCTTCTGCCTCTGCCTCTGTTTCTTTCTGTGTCTCTCATGAATAAATAAATATTTTTTTAAAAAAAATATGAAAAGAAAATAAGATTGGAAGGAGAAAGGCAAATTTGCCATTTATTTCCAAAGATGTGTCCTGATACTGAGAACATGCAAGGCAATCTTCTGAAAAATATTTAGAACCTGTGCAAGTTTTGTAAGATGATGGAATTGCTTACAAAATAAATAAGATGAAATTAATAATTTATTGATATTAATACAGCAACCAGTAGTAAAACATAATCCAAAAATAACATATTTACAAAAGAAAAACTAATTCTGAGTAAAAAATAAAATAAAATAAACCAAACCAGATTCAATGGGAGCCAATTCTTTGTGTTTCACATTTATGGCAAGTTTTCAAAATTTGACACTCACTTTGAGATTCTGTTGATTATACTCTTAAGTATAGGATCTTTGTATTTCCATCATTCGTAGCCCACCCACAAAGTGTTTTGACATTTTATTCGGTTTCAATGGCTCTTACTGATTTTAGGCAAAACTGATGTGATAGTAGATAGGCACATGCAAATGAAAAAAATTCTATGAAACTACATATTTTATACATATGTGCATGCATGTATCCAATGCCAGCTCACCCCTGCAATTTCTTGTATCTCCTTAGTGAACGTATGATTTTCTGTGCTGTTCCTTGAATTTCTTTCTTATAAATCAACTTCTGATGCACAATTCTTTGAAATATAAAGACATATTCAAACAAATTTCAAAAGGGGCCATATGTGGCATGCCAGAGACATGGAGCCTGATTAGAACGGGACTTGGAATCTTTTTATGGTGCTGAATATAATTTAAGACACCATGTTGTTACTTAGGAGGAAGCCTTATTTATAACATCAGTACCATGCTGCATACCAGATGCCAGTGGAAAGTGAAACTATGATGAATTTAATTTGACCTTTCTCAAGCCCGCAGAACGTAAATCAGTTATATTTAATAAAGATCAAGTTTGCAAGAAATAGCTTCGACTTCAGACGTGTAAATGCTTCAATGAAAGAAATGAAGGCAACACTTTGTACATTTCTGACTATAGTTTAAATTAAGCAAAAATGATGAAAAATGTAGTCTGGCGATATGCAACTTTTTCCTCATTAGATATATGTGGCGCACTGAGTAACCCAGTAGTTTTACTGCATTTTTCAGGCCATTAGGCATAGTACAGGTATCTTCTCTTGTGTATATAACAAAATGTTTTTTTTGATGCCTAACTAGGATAACTGCATTAAGCAGATTTTGACATTTATTTGGAGATGATTTTGTTATCAAATCTTCTTTAAAACCTATGATCTAATTTTTTTAACAAGATTCTGAGAGTCTCGAAATCTTTATATATGAAAAATAATGGAGCAATTCTTCCTCAAAATAAAAGCAAAATGATTGAAGTTTTTCTGGCTAGGAAAGAGGGCAAAAGTTTATTCTGAAGACAGAAATTTTCAAGATTAAAGCCAGGTTGGCAGGCTGCCTGCTTTATTTTAATGAAAGAATGGACAGGGGCCAAACTCATTACTATTGGAATACCTATCTGCCCCCGAGCACATAAGTAAAAGTAGGAAGATACCACATGTATTTTAGCTTGTCAAGACCAGGACAAAGCAGAACGAAATTCATTCATTTCATCATTCACTCATTCATTCATTCAAAAACCAATCCTTACCATGTACAGACTCTGGAAAAGCAAAATGAGTTAGAAGCAGATACTGTTTTCAAAGTGTTCTCATCAGATTGATTGCTACCATTTGCTTGCAACACGTCTCTTTCAAATGGCTAAATGCTGTAATTACGGAATGTGTAAGATTCCAAGGAGCACAGTTCTGCCTGCAGAGTATCAAGAATGGCTCTTTAGAGAATCTGACCCGAGTCTTTGAATACAGACATGAATTCACAAGACTGAGAAGGGGGAGAATGCAGTTCCAGGCAAAGGAAAAAGAATGAGCAAAGATACAGAATTCAGAGTGAGTATGAAGGGTCTCCCACATCAGAAATTGGAGATTAAATTCTACCATAAAAGTAATGAAGAGTTTAAAAAATGGGTCAAGTCAGAGGAGTTTATGGCTCTATTTACACTATGGTAAGATAGCTCTGATTGTGAAGTGATTGTGAAGATGGTGTGCAATGAGCAGGAGGCAGGGAAGCCTTTTAGGACAGTGTGGAACTGAACCAGAAGGGATTGGGGTTCTGCATTAGCACGGCAGTAATGGTAGTGAAGTGAGGGGATGGGTTCAAGTGATCTTCAAGAGGTGATTCACAGCATTCCTGTCTCATTAGAGAGGTGGGAAATTGAGGCAATATTGAATGCCACTTATATCAAAATACTTGGATTTGGGATGCCTAAAGGAAACCCAGCAAGATGTCCAGTAGGCTTCAGAAATCAAAGACTGATTGATTGGGAAATATAATGTGAGAGACATAGTTTCAGAAATCATTGGCACAGTAATCCTTTTAAACCGTAAGATTAGATGGGCTGGCCCAGAAAGTGGATACAGTAGAGGAGAGAAAAAAAAAAAAAGAGCACACAGATGAAATAGGAGAAACACAAGCATTTGGTTGAAAGAGCTAGGAAGTGTGGATAGAAGGAGACTGCTGGTGCTGGCATTGGAAGAAGCAACTCGTAGAAAACATTTAGGGGATATCCCTCCTGCCAGGTAGAACACTAGATGTTTTGTACATTTCTCATGACAGTTACCAGTATTTTATTTAGTCCTAATAACTTCATGTCCACTTTATAGATGATGAAAGTCAAACACATAGAGGTCAAGTAACTGCCCTTGCCCACGAAGCTATTAAGTGGCAGAAGGTGGATTCTAACCCAAGTATGTCTGATTCCAAGTTGTCATCACTGGGAATGAAACTGAATATCATATACATTTCTATTCTGTGGGATGTGTTGAAACTGCTGTACCTTTCCTAACAGGGCATGATTTCATGATAGGATACATTGAGCTAAACATTGTATGGTCACATATGTATGTTTTGAACTATGCAAATATGACATACTTTGTAAAATATTGATATAACCATTTTATAGACTCATTTGAAATGTAAATTTCATAATTTAAAAAGTATGTGATGCATAATTTCACAGCTAATTATAAGCTGTGCCTACATTTTTGTGGTTCTACTCTAGTTGGTAAACGGAAATTCTGTGTAACATCCATTGTTAGTAGCTTGTGAAAAATCCTGTTCTTAAATTACAATTTGTGAGTTATTTTAGTGATTATTGTGCTATCATTTGAACATTCTGTTATTATAATGTAAAATATTGTTAATGTCCTATAAAAGTGTCTTCCAAACATGAGTTAAGTAGTGGACCTTGTGCTGAAAACAAGCTGGGAATTAGGCTGGAATATAAATTAGATGCAATAAAAGCACTATGAAGATGGCCAAACAACGGCCATGATAAGCTACTAATTTAGTAAAAAGCTCTCTATGAAATATTATAGATAATGTTGAATAAACGGGCAATATTAGAGCAAGCAACCTTTACATTTGCAAAAACTATCAAATAATCAGGCAAAAATAATGCAAAACTGGAAAAAAATGTAAAAGAAAACACAAAACTTGGAAGGTATAACATAGCAGAAAGGTGATTCTAAAGTGATATTTTTATAGATTAATATGATTCTAAAATACCTTAGCCTCTTTTACCCTCCCCACAAACTCACATTTAGTGTTTAAAACTTGTGTTGAAATAAATGTTCTTGTGTGACCTAAATCCCCTGTGTTGTGACTGTCCAGTATTACAATCCAGGAGGCTATGAACACAACACTGCTGGGTTTATGAGAGGGGAATGGGAGAGGAAATTCCAGCCATAAAGGACTTTGCTGGGAGAGGTAGAGCAGCAGGTGGTTTGTTGAGAAGGGAAGGCAAATAAGGGAATGCCGGCATACCACACACCTGAGTGTTGTTCAAGTGTGTCTACCCTCCAGACCCTCACTGAGTCAGGAGAAGCTCCTGGAAATGTCAAGGAGCAGAATAGGGCCTGCAGCTATTTCTCTGAGGCCTCCCTGCCCAGCCCCTAGACTAGAGTCTTGGGAGGCAGCCATTCCTTCTAAAACGTTTGTTTCTAATGCTAGGACTTGGAGAGATTATAGAGAAGTCTTGGTCCTCACTCAAGAATTCATCAGAATGCTGGGAAAACTAGAACAAACTGCTGATCCAATTCAACTCGCGTCCAGGTTTCAGCTCCTGTCAGCAGTGAGAACTTTTGGATTTGGGAACAAGTCATGAGTTTCGAGCACATTTAACAGTGAACGGAGAATTCTTCTGTGGCTCACATTTCACCCACAACGTATGCACAACAAAGCACAGAGTCCTGGCTCTACTGGACTTGAGAGCACGTGAATACTCATCTGAAACTGCAGTTTTGCTTCCAAGAAAGTGTCACCATAATCCTGCTGTGTGTCTTAGGTTTTAAAGATTATGATGAGGACAAGTCACTGAAAAAAATCACAAACCTAGACAATCAGGTGACGGATAAAGATCCTTCTACATGCAGTTTACAAATACTATGTCTGAGTTTTATTTTTTTATTTTTTATTTTTTTTATGTCTGAGTTTTAAATGTCTAAGGCCACATCCTATCTTACAAGATAGGAGTTTATTAAAAATCTTCCTCCTTGAAGAGACTTAGATTTTCGTTTAAAAAGAACCATCTGGAAATGTGTTTCCTGTTTAAACTACCTCTAAAATAAACAAAACAACAGTTAATTTTTACTGGGATTTAATCTGATGTTTTTCCATAACCAAATGTGTTTTAGAGCTGTTCCGTTATAGAGGTGCCAAAATAACAAAGAAGCTAAAATATTTTTATCTACAGAAATGCAATCGATTTCTCAAACAGTGTATATCAAAATCCATTATTCTAGCCTTGATTACCTGAAACTGTTGAGGACGGTATTATAGTGTTTTTTTTTTTAATACAAAATATGCCATACTTCTCCCATCTCATTTTTTCCCCAACATCTTCATCATTTTGAAAGGATCACGCTTTGAACAAGCAGCAGATGTTAATATAGAAATATAGAACATCTCAATTTTCTCACTGCTAACTCAGCTTACTGAGCCAATTTCACAATTCTCACATTCCTGAGTCCTAGGAGAAAATGCTAATTTAGATTGTTAAAATTGACACGGGTTAGGGTATAAAGGGTAATTAGCATAAAATCCTACACAAAGTGTTCTTAGCACCATTAATCAACACCCACCTAGGCATACACTTTTTTAGTCAGAGCTGATGTTTAACGAAGCTGAAAAATATCTAAAATATTCTCTTCTAGTTAAGTCATAAAAATGCATAGTTTGTCCTCAAATCCAGTTTGAGGGGCTTTAAGGAAAAATACCTAATGTGCAGTTCATGCATAACTTTTAGTTTATACTTAAGAATTATTTAAGGCATATAAAAGTGCTCTCTTGAGGAAAACACCTTTTAAACACTTGTGTTTTTGTCATATTTGTGTCAGTGCTGTCCTGTACATGTGTTGTTATTGCTGGAAAAACTGATCTGTTTTCTTTTTCCTCCCTTGGTGCTTGTAAAGGCTGTTGCATTTGGCACCCGTGTTCCCATTTTCAGGACAGGACACTGCTGGTGTTTCTCCCTCTTTCTTTTGCCAGACTCCTAATCACGCGCACAAAGAAAGCAAAAGTCACTCAGGTCTGAATCTTCTCACCAGTTTGGAGATGTTCTTGGCTCTTCAAATTTTGCAAGCCTACTATATTAATTATGCTCCCTGATTTTCCTCTCCATGCTAATGACGGGAACTACTGGCAAGAGAACAGTCTTCCAGTTGGATGAATGATTCAGTCAGGGAAGTTTTCTGTTTAGTTTCTTCATTTGCAAAATAAAATAATGGCAAAGATAACATATATGGCAGACAAAATTATACCTAAACTTCAGGGGCACAAGGAATATACGTTGCTAGGAGGCAGTCTGTATATATTCCTGGAGACACCAGTGAGATCTGTCTTGAGAAATTCTCTCTCGGAGACCCCAGTGAGGGGAACAAGGCTACAAATGTGATACCACAGAAGTCCATTTATTCTGCATGAGATAATGCTGCTTTGTATAAGGCATGGTGAAGCACACAAGGTAGAAGCTGATGAAACAGTCTCGGGAGAGAGAAATTAAAAAAAAAAAATTCACAACCAGAAGACGTGCACTCTGATCAGAGTTGGTGCTATGAGAACACACAGCAGGAGCACCTAACCGAAATGGGAGGCTAAGAAGAAGGACAGGCGTGGTTGGCCTGGTGAGGAACAATATGGAGTGACTGTTCCTAACATTGAGAAGGGCATGTGTGCAAATAGGAAGAAAGGGCAGTATGGTGAATCCTGGGAGTACAGGTGGGGAGCAGGCCCGAGGTGAAGCTGAGGTGTCAGGTGAAGAGGAGTCTCACACACGTGGATGAGAGTCTAAGAAGCACTGGCAAGTAAATGAAGAGTATTGAGCGGGGAAGTGTACAAGCATCCTTGTATTTTAGAAAGATCAATCTGACTGCAGGGTGCAGGACAGACTGGATCCTGGGGGAGATTTTAGGCAGGAGGTCAATAGGGAAGTTATTGAAGTGACCCCTATGAGAAAGGCCTGGGGGAGGAGGCAGGATAGAGAGGGTGGGGGCAAGTGATAAGAACAGCTCACAGGTATGAGTATTTATCACAGGCTAGACCCAGTGCTCTTCCTGCACTTTCTCATCAAATTCTCTCTCTCTCTCTCACAGACACACACACACACGCACAGACACACACGAATCCGATAATACAGATATTACTTTTCTATTCAGAGTTGAGGTAATTCAAGTTTAAAGAGGAAATCAGCTCAAACTCAGGCATTCCCAAAAGGCTAAAGCTGAGTTTGAAGTCGGGAAGTCCTGCTCCAGAGCCCTGTCTGCGATCTGCCTTCCAGATCAATTATGAGAGGAAGAACTGGTAATGCCCAGTGACAGCTGGTAAGAGGTGTGGTAAGTGGAAGAAGAGGAGGAGGCCACAAAGATGAGCGCCTACACTGTCCAGCCGTGAGATAGTTGATGTAGGCACTGAATATTAGAGGAGATTCACTGGGCAGAAGGGGCTAGATTAGTGGGCCCCGTGAGTCTGAGGTGCCTGCAGGATTATCAAAGGGGACAGGCAGTTTGAAGGGTGGATCCATCTGGAGAAAAGGATCTGTGCTGCATGCAAGTAGATTTTGGGGTTATTAGCAGAATACCAGCATATTCCATGGGTAAGAGGTTGCAGAGAAGTGTGTGCAGGGTTAGAGATTAAGGGAGCCCGAAAAGGAGCAAAATTAGGAGGCTGTGTTGTCAGAAAAGCCAAGAAAAGTGGTGCTTTGTGATCAGGAGTGGCTGAAAGCATCAAGTACTCCTGGGAGGTTAATACAATTATGAAAACAAAAAGGAGCTCTCTGATTTTTGCCACAAGACGGCGTCTTCCCAAAGACAACAGGCGTGGTGGGCACACAGTACAGTGACCACGCACAGGCTTTAACAGCTACTACTCTACAGAAGACAGGGCTGCACAACTGTACAGATTACAGGACTCGGACAAGGGGCTGCTGCTGGGCTAACGCCTCCAGAGCCTCAGTGGTCTCCTCATTCATGCCTGTCACTTAGGGCTCAGGTCCCAGTGCCAATGAACTGGCTTAAATAGTTGGTAAAGCCACATCCTGCCCCTTGTGGTTTACCAAATGGACCACAAAGGCTGGATATTTATGATAAAAGTGATACCCCATCCTCTTTGAAGGTCTCATACCAAGTCAAGAAAGATATCATGGAAAAAATAAATAAATAAATAAATAAATAAATGAATAAATGAATAAATAAATAAATAAATAAATAAAAAGAAAGATATCATGGCAAGGAGATATCATAGTAAGAAACTTGTTTAAATGGAGAACCTCTCCCAAGATCATTATTTTTCCCCCTAAAACTCATTATTAACTTTTTTCCCCAATAATTTGGATTTTTCACACTCCTTTCATTGATGTCTTCCTTTAAGATGGTTCGTGGGGGTAAAACAAGCTGGAAGAGAGAAGAGAAAAGGGAAAAAAAATGTGGTACGTATAAAAACAGGCCTGGGAAATATCCCATGTTTCTCATTCTTGACTTTTTCAAAACTGATTATAAAATAAATGTAACTTAAAGTACTCTTCATGCACAAGGTTCTTAACAAATTAACAACTTACATAAACCCCTGTAAGGCTCAACAGTAATACTCACTTACTGAAGGGAAATGATGCATTTATATTACTTACTTTGGGACACCTAAAATGTCAGTAACATACTGGAGAAGGAAATCACAAAGAAAGCTAGAATTATAATTTCTCCAAATCCGAATCTTTTGCTTTAACTCTGTTGCACAGAGGATTAACAAATTTAGTGTTCTCAGAATAGGGAAGAAAAGATTCATCTTATTTCTGTTCTGTTTGAAATTATGAAACCAAATTCAGTTTCACAGAATATTATCTGGAAGCAAACCAAGCCCATTCGCTATGTAAGGAAGTCTCTCTCTGCCAGCAAATGTTCACAAGATGAATGTACAGATGAAAGACAAGCAATTTATTTTTGTTTCATACTGAGAATGGCAATTTAAACTACAGTAAATTTGTCCTTTGAAGGAAATGCAAAATATCAATCAAATATCTTTATAACTTTATCAATATATAAATAAGTAATAAAAATAGTAATCAAGCTGATTTTTGAGCTACGGGACAAGTGTAGCAATCACACATTTCATTGTAATATAAGCATCAGTACATGCAATGCATACATATACTAAGATTCAGAAACTACATTCTAACTTCTGTTGCCGAGTGAGTAATGCCGGGAATACCATTCCATTGCAAATGGGTCAAGACCTCATGCTTCTCTAAGCGGGACATGATCCAGCTGAGATACTGGGATTCTACAAAGCGAACTACAGCACACTCTCTTATCAAAGGTGTGGAAGGTGATACTTCACAAAAACCAAGTGTAAGAGATGAAAATAATCCTCATCATCTTCAAGCTGGAAAGGGCCTTTAGAAAATATTTAATGAAATTCTTTTACAGACAAGGTAAAACAAGCTTCCAACAGGTGGTTCCCTATTACTTACTATTTACTATGGTTCCTATGTGTCTTGTGTGAATTCCAGTAGAGGGAAGTAACCATGGGAAGCACGGAAAATCAATACAAAAATGTGGAATAACATCACGTGTTCTAAGATGTAAGAAAGCACAAATAAAGCACTATTTCCCAAAGTTAAGAATGCTCATAGACTTCATTTGTAACTTTGAAACCCGAGAAAGAAAAGAGATATAAATGTGTGGCTGGACAATTTTTATAATAAACAAGAGGCATACCACCCTGAGACACTGCATTTTGTCACGAATCAACTAGATATGCCTCAGAGCAGCTAATCTCTGAATGTTTTTGCTGTAATTACCATAAAGGCCTTAAACTCTTATTTATTACAATGGCATTGAAAAGTAAGTTTTCTCAATTTTCATTTTAGATAGGTTGTATTAGAAATATCTATTTTTTAAGCGGCTGGAAAAAAAGCTGCTAGTACCTATGCCCACTCCACCCAAAAGACCTTATTATTTGCTTTATTCTTCTAATGGTTCTCTCACTAAAACTATAACTTCCAAAATGGAAAAGGTGTGGATGCAGGTAGTGAGAGCCATCTACCTGCTTCTTGACTTTGGTCTCTGCCAAGAAAACAAATACATACTCTCTGAAGACATTTCCATACTCTTTCTTGTTGGAAAAAAATGGTGCTTAATTGCTTATCCCATTTTATCTTTTTTACTCTGTAATGAACGCACTTTGAGTGAAGCAAGTCCCTTTTCTCTTCAGCTTCTTCATCTCCTTCTCCTCCCCTTGTCTGTGTTCTCTCTTCCTCCTCCTTGATTCCTTCTCCTTTTTAGTGAAAAGCTTGTCTCTGCTTTCAACAGCTTACTTTGAAGACTAGAAATATGACATTGGGGGATGCCTGGGTGGCTCAGCGGTTGGGCATCTGCCTTTGGCTCAAGGCATGATCCTGGGATCGAGACCTACATCGGGCTTCCTGCATGGAGCCTGCTTCTCCTTCTGCCTGTGTCTCTGCCTATCTCTCTCTGTGTCTCTCATGAATAAATAAATAAAATCTTTTTAAAAAATAAAAAAAATAAAGATTACCTGTTGAATAGGGTCACAGGATCAGGTAAAAGGAGAACTAAGAAAGTTGAAGAATGCAGGATTAGATGTATATTTACCTAGTACCATGTATTCTTGAAATCTAACAACCTGCTTTTCTGTTGTACAATACACTTATGAAGATATTTCCAAGTTGTTAAATACTCTTCTAGCAGAGTACTACACCAAAGTTTATTAAATGCATTTCATGTTGCTGGCCATTCACTTTGATTCCAACTTCTTGCACTATAAACAATCCTATAATGAGCACCCTTGTAGCTCTGTCTTCATGAATATAATTATGTCCTTCAACTACATTTCTAGAAGTGTAATTGCTAGGTTAAAAGTTGTTGTATTTTTTAAATACAGAGCTACATAATCACTGGGATGTTGTTACCAAACCACTCTGAGGCTAAGGCTGCATTGCCTGCAGGTATCTTTTCTCTGGAAAATGAAGTGAGCCTAAGTAATTTTTAAAATTGATTATCCAAGAGAGCCTAAATAATTTTTAAAATTGATTATCCATATTCAAATTAGTCTGTAAATCCTTCTCAGACTAGTTTAAGGTGAACCACAGTACCAACTCTTATTTCCAAAAAACAATAAATTGTTAATATTTAGTTCCCACTAACTATGTAACAAGAAATCTTCTAAGTTGATAGATCGAAAGGTATAGAAAGACAGAGAGAGAAACAAAGAAAAAGATGGATGATGGATGGACGGATGAATATAGAGAGAAAGTTTAAGTAGGTAGATGACACATAGGTATTTAATTCTGTTAAGATTACCTATTATTCTTTCATTATTTCTCTTTAGATGTTAAGTGGACATAGAAGTCTAGACTATTTTTGACTAGTAGGATGAGTATATTCTCATGTTTAATTCTGAGGACAAATTCTAGGGGAACTAGACCCAATAGTGGTAATATCCCAAATGAATAGAACATGATTAGTCAGTATTGAGGAAGAGCATTAGAAGGGCCTGTGTGCTCTATGGAAATTCTAAGGTCAGAAGATAAAAAAGCCAGTCACATACTATTGACAGCTGCTTATCAGGAAGAGTTAAAGACAAGCTGGTGAAAGAATCTGGGTTTTCTAGATTCTCTCACAAAAAGAGGAATGAATTACATTGTCTGGGCTTGGTCAGTACCTAACCCAACGGTTCACATTTCATAGTTCTGACTGAAAATTTAATATCTAGTCTTTTGGGATCATAGAGAAAGCACTGGGAATGGTAGCTTGGAAATCCAGAGGTAAGGCCAGAAAGAATAGAGACAGATCAGTTGACTAGGCCACATGAGCAATAGGGAAGGGGACCCATGACATGCAGGTAAGTTGGAGCCAAATGGTAGGAAACTATAATCTATTAGCCACTCTTTACTACTACCAGCCAAAATGTCTGTTCTGTTTTTTCTATGTTATGAAATTGTGGGGAGTTACTTGTTAAATCAATTAGCTCACTCTTACCAAATCATCAGGAGAAAGAAGAGGGCCGCTGATTCAGGAGGAAGGAACAGCATGCTAAAGAGTTCTGCAGAATTGGTGAATATGGGAGTATAGTTAGAAGAAATAGCAGGATTGCTGTACTACATGAGACTACTACACGGTAGCCACAAGTCAAGCTGATTTGTCTTTACCTGTGTGGTTAGAAATCACCAAAGTGTACTAATCAAAGAAGGGCTGACATGATTATAAATACAACTATGAGTTGGAGGTAGGGCAGAGTGAGTATGAAGGGCTATTAAACAGGCTGTGACAGTAGTTCAGGTAAGACTTCATTGTTACGTAGAGTAAGACCAAGACAACGCTGGAGAGTGATGGTTGGAGGGGATTTCAGAAGGGAAAATGGACAGGATTTTCACTCGGCTTGTTTATAGAGGTAAGGTTGATATTAAGAAAAACGATTACTGTGTCTTGCATAAGTAAACGGAGAGCAGTTCTATTCAGAATTAGGAATCTGAAAGACTACCAGGTGGTCACCAGTTTGAAGTGGGTAATTCAGGGAGTAATAATGTGTCTCATTTTAGATATGTTGAGTTTGGAGTGCTTTTTAAATAACCAAGAGTTCCATGACTGCATTATCAGGCATATGGTTTAAGCTTAAATGAGAGTTTGGGTAAAGATTATAAATACACAAGCTATCTGTGCACAGAGGGAAATTATAGCCAAGGGCATGAGTGAGAGTCCCCAAACATGAAGAATAAAATGAGAAGATGAGAGCCCCATCCTATGGCTGGAAGGATGCAAGCATTTCACAGTAGGTGGTACAGAGAAAGTTTGACAAAGGCATGGGAGAATGAGTGGTCAGAGAATGAGTGGTCAGAATGAGTGGTGTCTCTTAGAGAGAACTGCAAACCATGGACTTCAGGTGATGAGGATGTGTCAGTGCAGGTTCTTCAGTTGAAGTAAATGTACCACTGTTGGGAATGGGGAGCAGGGAATGCAACCAATTGGGAAGGCTGTGTAGGAGAAGCTGAGGGTAAATGAGAAATCTCTCTACCTTCCCCTCAATTGTGCTGTGGACCTTAAACTGCTTCAAAAAAATAAAACCTTAATAATAGTAATTAAAAAAATCTAGGAGACATAAAAGAAGAAATGTGTTAGGTTACACAGCCAACATAAGAGAGGGGTTTTCAAGAAAGAGTTCATTGTGTCAGTTGTGACTGTGAAAGCAGGTAAGGTGAGGACTAAGATTTACCATCTGGCTTTTTTGACCACAAAGCTAAGCAGTTTACAGTACTAGGCCCTAAGTTATAAAATAGATTTGATCGATGTCTCTAGAATGATCCTGAAATAAACAGCCTCAGACAGCTAGAAGTGTCATAAGATCCAATTAATCTGTCAATGAAATAGTAAAACAAAAATACCCTAAGAGAAAGAAATTTACAAAGTAGTCCCTGGAATAGCTAATTCATTTGATTTTTTTTTTAAACATTATGGCAATCCTTTGAGAGTCTATGTATAATATACATGGAATAGAGAAGTTATTTGTCCTAGATCATGACACTAGTAAATGGTATAGCTATAACTCCCATTTAGATCTGCCTGATTTTATCTCTGTATGACTCTTGAACAACTGTGGGCTCTGGAAGGAAGTGGTCCATCAGGCACTTATGTACTACCCATCACATACCCACACGGCTCAAGCATCACTTTACTGGACCAACTTTTGATGATGAGCTCTCAGCTGATAGATAGGAGAAATGTAGACCTTCTCACAAGGCTCATTTCTCCTCGGGTCTCCCACAGCTGACCTGAATTATAAAAATGGCCTGTCTACCAGTGTTCTCCATGTATAATGAAAACAACAGCTGGCTGTTGAGGGAGCAAAAGTCACAAGAGCCTATGAATGGAGAACATGATATGATAATATTATTAATATTCCATATTACACACTGAAGTTTCAACTGCAACCCACACTAACAACTTTCTTACTGAGAGTAGTATACTAAACATATATACTTATAATAAATAAGTATTTTTTAAATTTTTTTTTATTAACCCTGAGATAAATACTGGGAACTCTGCTAATTAAAGGATGGGTAGGACATGGTTCCTGAAACTGAGAAGTGAAAAGCAGTGGTGAAGAGAGACAAGAAAACAGTATTACTGCACAGTATAACATTAGAGTTGGCTGGCAAGGTGTAGAGGGTGTATGTGCAGGCTGGAAGGTCAGGGTTGTTGAGTATCCAGAATCGGGGGGCCGGGTCACAGAAGCAGGCTATTTGGGGATATCTAGCTAGAGCCATGCTCAGTAGAAAGAAAAACTCTAAGCTAAACCTGAAGGATGAGTAGGAGGTATTCAGGCAAGTGAGAAAGGGTTAGTGATGAAGGTTGCACTCTAAGCAGAAAAAAGACCACATAACACAATAGATATGGGAAACCCAGAGTATTCTAGGAACTCCGTGAATACTCTATGTATTGGGAAGGAGGTGGGAGATGAACTTGAATAGACACTAAGAAGGTGTAATTTTTTTGCTCCTTAGAAGACTTGCTAAGAAGTTTGACCATCCTGAAGTGATTCTGAAAATCAAATCATATTATCACAGTTCTATTCAAGAAAGATCCCTTCTATAGCACAAATAGGGAATCAATAACTTCAAAATTGTTATAGTAAGTTTTTTAGGAGTAGCTACCTGAAGGCTATAAAATTTCCTTGGCACTCTCCAGAATTGAAAAGACAAATATGAGGAGGAAGATTATGAAAAATATGCTAGCACCTGATGAAAGAGTAGAGTGGTTAAGACCCAAGCTTCTGAGTCAGAAAAAAGCTGTTTTTTTTTTTTTTTTTTTTTTTAAATCTTGGTTCAGCTAGTTAAGGCTTTATAATCTTAAAATATTGCTTAATTTGTTTTAGTTTCAGTTTCCTTTTTTTTTCTTTCAAAACCAGTGCTACTTCCAGGATTGACTGTGAAGATCAAATAACACATTACAAATTTTAGAGCATACAGCAATAGCATACATTTAATAATTATTTTTAAATAATTAAATATTCTTTTGGAATAATTTTTATGCATCTATCAATGTGTATATTTGTATTCATTTGACATATTTTATTAGAAATCTAACAAAGTTGATATAATATTGTGAAAACTCTTTTTTTAAAGACAGATTATTTCAAAAAAAAAAAAAATAAAGACAGATTATTTCTAATCATATTAAATAATAGTATCTGGCCATTCCAATATTAATAATTGAATTTTATGTAGGCCAAAAGACTTGATTTGATTGTCAGATGTCTTAAAATAGGAAAATGGGAAATAAAAAGGCATAAATTAGTTAAATTTTAAATACTCCTTAGAGATCAAATTGATCATTAGATCATAAATTCAAACTGAAAGAAAATAATGACAAGATCAATCATATTGGACATATTGCCAGTCTGCTTAAAAACTGAAGGCATTTGAAATCCCAGTACATAAGGTTGGATGACTAATTGTGCCAAGTGTCATGTGAATGATTTTCCCAGAGGGACAAATAAGGAAATCCAAAAAATCAATGTGCCATGAGGTTGACATTTCACATACTGATTTCCCTAGCTCCTTTTTCTCCATATTTGCTATGTAGAAAGGAGTAGAAATGTCCTCTGACAGATGTCCACATAAGTAGAGATGGACTCACTCCCAGTTGAGTTGGAGGCACATACTGCCATCTTGGTTTGAGTTGCTAGATGCCAACCATGTGCATACAATTGGAAGGAAGGGACATGGGAAGACATCTGGATAATAAGCAGACATAACTCAGTTTATTAAAATTGAGTATTTCTGAACAAAGTACAGTGGTATAAAAAGCTCTCAAATCCCCAGGCCTCCACTTATTAACATCCAGGTTTTATGAAAAGTTTTCATTTCGATTTATCTAACTTACTTTTATCTGTGACAAAAGAATGCCCTTCCCCCAAAACAGCCGACATATTTCTCAGTCACTTAATGGCTACAAGTCTCTTTGTATCTGAGGACTCCCCCTTGATCTTTAACTCAATTGCTTTCATTCTGACTACTGTGGGTAGAAACTTCTCTCTCCTCCTCCATCTATTTACTCGCCCAACCCATGTACTGAATGTCATCCCAAGTGAGAGTGGTGATTCTGGACCAGCATGGCAATTTGAGTAGCAAAGGAAAAACAGATAAAGGTAAGATTATTGCCTTATATGTATTTCCCTTAATAACAGTAACACTCCCCAACTCAACCTCATTCCTATACTATTTTAAAGCCCTTGCCAGCATTTGCTGTCTGTGATGAAATGCAGATGAACCTTATCCCAACCTTCTGAGTGGCCAAAAGTCCACTTTTTGGGAGAACAAACATTTTCTTTTCACCAAGAGCTGTCTTGGTTTACTTTTGCCATCCTAGCAGAGTTATATTGCATCCCTCTTATTTTCAAAAGTGTTTGTTTTGGAAGGAAAAGTATATGGGTGCTTATAGTGTATTTGAAAAAAAAATGATGAAAGGAATAAGTATAAGGAAAACTCATTTTAACTCTTGTGTCTTTTGCGTTGCTAGTGGAAGACAACCCATCACTTAAGAAAGCAGTGAGGGTAGATAAAGGAGAAAAAAACAATGCAAACCACAGACTCTCTCTCTCTTTCTCTCTCTCTCTCTCTCTCACACACACACACACACACACACACCAAAGGGACTAGGTCTTCTATCTGTATCCAGAGAGGAACAAGCACCAGCAAGAAGCTACTGCTGTAGCAGTGGAAGAGAAGCTATATGGTTAAATTCCACCAAATGGTGGGAAAGTAGGGACAGGAGAGGCAAACTGGGGACATGAGGTTGGGGGGAGGACTGGAGAGCATGAGCAGAGCTAGACTGCTTGGCTGGGCTGTAGGCAGTCATCTGTTTTCTATCCTCTGCCCTTAGAATTCAGAGCCTATTTTTGCAAGAATACTGTCATACATGGTGATTAAGTTCTATAATTTCATTAGTGGAGTACTAAGCTTCAGATACATTGGGCTTAATTAGGCTTTTATAGAAAAGGAACTAGGGAATTAACCACAATGTATAACACTGTACATTTGAGAAAATGTATTTCCAAATACAAATACTGCTCTACAAACAAACTTCTGGTATACCAGTCCTTTGACACTTATAGATGAGAACAGGGTCTGATCAATTCTTCTCAACTCAGGCTGTATATTTATTTGAGCTATTGAGGAGCTTTTAAAATTATACTGTGTACCTGGGCTCCACACCAAGAGATTCTAATTTAATTGGCCTGGGGCGAGGCCCGGAAATAAGTATTTTTTAAAAGCTCCTTACAGCAGGATTGAGAACCACTGGGCTAGCAAATGCTTCTTAGATCTATATTTGAGCAAGTGGCTCCGGAGGGTTTGTTTTCATTACAAAGAGGTCTTTTCTTTAAATAGGACTCACTTTCAGTTTCATTTCTCAACTGTTATTCAATCTAAAATAACCTCTTTAGCTGCACCTTCCCGTATACACACGTATAGTGTAAAAATAAATACACCTTCTTGCCAAACCTACAGTTATCATTGAGTCTTTTAAAACCCTCAGTATACTGCCAAAAAGGAAATAATAAATCCCAACATACTGACAACAGAAAATTTAACAAGAGTAATTCTATATATTTGAGAAATTTCAACTTCCTCTCTGTCTCACCTCCCCTGGGATCCTGGCACAATTTTAGGATAAACTTGAGTCATGAACTACTCCCTGAAAGTTGTCTGAGCAAGATTTTGCTGCTCCAGCAGAGATCAGGGGTGTGGAGATACAATTTATTAAGCTCAGTTCAAAAGGAAGGGCTGATTACAAGAGTCAAACTTTACATTAGACAGACTTAATATTAATAGTATTATCTTGTCGGTGATATCCAGGCAATTCAGACAAGCCCTATGGTGTCCCCTTCATCCTTAGTGTCATAAACAAGGTGACTGAACACTACTGGAGCAACCTCACAACCATGTGGGATAGAGTCTCCACACCCAACCCCAGGCTCTCTTTCTGTTGATGAGTGTTTTTCCTAGTTCACTTACTTTCTCCTTCCCTACCAAACAAATGCATTAGGATATCTTCTGAAAAAATTTGCCTAGAAAGTGAAATTCCGTGTACTGAAACCTATTTCCCCCATCCCCACTGACTTCCATTCAGTAACTGCAAAGGTATGCCATAGAAGTTTTTTTGTTGTTTCTGCTCCCCTTTGACATAAACTGTGAATGGTAAATAAGAGGTAAGATTCCACCATCAGATTTCTTTTATCCCAGATTAGATAAGATCTATGCTCATTTGGTCTCAGGCAGTGTGGGAAGTGAGTGAATACACTCACTTTTCCTGTGTATGTATACACACATATACATATTTCATGTCAAGTTATGAAATCTATCTTTACCTTCATAAATTAAATTTTAGCCAAATACGCATGAAATATTTTCATATGAATAGTGCTCTCTGCTTTCCGTTATTAATAAGGGTGTCTTTGGTCTGTTTTGTTATGTTACCTTCTTACGGGACTACCTTTTGCTTTTTGCTTTTTCTTATTGTATTTGCAGATTTTTCTGTACAAATGTCTTGAGTCACTGGATAAAATAATCTTTCTTCAAGAGTAACATTCCATCCTTCTAGGTGTCTATTTTTGCAGTCTCAAAATTACATTATTCTAATGTTCTGTTCTATAAACAGAAAACAACTAAGTCTAATTTTTATTACCCCTAAAACTTAGCCTTATGTAGTTACTTAGTGCAATTTTGAAGAATATAAGAAACAGATATGTGTGGAATTTATTTGGTTTCAGTTAGGGAGAATATGAAGAAGGATAATTCATTTGTTGAGCAAACATCTACTGAATAACTACTATATGCCTGGCAGGATTCTAGACATTGAAGACAAAAAGGTGAACAATGAGTCAAAAACACCTGCTTCATGCAACTTACATTCTAGCAGGGATTCACAGTCTTATAACATGTAATGATGCTCTTGAACCTAGATCTAAAGTTTGTTTCTTAAACCAAACTTCAAATAAATATTCACCCAGGCTAAATTTGTCTGCTTTTTTTCTATAGATATTGGAAAGAATGAGATAGAGAAAGTAAAGGGTTAGGTCAATGAAAAGAATTTTGTAGCATTGGAAGAATAGAATGGGTAGAAAATTAATGGGCTAAAAAAATTATCACTATCCAAAATTCCCTAATCCTAAGAGTTGTAGGAACAAAGTTGGCTACTCAAAACTAAAAATATTGAAAGTCAACCCATTTTTTAAGTACATTTGCTTAGCTTAATCCATATGCATGCTTTTAAGAGTCTTATGGTGATGGCCTCAATGCTACATACACTCCGTCTTGCATGTTAAGTCATGATCATGGTAATAGAATGGTGAAAAATAACTCTTTCCAAAGTGGACAGCCAAGTACAGACCTAAACAGTGAGTATAAAGAAGCCTTTGAAGGATAAATAAATGGTAAATTAGGAGGCAAGGAGCATGCAGAGAGAAAACAGTGCAATCAAAGACTAACTGAAATAATTTTGCCTAATAACACGAAGGGTAAGAGCTAACTGCTGGCAAGGAGCAGGCCAAATGCAGGTGCTGCTGGGCTGGACAGAAGATGGCAGGGCCATCAAGCTGAGGAGAACACAATGACCTAGTATAATTCAGAGGGATAAAGGGAGGCTGTGATTATAAAATACAAACCCTAATGAGATATCCCAATGTGATCGTCTTTCAATACTTTAAATTTGCTTCCACCTATAAATATCAGTTTTTAAGACAATGACCAACAGACCAAGAGAAACCATCCTCCCTCTCCTTCTAAGCCATGTCTGATTTACCACTCCTTGTAACGACAGAATGCCTGGAATGAGTCATCTATAAATTCTCATATAAAATAGACTGAGTTTCCTGGGGAGAATGTTAGTGATGCATGTATTTTTTTGCTTCTCTGTAGATTAAGATTATATTGTAAAACATTATCAGGACACATGTATGTGGGATTTTTGGTACAGGGAGAAAAAGTACTATATTGTCAGTGACAAAACAACTTCCTCCTTAAGATGCTTATTATCGGAGCAACCAATGTCTTTCTTATAATGAAGACAAATGCATTCAAATACTGCACAAATCAATCTTTTCTATGACTGGAACATAGATATGCATGGGGATTATATTAGTTAAGATCTTAAAAATAAGTTATTTTTACAATGTGTAGATGAAAACTATGGCAATCTATTCAATATGAGATTTACATGCTTTACAATTTGGTGGAGTAGTTTCAGTCAGTAATTTAAGCTAAAATTAACTTTCATTTTACCTTAAGAAAAATTTGAGTTTCCAAGACTTAAAAGTTGTATGAATTTCAAATACATCTTACAGAGGAAAACAATATCTTAATATAAAACTTCATTTAAAAACTACAACAAATTACACAGAAAAACATAAAATATAGGAAAATAGGCACATTACTTTGGATAATTAAACAGAAATGTTTCTGCATTAATAATGGGAAAATCCTTTGGAGTAGAACGGTTTAATTCTATATTATCTTCTGTAACAGCACATTAATATATTACAAATTGAGCTAACTTCAAAATACTTGAAATACTACAGCCATAAAATAAAAGATGCAGAAACAGTAAATATTTTGTTTAAAAAATACTCAGAAATTTTTAAATTTTCTATCACAAATTTAATTTTTATTTCTTGATACTAAGAATCCATTCTCTTTGTGTTTGAACCATCACTACACATTTTCCATATTGCAAATGTTTCCTAAACACAGGATGGACATACACATCTTTTTGTGTCTGGAATGGTCCTACAGCCCTACTGTAATTATTAATGGCTCTCCCTTTCTGAAATAGAGCAACTGCATGAAAAACTATGCTGGTCATTCAACCTAAATTATATTAACTTTGTGATGTTGACAAATGTTTACAAAAGACGTTAGAATTATGACTTGTGTTTATCACTCTGGAAAACAGCAAATTACATGTTTAATAATATTACTATTAATATGAGCTACCATTTATTGAGTGCTACAATTTATAAGCTGCTATGCTCTGCCCACATTACATCGTTATACTACATATTATTATCCCTAATTTATAAAGAAGGAAACTGGCCCAAGGTCATGTAACTAGCAAGGAGTAGAATAGGAATTTGAAGCCAGGTCTGATTCTAAAGCCCATATTAAGTGGATAACTACTATAAACACTTACTATAATATATTATAATATTGTGTTAGCAATATTGGGAATGAATGCACAGGAAAATGTCATATAGCTATTTTCTAAAGTCAAAAATCTTGGTGTGACTCTGACTGCATTAATTTCCACTTCAGAGTTTCCATTTCAGCTTCATGGCTAACTCTTATTCTAGGCCCTTTTAGGTATGTGCTGTGATTCAGCCATGTTCCTCCCATAATTATTTCTCCTTAGGATCAGTTCTAACCTCAGGATTTTATGCAGTATGAAAACATTCATGGGGAAAAACAATACTGGTCAACCATGGTCCATCTTAGCTTTCACTGAGATATCTAATTGTTCCCTTATGGTCTTTATTAGAAGTAATATCCACAGTATCTAAGTTTACAAATCCTGACATGCCTACTGAGAGAACAGCCCATCCTTTAAGGTCCTTTCTTCAAAAACTTGACAACCCTCTGGATCTATGGCTCTTTTATACTGTCTTTCTATCTATCTTCCTTGTCTTTCTGGATGCTAGAAATATTTAGTTTCTCCAAAATCCACACAGATGACTGAGCACTTCAATGCTTTTGTCTCTGCATCCAATGGAGTGATTAATTCCCTAGAATTAGCCATGGTATTGTGGTTTAGGGCACATGTGACAATCTGCTATCCCCTAGACTTCCAAATGGAAAACACATATAATCTCTTCTACTCTTAGATCTCCATATTTTAAGAGTATCTATCACCCTTCTCAGTATCTGCCTAGACCAAAAAGATGAGGGGAATGGTAGAGTTTCCTTTATCATCCACACTGGTTTCCAATTTTCTTGTTTCTCTAGCTATTATCCCTTTCTCTCAGCATGGAGCTTCTTGTATCGAACTCAAAGGCTATATATTGCATCTCCTCCCTCTTTTACTGATAGATGTAAGTCTTTGAACCTAAAAGTACAAAAATAGCCGCTTTTATTGTTCTCTCATTCCAGTGTTCTAGTTAAGAGAAACAAACAAAAAACAAAACAAAACAAAACAAACAAAAAAAAAACTTTGGGATATAAGTGAATGAAGGGATGAGCAGATGTCAATGCTAGTTTAATACTTGAAAAATAATACCTGTCCCCTAAAGGGGCCAAATCTTTTAGATGACTGACTGTGTCTGTGGATACTAGGAATTAGTAAAAGGAATAGATAAATAATATAAAAATAGAATAAAGCAAGAATGGAGAAGACAAAAAAGGAAGAAAGAAAGTAAGTAAGTTATGTAGAGAATGTGGAAAAGGGGAAAGAAGATAGTTGCAGAAAGAACTAGAAAAGAGGAAGGAAAAACAAGGAAGAAAAAGAACAGAGAGAAGATTCAAGAAGCGATGGAAAGGCATGGAAAAGAGAAGAAAGAAACTTCAACCGAGAAAAAGATGTAAGAGAGCTACAACAAAAAGAAAATAAAGATTTTCAGAGGTGAAAAACATTTAATTTTGAAATTCCTAACTGACAGCCTGAATTCTCTTTCCTCATTCTCTCTGCTGCCCATAGGATGTTTCCTGATTCTCAGCTTTGCATCTGTCCATCCTAAGTATATACAGCAGGACAAGTGCAGATATTACAACTCTTAACCTAAACTGCCACTCCACAATAGCTAGCTACTTTCCCCCCCTATTTTTCAGTGTCAGCTGAATCCCAGACATTTATCTAAAGGGCTTATGTACATTATCTCACTTAATCTCATAGCCAACCGTGAGACACTATTCTTTTTCCTACTTTACATATGGAGAAATTTGAGGCTTAGAGTGAGTGCATAAGCAACTTGTAAAAAATGCATAGCTAGCCAACAATGAAGCCAAAATCCAAATCAGGCAATTGACTGGGGATTCTCTGCCTTCCTAACTGCTTAGCTGCATCCTCTAATGTCCCAAGTCATTAAAATAAACACCCTATCTACCTACCTTTAATTTTATATATGAAAGAGTAATATAATGTTCGATTCAGCCCATAGTTGGGGTAACTGTTATAGTTTCCTTTGGTGTTGATTCCAATTCAAAGTTCCTTATTCCCATGGGCACAGTACTGATCAATGGAATGTATGCTTATTAAAACTAATCACAGGCAGTAAACCATGTTTGGATGCAATTACGAGGTGATACTTTATAGTCCTGAAGAGAAGTCGTGTGTTTAAATCTGCACATGATGCAGCATGTCTCCACAGAGGTGAGTATTTTTCATGTAATGCTGGGTGGGAGTAAAGAGGCTGCAGAGTCCCGGAGCTGAAATGGGACGACGATAGGAGGATAATTCTTCTGCCAAGAATTACAGCTGTTCTTTATTTATCATAAAGAAAGGCACTTGAGAGATTTTAGCCACCTATCCAACATTCTTCTCAACAATGAGGAGATGAAAGGAACATTCCTATAGATCAGGTGAAAGAAAAAATAGAAGCCTAAGAAGGATTTGCAGAGTTTTCTCCAGGGTCAGTGGTGATGTTATGAAAACTCCCTCAAAAGTTCATGACCCACCTTCAGTGTGATTTTTTTTTTGTTCCCTATGTCTTCCAAGATGCTTCAATTTAAATATGTTGTTTTTATAACCCCTTAGCTCATGACATATGGCTCCTTGAGAGCTGGGATGGCCAAAGAGTCAGGAAATCCTGAATTATCTTTGTGACCTTAGCAAGGTCCTTCTAAGCTCTCAAAGGCTCACTTTCCCTATCTGTAAAATGGGGATAATAGTAGTTATCAACCAATACTGTCCTTATGAGTCTCAAATAAATTTGGCATGTGAAGTACTCGATATATTCAATAGATTTCAGCAATGATAATAATAGTACTCATCATTCTTATTGGTAGCTCCAGCACTTATTGCAGTACTTTGCACAACAAACTCTCAACAAATGTTTGCTAAGTGAATGAATTCTAAGATTTAGGAGTAAACATTGCACTATATGTATACATTGTTAATTAAAAAATGACAAAGTAATGATGTAATATAAAAACCGAAACAATGCTCTCAACTCACATGAAGTTTCATCATTTTTGGAAATTAAGTACCTGCAAAATGTTACTCTGTAATGATTCTTAGCTTACTGTTTCTTTCAATGTTTTAAAAAATGAAGGCCAAAAGTGAATGTGTAAGATGCTGGTAATTCCAGAAATCTACAAGTATCCTGGTATCTATGAAAAGCTTAGAATGATTATTCTAATAAAATTATAAACCAACAATCAGGTCTTTGATTAATCTGTTTCACTCTGATCAGAGAATTTTATCAAGAGTTCTACAAAAGAGCTTTGTTCTTTACCATTCCTCTTCTGACATAAATCAGTGACTAACTTAGGCTTAGCTAACTCAGTGTGTTGTTTTGCTTGTTATGCATTTATATGCATAAATATATATATATATATATAAACTATTTTGTTGAACATAAGACTAAAATACATTGCATCAGTCTACTAACACTGAGAATCAAATGACTACATAATTAAAGAGCAAAAACAATGTTAATGATGCATCAAACATTCATTTTTTGTTAAGTAACAGAACTCTGTTTATATCTAGTTAAATGAGACATCTACATTGACTTAAAACTATTTGGACTTTCTTGACTGATTCTGACCTCTGAGAGTCTATGAAAATTCCTGATATAGATGTGACCAAAGCATAACTGAAAATTCAAAGAAAACATCTCCCCTGACATCAGGACAGCTGACTATTAGGAGTATTTCTAACTGAGATTACTGCAATATGTTAAGGCAGTTTATTTTCTCAATCTTTGTGCAATTTGTCATTCCCCAAATTAGGCTCCTTATTAATCATCTCTGCACATATTATAGTTTTTAAAAGTATATCACTATTTTATGCTCTACCTTCCATAAATGCATGTAGTATTGTGTACCCACTTATATGTCATCAATGTAACCATGGCATGTCCTTCATTAGGGCAGGAGTGTGCACCTAACTTACTTTGATGATCAGGAAACTGAAACACAACCTCTTTCAACATGTAAAAATTTTACCATTTGAAGATTAATACTTTTACAAAGCTACACTTACTCAAATTAGATGACAGAAATTCTGCATCGGGAACACTGCTGAAAGTATTTTTGTTGTATATGTTGATTTACTATGATTCCAGTTTATCAGAAGGGTATCTTCTATGTTGTCATAATTAAAGCCTCAGTAGAAGATGAGACTATCACAAATACTTAGATTTTATTTTTTATTTTGTTGGAAAGATGTCACATTATTCACTTCTTTGTTTTCAGTTATAATAATTCATGGAAATACCACAAGGTTCTCCCCCATCCACCCCTTTTCAATTTTTCCATGCAAGGCTTATTTAGTGATGATTAAGTTCTTGGAAGACAGACTGTTTACAGAGTAGAGGCAGTACTGCCAAATATAGGCTGCGGTGCTTTACATCTTATAAATTTAACAATGAGCTGCTCAGTCAAGAAGGAAGAATTTCATTTGTGAAAGCCCATCTGCATTGCAGGCCTCTTAATTGAGCCAATCCCTCCTCCCCACCCTCTGAGGAAAAGACTCCTCCATATACAGGTTAGTTCTTGGCTAACAAGGTCATCAAATAATGATGCTTGACTAGATTTTCTTGTAATTAAATAACTTAAATGCAAAATAACTGTGGGTCCTTATCAACTGATCAAGAGGGATGGATGGTTTCAGAGCTGTCAGTTTCAAGACTCTGGTGATGGGCTAATTTCTCCGAAGTGTTGATTTGGTTCTTTCCTCTTGTACGAATGTATAGAATGATAACCCAGCTGTGCCCTAACCATATGTTCAGATTCACACAAAAGTCAAATCAGCTTTCTTTTTCTAAATTACTTCCTCCCTTGATATATGGACCTTATTTATAACCTCCCTTTGTGCAGCCATAACACTATCACATAGGGCTTAGTTTCTGAAAACCATAGCAATTGCCTGAAAATTGATTTGATGTCTTTTGCCCATCCCTCCCTTCGGTCCCTGAAGACATTTTAATATGAGCCATGACATTATGATGGATGAAATCTGGCATTTTACTGTAGCAATGCTACTCCCATGTGGAAAATAACAGCTTGTTCAAAAGCTGGTCTTCCAGCCAGATTTAGGATATACAGTAAGACACATTTCCAATCTTCCTTCTTTTTCTTTCCTTTCAAAATATCCTTCCCCAAACTTCTTTGTGTTATCAAATTCTCCAGGTATGACAGGTTGAGGCTGGTATAACATAATAAGAGTGATAAATATGTAACCAAAAGGCAGGGCTAATTGTGAATAGGAAACAATGTAGATATCTGAACACAACATAATTTTCCAATACAAATTCTACTCTGCAAAAACACCAAATTTCTGCCGACTTGTGAAATAATTACACCTTTTTAAGATATATTGTAAGGCTGAGAAGAAACTCTCTCTAATGCCAGTAGAACAGATTGGGAGGGGGTACCCTATGAGCTTATTCTTTAATAAACCATATGTTCTTATTTGTAAATTATGACTTATATTTTTAACTTTAATATCAACTACCATAGCGAGCTCTTTTAAGGAGAATAAATACAACTGTATTTACAAATTTCTTAATCAAAAGGGGAAAAAAGGTATTTAAGATTCCACTAGTATGTGAAATTCCTATTACTTATATTCAATCATAGGTATATCATGGGCCTTGGTGTTTTAAATATATTGGGTTGTAGAACACCTCTGAGGATATTAACTGCAACCATGTTTCTATTTATTCTTTTGTGTTCTGTATAGACCCATGTTCCCTATTAAAATAGAAAAATCAGGATAAGGAAAATGGGGAATATAATTAGAGCATTAGTATTTGAATACATGTAACTAGTATTTATGTCCTTCAGCAATAGAATTCAGTATTTATTTGAAGACCTGCAACAAGTAGTGATTATTACAGTGAAGGAAGAAGGATGGCTGGTGGTGTGTCCTGAATTCAGGGGGCCTGACTCCCCAAATGCTGCCCTGATGCCTCAGTTCTGCTCCATCTCATTATGGAATAGCTGTGATATTCCCCACTCTTTCATGGTTAAATAATAAAACAAGGTGATAATTGTCAATAACCATATAATCCTGTGAATTATGTAGCTATATTCATAATTTTAATGTTCATAGGATATTGATCTGAAGGTAAAATCTAGTTCATGACATTGACATTTTGTATTAGTCCAGTTTACTCTGTGTGCATTAATTTGACTTAATTTACTTTTCAGTTTCACTTTTATTCTGTTCACTTTTTGCAGCTACCTCCTTCAAATTCCTTTGACAACCTGAGAATGTCTTGCAGCTGAACGTAATATTAATTACATTTCAAAGCAAACCTTTATTCATTTGGGGACAATCTGTGAAACAGAAATCTGTGACTGAAGCTGCTGCCAAGCCAATTACTGCAAAATAACTCAAATATGCCTCGACAGATTGCATTTTTCCTATTGTTAGATTGTTTATTCTGTAGATCAAAAGTCTACATTTGCTTTAATTAAAATGAACTAACTTGCGTAGTTAAATATATCATCCATCCCTTGGAACCATATATGGGTTTATGTATAGACAGAATGCACTAATAAAAATCTTTGGATTTTTTTTTAAACTGTGCAATTTTTTTTTCTTAGATGTTTCCAGACTTACTTTATGTCAAAGCACTCTCTGTATGGACAAACCAAAGAAAGAACTAATCAGCACTGAAGACCAGAAAGCAAGGAAACTACTCAGCGCTCAGAGAAACTCACCCTAGGCACACAATACACTGCATCATACATGCAGAAGAGATAGGTGCATTGCAACAGGTTCAATGGGATAAGCACTTGACATTCAGATATTTATCTGAACTTTATCTGAATAATCCAGATTTCTTAGTTCCACACTACAAACTGAGAATTATTATTTTCTGAAGCTCTTGAGGCACTGTTAATGAAGTTTTGAAATGGCCCTCTCTGTTTAGAATGAAATAATATCAGTCAATATATTGATCTACAGAAGAATAAATTTTTAAATTTTAACAACCATGATATATATAAAATAAAGCACTTAATTGACTGTCCTTTCACACATGTGCTTTTGCCATTCTGCCATTCAGAAGCGAAAAGTGGCTTCATATCCCCAACATCACCATGTTTCAACTTTTTTTCTAAGATTGTATTTAGATTTAAATATATAAAGAAGCACATTTAAAGCTTATAAAGGATCTGCAAAATAAAATTATTACAAGCTCAAAGGTCCTCATCGCCTTTAACAATACCTGATAAATGATTTCTCTTTCACTTTATGGAGTTTTTTTAAATTAATTAATTAATTTATTTTTTACTTTATGGAGTTTTGATAACATTTAAGGAGAAACCTGAGCAGCTCACTTTGGCAGGACAAAGAATCTCAGACTCTGGGAAGTCTGAACTTTAAACAGGTATAGCGCTAGCCAGAGATAGAACAATGGAGAGTGTGTGGACACCACAAACAGGGCCAGAAAGCCCTGAATCACTAGATTCCTCCTCCCAGTACCCTTCCCCTGGCTCACAGTCAGGTCCTTCCCTTTGCCAGTACAGTGGGTGAGAAGGGAATGTGTTTTCAAACATACACTGTCATAGCTCTTAGGACTAGTGATCAATGCAGCTACTGAGTTCCCTGGCTTGAGTGAACTTCAATAATCTATACCCATCTGCTACATTGTTCCTCTTCCATTTCTGTAGATTGGGACAGAGTTACTGGTCAACAAAAGGTTGGCTTTTTAACCCACTGTTCTGAAATGCTCTGGGTTTTTTTCTTCCTCTTGGCACCTTATCAGACTCAGGAATCTTCTGTATCCCCATTTAGCAGAGGATGATGTGAGTTGCCCTCAAATAGGAATGGTTGATTCATCTTTCTGTCCTTCACTTCTCTGACACAGGCTTAGTCAGCTAGGCTGCCACAACAAAATACCACAGACTGGGTGGCTTTAACAACAAAAGTTTATTCCTCACAGTTTGGAGGCTGTGAAGTCCAAGGTCAAGGTGTCAGTATGGTTGAATTCTGGTGAGAACTCTCTTCTTGGTATGCAGGACAGTCACTTTCTTGGAGTGTCCTTACATGGGAGAGAGTAAGCCAGCTCTGGTTTCTTCTTTGTGTAAGGACTGGGAGCCTTCACAAAAGTATGAGAACCTTACATTCATGACTCTATCTAAACCTACTCATTCCCAAAGCCCTGACTTCCAGATACCATCAACCTGGGGGTTTAGTGCTTCAACATATAGAGTCAGTGTGTGCTGTGTGTGTGTGGGGCGGGGGGAGGTGTGATGTAGTCTGTAACAAGAGCTATGTTTGTTCTGCTTCCTTCTGACCCCTCACCTAGAGCTACCTTACAGGGAATTTGCATAATTTGACACCGGCCAAATTGAACTTTCTCTTTGGACCTACAAAAGTTGGAAGGGGGCTTTAAGTCAGAAGTACACCACTTGGACTTTTGAAATCTGTAACTCAGGTCCAAGTATTTCTGACCACCAGCATCGACAGAACCCCAATTTTTGTGTTTCTGGTGATTAATGGACTGTCAGTGATATTCAACAAAATACAGAAGAGGATTCTAAGTACAATTCATCTATTTGGCAAAATAAAGGATGGAATTATCAACCAACTTGGAAATGTGATGGCATTTTAAATAAAATAACCCCATATTCTATACAAATTGCTAAAGAATGTAAAAACATGTTTAGTTATATATAACTTTGTCCCTTCAAAATGCCTATCACTCTTTAAAAATCTAAGTAATCATTATGGAATCTCGGGGAAAGAATAAAAAGCTGGGAAGATTGCAAATAATGAATCTTAGCTTCAGAAAGACGAAGGGAAGACCAGTCTAAAATAATGTTTACATATGTATGTGTTTGGCAGCCCTGGGTTTGCAATACTCAGATCCCCCTTCAAGAGACAGCCCACTGCACCAGGAGTAGTTAGCTGACAGCTTCCTGCTGCTGTACCTTCAGGATCCACCCCACAGGGTCTGAGGCTGAGGGCTCAGTCTCCCCAGGCTGTCCCTAACCAATGATTGCGCTTGGGAGGAGAACTGGACTCAACCATGCAAGAACTCTTCTAACGGGCACCTGTTTTCTGGAGCTTACCATCAGCATGGCAAGAATTTCTCAGAGTTGTGCTATATAGTCTGAGGCTCTTCTTACTCCATCCTTTATCCTTCCCTCTCCTTTCACAGATGTCATACCAACATTGTCCCTGGAAGGTTGTTCCCCCTTGATCACTTCTGCTCCTTCTTTCCTTTATACCCTTCACAAAGGTTTACACCAATGCATTTCTTACACTAGCTCCCATCTTGGCCTAGCTTTCCTAGAGGACCAGAATTAATATGACATGTGTGTATACCCATATACATCCTCACAGAGGTACAAACACATGTGCATGTTTTGATATATACAGACATATTTACATGTTTAGGTGCACATATGTATATAGATGTAGATGCACATGCAAAACACACTTATTTAACCCAGCAGGCTACATTTCAAAAGTTAACTGATATTCTCACACAGATATGCTAAGAGTACATTAAAGACAGTATGACTTTTCTTCCACTGTCTTGATAAAGATTCCTACTGATAGGCAAGAAAGCATTTTAACATATGTGTTAGAGGGCATACCATAGTATTTATTAATGTCATGACTGCATATACTAAGAAAGGTATAGCTAAACCTAAACTTAAAAATATGGAAAGACTAATATACCTTATTCTATTAAAGAATCTGTTTTTTTTTGGTCTAGTAAGTAGGAATTCATGGAATATATTAATTTTCCAGTTTTAAACTGGTATTTGTTCATGTTATAAGGATTTGATCTTCTGTGAATATTTTTTATAAGAATGTTACCAAGGACTAAGCCTGCCCTAGAATAAGAATGATATTTATTCTTACCCAAATAGAAGTTGACATTTATCAAATTACTTTAAGAATCTTTCAATATATTTTCCTTGAGTATTGATAGATTTCAGGCTAGTCGTGGCATTTTCAGTAAATTTTATCTGATGGTATGTTGATGACTATCAACCTTTTGATTAAAAATCCATGATTCTGAAACTACATTATACTGAAATTCCTGAAACCACTCAGGACATACAGTTTTAAATGAGATATTTGGGGAACAACTTCAGATATAACATAATCCATGCAATATTTCAGTATTTTAGAATGGAGTTTACTTTAGGCCTAAAGTATTTCCATAACCTGAGGAGAATTAATATGAGAATCACTTTCTATGATATATTTAATGGCACATTTTTATATAAATGTAAAGAATTAATACATCTTCCTAAATACATACCATATTTTGCATTCTTTTCTTTTGAAAAGTCTCATTTACTTTTTAACTCATTATATTAAAGTCCAGTCAAATTTGTAGGATTAAAATAATTTTTATGTAATTTCATTTTGTAATCAAAGAGTGCATTAAGCAGAAGCAGCCTTTTTTAAAATCTGATTTTCCCAGGGTTTTTCCAGTACACGCAATTCAAGTCATGAATGAAACCTGGAAAATTATATTAGTCTTAAATCAGAAAAATGTAGTCTACATGTTGAAATGGAAATATACTTTCTGAACAGCATACTTTTATAAACAATAATAAAAAATATATTTCACACTATTTCACAATTTTCAGTGCCCAAACATCTAAAAGGAACAAGTACACTTTCAATGCCTGTTAAAGCAGAAATTTATAAATTTAGTATTTACATGAGAATAAATGTTATCTTTAGGTCTTTTATGAAGACCTGCTATGAGAAGAAAATATTACATGTTTTCTTCTTCATTCTATTGCATTTCAATGAAAATTATATAATGTCTACATGATAACAAATGAGAATTTAAGCAGAGATATCCTGAGGACAGTCCCTCTTTTTTCCCTTGCCTGATTGTTGACTTCAAGGGCTTCAACATGCACTAACGAGCTCTGTGTAGCAGCACATTCTGGGTGGTTGTTCAAGTGGATGAGATGAGCTAGTACATGCAGATCCTAAAACATGTGAACTTTCTTTGAGAGAAAGAGCATATTTTAAAAGTCGATAAAATCCTAAAACTCTCTCATCCTGGACTTCAAACAGTTTTTCAAGAACCAAAATATAAGAAATGTCCAAATGAAACACAGGGTATCATATTCCTTATATTTCTAGTTTTTTGAGGTTATTAAAAGTCATGGCAGCCAATCATGGGATAAATATTTAGAAGTTTTAGGAGAAAGATGATCTCACCGGTTTCCTTATTCTTGCTTGTAGCATCTGCCCTCTGTAGCTGAAGATACTTAGACAATTCTCTATATAATTATCACGCAAATATCTAGTGACTTAGAGAATTATCTCATGGTGGTCAACAGGTCAGAGTAGAGTAAGTTAAACAAAAATAGCTATAAATCTCTGCATCTACTCAAAATTTATTTTTTTAAAGATTTTATTTATTTAGAGAGTCCATTAGCAAGGGGAGGGACAAAGGGAGAGGGAGAGAGAGAATCTCAAGCAGACTTCATACTGTACATAGAGCCTCACATGGGGCTAAATCTCATGACCCTGAGATCATGATGTAAGCTAAAATCAATACTCAGATGCTCAACCAACTGAGCTACCCAGGGAGCCCTCTACTCAACATTTAAGTAAGTCTGGAGTCCTCTATCAAGCATGATTTCTACACTGTTACAAACCAAATTTTATTGAAGTTTTAACCTCCAATGTGATGGCATTTGGAGATGGGACCTTTGGGAGGTAATTAGATTAAGGTCATGAAGGTGGGGACCTTATGATGGGATTAGTGCCCTTATCAGAAGACACACCAGAAAACTTGCTCTCTCTCCTGCTCTTCACCATATGAGAACATAGCTAGAAGGTAGACATCTGCAAGACAGAGAGAGAGCCCTCACCAGAACCCAAATAGGTCAGCTCCTTGATCTTGAATTTCCAGCCTCTAGAACCATGAGAAATACGTTTCTGTTGTTGAAGCCACTCAGTGTAATGTATTTTGTTACAGAAGCCAAAACTAAGTGGTATGGACACTTTTCCACCCTTTGATTCATCTGTGCATTTTTGACCCTATTATTTAAACTAAAGAAGAAAACAATACATTGTAAGTTCCAGTCATACTATTAATAATCCTACTGCAGCAAAACTTAATAATCAGTCTGATTTTGGAAATTTAGCAGAACTCAGATTTGTGTAAACCCCAAAGGAAAAGAAGTAAAGATCAAAAAGGGTGAACATGCATATTCCACATATTATGGTCTTAAAAAGAAACTAGCATCCTTATCAAGAAGGCATGCAGTTTTTAGAAGGGACCCACATGGCAAACTGGTAGAAGATGAGAAATGGCTTTGCCATCTAATCTATTTTAATAAAATGATGGATGTTTTGACCAGATCTTCTTCATAGTCAAAGGATATTCCCTGGAAGGACTCCTGGCTCTTGTCTACAGATACTCTTTCCCAAACCGACTTCATTAAATACTTTATGTCTACTACTCAACTACTAATGTCCTTCTGAGTCTGTCTTATCAGATTCTTGTGATTTATTTTTTAAAAGATTTATGTAAGAGAGACAGAGACAGAGGAAGTGTGAGTGAGAGAGCACAAACAGAGAGAGCATCAGAGAGAGAGGGAAAAGCAGGCTCCTTGCTCAGCAGTGATCTCAGGACCCTGGGATCATGACCTGAACCAAAGGCTTAACTGATTGAGCCACCCAGGAACACCAGATTCTTGCTATTTATAGCCTCTCCCCACCACCCGTAAAAAAGCTTAAAATGGTTAAGTAGGTAAAATATATGCTAGATTCAGGGTAATATATCATAGATTAACCTAAAACCAGGTAACTATCCTTTTTTTTTAATAATAATTTTTATTTATTTATGATAGTCACAGAGAGAGAGAGACAGGCAGAGACATAGGCAGAGGGAGAAGCAGGCTCCATGTACCAGGATCCTGATGTGGGATTCGATCCTGGGTCTCCAGGATCATGCCCTGGGCCAAAGGCAGGCGCCAAACCGCTGCGCCACCCAGGGATCCCTAACTATCCTATACAGATCAAATAGACCTTTTTCTCCATAATTCTTAATCTGGAAAATTTGTATTTTTCTTAATTTATTTACTTATATTTATCTTGCTATAGTCTAAGTGATGTAAATTCATATTCTTTACATAAAAAAGAGTAAATATAGTAAAGACTTGCTGAAGAGGAAAACTAACTTGTTTGCATATGGGATAGATTTGAGGTGGGGTGGATTAAGCACAGTTGGATTTATGGATCACACATTCAGAACTTGGTTTCCTTCTATGCTGGTTTCAAACTCCATGTATCAGCAAGATGGTGGCAGTAGTGTTCAGTTATACTTCTCAGCTTCAAGCCCAGATAGAGATGTTACTTGCACTATTTCAGAGAGATCAGCACAATTTTCATGATTTATAATCTCTGAAGCCATCACTGTGGCCTAGGGGTCTGCTGCTTTCATTGATCAATCCTGAGTGACAGGATTTCCTTGGGTTCACTGGAACCACAGTGAGTAGAGGGCTTTTCAAAATGAAAACCAACTGTTAGCTAAAGCAGAGCAAGAGGACACCTATTGGTTACTGAACAAATAATTTCCTAGAGCACAGTGCTTTTGGCTGCCTTTTAGCTCATAATTCTTTACTAACATTCCATGAAAACACATGCCTTTATCTTCATAAATGTACCCACTTCTTCCACCAAGGAGAGGATGCTACCTCACAGCTAAGGTTTAGGATCATTGTGTAATATACGGAAATAGTTCCTGATGCACTTTATATGCAGCACAGGAGTGAGAAGTGAAAAACTAATGTCACAACTTAGTTAAGAAAAGGAGGAAGGATTCTGGCCCCATGTTCCCTCCAGGTTCCTCTGGACATAAACAGTGAGAACCCATTGGCAGTAAGAAAAAGTTTCTTAGTTTCTCCCTGGGTTTGTCCCAGATGCTGCTTCTGAGGGGCATCTCCCCGGTCCATGATCCCTCCTTGCAATATAGGACATGAAATGTGATCGTGGGACATTCTGACATGCACTGGAGGCACCCCAAATTACCTTCAGTGGGTTCAAGAATTCAACTGATACCATGGACAAACAAAATCGTGATACGGAGTAACAAGAATATCAACAAGAGTGTTGGTAGGAGAATGGAGACAAAATACTATGAGAATAAAAGGGAAAAGTCAATGTTCAATTTGCAAATTATATAGGTTTCTGAGAAACATCTGGAATGACACTGATCAATTACTGAAAATTACATCTGACACTAACGATGTATTATATATTGGCTAACTGAAATTAAAGAATAATAAAAATTTCAAAAAATAAAAGAAACATAAAAAGATATTAAAAAACAGTTGATACAAAATCAATAACTAAATAAAAGAAACTTTCCTATGTTGTAAATGGTTAATATACAAATAAAACTTTTTACTGAGTTTGGCAAAACCAATTAGGGAAGAAAAAGATACATCTATGCGTACTGGAAAAAGCTTTGAATTCTAGGAATAAAGACAGTTATCTAGGTGTTAAAATACACATGTGCATACACAATTAAACACTAAAAAGAGGTTATTCTGTCCTCCCTAAAAAGTGTAAAAACGCAAATGAAGCAACCTTAAAAGTCTCTGAAATATAAAGTATGAGGACAAAACAGGGAATATTCAAAGCAGCGGATATAGACAATGATCTAAGAATGCTGTATTATCCTAAGGTGTGACCCATGTTTAAAAAGTAACTGAAAATAACAAAATGAGAGTTTTAACCATGATACAAAAACAAAACAAAACAAAACAAAAATACTTAAATAGAACACACAATATATTAGCCCCTGTTCCAAACAGTTTATGTATAAAGGTTCATATAATTCTTGCAATAAACCTATGAAACAAATATTATTTTTATTCTAATGATAGATGAGTCCAACTCCAATGAAAGTAAATATCTAAAGCCATACAGATATTGTGTAGGAACTGGAATTTAATTTAGGCATTCTGGCTCCAGAGTATACACTAAAATACAGGATGTGAGTGTGGTACTGAAAAGAAAAAAAAAAGAACTGAAGATGCATTTCACCCAAATGAGATGTGACCTGAAACTAAGAACTTAATACCATGAAATTTGGAAATACGAAGACACTGCTCTATCTGACCTTACCATTGACAAAAGGATTTTGAGGCCCATCAAGAAAAAAAAAAAAAAATGAAGGGACAATGAAAAGTCTGAGGAGTGGGAATTGTGTAAATAATGTGTTGACACAGGTTAACTTTGGGTGTAGAAATTATTGATTATACTCTGCTCTCAGTTTTCTGTATCCTTAACTGTTTATTAGTTAGACATGATTCCCTTTAAAATAGTAATATACTTTTTCTTAACTTTTATAACATGACAAACTCTTTTGATAGGCCTCATTATTTGCATGATTTTCATTTTACTATTGTCTTTTACATTGTAATCATAGGGCAAGTTAAAAGGATTAGCACAGATTAAAGTTGCTGAACCATTAATTTTCATGGGGTTGGCCCCTCTGTGCCCGTCTTGGGTTATGTAATATCAAAGAAATGTAGTCACATTTTCTGTGCTGACCAGATACTAAGGGAGTGAGAACCTAGCACAGGTGGTTATGTGTGGAAGAACTGATTTATATAAATACATAAATATTTATACATAAAATTATATAAATACATAAATACATACATATAAATATTTATATAAAGAGAGATAGAGAGAGAGATAAAGAAAGAAAGAGCATGCACACATAAATGCGAAGGGCTGGGGTTGCTCTGGTTGGCTCAGTAATAAGAGTCTGCCTTAAGCTCAGGTCATGATCCCAGGGCTAGGTCTGAGCCCCAAGTCAGGCTCCTGCTCAGCAAGGAGTCTGCTTCTCTCTCTTCCTCTGCCTGACCCCACTGCTTGTTTTCTCTCTCTCTCTCAGGTAAATAAAACCTTAAAAAAGAGAGACAGAGAGAGCACTAGAGAGCATGTGTGCATAAGACTGATGGGGAGGGTGCAGACTGGGTGGGAGAGGGAGAGAGAGAAGCTTAAGCAGGCTCCATGTCCAGTGCAGAGTCCAAGACGGGGCTCAATCTCATGACTCTGAGATCATGACTGAGCCAAAATCAAGAATCAGATGATTAACTGAGCCATCCAGGCACCTCAGGACTATTATTTTTATGTTTTTTTTTATTTGTCTACTTCTTTTATTTTGAATTGATTTAGATATATCCAATAAGATCAAAGTCACAGTGAAGGAGAAAATACAGGAGCTTTTTCAAAATGGATAAACTGAACTTTCTCCTATCACCCACCTCTTCAGAAAATGAACAGAAAATATAACCAACTGACTGAATCTATACTCATTTTTGCCAAAACAAAAACAAAAACAAAAAATGATGCCACACCACCTCAGCGCAAGATTTATAGCCTTGTCTATTCTGATAGAAGTCTTAACATTTGGCTCAAAAGGCTTTTACAGACCAGTCTTCACTCCTTAATTCTTTCCTAGAACAAATTGTGATAGGGTCCCAACACGACTGAATGTCATTCAAGGACCTATAAAGAGATGAAATGTATTCCCTGAGAAATGCACTATTTCTAAGATTTTTGAATGGTGGAGATGGATAGATGCTGCATGACGCTTCCTAACTTGCAGAGATAGTGTTAATTGAAGAGGCTATTTAAAATAATTAACACACTCAATATACTAATTTTATGTAGATTTAGCAAGGGAATCAGAAAGGGCATCATCACATGAAGAAAGGCCTAAATTTTCATTAGTAACTTGAATCTGGACTGGGCCTTTCCAATATATCTGGAAGAGAGGCAAAATGGAAGTCTTGCATTTCTTTATGCAAAAATGACTCCTTCCTAATCTTAAAGTCTGTTTGTACATAAGTGTTTGAAGCAACTTCCTTCACTGTTCCCTTTTTGGAAATTCTAAATCAGCTCAATTTTGGGCAGCCCTGGTGGTGCAGCGGTTTATCACCACCTTCGGTCCAAGGGGTGATCCTGGAGACCTGGATTCGAGTCCCACGTCGGGCTCCCTGCATGGAGCCTGCTCCTCCCTCTGCTTGTGTTTCTGTGCCTCTCTCTCTCTCTCTCTTTCTCTCTCTCTCTCTCTGTGTGTCTCTCATGAATAAATAAATAAAATCTTAAAAAAAAATAAATCAGCTCAATTTCAACAACAATGGCCATCTTTTCTGATGAGGTCGTTAAAACTGTAGTGAGCAATGAAGATTGTGTTAGCATCTCTCTGTAAGTTAATTTATTTGTATCATTTTTCCAAAGTATACATCAACTATATCTATCTATCTATATATCTATGTATGTGTATATATAAATATTTGCATATAAATGTAGTTATACTACGTATACACCATTTTAACAAAATTACATAGAGAATTTTTGAATTTAGATATTGTATATAATATAGACTATACATATTATTAAACTCTTATGAATTATGATGCTACATTACAGAACAAAGACACATTCATTTAAAGGCATAAACAAGAAGTTACCTCAGTAGCAAAAAAACAATCTTAATAATTAAAAGCTTACTCATGTCAAAGCATATGTGCTAATTAGACACGGCAGCATGTTTATATAGATGGCACAGGAAAATTTCAGGCAGATATCTAAGGTCAAGTATCACATCTCAATAGCATCCTACTCTACAAGGTCTAGCCCAATGCTTTGCATAATATAGGTAGGCAGTAAAATTATGTGCTTCTAATATGTGAGAACAGACATCTGAGGCCAAGAAACCAGCCTCAGATGACCTCAATCTAAAGGAATGAGAGGTGGTGGATAGAAAGCATCCTTCCCATGGAGGCACAGGTGATTTGGAAAAAAAAAAAAACAAAAAAAAAAACCAGACAGACAAAGCATCTTCAAGAGCAACATGCAATGGGAACCTCAACAAAATATATGCATTACTGTGTTGCGGAACTGGTAGAAAGCAAGAACACTCTCTGAGGGCCAAAGAGCAAACAAAACAACAGCATGGGGAAGTAAAATAAACAAAAACAGTGAAATGCAAAAACAAAATCCAACAATATGTTGTTTGCAAAAGATAAAACTAAAATATGAGAAAACATAAATATTAAATGCAAAAGGACACACAGAATGGTATCAATCTACAGTAAGTGGGTCTGTCTTTGCAACAAAATTAATTTAAATACAAAATCCATTAGTAAGGGCAAAAGCTCATGCCAATCATTTTAAGTTTTGTGGGCCTAAAAATATTCTAAGAAGATAAAGGAAAAACCGATTTTAGAAAAAAAAAAAATCATCCTAGTGAGAGGTTTCAACATCTTTGAAAAATTATCAGTAGGTTAAGCAAACAGGGATACTATAAAAAGATCTGATTTATTATTATTAAATTATCAGCATGATTGACTTCATGCATATATTCATAACCTTGTAGTCAATTACACATACTCTCCCAAGCAAAGGTGGATATTTTTCAAATGACCATTTACATGGACACAGAGCAAGTCAATAAATCTCAAATGAATATGTACATATGACAAACACACTGAAGTTAAGTTGAAAATCAGTAACAAAAGTAGTACTTAAAAATATGTGCAGTGGAGGATTTTAGACCTTGTAAATATATAACTTACAGGTAAGTAATCACAAATTTTAAAACACTTTCAACTTTAATCATAATAAAAAATAGTTCAGATTGAATTCATGAAAGCAAAGTCAAAACAGGATTTCAAAGGACATTTATGGTTCTAAAAGTCTACATGGAAAAGAATGAAGACTGAAAATGGATTAGTTATAAAGTTAGTATTTCAATAGAAATACAAAGAAAGTGAAATGAGGGGAAAATAAGAATAGAAATAATACATACAACCATACAATAGCATTGATCAAGAGTGTCGGTATTTAATAAAGACTAACAAAATAGACCAGTATCTGCTGAGATTGATAAGGAAAAAAGAAAAAAAATTATCCGAATAAACAGTTTTAGGGATGAAAAGGAAGGGCATGACTGCCTCTACAGAAATCACAGATTGAAGGCACTTCCAGTTTCTTGGTAAGAGATTATTAGGCAATAATAACTAATTCTCTTGCTAGAGACAACCAAACAAACCAGAAAATAAAAATACAAATTACTAAGTAGTATTCATTTTCTGTCAAAATAATGACAGATTTCTAAGCAGGAATTCAAAGATGATAAGCACTCAAAAAAAATAAATAAATATATAAGGTTTCAGTCCCCAGACTATGCCAGGTCAGGAAAGGTGGCCAAGAATCTGAGCACCTAGTTACTAACGTCTTAAGGCCACAAACAGGGTTAGAATCCTTAGGCTGATGGGGGTCAAGAATCCCTTCAAGGGTCATCTGACTTACGTGTTTCATGCACAGTAGAGGTACAACCTAGAGGTGCAATTACCCCAGGGTATCTGTGTATCTCAGGAAGCAACCAAAAGTAAGGCCTACTTGATGGACACGGGATGCTGAAGGAACCAGAAATCTCATAGCTACAGAATATGAGTGTCCTATAGTATGGGAGTTCCACAGTTTATTAGGCATAGCCGTTTAGACGGCTCTGGTTTCACTGTTACAATGTACAATACATCTCCTTCCCTATGCCTGTGTGCTAACTAACACACAATTTTTCTAGTCCAGATGCCTCAAAGTAGAATGCTGGATTATAGAATTAGCTACCCTTAAAATTTGATAGATAATCCTCACTTCCTACTAATAATACAGGAAATAATCAATTTAGGTACATTCTCATTTATACTTGATGTTACTGAATATTTGAAATTTTAAAATAGCAAGGGATAAAAATTTCATCTCGTGATTTTGATGTGCATTTCCTTGATTACTAGAAAGGCTGAAAAGATGCTATTTATTCTTATTGGTGTTATTCATAGTTTATTGTCTATTTACGCTATTTTTAATTTCCTGTTTAAGTATATGCTATTTATTCTTATTATTTACTGTTTGTTGTCTATTTATGCTATATTTAATTCCCTGTGAATCATCTCATATTAAAATATCCCTTTATGAGTTTTAGGTTTCATGTCATATTTTATGATTTTTCTTATCCCAAGTTCTTTGTTTTTTTTTTTCCTCTCCCAATTTTTTTTCCTCTCCAAATTTCTATAATTTCGCCCATTTAATTTTAATAGTTTTTGAGATTTTTAAAAGTGTGTAAGTTCGTCTTTAGGTTTAGATGTATACAGTAACTAGAATATTTTTGAGTATTTTGAAATAATAAAACATTATTTTATTTTTCTAACAGGACAGTCATTTGTGCTAACACCATTAATTCAGTGATCTGCCCTATCATCAAAGATTGGAAAATGCTACCTGTATGATATTTTAAATTATCACACATATACACATTGAACACACAAATACAAGTTAGCCTATACTGTAGAGTCCATTCTGTCCCATTGGGTTACTTTATTTCTGTCCAACACCTAATTGTTTCGATACAGTTCTGTAATGATTTTTAGACTGTCCAAAAATTAATCTGAAAAATATACATAATGTCAAGATGGCTTTGTATATAAGGTAGATATACATATCCAACATATATATACACACACACAAAATATATATATTTACTACCATATTGTCTTAATTAGTTTACTTTTTAAAAAAGATTTTATTTATTTATTCATGAGAGATGCAGAGAGAGAAGCAGGCTCCCTCTGGGGAGTCTGATGTGGGACTCGATCCCAGGACCCTGGGATCACAACCTGAGCCGAAGGCAGAAGCTCAACCACTGAGCCACCCAAGTACCCCTTGTCTTAATTGGTTTAAGACATAAATACACACATGCTTATGTATTTCCTCCTAAATTTTATTCATCTTTAAGGCTGCTTAAGCATTATTGGTCTTTTACATTTTTTGGAATAATTTTGTAACTTTATTTTTCTTAATTTTGTAACTTTAAACACATACATGGACACTGAGGTTTTGACTTAAATCATATTCAATATATACATACCGATTTGGGAAAAATGGACATATTTTGCATTACCGAGTTCCAATATATGAATGCGGTCCAGTCCTTGATGATTTACGTCTTCTTTGGTTTTTCTCAATAATGCTGTGTAGGTTTCTGTGTCTACGTCTTCTCCATATTTTAATCTATTTTGTCTTACATTTTTGAGCTCTAATTGTAAATTGTACCTTATATATATTCAAATTCTATTTATTTCTGAAATAAAAAATACAAGCAATTTTTATATTACACGCTAACCTTATTTTTAATAAAGGATCCATTATTTTTCCATGACACGATCACATATACTTGCAAATATGAATATTTTAATATACTTTAAGATCTCTATAGCTTTGATTTTTCTGTCTTATTATAGTAACTAGATGGTCTTCTTCTAGATCCTCTTTATCTGATTAAGGAAATTCATCCCTAATTTTATTTTGCTAGTTTTTTTTTTTAAATAAAGAATTAATGTTGAATTTTATAAAATGTTTTTCACCAGTTGAGATGATATGATTTTTCTTTTTTAATTTGTGAATCTAGAGAATTATGCAATTGAGTTTGGGATGTTGAATAAAATTCCATTTCTTGGATGAATCTGTTTGTTGAATATATAGTTCTTATTTTAATTTGGTAATATTATGTTTACAGTATTTAAATAAAATTCAACATTGGATTGGTTTATAATTTTTCTTTCATTATACATTTTTTTAAAGATTTTATTTATTTATCCATGAGAGGCAGAGACGTAGGCAGAGGGAGGAGAGCAGGCTCCATGTAGGAGCCGTATGTGGGACTCGATCCTGGAACTCGAGGATCACATCCTGAGCCAAAGGCAGATACTCAACCACTGAGCCACCCAGGTGTCCTTTCATTATACCTGTATCAGTTTTTTATTTCAATTACCATTTCATGTTCTCTTGACTTTGTGAAGTTACTACAGTATTTTTTTCCTTAAGATTTCACCAATGAATAATAAAAGGATTTTACTGATGAAGGCTTCTACCTTGAAGCTTTCTTTATGGAAGGACTTTTTGTTAGAGATTAAATTTACTTAGTGTTTGTAACAGTATCCAGATTTTATAATACTTCTTTTGTGAGTTTTATAAGTTGTATTTTCTAAGAGTTTGCTATTTTACTTGGTTTTCAAATTTATGGCATAATTTGTTTACTGTAACCACTTTAACCAATTATAGTTGTTTTAATTTCTCTATGGTCTAGTGGACAGCCTTCTTTTATTCCCTTTTTTGATAACTTCTCATTTTCTATCTTAGTCATTCAGAGAATTATCAATTTTGTCAGACTTTATATAAACCAATTTTAATTTTGCTAATTAGTTTGAGTATATTTATTCATTTCTGATTTTCCTATTACTTTCTTATCTGTACAATTTGATTTCAATTTGTTGTCCATCTCTACTTTAAATAGATTTTGTATATAATTTCAGCATTCCTTTTTTTCTAAATATATACATTTAAGGTTATAAGTTTCCCTCATGACAAAACTTTACACTAAAGAGCTTTAAATACCAAGTATATTTATTATTTATTTAGAAATATTTTATTATGATGATTTTATTTTTTCCTTGAATCCTAGAAAGTTTAGATATATAATTTTGTTTTTGAATTTGCAGAGGTTTTTTTAGTAGTCTTTTTATGGTTAAATTCTGGCTTACACTATGATTAGAAACATACTATAAGTATTTTAATACATTTGAAATTTGAGATTTGCTTTGTGATGCAGCATATGATCAATTAAAAACAAATGCTTTATGAATACTTGAATAGAATGCATATTCTGCAAATGTTGGATGGCCTACATATTTGTATAGTGTGTTGCTTAAGCTTCTATATTACTGCTTTATTTTGTCTGTATGAAGAGGTGTACTAAAACTTTTAATTATTATTATGAATTAATATTTATTAACATAGTTATTAATATCTGCTTTTTATGTTTTATGTTATATTTTCAGGCATATAAAAAGCCAAAATTTTCATATATTGGCAAAACGCAATTTTCACTCTTGTGAAATGTTCCTCTAGCTCTATTAATGATTTTTTCTTTGAACCTTTTTCATCTGGTTTTAATGTCGTTAAACCAATGTCTTTGGTTAATGTTTGCAGAACATAATTTTCCCATATTTAAAATTTTATTCTTAGCTTTTGATTTTAGACCTTTTTTCTTTCAAGAGATATATTATGGGTTTGAAGTTTTTATCCAGCCTGGCAATCTTTATTTTTTAATTAGAGCAATCTCTTTCATTCACAGTTAATGTAATTACTGGTACACGTAGGTCTCATTTGAAAAATTAGTTATCCCTGTTTATGTCACTCTTTTAAAGAAATGTGGTTTCATTTCCCTGGCTGCTGTTAGACTGTCCCTTTGTCTAGTTGGCAGTGGTTTAAATACCATAAAGGGAACTTTCAAAACCCTGTGATTCATAGGTACTGCTTGATTTCTGGATTGATTTGATTGTGCTGGTTTCTCTTGGTTTTCAGTCAGACTATATTATCTTCTCACCTACAGTAGTATTTTGATTGAGCATTAAACAGAACATATGAGTAACTGAAGAAATATTTGGGGCCCTGTGATGTTTCTCCATAGAGAGCCACAAATTTATAATACTGGCAGGCATTTGCCAATGTTGGCTGTATCAACCTCATTCAATTTAGGAACTAAAACGATTTAATGGCTTCAGTACTTCTTGAGGACTTGTCTATTTATGGGTCATTTTTATTCCTGTTACATAGCCTTTTGGTATCCCAATCCAGGTCTCTGCAGACCTCTGACACAAATTTCTGCTCCCTATTCTATGTTGGCTGAGCTGTGTCTATTCTTGTGTATTTTTCGTGTGACCTCTATGCATACGGTCTTGAGAGATGACCCTAGCAGCAGAGCCTCCAATACTATTCTACCTGAGATCATATATGCTACCCGATATAATTAATGTATTAATTTCCTACTCATATTTGCCAGAGTTGGCTTCTGTGCCTCAGACTACAAAACCTGATTGAAATCAATAAATTTCATTATCTGTCAAGGAGAGTCTCTATTTGCTACCATTCATTTTTCTAAATTATTCTGTGAAATTCTCACTTACATTCTCTCCTGCAGACTTTAAAGTCATTTAAGTTACAACTTAGAATTATGACTGAAATTGTCAATTTGTTTAAGACTGGCATTTTTAATATTAGCTCTTTCCAGAATGATATTTCTTTCTAATCCTTTTTTCACTCTTCAATAAAGTTTAGCGATTATCTTATTAACTCCTATACTTATTTATTTTGATATTTTAGTTTTGATGTTATTAAGCTAAGATCTCCTTTTTCTATCTCCATTTCAAAGTGCTTATCGTTATTATAGAAAGTCTATAGACTTTTACATATTATGTGTATGTAGGGGATTTACCTTACTAATTCTACCAGGTGATTGCTTGTTAGTTTCTTAATTATGTATTTTGAGTTTTCCATGTCTATAATCATTCACAGGCTTTTCTCTCATTACTTCTTTGAACAGTCAAGTATTTGAAATTTTCTATGGTATTTCTGATATTTGGGGGAGAAAAAAACAATCCTTTTAATTGGATGTCTCTTCCTTTTTTCTTGAAAAACATATTTAAAACTTAGCTGCCATTCTTAATATCTAAGTATTTTTAAAGTGTATGTTGGATTTTTTCCACATACACTTCCAACATCTAAAAAATTGGATTTTTCTCAATCTTCCCAATTTCTATACAGTTAGTCTGATTTTCTCACTCTTCTTGAGTCAATTTGCATGTAATATTCTTTGTTGTTATTTTCAATGCTTCCTGTATCTGTGACTATTTATCAATCTATATTACATTTCCTGTTTATTTTTTTTTCAGGTTTGTCAAGTGTTTTTCTATTTTATTTTCAAAGACCTAAATTTGATTTTATTATTTTACTACTTTGTCTTCTTTTATTTCACTTGAATAGCACTTTACTAACTTTTGCTTTCATTTATCTTTACATAATAACATTGTTTTCATGTTATATATTTAAACTATTGTCGGGTTTTCTTTTTTTATAATAGAATAATGTCTGTCTCTAAAGTTCCTCTTAACACAGCTTCTGTATATTCTGATATGGTTTCAGGTTTTAGTTAATTTTTGATTTATAGTTTCATTTTAATTTTCATTTTAAGAATTATTTAGGAGGCAAAGCTGATGATGTCTTCTGAGACCCTGCTAGCGCCACAACAATTAATATTACTTCTGGTAACCCAACAAAGAAGGTTGCCAGATTGAAATCTCCCCTCTGGGTTCTGGCTCTTTGGTCTCAGCTTCTCCAGGTGCAAATGGGAAGGGGGAAAGGGTGAGGAGAGAGGGGAGAGGGGAGGGAGGACAGGCATCTTGCAGGGGGACTGGCAGTGTGGCCTTCCTCTAAACACACTGGTGCCAGCTGTCTCAGGCAGCTTCCCTGTTCTTGAACAGGCTTCTCAAACGACAGAAAGCTTTCTGTGCTCTCTCATCTAGATAATTCCAGGCCTCTGAAGAACTCTGTTTTATTCCTGAGTCTAACGTTAAGGCTTGTTTTATTAGTCACATTGTTTTAGCACAGAGTTGGGAGGGGAAAAGTTTTCTGAAATGCATTCAGCATGCTGTCCTCAGTAATACAGATTATTTTTTTACAGAATATTTTTGGAAACCCTGCTAATTATCACCCCTTCCACTACTGTTGTCTTAACCAACACCCTTATTAGCTCTATCTTGGACTGCTGAAATTATTTCTCAGCTGGAATATCTCCTTCTTGTATCATCCTAAAAGCAATCTGTCCCTCATACTTATTTAAAAAAAAAAAAAATCTGTGAACTTTCTGGCCCCAGCTATGAGTGGTTTGTGCTGCTTAACAAGAGCATTGTGAAGTCCAAATTCCTCAGGAAGGCATACAGGCCCCTTTCAGACTTGGGCAGCCTATCATAACAGTATCATCTAAGACTCCTCAGCTTCACCATTTAAGATTTTACTTATTCATTTACTCTAATACCAAGATCAGTTATGGAAATTGGGCATTTCTGATATTTTTTAATTGGTCTGGATGATATTTCATGTCAAGGACCATACCTAATATTTATACTAAAAAGATTATGGAACTTTAAATAATTACAAATATTCACTACATTATGCAGAAAATTTCTGAAAATTCTCAAATTCTAGTTTTCTGTTTTACATTTATTACTTCTTCAGAGTGGCAAAAATTTAGGGATATTATACCATAAACTATAGGTTAGAGTGTAACATAAAGAATTGGGATTATTTTTTATCTATGAATGAAATCCTTTTAACTAAAATCATTCTGTAGAAAGCCCGCCATCAAGAATAATCAGAAGTGATCATCAGCCATTTAACAATGCAACTAAGCACAAAAGTAAACTTGCGGCTGCCACAAAATCTAGCAAGTAGGCCTCATAAAAAGCTTGACTGGCTCCTAGTCAAGAAATTAGGCACTTATTTCCATATGGCTCCTGTTGGAAAAAAGATAAACGTGAGAGCCCAGCATCTGTGCTTAAGAGTTGCCAAGAACATCCACTGAGTGACCATTCTCTTGGCTTAAATAATAAAACATACTGAAAGGGCGTACGGAAGTAGACCAACTCCTGCATCGCCAGCAGGAGAAGAGGTGTGGGCCAAGCTGGTATCACACTGCAACATAACAGCCAATTAGTTGTGTGATTGTATTTTGCCAATAAGAAGGCAACGCTGTATTTGGAATACGGCAAACTTCATGCATGTCCACAACATACTGCAATCTGAAGCAAAGGTGAAAACATCATTTTGTTATTAGTGTTACTGTTAATCAATAATTAGTGATTTTTAGAAGACAAGTTAAACATAATGAAATAGGTAGAGCAAACTACTATGACTCGTTTCTCTACAAGTGGACCAAATAAGATAGCAGAGAACTATCACTGATCAATGGGACTTCAGGATATAAGGGAAAGAATGATTCTATGACTTTGTGTGAGCAAAATTGCCTTTATGCGCACGGAGGGAGGGAGGGTGATTTTTTTTTAAATGGAAAATAATTTCTCCTTGTGAAATACGCAAGTGCCCAGGGTAAGGTAACAGAAGACAATAGTTTTATTTTCAAGTAGCACTACCTTCATTTACCTTGTTTTACTAAGGAATCATTATGAAAAAAGAGGAGAGTGGTGGTAAAGGAGGATGAGAGGACAAGAAGTATCCTATCTAGGAGTCATACCAAAAGAACAATCTATCTAAATTTCGAGCAGATTCTCCTTATTATAACTAAATTATTAGAGAAGAAATGAGAATGAGGAGTGATTTAGAGAAAATCTTGCATATAATCTAGTAAGAAACATTTGTGAAAGCAGGCACATTCAAAGAATCTTAAACTATTTTTCAGTTGATGTTGGTGGTAGGTTACTCAACGTAGAGCTTGTTAATGGACTCCTCCTTCAGGCTCGTTTCCAAAGTGTGGTCCACAGAACACTAGCTCACAGGAAGTTAATACACTCCATGGATAAAGGGTTCTTTGGCCACAGAGGTTTTTAAATTCTTAAGACAAAGTTAAATAGAATTACTAGTGTAATACTTTACAGAACCTTTAATATGGAAAAATTTCAAAGGAGATTGAAAAGGTAGATTTTCTCAAATTTACTTGGCCAGTGAATTTCTCAATGAGTCTTTTACAGGACTAATCTTCCATGAAACAAATTTTAGAAAACACAGTATTGACATGTGCTTATGAATCCATATCGCTGAACTGTTTTCAGAAATTTCATGCAGCATCCTCAATTGTTTTGTGAGAGTTTTCTCAAGGAAAAACACGACTTGCGAAAGGTCTATCTAGAAAGTTAATCTTGTTGGCAGATGGAAGAAGTTTGAGTACGTACACACACATTAAGTATATATATTTTTAAAGATTTTATTTGTTTATTCATGAGAGACACAGAGAGAGAGAAAGAGGCAGAAACACAGGCAGAGGGAGAAGCAGGCTCCATGCAGGGAGCCCGATGAGGGACTCGATCCCAGGACCTGGGGTCATGACCTGAGCTACCCAGGGATCCCCTTAAGTATAATTGATACACCATGTTGTAGGAAATTCAGGGGCACCACATAGGGATTTGACAATTCTGTACAATATGCAAGCGCTCACCAGGATAATTGCAGTTACCATTTTTTACCATGTTATTACAATATTATTGACTACGTTGCTTCTTCTGTACTTTTCATCACTGTGACATTTATTTTATAACTACCCCTTTGCTCAATCTGTAGCCTCTGACTTCCAGGTTGCATTAAACTTCAAAAGACAGTTTCCCATTTTCAAGATCAATTTTAGAATCGACATGAAAGCTTACATGAAGTCACTTAATAAGGTTCCAAATGTTTAATTTCAACATCTGACTTATCAGACACAATGAAGCCCAGAAATCAGCTGCATAACCTACTTAACGTGCTCAATGAAAACACCTTTCAAGCAAGAGGTCTGTATCCATGAGAAACAAAGACAAAATGAAGACATTCCTGGGGATCCCTGGAGGGGTAGCGGTTTAGGGCCTGCCTTTGGCCCAGGGCGTGATCCTGGAGACCAGGGATCGAGTCCCATGTCGGGCTTCCTGCATGGAGCCTGCTTCTCCCTCTGCCTGTGTCTCTGCTTCTCTCTTTCTCTCTCTGTCTCTCATGAATAAATAAATAAAATCTTTAAAGAAAAGAAGAAGAAGAAGAAGACTTTCCCAAGGAAATAAAACAAAAATAAAAAATCTGTTGCTAGCAGATATCCCTTACAAGAGATTCTAAAGTTCTAGGGGTGCCAGGGTGGCTCAGTCTGTTAAGCATCTGCCTTCAGCACAGGTCATGACTCCGGGGTCCTGGGATGGAGCCCCCACCAGACTCCTGCTCAGCGGGGAGTCTGCTTCCCCACCTCCCTCTGCCCCTCCCCACCGCTCCTGTGCTTGCTTGCTTGCTCTCTCTCTCAATTAGATAGGTAAAATCTTAAAACAAACAAACAACAAAAAACAAAAAAAAACAAAACAAAAAACACCTAGAGATTTTAGGCACGAAACTTTCCTGGTTTGTTTCTCTCCAGCCACTATGGTCACTCCTTCCCGGTGTCCAGTGGATCATTTTATTCAGTTTTTCAGGCATCAATTTCCTCAACACACAGCCCTTGTCATTCTTTTCTCCCTCCCTGGGTTATCTTACCTGAGTCATCATGATTTCAATATGTTGAGGACACACATATAAAACCTAAGATATCACTTGAGTTCCAGGATCATATATCCACCGGCCCGAGTGTTCATCTCCACTTAGATGTTTTGTCAAGTGTAACGCTTTTGCCTCTCGCCTCAGCTCTAAACTCACTCTTTTGTTCTCTTCTTTTTCTGACTGGGGCTCTGAAACCACATTTCTTCTTGGTCAACTGGATTCTCACAGCCTCTGTAAGTAGCAGGTAGGGGCCAACTGAAGGCTGGGAGAAGAGTCTCAGTGGTCTTTTCCCATCTTTGTGTGCAGGTTGCTTCTGTTGGACTGACTTCTTGCTGTTGTTGCTTCTTCCCTCCAGCAACAGGGATTCTCTCCTGAGGAAGCAGTGAAAACCCTCTACGTATTTCCCAGCACCAGCATGAAGAGCTTCAACTAAGGAGAGTTGCCATTGCCCAGTTTTTGGAGGTATGGGTCCCGGCCTGGGGGAGCCCAATCTTTGAGTTCAGAAACACTCCAGGCCAGTTGATGTGCCTCCCTTTCAGAGATGATTTTCTGGTTTTCCAAGACTCTCCCCTGAGATCCTAGTTTTGTTTGTTTGTTTGTTTTTTGGTGTTCCTTGTCTTCCATCAGCTGGAAGGATGGCAGCTCATCCTGCAGCCTAATACCTCTGCAGTGTCTTAGTGTTTTTCTTTACCTTTTCATTTGTCAGTAATTTATACTTAGTTTGACATTCTCTCCTAATTCTCCCTATTGAAACTACAGGTATGTTTCTGTGCTTTCAATGGACTTTAACTGATAAAAGATGCTTAAAGTCTTTAATGTTTCTAACTCACAATATGTCCTCAAAAGTCTGACCCTCTTTCAACATTCTTTACCTTAGTGAACAGCATGCCAACTCACTCAATAGTGCAGGCATGGATTTAGAATTCACCCTTGACCTTCTCCCCCTCCCTGATCACACCCCTCATTCGACTCATCACATCCTCTCAATATTACTTTTTCTGTCTTTTAACTCCATCCCATTTTCCCATCTCCACAGCCACCAATGTATTGAAGCTGTCATCATTTCTCATTAGAGTAATAAAAAGTTTTCTTACCATTTTTTTTTTTCCTTTTGAAGCCTAGATCTAATTCCAGCTGTTCAGTGGCTTCTCTTTGCTCTAAGAGTGGAACAAAACCGTCATAGTGGTGGCTCTGCACGGCTCTGCTCCTCCCCTAACATGTTCCCTTTCTTTCCATGGTTCTGTGCCCAGCTGTGCTGTACTGTTCTCAGAACTTTCTCACATTCACTACCCTCCCTCCTAGGCTCTTGATGCTTGTTCTACCTCTCTCTGGAATGTTCTCCCTGAGACCCCTTTTTGAGTTACTTGAGTTCCATTTTTGAGTTACTTGAGTCACTCATACTTCAGAACTCAGTTTGAGTTGTTTTTTCTTGGATGAGCCTCGCTTGATCCTTGGTCTAGCTTAGTTTCTTTTGTTCTTTAATCTAAAGCATCAGATTCAGTTCCATCACAACATGCTACATATCATCTCTAATTTCTGAATCCATATTTATCTCAGGATCATAAGTTCCATGAAAACTGAGTCTTGCTAATTATTGCCTTCCCAGCACCTAGTGACATGGCTGCAAAGTGACAGATTCATATCAAATATTGTTTAGTAAAAATGTATATGAATTTGTGAATAATTATGTGAAAGAAGAAGTACCTAATGGGTGGAGATCTCTGCATCTGAAGCAAGGAAACCAATACTGATGTTCCCTATCATATGGGAAGTGGCCTTTGTTTATTTTATTTTAATTGATGCATTTTTAATCTGAAAAGTAGTGTTTCTCTGAGATTATATGTAACATTTTCAATAGTTTATTTTCAATTAGTTTAGTTAAATAATTCAATTAGTATTGTTAATATACATTTACTTTTAGTAGCAAAATTATAGTAGATGGCCAAATCTCTAGGGTTGTCAAGAGGATAAATGTGAATATAAAAGCCTGGTACTTCTAAGTCCAGCCAATAACACAAATACATTAAAATAACTACATTTATAGCTGAACATCTTGTCTACATCTTTACATGTTATTTACAGATGGGGGAAATTAAGATCAAATGTACCATCACTCTGGAAATCTCACTATGGTAATGAAACCAGATCTGTTTGTCTACTGAGAAAAGTATGTCTGTTAGGAAAAAAAAAAAAAAAAACAAGAATGTATTGAGGAAGGAAGATGCAATAATTTGAAATATATTTGAGGTGTTATTTCATTTAAAGCAAGCATTTCAGTACAGATTATATTTAATCATAAGTTTTTCTAATTTTCATTATCCAAACTGCCCTACAGTTTATATACACAAACATACATATACATAATAGGTGTCATCCTGTTGGCCAGTATCTTGAAGTTTGAGCTCAAATCTAGTGAATAATTTCTCTTATATTCTAGTGATAAACTAAAATGTTACAAATGTTAAGTTCTTTTTTATAGTAGGAGAAAAAAGACCAAATACATTTCGAATATAAAAACTGAAGCAAGAAACAAAACTGTTATGTTTATTATTTTTCATGAAGAAATATCACTTAGACAAAATTCACAAAAAATAAAAAGATCTTGGATCATTAGTTTTGTGCCCTACAGGCAAGTTTCACAATGTGCCTTTCCTTTTTTTTTTTTTTTTTTTTTTAAGATTTTATTTATTTATTAATGAGACACAGGCCAAGGGAGAAGCAGGCTCCATGTAGGGAGCCTTATGTGGGACTCAATCCTGGGACTCTAGGATCACACCCTAGGCTGAAGGCAGGCGCTAAACTGCTGAGCCACCCAGGGATCCTCTACAATGTGCCTTTCCTACTGTCCCCTTTCACTGTCTCCCTTTCAATCATTATAAAGGAAGGGGACAAAAATACATCTTTTAGAACAGTAAGCATTAAATAGTAAAAAAAAAAAAATCTTTGATAGTCTCTATGATTTAAAATTACTTAGAAATTAAAAGTTAGCATTTCTAACAGTTATTTTAAGAATTTAAATAATATATAGTGTTAGTTGGGGAAAATATTGAAATATTGTGCAATTTTGCAACCCTACTTTATATGGAATATTAAAACCAATTTTCTGAAGGCTAAGGGGATGTATGTTTAATAACCTTTCCCACGTGGTTTATAGTAAATTATACATGTGTATTTCTACCTTTTTGCAGAAAATCTTATGTTTTTTTTTCTTTTATCAGTCCATTCTCTTCTTATCTTTAGGGAATATTTCAGATATTATGGTGGGAGTCAACTGTATTGATGAGAGACTAACATAGTAATGTGGGCCAACCAGACTTTTGTAATTACAAGATAAGGGTAGAAATAGCCCAAGCTTTTCAAAGTATTTGTAGCAGAAAAGCTCTTGGATGTCCTAGCAAAAAAAAGACTTGTTGAAGGATCTGAGGATACCACAAAGGAGAAGTGGAAAATTGGACTAAGTGCATTCCAAGAGTTTGGTTAGGTCTGATAATGGAAAAGATGTCTTTTTAGAGAATTTTGCAAGAAGTTTTGAGTATTAGCATCAATTTTGAAGAAGATGTCAAGTGACTACTTCTGCAATTGATAAAACACTGTCCCTAGTCCTAGTCTCATAACTTGTTACTACATTTCATAACTTACAAAATGGTGGGAATAAATATCCTAATTATTTAATATTTATTGCACGTCTAAGTACAATACACGAAAGTGCTCCCCTTTCCAAATCATTTTATACTATAACTTGGACAGAGTGAATGCACATGAGAGAAAGAATAAGTTTTCCAACTAGAAAAAGACTGATAGGAAGATTTTATAATAATTTTAAAGTTACTAAGTTCCACCTGCCCCCTGTCCCCCTGCTTGGAATATGGCTTGCTGGCTACAGCTCCACAGCCACCTTGAGTTCATGAATTAACCTTTAATACGAAAGTCAATTACTAGGGATGGTAGAACAGAAAATTTGGAAGAACTTGGTCTCTTCATCATACCAGTGCCAAACTACTATACCAGCAGACTCCATGTCATGTTGGGATGTGTGAGGAGAATATGTGGGTGGGGGTGTAGTAGTTCCAGGCCTGGTACTATGATCCAAATATGTCACCCCAAAATTTATATATGTGCTGCCAAAGCGAGCACTACCCCAAAATTTATATGTTGAAACCTAATGCCCAATATTACAGTATTAGGAGATGGGGTCTTTGGGAGGTAATTAAGCCATAGTTATGGGGCATTCACAATTGAATTAAGCTTGCATTCTATTTCTCTCTTTCTGTCTGTGCTGTGAGATATGACAAGGTATTTGTCAGCAAACCAGGAAGAGGGTTCTCACCAGCAACCAAATTTAACAGCATTTTGATCTTGAGTTTGCAGCCTCCTGGGCTGTGTGAAATAAATATCTGTTGCTTAAGCTCTCCCAGTCTGTGGTATTTTTGGTATAGCACCTATAATGGATGAAGACAGCTATCATAATAAAATGCCACAGACCAGGTGGCCCAAATAACAGACATTTACTTTCTCATAGTTCTAAAGACTCTGGAAGTCCAACCAAGATCCAGGTGTTGGCAGGTTTGGTTCCTCCCCAGAACTCTCTCCCTGGCTTTCAGAGGACCATCCTCTTGCTACCTCTTCACAGGATCTTCCCTCTGAATGTCATAATCACATCTTCTTACAAGGACACCAGTCACATCGAGTTAGGGCCCACCCTAACAACCCTATGTTAACTGAATTACGTTTTAAGTCCCCGTCTCCAAATACAATCACATTCTAAGGTGCTGAGGGTTAGGGCTTCAACAGATACATTTTTGGGGGCCAAGGACATGATTTAACCCCTAAGAGTGTGTATACCTGCTCTTATTTGTTTAAACTACCTTTATTTTGGAGTTTTGTTCTTAGCAGCCAACTGATACAAAAAGTGCGTGCTCTCATATTACTTACAGACGTATAGGTTATCTCCTTAAAAAATTTTAAACAGAAATAACAAAAGGCTTTTTTCTGAGGTAGTAAACTCCTTGTATTATAAGCCTTTCTGTTTATCTGAAGTCATATGCATGTATTATGTTAATTAAAAATTAGCAAATTAAAAATATTGCTTAAAACTATGAAACTTGACAGAACTGCTGCATTTCAGATTTATTTTTAGGAAATACAGTGGAGTTAACATGTCAAATATTCTCAGTTATCCTCTCCTGTGGTCAGCATACCTTTTCAGTACCTTGAAGAAAAACCAAATATATGTAATCTAATTCTGGTATAGTGGCAAAGAGCAGAAAAATAGTCTGTGAAGAGCTAGCTCATACATTAAACAAAACTGTAAAAAAATGCATCACTATATATCAGCAGTGATATTAAAAATGAAAATATTTAAATCTAATTATATCAGAAAATAGTTTGATAATTGTTTTTGACTATTGATAATGCATGGCCTGTCTGCTCATGATAAAGTAGTCTATTATTTATAGCTTCTTTTATGTTTTTCATTTCTCTATAACTGAATAACATGTTTTATTTTTTATTTTTTTAAGATTTATTTATTTGAGAGACAGCACACAAACAGGGTGAGTGGCAGAGGGAAAAGGAGAAGCAGGCTCCTCGCTGAGCAGGGAGCCCAATGCAGGGCTTGATCCAAGGACCCTGGTAACTTGATCTGAATCAAAGGCAGACACTTAACCAACTGAGATACCCAGGTGCCCCTGAATACCATCTTTTATTTTAACTTCTTTCTTGGATTAAATTTGATATAATATTGTCTATTTTTCCTTATTAATCAGAAATTAAATTAATTCCATTATTTTGTCACAGTTTTATGTTATTTTTTAACTTTCATTTTTATATTATTCTATAATATTAATAACCATTATTATAATGATAATTAATTGATTATTGATTATTATTATTATTATTATTATTTGGCAAAGTATCCTTGATGCAGCAGTAACATTACTACACAAACTATCCTCAACCCTTTACCTTCACTCTCTCCATGTCCCCACAGATCAGATGTCCATGGGTTCAAGAGACAATGTTAAAATTTCTTGTTAAAATCCTCTGCCATTTCTAAGGATACAGACACTGTGGTTTAGAGAGATTGAGAAGTGTTAAGCCACATAATTTGTAGGTAATAAAATCAAAATTCAGAATCAGAGGTTTTGGTTCCAAAACAGAAAATAAATGGCACTTACTTTCAGGGAATTTGCAGTACAGTGAGGGATACAGGAAAGTAGAATAAATTGTGGTAAACATTGGTACAAAAAAAGTGCCAGGAGCAGATGAAGAGCAGGTGATTTCAGTTTAGTTGGTAGGCTGGAGAAAGGACTAGCAATTAATACATCCAGGAGGGTGGGTAATAATTGATTGGGAAATAATTGAAGTCCAGGGCAATAGTATGAACAGGAGCTCAAAGGTTCATTAGTAAATACCATTTTTGAACAGAAGCAAAAAATTTGGTGCAGCCAAAACATGCTGTAGAGAGTGAAGGGGCATTAAAGCAAGTGAAATGAGAAGAATAAGCCTAAATCCCATCATGAGTGGTAATAAATGCTTTGCTAAAGTAATAGAACTTTTTTTTTTAACCAAGCAATAGCCTATGAAGTTATGTTTTATTTTTAATGAGGATGACTTGATTGTTACCTGAAGGACAAAGATTTATAGATAATTATATATAGTATTATTATTATTTTTAGATAGAGACAGAAAGAGAGTGGGGAGCACCAGAGGGAGAAGGAGAAAGAGAATTTTAAGCAGGCTCTATGCTCAGTGTGGAGCCCAACACGAGACTCATCCCATGACCCTGAGATCATGACCTGAGCCAAAATCAAGAGTCAGATGTTTAACTAGCTGAGCCACCCAGGTGCCCCAAGAGATGAATATAGTAGTACGGAATATAGATTAGAGATGTGACAGAAATTATATCAAGGAGACTAGTTAGTAGAATATAATTTGATTCAGAGTACATGATCTAGAGGTCAAAAACCAGGGCACTGGCTGGGAGAGATGGAGGATACTACAAACATCTTAGAGGTTGTATTGACAGGACTTGATGATTAACCAAGATCATATATGATCCAGGGTAGAGCACTCATGGATGTCAGGTATTCAATGGAGAGCAGATTTTGGACATGTTGAGATTGAAAGCCCTCCTGACCTTAGGGCTACAAAGTCCAGTATGTAGGTAAACATTGCAGAAGGCATTTGGGCTTTCGGAATGATCATCTTACTTAAAACTATAAATACCAAAAACAAACAAACAAACAAACCTATAAATACCTTGAAACCCTTGGTCATGTTTGTTTGTTTGTTTGTTTTCCCCACTACAGTGTGTTTTATTCACTCCAAGGCATGTTTCTCCACACTTGAACATGTCTGCAATTGGATCTTGCAATCTATGGAAGCTTACAATTTAATTATGCATAAGATACATAAGAGAGCAATGTGCCTCATGGTGACAATAAATAATAATAATAATAATATTATATTCTTCTGTATAAATATTTGTCTTTCAGGCTTATTCAATTTATCCTCAAAAACAAAACAAAACACCTCCACAAGCTAGAAGTTGCACTATCTTCCATTTGATGAAACTTGCCTTATGCTGTCCTTTCCTAGACTGCGAGCTCTGTGGGGACACTCTTTGGTTTTTCTTTCCTTTTACTGAACTTCTGCACCTCCAGTGCCTCAAATGGTGTCTGGTATACAGTAGGTGCCAGTAAATATCCACTGGATGGATGAATGACATAAACTATTTCCATCAGTTGAAACCGAGAAAGTGAGTGTTTTTGTTGTAGGAGAGAATAAATATATGTAGGAGGGGGCACCCAGGTGGCTCAGCCGTTGAGCATCTGCCTTTGGCTCAGGTCCTGATCCTGGGGTTCTGAGATTGAGTCCCATATTGGGCTCCCCGCAGGGAGTCTGTTTCTCCCTCTGCCTATGTCTGTGCCTCTCTGTGTGTCTCTCATTAATAAATAAATAAAGTCTTTAAAATAAATAAATAACTACATACATACATGTAGGAAAATGAGAAGACTTGAATGCTTATATCTTTGGACAAAGCTCAGGAATCAGGAAGCCTGAAATGCTTGCGCAGGTGGTGGAGCTCCCTATGGGAAGCAACGTGATGTGGCAGGTGCTTAGGTAAAGAGAATGATATATAACATACCTCAGTCATTTGGAACTCCTTTTAGAAGCCCTAAGCAACAGGTGAGGAATTGTCTTTCCACTGTGTAAGAGAGTTGTAGAGAAAAATGTTAGTCTAGACTTAAAAAAGGAAGAAGTTATTCTAATTGCAGGTTTGGATAAATTATTACAGGCTGGGTAGCAATTTTATTTCTGATTTATACGCAACCTAAAAGTATTAAACACATTGAGAAGCCAGCCCCCCCAACCACACACACACACACACACACACACACACACACACACATGCGGAGAAGTTAATACATATAAGAAACAAGTTCTGCTCAAACAATTGAAAGCCTTTCTCAAGGGAACAGCAGTTTATCCCTACTGCAGAAGATGTACTTAAAACCAGCAATTACATGGCAACATTTTGGCTCAAAAAGGGAAGAACATTCCAAGAACTAGATCATTATTGGCAATAACTGACTTAAAAAGTTGTGAAACGTGTAGGTGGAGACTTTTAAAAGAGATAGTATGGGACTCTATGCAATCTCTTTCAATATAACACATTCTGCATTACAAAGTGGGCTGGTGAATGGAAAATTCACCCTTGCATAGGAAGGGGATGCTGTGATCGCCATGTGGAAGTTCCATTGGTTAATGTGTGATTTTTCCAAGGATGTGAGTGGTTTTTGTCTCCAAGGAGTGCATAGTAAACTGAGGCCATAAACACATCAGCCACAGAATACAGTGTTGTAGAAGTCATTCATTTTTCTCTTGATCTTCCCCTTGGCTGCCTTTGGCCTAGTGGTTGGTCTTTGCCAAACTTAGTCTACAGGTCTGTGTCCATTTTTCTCTTCACTTCATAACTCACCAGGCTCAGCCTTTCTTAGGATTTGGAGAGTCTGTTCTAACCAGTCTTCTCCCCGATGTTACTTTAATGCATGCTTTTGCAGAATATCAGGGGGTTTGGGGACCATGTATATCACATTATAGCATTGGAAAGGAGGTTGGAGAGATGGACTCTAGTTTTTGTTCCAACTTGGAAATTCCACAGTCAAAGAAGTACCTGCCTAATAAGAGTGAACAAACACTAATTTGTGGAACACCAAAGCAATTTGAGATGACTGATCTTAATTGTTGTTCATTTGCTAAAATTAGAAAGTTAATGTTAATATTTAAGTACAAACTAATTTGAAATTTAGTAATTTTTACTATTAAATCCACTTATAAATGAAATCCGTCAGCTCCCTTTAAAAACGACTTTACCAAACAACCTACACCCTTTTCTGTGATTTTAGGCAGCCTGACACTAACAGCTCTTCCAAATGTATAGGTTATCCTATAAGACATTAAGAATAGTCTTGATAATTGTCTCAGAAAACCTTGTGCATTTGCTGGAGGAAATGCTATGAAAAGAGAAAGTACATACTTCAATTTTAAGGATCTATTTACTTGAAGGACATCAGTGTTTGCTCCAATATTGGTCTTTTTAAAGCTCTTTCAATAATGCAGTATCTACAAATTCATCAGTGTGAAGACTTTGCCTTTATCAGCAACATTACCACTATGAGACCAAAAATAAATAAATAAATAAATAAATAAATAAATAAATAAATAAATAAAGGCAACCTAATTGCAAGTCAAATTCTCCAGATTAGCATTCAGGTACTACTTTGCTAGTAGAATGTAACAGTTAATTTGTTTTGTGAGCCATGAACTAGGAGAATTACTCATCTGGTGGTGTTGGAAATGCTGACAGCCTGTAGCACTAAATGACTTTTTTATAGACTGGAAGAATTATCTGTATTTCTTTAGGACATGCTTGTTTTCTATCTTAGAACAACATAGTGAATTTCTGTTCTGCCCTCCTAATATACTGATTTCCTCTAACACTCTTTAGGGAGTATTTTGCTGCCTGTGGAATCCCCGACTGAAGAGAAATAATTACACTAGTGAACAAAACGCACTTAACATCGAAGAGGCTGGGGTCACAGCAGATCACTGTTTGGCAGAGGGGGAGATCATGGGACTAAGAGTTAGATTGCTTCTAGTCCCCACCTTTTCCACTTGCTAACTCAATTCCTGTTCTTTATATCCCCAGTTCTGTTTGTTCCTTTGAAAAGGAGGTGAAACTAGATTGGCAAATCTTTAACTGGGATGGCATCATAATCAACCATGCAGCTTTCACACAATGGACAAGTTGTTGCCCTTTGGAACTTTCTTGTCACCGTCTCTAGTGGTGAAGTCTAGTCACATGTATTTTTAGTGTCGCTGGGTTCTGTCGATGTGCCCTACACGCTAAGAAACCTAATTATTTTCAAAGGACTTCTCTAGCATCATCGCTTTACGACTCTTTATAGTTCGCATTAGCATTAGAATAATAATTAAGGTTTCGTGTGAATATAGCAATTAACATTCACAGATGTAACAAGATTTTTTTTTTGTAGCAGGATTTTAAAATTCAGTTGTGTCTCAATGATATATTATTCCTACATAAGTATAGTTACCAAAATGAGTGTGACATAGACCCTTCAGCCAGATCAAAGATATAGAAAGGAATATGGAAAAGGAAGAAATTTTATGGAGACTTTTTGTTTTGTTTTGTTTTTAGAGAAAGTAGCATTACAAGCAACGTTGCCTTTCCTTCCACAGGGAAGGAACTAGCTGACGTACTTAACCAAGATAGAATAGGCTTCAGCAAGATGCCACCATGTTCTGAGTTGTGAGGTCAAGAAACAGGTGTGCTTTGGTGGTGAGACCACCAACAACAAGGACTGGTGCTTTGGAATTGGCTTGCACTCCAGAACATGTCAGAGCTTGGTAGACCATAGGGTAGGGAGGGACAGACATGTCAGAAGTCCACTTAAGAACTCTGAGGGGTAAAGGGATTTCAACTGCAGGGTCTTATGTGGAAGGATCTCTGGAGAACCTTGGCAGGGAATAACCAGCGTGGGAGACCGTCTTGCTACCGTGTGAGAATCATAGGTAAGAACACCCCATGAGAGAAAAATATGTCAGGTCCTGAGAATAGAAAGTGATTAGGTCAAGTAAAATCCAGTTTCTCTCATTCTCTTCCTGTCTGAAACCTAAGCAATGGCTCATAGAGTAGTTTTCTCACTGGGGAGGAGGTTTTTCTCAGGAAAGGAACTAAAAAGACAGATATGCCCCCTTTTTAAAGGCAGGCAGCCAGCAAGTACCACCTCAGCCTGAAAAGGAAAGACCCTCTCCCCTCCCCTCACATTTGTAGGACCAATCAAGAATATAAATGAAGCCCACATGTGATAGTTCTAAGTACTTGAAAGTTACTTCATTAATTATGAAATAATGTTATTTTGTTCTACTTTGACAAACCCTTTGTAATGACAGTATAAAACAAATATATTTCAATCTACAATGATTTTTCCTGGAAGTTATCAAAATATCAGAGATGATAGAATTAGGTACCAGTATCTAGAATTGGGAGTCCAGGGCTGGACCAGCAATGTTAGGATGCGTAATCAAAAACTAACATGATCTGGAGCATCTGCTGGCTCTGTCGGGTAAGCATCTGACTTTGGATTTTGGCTCAGGTCATGATCTCAGGATTGTGGGATCAAGCCCCAGGTTGGGCTCTGTGCTGGGCTTGCAGCCTGTGCCCCTTGCTCTCTAGAAAAAAAAAAAAGAAAACCATATGATCTACAAATTATTATGTAGTTTTCCATATAATGTATTTTTACTTCAGAAAATTTGCTGATTGCTGTATTGAACATTTTCACATAGACTGATGTATTGACAGTATTGCCAAATTAGAGTACCTTTCTTTGTTACTGCAAATAGATTTTTAAAAATTATTACTGTAATTCAGGATAACGTCACTTGCAGCTGATCGCAGCAACTTAAAACAATATTTAAAAGCAATATTTATATCAGGATGAAATTATGATAATACATGTCATATAAAAATAATTGTGAGACCTAATGTAATGAATTCCTATTGTAATAAGAAATATAATATTTTTGTGTATCATAAATTATCAGTTTTTATTCCCTTTTAATGTAATACCTAGATATACACGATATTATGAAAGATTGGTATCACCTTTCACAAACCCGTCCATATCTATATCTATTATTTATCTATATATCATCTTTTTATCTATCAAGATACTTTAGATTATTCTGAACTGTGTATTACTGCCAAATGTTCTTAAATAACTGTTGTTTTCTTTTTTTTACATTTTATTTTATTTTTTTCATTTTATTTATTTATTTGAGAGAGGGAGATAGAGAATGCAAGCAGGGGAAGGGGCAGAAGAAAAGATAAAAACAGACTCCCCACTGAGCAGGGAGCCCAATGCAGGGCTATATCCCAGGACCCTGGAATCATGACCCAAGCCAAAGGCAGATGCTTAATCAACTGAGCCACGCAGGTGCCCCTCTTCATTAACTGTTTTAAGTGACAGTTTAATTCATGAATACTGCCAGACCCATCAACTGAAACATAAAAGCAAGAAAATTGACATTTAGTGCTACTAAAAAATAAGACCTCAGTATGCAAAAAAATCTATCATGTTAATACTTTCTTGGGAAGGATTTGACAAATTGATTGATTGCTTTTTCTCTTATTGGGAAAGGCAGATGATTGACCTGCAATCCATTTTTCTCCTGTTTTCAGGGCTGAGGTGGGCTGAGAGGCAAAGAAGACAGACAACCCAAATAAATTTTCTGGTAGACATGCTACTAATAGAAACCTGACCAATAAGCCAATAGTACTTTCTAGTAAGGAGCTCTTGTCTATGAAGTGCTTCCAGTAGGATGATCCAATCTATACTACTTTATTTACTCAAGCATTTCTACTGCCCAAATATTGCAGCAATCTTATGTAGTGTCTGTTTCTGACATCAGCAATGACACAACCCTTAAATCTTCATGACATTCATAGTTTTCTTTTGTTCCAGAACATAGGATAAAGGAGTTGAATATGTGTTTTACTGTGCCCTAGATGCTTTGCCGGCCTTGAGTGTCAGACTCCAAATGAGAGGCACCCATATATTCTTATATAGATGTTTTAGTTAGTATTTTTTTGTGTGAAACATGGGATCCTGTGGGAGAGCAAGTTCTCAGTGGGTAAAAGAAACAATAAGAACAGGTTAATGCATAAATGGCAACAGCTTTATGAATGTGGCAAAAGCCAATTATTCCTGATATCCGTCTGTACTGAAAACAGCAATGATGGAGGATAAGAACTGCTGAGGTCAGTTCTCCCATCCTCTGCGGCCACCTAGTTCATGTTCCTCTGAGACCCATACAGATAGTCACGTACACAGCTCCCTGCTGCCCCTCATGTGATTGGCTTCTTGGGTTGTTTTTCCTTCCTTGTTTCCACACGCTTTACATTCTATGATAATAAAACTAAGAGCCAGCCCGGACTTGGGGCTTCACCTCGGCACCTGCACTTCTTGGCAATGCCTGATGATGTAGCCCCCCTGCCCCCCACCGGGCCTCTCTTTGTTCCAAGATATTGGACTCTGAGTAATCATCTTGTCTCTCATCAGAACACACCAGAGGGCAGGATCCAGAGCAGGGGTCCCTCTTGTCCAGATCTAAAAGGCAGTATTGGAACAGAAGAGGAAGAAATTTTCACTTGGACTGATGTTGAAGTGTTTATTAATGTTCATAATTGACCTTATTTTAATGAGTAAATCAAGCTATATTTTGTGACATAGAACTGCCATATGATATCTCTTTAATACTAAACTGAAAAACTAAGGATTTTTCCCAATCATCATATACTCCAAAGCAAAATAAATCGCATATTCGAAATGTAAAAGTAGCATTGGGAGGAGTAGATGATAGAATTGTGTTTATCATTTTCCAAAGGCTATGCACTCAACTTACCAGTTGTAAAGACATAGTATTTTCCCATTAAAGAAAGAAAAGGTTAGGCAGCCCGGGTGGCTCAGCGGTTTAGTGCTGCTTTCAGCCCAGGGCGTGATCCTGGAGTCCCAGGATCGAGCCTCATGTCAGGCTCCCTGCATGGAGTCTGCTTCGCCCTCTGCCTATGTCTCTGCCTCTCTCTCTCTCTTTCTCTCTCTCTTTCTCTCCCTGTGTCTCTCATGACAAATAAATAAAATCTTTAAAAATTAATTAATTAATTAATTAATTAATTAAAAAAGAAAGAAAAGGTTGAGGAAAATAATCATGGAAAGTAGATCTGAAGCCAGAAGTAAGCCCATCCTAGTATGAAACTTATCATCTTGGTAGAAGTGAAATGAGAATCATATTTTCATCTCCTTATATTCATTGTGAGAAGATTTGTCCAGATTTATCAGGTGAAATGTATATAAAGGTCACTTTTTAGATGGTTTGTCTTTTAACCTTTTCAGTGCTTTGGAATCAGATACTTTTAAATACTGCAGCAGAGCTTAGACAAGATATCTCCAACACACCCCTCTGCTGTTCTAGAATTGATTAAGGAGAGAGCCTGCTGAAATGGAAAGTGGCCAGTGCATTTCTGGCCAGAGCAGTGGGAAGCAGTAGCAGCTGGTGAGCAGACTGCATTCAGGGGCCCAGCTGGACTCCAGGAGATATGGGAAAAAGGCTTCTGAAGGGTGGCTGTGACTTGCCTTTCTTGGAGGCCTTTAAAAATCAGATGGGCACCCTTCTGTCTGAGTTGGGTAGGTTGCTCTACTGCCTGATGAATAAATAGAAGATAGTCAAATATTCCTGCCAGCCGTTGAATTCCGTTGAGAATCAGCTACGTGCCAGCTGATAAAGACACCAAATGGACCAAGCTGATAGGACTGTTGTTCTCCTGAGTCCTGAAGTGCTTATCTGTCTCTGAAATAGATATTCCATAATGAATGAGTCTTTGGTAACAAGGACATCTCTCAGTGAGACATTGCTCTTCATTGCAGTGAGAAGTGGAGACTAAGGGTAGCTTGTGTTTTTTTGTTTTCTTTTCTGAGTTTCTTAAATTTCTGAAGTAATGAAGCTTGTTAACATATGGGGAACCCCTTAAGAAAACCATTTTGATGTAGACTTGGTTCTCAGTTAAGGGTATTGTGGGACAAGTTTTACTCCATTAAGTTGCAAATCCTAAACTATTATGAATCTTTCTGTTGAAGCAATATGCCCAGGGCTGTGCATCTCTTTTTTTTTTTTTTCTGGACATAAAGACATTTGATACACAGTGTTAAATGAACCTCACAGGGAACCAATGGAACAGCATAATATCTCTGGCAGGGAGAATGCAATCTAGTAGAGGCATCCCTGCTCAACTCCCATGGTGAATTTTTTTTTTTTTGCTTTGTTATGTTTTGATTAAAGAATATTTTTAAGAGCAACAGAAACTGGAACCAGTGTGAAGAACCAGGATGTGTTGTCATTAATCCTACTTCTGTTTGGGGACGAGGATGAATTATTAGATAATCTCAAGTGCTCACTCTATTATAAAGGGTTAACCAATACTTAGATCACTATTTACAAGTTATATTTTAAAATACAGCACACTGCAGTCAGTGCAGCTTTGCTGTGAATCATTTCATTCTCTAAACTACAACTTGAAGGTATCTGGTTTCTTTAGCTTCTAGCTATCTGAGAGAACCTAATGTATGCACTCACTGGTAGGAAAAATATCATCCCAGCTTTCAAGAAATTGTTAAATGCTCTTTTAAAATAGAATATCCAACAGTTTTGTAGTTTTGAGGGGAGGGGGCAGAGAGAGAGATTGAGAGAGAGAGAGAGAAAGAATACCAAGCAGACTCCAAGCCCAGCACAAAGCCTGATGCAGGGCTCAATTTTATGACCCTAAGATCATGACCTGAGCCAAAATCAAGTCAGACCCTCAACCAATTGAGCCACCCAGGTACCTCTGACAGGTTTTTTTTTTTTTTTTAATGAAGTTTATTTTAATTTTTATTTATTTATTTATTTATGATAGTCACAGAGAGAGAGAGGCAGAGACATAGGCAGAGGGAGAAGCAGGCTCCATGCACTGGGAGCCCGACGTGGGATTCGATCCCGGGTCTCCAGGATCGCGCCCTGGGCCAAAGGCAGGCGCCAAACCGCTGCGCCACCCAGGGATCCCCCCTGACAGGTTTATAATATAACTAGGCACCCAGGAAGATAGATAACAAGAACAAAAGAATAGCAAAAATGATATACAAGTAAACCTTTCAGAGTTTTTGATTTTGAAATTATAGACTAAGATTTTGTGATATCCTTACAGTGTTCAAAAGAATAAAAGGATTATTTTTATCAGAGGAAGGGTAAAACCTATAAAAAAAATCACAAAATTCTAACTATGGTAATGAAAAATAGAATAACTAAAATACATTTTCAGTGGATAAGTATAAATAGATTAGAAAAAGTCAAAGAGAAAATAGAAATCAAAACATGAATCAGAAGAAAATAATTAGAATAAAAGGCAAGTAAAAATGTGGAAAATATGATAGAGTTGGACATGAAGAGGATAGAGTTGAAAGCTCTAAAATTTGTGTAATTTGAGTTCTAGAAAAAAAGGTAAAAATGGGTTAAAATAATATTTACTGAGATAAAGATGTATCAATTTTCCAAAACTGATGAAAAACATACTGTTACAAATTTAAGATGCCCTATGTTTTCTAGGAAAGTTGCAAAAGGAAGAAAGGAAGGAGTGAGAATGAAGTTTTCAACTTTACTATGTCATATACATTCTATATAATATTTCATATTATTTTATTAATTGTTATTTATATTATATTTTGTATATTATACTAGTTCTTATATATTATTTACTCTATTATATCCTAGTAAAATACCCAAAGCTAAAGATAAGGAAAATATTCTAAAAACAACCAGAGAACAATAGATTGAAAGTAATACAAAAGGGAGTTTTCTACCATAGAGAATATGAACCCACATGGTATTTCAGATATGCTGAAAGGAATAGAGAGCAACAGAAATGGTATAAATTTGCCTAAGTCTAAATGAATATGAATTAAAAATATTACTAATTTTCTGGGGCATCTGGGTGGCTCAGTTGGTTGATTTTAGCTCAGGTTGTGATCTCAGGGTCATGAGATGGAGGCCATATTCGGCTCTGTACTCAGCAGGGAGTCTGTTTGAGATTCTCTCTCTCCCTCTGCCCTTCCCCCTTCCTCTCATGCTTGCTTGCATTGTCTCTATCTTTCACTCTAACACAAATAAATATACTTTTTTTTTTTAAATACTACTAATTTATTTTGGTATTTGTAGCATAATACAAAAAAAGTGTAAAATCAGAGAGTGGGAAACAGGGTGGTGGTAAACAGTCAGTGTTCTAACTTCTCACACTGTCTGGGGATAAGATAAATTGCATATTAGATTTAGGCTTGAATAAATGACAAATGCATGTTGTACTCTTGTAGGTAAACACTAAAATGCATAATTTAAATAAAGTACATAATTTCCAAGTAAGGAGGGGGGGAAATGGGAAATAAAAATGCTCAATTAGACAGAGGACCAGAAATGGAGAATAATGACATTGAATCAATGAGGATAAATCAAAATCAAACAAGAAAAGAGAAAGGTTAAATATAATATGCCAGTAACTATATAGAAAATAAAGGGAATACATGACTCACATGAATGAAAAACCATCAGAATAAATTTTTAAGTCAATTTTATGACATTTGCAAGTTATATGTCTAAAAGTAAAGAATACATAAAGTTGAATATTAAAAATGGGAAAAGATATACCATGCAAACAATAACCAACATTAACTGTGAATAAATTCAAATGTTTAAAGAAGAAATAATGTTAATATTATGCAAACCGTTTTAGAGAGCAGAAAATCAGGAACCTTCCACAATTTGTGAAATATAGTATAAGCCTATCTCCTATATTAACACTCAACCATCCTAAGCAAATATTAGCAAATTAAATCTGGAAGTATAAATCCGATCATACGGTTGTGTGCAAAAATGGCCACAGTACTTGGCAGTAAGTCCCATCAAGAGGTAGAACCTATTTTCTCATCCATTGTTGGCCATAAAACTTGCTTTGGCTATTGAGACATTGACAAATAGGATGCAGACAGAAGCTTAAAAACCTCTTGAGTATTGGAACTTATTATTCCCTCAGTGTTAGTGCTATGTGATGAACAAATCTGCTATGTGAGTTTGTCTGGCAGATGATGAGTTACACATGGCCAAATCACCTCTATTGCCCCATTTGACAGCTGGTGAAGTGCCAGATATGGGAGGTCATTCAGGAATCTATAGCTGCTAATTAAACTGAAAACTGCCTATAAACATGTAGAGCCTAGCTCAAATAAGCCAGACTCAGCCTAGATGAGAACAACTCAGTAAATTTGTAACCTAAACAAATGACTGCTGCTTTAAGCTACTATTACTAACTGTTACAGGAATATCTGACCAAGTTGGTTTTATTCCAGAAATCCAAAGTTGTTTTAACTTAACCTCTCTTAAAATGTATTCTATTGGCAAAGGTCAAATCCAAGGAAGTGTCATAACCATTGATTAAATTAGCAAAACAATGAAACACTGAAGATACATCTTTCAAATTCACAAAATCTCTTAGAAAACAGATATTAAGATGATTCTTCTCTTTTGGGATGATGATACTCCTGTTTTACATAGAGTATTGAGAGATTGAGTGTCAAAAATAGACATAGGGATGAGAAAACAGAATTATGGCATATCTCAGAAGTATTCCCCCAAAACACCGTATATCTAGCTATTACATTGTGGAGTTGACACAAATCAAATATAGAAAATTGAGTTTTTGAGGTAATCATATTGCTAATGGAATTCCTGGCCTAAAGAGAGTATTTGAAATTTGAAGCAACCTTTTAGATCCTCCAAATTCTAATGTGTGGGAAGGTAGATAAGAAATTGGCTGAGCAAACAACTAAAGCATGTGCTATAAAGCTATTTGGATGAAGCCAAAGACCAAATTTAAAAAAAAAAAAAAAAGACCTCCAAGAGAGAAGAATCTGAGCGTCATAAAGTAGAGATCTAAAACCAGGAATCAAAATCAGAATCAGAGTTTACTCAAAGAACACTACCCATTCCAAAATGCACTTTTTTTCTCTTCAAAATAGTGATTTTTTTTTTCTTTTGCATGCCATGTACAAAAGTGAGATTGCTGGATCTAATGGTAGTTCCATTCTTAATGTTTCGAGGAACCCCCATACTGTTTCCCGTAATGGCTATACCTATTTTCTGTTAACTTAAAAAAGTGATAGTTGACTCAAATGTTACATTAATTTCAGGTGTACAACATATTGATTTCATAACTCTACGTATTATGCTGTGCCCATAAGTGTAGCCATCATCTGTCACCATACGGTTCTATTATAATACCATTGACTATACTCTCTGTGCTATACCTTTCATCCTGTGACTTATTCATTCCATACTGAAGCTAAAGATTATTTTTCATGTCTTTCTAGAGGGACTTCACAATCCCTTGGACAAATGGTAGATATTTAATATCCCATCTTTAAACAAATGAAGAGTCTATTACCACCATCTTATTCATGTACCATCAGTGTGTATCTGTTGTCTTTATGTTCCACTCAAATTTTTTTTTTTTTGGTGTATCCACTGGAAACACATTTTTTTCCAGCTTTGTGATATTATTTACATAAAACAATATGTACATTTAAGGTGTACAACATGATAATCTGATACATTTATATAGTGCTGGAATGACTAACTCAATAGGGTTAGTTAATACTTCGGTTACCTTACATAAATATCCTGTGTGTGTGTGGTGAGAACATTTGGAGTTTACTCTCAGTAGCTTTCAAGTATATAATACAGTATTAACTATAGTCACCATGCTGTATTATAGGCCCCCAGAATTTATTTATCTTATGATTGGAAGATTGTACTCTTTGAGCAACATCTACCCATTTCTCCCACACCCCTACCCCCAAGCTTCTGGCAACAAGGACTCTACTCTGTTTCTGTGAGTTATATTCCACATATAAGTGATGTTATATAGTGTTTGTCTTTCTCTATATGACTTATTTCACTTAACCAACACTTAGGTTGCTTGCATGTCTTGGATACTGGGAACAATGCTGTAATGGACATGGAAGTACAGATACCTCTTTGAGATCCTAATTTCATTTCCTTTGAATACATATCCAGAAGAGAGACTGCTGGGTCATATGATAGTTTTTTTGTTTTTGTTTTTACTTTGTGAGGAACCAGCACAATATTTTTCCATAACAGTTGCACCGATTTATACTCCCACCAATAGTGGACAAGAATTCCCTTTTCTGCACACCCTTACCAACATGTTATCTCTGGTCTTTTTGATGATAACTACCCAACAGGTATGTGGGTTATGAATTTTGATTTGCATTTCTTTTTTTTTTTTTTTAATTTTTATTTATTTATGATAGTTACAGAGAGAGAAAGAGAGAGAGAGGCAGAGACATAGGCAGAGGGAGAAGCAGGCTCCATGCACCAGGAGCCCGACGTGGGATTCGATCCTGGGTCTCCAGGATCGCGCCCTGGGCCAAAGGCAGGCGCCAAACCGCTGCGCCACCCAGGGATCCCGTGATTTGCATTTCTGTAATGATTAGTGAGTGATATTGAATCTCTTTTCATGTACTTGTTGGCCGTTTATATGTATCATTTGAAAAAATGCCTATTCAGATCCTCTACTCATTTTTTTATTAAGATTGTTTGTTTTGGTATTGAATTGTATGAGTTCTTTATATATTTTGGATATGAACCCATTTTCAGATAGATTGTAGAAACTATCTGCCATTCCATAGATTGTCTTTCATTTGGGTGATTTTTTTTTCTTTTTTTCTGTGTGTCTGTATGTGTGTGTGTGCATGTAACATTTTTTTACCTTTATGTACTTTCACTTGTTTAGTTTTACTTGTGTTTCTGTTTGGTGTCAAATCCCCCCCCCCCAAAAAAAAAAAACATTGCTAAGACCCTAAGACCCAAGAGGAGATTCCCTTATGTGTTCTAGATAGGAGTTTAACAGTTATGGGTCTTATTTTCAAGTCTTGAATTCATTTTGAGTTGACTTTTGTATGTAGTGTAAGATAAGGGTCTATTTTCATTCTTTTGCATGTGGGAATCCAGTTTTCCCAACACCACTTATTGAAGATACTATCCTTGTCATTGAGTATACTGGATCTGTTGTCAAATGGTAGTTGAACAAAAATGTATGAGTTTATTTCTGGGCTTCTGATTTTTTCCCTTTGGTCCATGTCTAATTTATGGCAGTACCATGCTGTTTTTATTACTATAGCTTTATAGTATAGTTTGAAATTAGGAAATGTAATGTCTCCAGCTTTGTCCTTCTTTCTCAGGATTGCTTTGGTATTTCAGGTCTTTTGTGGTTACATATACATTTTAGGAGTTTTTTTCTATTTCATTGAAAGATGTCATTAGGATTTTTGTAAAGATTGCCTTGAACCCACAAATGGCTTTGGATAGGACTGACATTTTAATAATTTTAATTTTTCCAATCCATAAACATAGATGTCTTTCCATTTATTTGGGTTTTCTTCTACTTCTTTTATGAAAATCATATTTGCAGTTAATATTTTACCTACTTTGTTAATTTATAAATATTTCATCGTTTTCGATGCTATTGCGAATAGAATTATTTTCTTCATTTCCTTTACAGATGCTTTGTTATTAGTATATAGAAACACACTGATTTCTATATGTTGATTTCATATAGAAACTTTACTGAATTGTCTTATTAGTTCTTACAAAGTTCTTTTGTAAAGTCTTTAGAGTTTTCTATATACAAGATTATATCATCCATAAACAAAGACAATTTTATGTCTTCCTTTCTGACTTGCTGGCTTTATGCATTTTTTTTTCTTGCTTAATTACTCTGGCTAAGATTCTAATACTATGTTGAATAGGATTGGTTAGAGTGAGAATCTTTGTCTTATTCTTGATCTTAGAGGAAAAGCTTTCAACCTTTTACCATTGAGTATGATATTAGCTGTGAGTTTGTCATATATGTCCTTTATTATGTTAATATACATTACTTCTATATTCAATTTATTGAGCATTTTTATCATGCAAGAATGTATTTTATTTAAAGCTTTTTCTGCACCTGTTGAAGTGATTATATGGTTTTATCTTTCATTGTATTATTGTGGTATATCCTGTTTATTGGTATGTGTATTTTCAACCATGCTTGCATCCTTGGGATAGATCTCACTGGATATGGCATATGATCCTTTTGATGTGATGTTGAATTCATTTTTCTATCATTTTATCGGAAATTTTTGCATCTATATTCATCAGGAATGTTGGTCTATATTCTCCTTTTCTAGTAATCTCGTTATTTGTTTTTTTTGTATTAGGGTGATATTGGCCTCTCAAAATGAGTTTTGGAGTGTTCCCTTTTTATTTATTTTATTTTTGTTTTTGTTTTTGTTTTGGTCTACAGTATAAGATAAAGATCCAATTTGAATTGGATTATCAGTTATACTTTTTTAAATGTTTGGTAGAACTTGCCAGGGAAACCATTAGGTCCCAGACTTTTCTTTTTTGGGAGAATTTTAAATTACTGATTCAATCTTATTTCTCATTATTGATTTGTCCTGATTTTCTTTTTAAATAATTTCATTTAAATTCAATTAATGAATATATAGTGTATTATTAGTTTCAGAGGTAGAGTTCAGTGGTTCATCAGTTGCATATAACACCCAGTGCTCATTACCTCATGTGTCCTCCTTAATACCCATCAACCAGTTATTCCATCCCCCCCCACCTCCCCTGCAGCAACCCTCAGTTTGTTTTAGAGTTAAGTCTCTTATGGTTTGTCTCCCTCTCTAATTTCATTTCATTTTATTTTCTGTTTCATGTTTCAGTCTTGATTAGTTATGTCTCTGGAAATGTATCTATTTCTTCTAGTTTTTCCAATGTGTTGGCATATAATTGTATGTAGTAATATCATACTGTCATTTATATTTCTGTGGTACCAGGCGTAATGTCACCTCTTTCATTTTTTGTTTTATTAATTTGAATCTTCTCTTTTTTCTTAATCTAGCTAACGTTTTATCAGTATTTTTAATATTTTTAAAAAATCTCTTGAATTTTCCATTTTTTTCCTATTTTTGAGGGTCTCTTTTTCACTTGTTTCTACTCTGATCTTTGTTTCTGTCTTTCTTCTGTTAACTTTAGGCTTAGATGTTTATCTGATATCTTTTTGTTGTTGTTGTTGTTGTTAATGTAGGCTATACATTTTTCTTTTAGAACTGCTTTTTGCTTAATCTCATAATTTTTGGTATATTGTGTTTGTATTTGTTTCAACATATTTTTGATGTCCCTTCTGATATCTTTCACACACTGATTTTTCAGGAATATGTTATTTAATTTGTACATATTTGTGATTTTTCCAGTTTTCCTTCCATTCTTAATTTCCAGTTTCATATCATAGTAGTTGGAAAAAGTACTATGTATGATTTTGGTCTTCTTAAATTTGCTAAGGTTTATTTTGTGACCTATCGTATGATCTATCCTACAGAATGCTTCATGTGCACTTGAAAAAAAAAAGTGTGTTTCTCCTGCTGTTGGATGGACGCTCTTCTTTTTAGTTCTCTGGGTCAAGCAGAACCATATCCTGACCTGACATAGGAATTAATTTATGTTATTCAGAATTCAAATGAACTTTGAATTCAAAGAAGGAGCTGTTTGAAACTTTTGGATTATTTCAATTATTGTGAGTGTGGATTTTTTCTAATTATGTGAGGTGTGAACAAACCAAGAATCTGCAGAAATCAAGGACAATCTCTGGTAGACTTTCTTATTCTTCTTCTATATCCAGTTCACTTCTTTTTAGGAAGACTTTACTTTCTTTGTTTTTTGAACTCATACAAGTCCATGTCACATTTTTTGTTTGATGAAATGTGATTAGAACTGGCATGTATCATTTCCATGTAGAAGCTTTAGGAGCAAATGAGTCTTTGCCAATTTTTTCCTACTCCTCACCAGTGCTGCATCACGGAACCCACCAGATAGTAGCTGCTCTGTCATACTGGATCTCAAAAGAATGATAACTTAGGTAGCAAATCCCCAGCTAGTCTGTAATGGGCATGAAGCCTGAGTGAAAAGCAATCCTATTGATTCAGACCACAGAAACTTGGGAATTCCATTTCCTTGGCAAAACCCAGCCAGTATTGATTGATACATATCTGTTTGTATGTTAATTAGTAAAACATAAAAATAAATAAATAAATAAATAAATAAATAAATAAATAAATATTTAAAGATCATGTTATAATCATACCATGGAATACTACTTAGTAATTAAAATAAACACACTTCCCAACAGCAAGAATAATTTTCACAAAGATAATATCAAGCCATATTAAAGGGCTTATATTCCATATAATTCAATTTCTGTGAAGCAAAACTAGAGTATATGTTTTGGCATGTGAGTTTACATGGTAGGACTATAAAGAAAATTTAAGAAGTGATTATTGTGGTTATGTTTAAGTGGCAGGGGACATTAAGTAATTGGGAAGGGTGGTGAAAGATATTTAAATAATATCTTGATGTGAATGTTGGTTTCAAATGTATTTGGTGATAATTTGTTGAATTGGGCATTCAAAAATAATTTGAAAAGGTGATTACATTGACATGGAAGGTAAAGTCATTATATTAATTAGATTCTTACATTGTAATATCATCTCATTCTGATAGGTCCCATTAAGACAAGCAAGACCAGGGGGATCCCTGGGTGGCTCAGCAGTTTAGCGCCTGCTTTCAGCCCAGGGCGTGATCCTGGGGTCCTGGGATCGAGTCCCACATCAGGCCCCCTGCATGGGGCCTGCATCTCCCTCTGCCTGTGTCTCTGCCTCTCTCTCTCTCTGTCTCTCATGAATAAATAAATAAAATCTAAAAAAAAAAAAAGACAAGCAAGACCAAAGATGTAGATTAATTACCAGTATTAAGTTATAGACACATAAAGAAAGGAATTCCAAGCATCTCATCTACTTTTAAATTTACCAGTGATTTTCAAATACGTTTTGACCCTTTAATGATTGCTTTGAAGCTCTAAAATAGAAACTATAAATAAGATTAATATAGAGCCACATTCCCAGTCAGTTTCTTTTCATATACAACCAATAATTTTGAGCTATTAAATGAAGAAAAGGTCACCATTTGTTTTACTCTATTGACTAGGAGAGATCGATAATGTGATTTTTTTTCTTTGCAAATAACCAGTTGTCCCCCAGCAAAACTCTCAGAATATTATTTATATCTTCTTGCCATTTATATCCATTAGTTAATGAAAAACTTTGTCATGTAGGATTGTGACTGTCAGCAGGATCCTATTAAATTAACCATAAAGAAATGTTTTTCAGAGCACTAAAATAAAATGAGCAAACTCTGATAACACCTTGATCAGGCCTTGTTACACAATGAAAGTCAACTTCATAAATGATCTCCTACTTCAGAAATGAATTCTATCACTTTGTGTTATATTCGAAGTTACTCAGTTTCTGAACATGACATATATTTCTCTTTTTAGCTTCTGGCATTAACCTGAGAATACCCTGTTTATTCAGCAAGATTTATTTTATTACTGATCCATGGGTCTATTCTACATACTCAACCTGTGCATTCTTATTCCTACATCTTTGTTTATATGCATCCTACGCAAAGTGAATATCCATTATTTTCTTGTTAAAAAACGACACAGTATTTTTCTCTCATTAACATTAAAAAATGGGATGATGTCAGTACAAATTAAATGATGATTTTAATGATGTTTATAAAAACATTAGCAGTTCATTATAGTTGAAGGTGATGAGCAGTGATTTGGATCCTAAATATAACTGTCAAATACTGTAAAAAAAAAAGTCAAGAATAACTGCAAATCTACTAGCTAGTCACTAGAAGGATGTTTGGAGAGTGGAATGCTTAAAAATGAGGCTATGAAAAATATTGTATATTTTCACAATTACAAAGTCTACCTAGACCATGACAATGAGTGCCAACACTATGATAGGGAGTAAAATTACTGAAGGAAAGTAAGTTTAGGAGTGGAAAGACTAATGCTGGAAGGATGATCTGTATCAAGATTGGAAGTACCAAGAATTATGAAAGGAGAAATTTCAGAAAGAGTGGCAAACACCAGGAAGTAAATTCTTTAAAGTAGAGGAGATTTTCTTGGGCATTTGAAGACCATTCATTGTAGCACAGTAACATGATGTGTAGAATAACTCAATGACCTCAAAATTCAAAGCTGGCTTTTTGAAAAGAGGAAGGAGGGTATCCAGTTCCCTTGAGGTCCGATGTAAGGAGATGTATGGAAAAGAGCATACTCATTGCAAGGAAGTATCATAGGAAGTGAAGTACCAGAGAAAATGAAGGGACATTAGAAGAGGAAGGTATTTGCTACTCTGTGGCCATGAGATACAGAAAGTACAGTGTAAGGGTGTCAGAAGCTGTGGTGGAGTAGAAGATGGGCCAATAGAGGGTTTGAACATAGTTTTATATAGATTAGCATCTGAGGGATAAAGTCTTTTCTGGGACACCTCAGCTTCTGGGGTGACTGTGATAAGATTAGTCCAAATGGTCTCTGGGTGTATAATTGTCTGAGACTGTGCATTTTAAGGGTAGGAAAGGGTGGGGATCTTGTCAATCACACACAAAGTTCTGGTTCTGCTGGGATTTATATATTGACAAAAAGGTGTTCATACTACGAACATGGGTTCCCTATTGACTTCTGGCCATGGAAGATTAGTCAACTAACACATTCATTGTTCATTTCACAAAGGGTTTGTTTTCATTTTTTATTGGAATGTTCTAGGTGCTGAGTGTACAATGATAAGCAAAAACAAAATCCCTGCTGTTAATTATGGAGCTTACATTTTATTTGAGGGTGTGGTACTAGTAGTGGTTGAGATAATTACTCAAAAAACAATTAATGATAGGCAAAAAAGTAATGCAGGATAAGTGATAAACTATGAAGGAGATGCTATGTTAGGTGGGGACTTCATAGAGGGTCTTTCTGGAGAGTTAGTTTTACCAGAAAACTTAGTAATGTGAGAGGGTGAACTGCATGACATCTAGGATAAAGGTCTTGTAACACAAGAAATAGCAAGTGCAAAAAAGCCTGTGGCAGGAATGTGTTTGGCTTGTTCAGGTGAGAGTGATTCAAAATGTGGCCAGAGGAGATGAGCAAGGGACAACTGATAGACTGAGTCAGAAAGGAGTCAGGTTGTATAGCTCAGAATTTCCCAATTCCAGCACTATTCACATTCTGGGATATTCTGTACCTTATGGACACTTATCAATCTCCCTTGTCTCTACTCATTAGATGCCAGTAGCACCCCTCCTCATGTTGTAACAGCTACAAATGTCTCCAGGCATTGTGAAATGCCCCTGGGAGGTAGGTAGTAGGGTCAAAATTATCCCCAGTTGAGAACCACTGCTTCAGTATGTTATAAACTTTGCTACAGAGTTTATTGGGAAACCATTGCTAGGTTTTGTGCAGATTAAGGAACAAAAAAAAAAGTCTAATTTAAATTTTAAAAGATAATACCAATCTTTGTATGGAAAATGAATCATATTGGATAAACAGTGGAAACAAGTATAACATCTAACAAAGTGTCACTTGTTTGGCCTTTTTTTTTTTTTTTTTTTTTTGGTAATCAAATTGGGAAAAAAATGGCACTTGGAGGAGGATGGTGTTGAGTCATTAGTGGTGCAGTGTGAGACACAGTTGAAGTGAAGATGTCTTTTGGAGTTGTAGCCATCAAGGCTTCTTGATGTCTTTGGATTTGAGTACTAAGGGAAAGTATGACTTCAAGGTTTTTTACCTCAACAATGGAGTGTCATTTACTCAGATGTGAATAACTGGAGAAGAGCAAGATTAGGGGTGCAGATGAAGAATCAACAGATAAGATGCCAGTGACAATACCAAAGAAGTAATTGCATGTAGATTTCAGGAGCGTAATGGAGATGAAGATATGAATTTTTAATACCATTTCAGATCAAATCTATATTTGTTTGCTTGGGCAGCTTTAACAAAAGTATCACAAACTGATACCTTTAAACAGAAATAACTTGTCTCACCATTTTGGAGAGCAGAAGTCCAAAATCAAGTCTTCATGGACAGGGATGGTTCCTTTCAAATGTTAAAAGGAAGAGCTTGATTCATGCTTTTCATTAGCTTCTGCCAGTTTGCTGGAAATCTTTGGCATTCCTTGACTTCCAAAAGCATCACTTGGATCTCTGCTTTCACCATTGCCTGGTTTTCTCCTTGTGTTCTTGCCTGTGTTTGAATTTCATCCCCCCCCCTTTAAAAAATATTTATCTATTTGAGAGAGAGAGAGAGAGAGAAAGAGAGAGAGTGAGTCGGAGGAGGGATAGAGGTTGAAGGAGAAAGAGAATCCTCAAGCAGACTCCCACTGAGCACAATCACCCACCCCCCAACCCCAAAACGCAGGGCTTGATCTCAGGACCCTGAGATCATGACCCAAACTGAAACCAGAAGTCAGGACCCTGAGATCATGACCTGAGCTGAAACCAGAAGTCAGTTGCTTAATGGTGCTCCGAATTTCCCTTTTTATAGGGACACCAACCATCAGATTAGGGGCCTAGCCTGTTCCAGTATGATCTCATTGTAATTTAATTAACTATGACCACAATGACTGTACAAAGTTTAACCAACACATTTAAAAATCATACGTGTCTGCATAAATTTAGCAGCTCGTTTGTAGGGGTACAGAAAATTATTTCCTAATAAAGTTACATTCTGACCTCCAGAACTGTGAGACAGTAATTTTGTTATTTAAGCTACCGTGTGTGATACTTCCTTATGGCAGCCCTAGCACAGGGATATAGATTTGATTCCACATGATATACTTCAAAATATGAATTTGTGGAGGGTTAAAATTCAACCCAAAACAATATACAATATTAATGTAGATGATGTTTGAGGCAGTGGTACCTGCTAGATTATCTGGGTAATGACATAAAATGTAACAGAAACAGATTTGAAAATGGAGCCTTCCGGCATACCAAAATGTGTAGATCAGAAATAGATGTACAAAAGAAGTGACCACTATTAGAAGAAAAACAAGGGAGTGTTTGTCCTAAAACCAAGTGAAACAAGTGTTTCAGGTAACAAGGGAGTGATCAATTCTGAGAAATACAATAGCAATAAAATGGGGTTTGAGAATCGCCTGTTGGAATTACCAGGAGATAGGGCTTTAGTGAGCTAGATAAAAGCATTTGAGATAAAAGTCTGATTGAAAAGAGTTTAGGAGATAAAATGAGATGAGATGAAGAAAGTATATACAGAAAATTCTTTGAAACAGTTTCTGGAAATGGAAGAGCTGAGTTACAGGAATCAGCAGATTGTCAATTTTTCTTAAGTAATATCTCTATGGACATACTGATTATGTTCTGAAATCAGATGATCACATATTTATTGTTTATTCCATGTCATTCAATATTTTATATTCCCATGTATTCATATAACTTCCTATTTTTTCTGAAAGGCAAATCTGAAGTTAAGTAATACATTATCTATTGTGATCATTTAACATAATAAATTTCACATTTAACTATGTGAACAATAATTACTATAAGTTGTTTTAAGAAATGGAGTCAAATGGTAGATGCAGAGTTTGTTATATCCTTAATGATTTCTAATTTATTCAGCTAACACAAACACCTTGTATGAGCCAGGCAGGTTAAAATGTTGAAGCTTTTCTTCCTATACATAAAATTTTAAAAGAATATGAGAAAATATGCAAGTATAAATAATTACCTAAACACATTATCAAATACTTAAAAATGATTTTCTGGGACTTATATTTACATTTTAATTTGGGGATATATGAGAGGCCCATTTAGGGGGTACAGAAAATTAGTTTACATGTCCTTATAAATACAAACAAAAGCTGTATTATGCCTAACATAATTCCAACATCTTCTGTTGCAAGTTATTTCTAAAATCATTAGAATTAGGCCAAGAGATCATTTTGCTTCTCTAGCTCACACCTGTCTCTTGAACGTTAATGCAACTGAAAAAGTTATGCTCTGATATTTTCTTCTTTAATTGAAAAAAGATACACTTGGAGCATCTTGATGCCAAGTTAATACATCCTGAAGAAAGGATTTAATACCAGAAACATGGATATAAAGTCAGAATGGACTGAATTGGCTCTACTCTAATGAACTGTGACATTTAATTCATAATGGCAGAAATTGCAGCTTAAATCCTCTTAATCAGAATGGAACTAAATCATAAATCACTAATCATGACTTTCTCCTCATTCCAAAAAGATTTTAAAAAATAATGCAAAGAAACTCACAGTAGGACACACAGCTTTGACATATCTCACATGCTTTTATTTAGCAGGGAAGGGAGGGAAAAAGAGAAGAAAAATTAATCCCAAGTGAACTTTAAGTCCCTATTCTTACATAAGTGGCACTTGACTTTTTATGTCTGTGCGTGCATGTATGGGAGTGTGAGTAATCAATGCTTTTTAAAAGACTCTATCAAAGGAAGCACTCTCTGGCATCAAGTAAGTACATTCTGAGGAAACTGCCCAACCTCCAGGAAACTATTGTCTCCTACTTTCTTTCTCCTGGTTCCTACTTATTGACCCAGCGTGATGGGATTGCTAAGGTTACCAACAGAGAAAGACAGCATCTCAAATACAGGAGCTTGTCTGAGAAGATGGGTGGTGCACACTCAACAGGCGCTGTCTATCTGCAGCAATTAATCACACACTCGCAGAGAGAATAGCAAAGCTATAAAGCTGACTTTACTGGCTTCCCCCACACATGCAGGGCAAAGGGCAGCAACCCTGCTCCCAATTCAAGACCCTTTAGCCAAGTCTCTGCATTTTTCCTATGGCCTCTTAAGGATTGTTTGAGATTTTGAATTTTCTCAAATAACTAAGGTGATATTTTCATTAAGGTAGGAAGGTAGAGGGGGACACCTGGGTGGCTCAGTGGTTGAGCATCTGCCTTTGGTTCAGGATGTGATTCTGGGGTCCTGGGATCAAGCCCACATCAGGCTCCTTGCAGAGAGCCTGCCTCTCCCTCTGCCTATGTCTCTGTGTCTCTCTCTGTGTCTCTCATGAATAAATAAATAAAATCCTAAAAAAGAAAAAAAAAAAAAGATAGGGAGGTAGAATCCTAAAGAAAGTCCTAACGTCCCATTTGTCCAAAAGACAAGAGGCCAAATCAGTGGTCATCTAATCTGGGGTTGTAGGGGTGAGAAGGGGGCTGAAATTGGTTCAGGGGAAATGTTCAGACTCATGGAAAAGCTCTAAATCTGGATTGCAGTAATGATTTCACAACTCTGTGAATATGAAATCATTACTGCAATCCAGATATATATATATATAAATATATAAATATATATATATTTATATATATATTGCATTGCACCCTGACAATTATTGGTGGATTTTATGGCCCATGAAGTATACCTCAGTAAAGGTGTAAAAAAAAAATATATATATATATATGTATATATACATATGTATCTGTCTGTACTTGAATGGTTATAAATTTCTGTAGTTTAAAGATCTTACTTATTTATTCATGAGACACAGAAAGAGAGAGAGAGGCAGAGACATAGTCAGAAGGAGAAGCAGGCATCCTGTGGAGCCCAATGTGGGACTCCATTCCAGGACCCCAGAATCATGACCTGGGCCAAAGACAGATTCTCAACCACTGAGCCACCCAGGCGTTCCTAAATCTGAATATATTTGCTAGTCTTTTCACTGTGGCTTGTGTAAAAATGTTTTTGTTTTTAATGAGTAAGGTATTCGCTTACTGGTGGAACAAGTAGCAGTGTATGCAAAGCGGGAATGAAAATTTTTAACTAATTTAAAAATAATGCTAACTTTCTTCATTCACAGAGTGTGTACGTAGTTGTCAAATGGTGAAACTCATTGCAAAATGCATAATAACATGCTTTAGAAGGTGGTGTAGCCCGGGACCTTATGCTGTCCTGAATATTCCTCACCTTATACCACTTCATGCCAATTTTAGGCATTGCTCATTTTTCCATCTGTGTATTCTGATAACAGTGAGCACGTGGTTTTGCTGCAATATTGATTACTCTACATAATAGGTGTTCGTGTCTTTCTTTACCAGTCTGTATGCATCTTAGGGCAGGGTTTATGTCTTATATTTACATTTGTTACCATAGATTCTCGAACAGTATCTGGCAGAAAATATGTAAGGAATAAATGTTCATTCAGTATGTGTTTTTATTAACAATAGGTTTGTTTCTCCATGGGTATAAGAAGAGGCTATATTATTATCTCTTTTCCAGTTTCCTATACTTGAGTAAATAAAAAGGCTCAGAGGTAGACATTTCTTGGGATGTTCATTTGGTTTCCTATAAGACTGAGATAAATATTGAAATAAAGGTTAATTTAGTACTGTTTGAAACCACTAGCTACATATGACTATTTTAATTTAAATTTTAAAAATTTAAATTAATAAATTAAAAATAAAAATTCACTTTCTCAGGCACACTAGCTGTATTTCTGGTGATCAACAATCATGTATAGGTATTGGCTACCATATTGGAGAGAACAAATATAGGAAGTGATCAGTAACGATCAATCACAGAAAGTTCTGTTGGACAATTTGTCTAGATCCTCATCTATATTGTGAAGCTGATCTGTATTGAAATTAGGTGATTTTAAACCAGGTGAGACTATCAATTCAAGACATGCTGGGTTATACATCATTGTACCAGACCACTAGGAAAAGTATGAAAGGGATGACAGATGTCATATTCCATCTTCTTTCATACTACCTTCTATCTCCACTCTATATTGTCCAAAAAGTAGATTCAGGATACCTTTAAAATTATTAAACAAATTCCAAATTCATGTATAGAGAAGTTGATTTTTATCTCAAAGAAATAAACAAAAATTAGGTTAAATACACATGCTTTATGTATAGCTACTTTTGAAAAAAAACTAAAAACATGGCCCATGTAAGTGTTGTATGGATGCAATAGGTGTGATAATCACATTATTAAAGGAAATTTGAAAATGGGCCCATGCTTCTCCTGGATAAATGTTTTCAAAACAAGAGAGAGAAAACTCTGCAAAAGAAACATATCAAGATTCATTGAGGTCTTAAACCCTTGAGACCATTAACACTGAAGAGACTTTTAAAAAGTTGGTAATTACATGGCCACTTACATTTTGTAGCTATTTATGTTAAGGATGGAAAGAAGGATAATCAGACCCTAGGCATCCAGTAACAAGCTGATTGCCTACAGAGGGAGCAAAAAATTTCTTGTTTTCTCTGTTCTTACTTTCTCTGGTCAGAGTCATTACATATTTTTTGGTACCTGAGTAGAACCACTAGGTTAGGACCACTCTCAGCTGCAGGTACAAAGGGTTAAGGAAGACATATGGATTTTTTCCTTATACCCAAGAAGAATGTTTGGAGCACAAATCTTGAACTAACTGCTAGAAAAGTTAAAATACATTTGGTATGTTCAAGTCTAAATTAGCTAGATTCTCTTCTAGGTACCCTAAATAACTGACCTCTCATCATTTTAGTCATTTAGATTTTATCAGCTCCATTTTATAGGTAAATAAAACTGGGGAACAGAGAGGGTAAATAACTTCCTCATGGTCTTGTGCCTAGTAAGTAGCAATATTGGGAGTAGAATTTAGGTCTCCTTGACTCAAAAGCCAAGATCTCCTTCTCTCTTGAGCCCTTTGAGAGAGAGCCAAGAGATGTTTAGACATTAATTTAACATTTAAAGTCTAAATGTTAGACATTTTGCTTCTCCATTTAGGGAAAAGTGTGTTATTCAAAACAATTTGTGATAATTTCCATAGGAATATTAGTAACTAGAGACATTCATTCAAAGGGATAGTAAGTCCTTGTGCACTATTTAAACTGCTCCCTCTGGGTCCTACAGGTATTTCCCTGAGACCACCAAAGACTTCCATTCAACAGTGAGGGATGTGGTGAACATAACTGCAGCAGCAACACCTTCTAAATATGTGTTCCATACTCTCAATTCGGAGTAGCTTTTATTCATCCATCTATTTATTCATCTACTCATTTGCAAAAATATATTTGATGTATATTTTGTGCCATACATTGTTCAGTATTGGGGATACAATAATGAAAAAAACACCCCTCCCTTACTGGCTCAGACCATGAAACAAGGCCCAGCATCTAACCAAAGGAAGCAGAAAGAAGTCTAAATAGTGATCTCTACTGGGATTTGTTCCCTTGGCAGGAAGATTGGCTTAGAGTATTTGTTTTAACAAAAGACTTGCTCAGATTTTCGTATTAGCTTGGCCTCTCTTACATGCCAGAAGAGACCAAAATACAGCATCCTTACTAAACTATGTTAATCGAACCGTACCTGTTAGATTTGATTCTCAGAAATGTCAGGAAATTAAACACCAGAGATCCCACAGCAACTCTTCAATAAAAAACGCTGCTTGTAAGAGGAGTCAAAGTGCAATTAAGAACCATCCTTTTGCATTAGCTTCTTGTGTCTGCCTCTCCCTCCTTTCAGATTTTCCACATTCTTGTAGCGCTTCCTTAAGAGTGGGCTTCTGTGTCTAAAATGGAGTTGGGGAAATGGTATGGAGAAAATAAAAGGATCTTTCTTGTCCTAAGAATCTTTTTATAGCCTAATAGCACAGTTTTATTACAAGCATGACTTTGCAGGACCATGAACTTATTAATATTATATAAATAAAAGAAACATTTTCAGCTAAGCCTTAAAAATTACTTGATCTATGTCTTCTGAGATTTCTCACATCCTCCAGTGTCCTATATCAGCTGCCTCTGCATTTGGAGTTTATCTGACAGGGAGATTGGGATATTGGACTCCAAATTCCAGGATGTTCTAATTTCTGAAATCTTACATAGAGAAGGTCTGTTAATCTTGTCAAAGTAGTTCTGTGCCCTGCCAAGGATTTTGAGCTTCACAGTATCTTTGTGAGAATAAGAACAGAAATGTCTCTCCCAATTTTACTTTCTTAAAATGTTCATTGAAATATCAGTTACATACAGTGATGTATACTCTGTTTAGTATGTAGTTACATTAATTTTACAAATGCAAAACTGGGTCACCATAATGACAATTAAGATGGAGACCATCACCCCCCAAAATCCACTCATGGATTTTTGTATGATTCACAGCATGCATCTTTAATTAATCACAGTTTGACCTTAAATGGTATTATACTGCCTCACATGCAGTTTAAAACCCTTGTAACTAATCTCAGTACTTCCCTTACATCTTTTCTGATACTGTCACCATTCATTTAACTTTCCCATGCGCCATTAATCAACAATGCATTGCTATATTGCTACTGTTTTAGCTTTAAACAGGACAGTTTTTTTTTTATTTTAAAAAATATTTTATTTATTGATTTGAGAAAGAGATAGTGAGAGAGAGAGAGGACACAAGAGAAGGGAGAGTCAGAGGGAGAAGCAGACTCCTTGCTGAGAAAGAAGTCTGATGAGGGGCTCAATCCTGGGACTCTGGGAACTAGACCTTAGCTGAAGGCAGATGCTTACTAAACCAACTAAGCCACTCAGGCACCCCGAGACAGGACAGTTATTTTTTAAAGAATTACAGTAAATAAAAAGTCTACCATGTATACTTTGCAGTTTACTTTCATTTTAACCATTTCCTGGGCAGCCATTTCTTCATGGAGATCCAAGGCCCTGCTTGATATTTTCTTTTGGTTATAAGAATTTCTCTTAACATTTCATGTAGTGCAGTTCTACCATTAATAAATTATGTTTTTAAGATTTTATTTATTTGAGAGAGAGGGTGGATATGCACATGCAAGCAGGGGGAAGGACAGAGAAAAAGGGAGAGTATCTGAAGCTGACTCTGCTCTTGAGTGTGGTGCTCAATGTGGGGGCTTGATCTCATGACCCTGAGGTCATAACCAGAGCTGAAACCAAGAGTCAGCTGCTTAACCAACTGAGCCACCCAGGGACCCCTGTTAATGAATTGTGTTAGCTTTTATTTGCCTAAAATTGTCTCAATTTCTCCATTCTTTTTAAAATACATTTTCCCTAAATGACACAATTCTGGATTGATAAGTTTTTATCGTTCGGCATTTGCCTTCTGGTTCCCCTAGTTTCTAACAAGAAATTGGCCGTAATTATATATATTTTTTGTTCCTCTACATGTATTTTGTCTTTTTTTTTTTTTTTGGACTGTGTTCAAGATTTTCTTTTTAATTTTGCCTTTCAGTGGTTGGAATATAAGGTGTTGTGTGTGTGTGTGTGTGTGTGTGCATGTATGTGTGTGTGAGAAACAGAGAGAGAGACAGGAGAGAGAGAGAGAGAGATGCTATCCTGCCATGATTCTTTGAATTTTTATGGCTGGATTTTTATGTCTTCCTTAGTTTCTAAAGATTCTGGATTATTGTCTCTTCAGATATTTCTTCTTCCTTTTCTCTTTTTTCTTCTTCTTGGATTCCAATTTTGGGTATTTTAGGCCATTTGATATTTTTTTACAGCTCTTCAGTGCTTTGTGCTGTTTAGATTTTCAACAGTTTTGTCATTTCCTCAACCTTTGGAGACTTGTCATGGTCCGAGCAAAGGAAGATTGCATCACCTTCAAGAATAGAGAGTCTGTTTTCTCTTCCCTTCCCCCAGCTTCTAAGGATCTTGACCTTTTGCTCTGTAGGCCATGGATTTTTCTACACCTTCCTGAGTAGATGAAGATTTGTATTTTGTAGGGGCAACAAAAATGGTTGTGGCTGTGAGCTGTTTCCTCAGTGATACTTGCTCTCTTTGAAACTTGCACCACGAAGTGAAGGTGTCTTCTGTGTTTGATTTTATACACCCACTTTTCCTCAGCAGCTCTAGGAGTGTTCTGTGAAGAAGAAGAACCTGTAAGTTGATGTAAATTCCCCTTGTGTCTGCTGCTTCTAGGTATTCTGTATTTTCATTCTTACCTTTAATAATGCATTAACAATTTTACCTAAATTCTCCTTGATAATTTCTACAGCAGGTATACTTTCCTCTCCAGCTCAGCTAGATCTGCGTCAGTGTCTGCATTCCATTTCCCCTTGCAAACCCTGCTTTTTTTTTTTTTTTAAGATTTCAGCATATTTGATTGCCCTCTGATAATTTCAAGAACACGTATGCTTTTATAAATGATCTAGCATTTCCTTGTTACGCTGCATGTGGTCGTCTTTCTAGCTTTCCATATCTTAGATGATAGCCACAAGTGCTCTCATGTAGCATTGCATCTAAGTACTGAATGCTAGAGTTAGAGAATCTGCCCACAAATATAAGCATACAAGTTGTAAAAATCCACATCATTTTGGGGTTTTTCAGAATCCATTTAGATGTTACCTAATGCCTATAAAAGTTGTGTTATCCTATCACCCATAAAGAACATGGAAAACATGTAGGATCACATCAAGTTCAGATATCATTAAATATTTAAATCCTTTGATCGTCAAGGCAGTTCTACTAAATTAAAGTCCTCTGATATCCTGGGTGGTTTGTATATGTCCACGACCATACCAAACCAGAAAATGTAAATTTTTGGTTAAGATTTCATTTATTTATTCATGAAAGACAGACAGAGAGAGAGAAAGAGAGAGAGGCAGAGGGAGAAGCAGGCTCCCTGCAGGGAGCCCCACGTGGGACTCGATCCCGGGTCTCCAGGATCACACCCTGGGCTGAAGTTAGGTGCTCAACTGCTGAGCCACTCGGGCTGCCCTTGTAATTTCTTTTTTTCAGTTATTAAGTCCCTGTAATACACTGCAGGACAGCTTAGCATGTCTCATTAAGTTAAATTAAAGGAATTCACCCTGGTCAGAGTCCTTATCAAAAATTTTGTTTAATAAGTAACCTCCATTAGGTGAGAAGTTTTCCTCATAGAGACTTGAGATCCCTTGACCCCAGGAAGACTTATAATTCAGTTTGGAAATATTTAGAACTGAATCCATATTGTTAATGCATAGTGTTAAATATAAAACCAAGTATTTATTTAATAGTTTATTTACTTGCAAGGTTTAAGATAGTTCAGCATGCTAGAATTATGGGAAGCCTTGTGATTTAAATTAAAAGTTGTCAGAAAATAATTGATCTAGATTTGTAGTTTTAAGTAAAGATCTTATTAAGTTGAAATACAACTGTTGAGCATTTATTATAATTGGCTTCCATACTTACAAGTTTAATCTCCCAGAGCTAAAAGTATTACTTAAGTACTTGGGAACTTTTATCACTCAGACCATTGAAGTACTTTAAAATGGAAGTAACTATATTAAATTTATAAATGCGATTTATTGTTAATGATATCTAATTAATTAAGATTTTAAATGGGATCAAATTTAACCAGTGGCCTCTTAAACTGTTAGAATTTTCTAATGCATAAATATAACAGCAAGATTTGCAAACAAAAATAAAAACCTTAAAGAAGGTTTTTTGAATATATAACGAATAAATTGTACAGTAATTTTTAAATAAAATGGAACAATCTTTCTGACACAGAAACAAATTGTTCCATAAGACACCAAAACTTTTATATTTCCCAGTTCTATAAAGAAGGATATTATTAGTAACAATTAATTAAATATAAATTCATTTCGGAGACTTGGATATGTGTGTATATGGGCAAGTACAAGTGTTGTAATAATTGGTGATAAAAGGAAAATATTAAATTAACTCAGCTTTGCTGTATTAAATTTTTGTTGTCGTATTGTCTTATTTCTTGCCTTAATGAGTGGGTAAATATTAGCACCTACATATTTCACTGTGTATTCCAGTGAATGCAGCTAAACTGACTTTAGATACAGATGATTAGAAAGTACTGCTTTCATTTTTATTGATATTATTAAATTTTTATACAACTTATTATGCTTTCTATCACAGATAATGTGAGGATAAGTGTTTGTCCAAAACAGCATACTGTTGTGCAAAGTGCATGGGCTTTACAGACACACCTGAGTTTTAATCTTTGATCTGCCCTTTATCAGGTGTATGATGTGGGCAAGTTAGTTAACTTTCTATGCTTTAGTTTCCTCATTGCAAAAGGTGATTATTACCCCTCCTTTAGAAAGGAGGCTTAAATCAGATGATATATAGAACAGCACATGGTATAAAGTTGGTATTTACTGAATTGTAGCATTTGTTCCTATATAATTTTATGGTGTTTTATATTTATTGGTTTGATTTATACTCACTAAATATGTGCCCTGGCAAAATTCTTTAATATCTGTGTGTCCAAATTTTCCTAGTGACTAAACTGAGACCATAATAATGGCTGTGTAGATAAAATGAGTTACTATACAGAAAGGGTTTAGTTTTGTGCCTGAATATTGAAAGTATACACTATTATTATTATTTTTACTATTATTATTATTTTAGTATTATTATTGATTCTTAAAGTTTTCCTTACATATAAGCATATTGCTTCACCCTTAGCATATTATTCTCTAGTAGAGAATCTATGGACTAGTCAGTGTATTAGTGTATTAGTCAGTATGAGCTCTTATAATAACCCCCACATTTATTAGTGTTTTCTAAAAACACAGATTTAATTGTTGAAGATTAGCAGCCGGCTGCTTGCTACCACTCTTCTTTTAGGGATCCAGGATGATGGAAATTCTATTATTTGTAACAGTATCAATTTTCCTGGCAAGGCAAAGAAAATTTATGAATCAAAAAAGATTTTCTTATTTCTGCACTTTAGATGTCATATTCCATTGGTCAAAGCAGATTGCATGGAGCACCCAACTTCAAATGAGCAGGGTGGTACAAGCCTACAATGGAAGTAGTATATTCATGAACAACCCTGATGGCTACCACACATTGTCTCTGAGGTAACAAACCTCTTTTATGCCATATTCTGAATAAAATAGATAAATTTTATAAAACTGTGTGGTATCAATAAAGCCATCATGACGCTAAGCATGTTACCTTTTTTTCTTATTATTGGAACCCAGAGGCCCTTTATGTAAAATATCAAAAGTGAAGTTTAAAAAAGAGTATTATTAGTACTAGTGTAATTTCAGACCTGGAAAAGGAAGAAATAATTACCTCATAGTCTAACCCATGTAATATTAACCAATTTGATAATGCATACTCTCTCTTTGCTGATTATAAATTCTTGAATATGCTTGTTAGTATGTATCATGTGTGATAAGAGTTGTTCTGAGAAGTTATTCAAACTGTATCACAGTGTAGGAGAAACAAAAGGTGGCTTTGTCCTCCCTTAACACTGCAACCATGACAGTCCCTTAACTGTGCATAGTTAACAGTCCCTTAACCATGCACAGTTCTGGCAAAAGATGGCATTTGAGAAAAGGCTAAAATTCTGATAGTTGATTATTCTGATAGACTGACTTATTAGCTGCTAACATAACCTGCTTATTATGATCTAATGTTTGATGGCTCAGTGGGAGCTAGTATTAAGTTATAAGAATGTACAACCCTGCAATCTCCATATGAAACCATAGCACTTCTTCACAGTTTTAGGAAGTCACACCATGCATGAAGAAATATACCTTACCTTCTGTTTAAGGTGAGAGTGTAAATACTACAGCAAGAAACAATGGCTGGGAATTAAAATGAACTCAGGTGTGTGTGGTGCTGGTACCACAGAATCATGGCTTGATAGGGCTGTTTGAAATTGTTTACGTCCATTTTTTACATTGATGCTTAAAAGAAAAAAATGATCCTATTTGGGGATGTAAAATAAGTACAGAATTTGGGGTGGAAGTTTGGGAAGGGAATCTAGGCAATACTAGCATAGAAATGTCCAATTCTCTTTAAAACACAAGCTATGACTAAATGTTCAAGTTTTCATAGAGATGATTTAATTTTTATGAGTCTGTGTTTCTTGGTTCACATGGCATAAATGAACTATAAGTCAAGCACATTGTTAATTCTTATCACTGATTGTTTGGCTTGAACTGACATTTTCTTTCCTCTCAACCCTAAAATTTTATTTAGTGTTTGGTCATACAGCCTTTATTTCCCAAAGTTTTCTCAAAGCATGTAAAATACATGAGATGAAGGGATATACTAAATTTCAGAAATTATAGATGGTGTGGATGTGGTGACAAGTTCTGCCAAAGCAAGTGGATTTCTCAGTATTAGACTTGAAAATAAGCAGATTAAATTTGACAGGGATCTGGGAATAAAATATATACATTATTTATAGACTACATATATCAGTAAAGAGGAATACTTTAATATTTTAATATAGTGCATGAATCTAAAAAGAAGAGTATCAGAAAAGATAAGGAATTAAAATGTGTTTGAAGAAGAGTTAAAGGCTATATAGCTGGATTCTGGATTTTACATACTTCTATTTTATGTGAAGAGACTTTAGGATTCTGGAGCTAGTATGCCTTTCATGTGTTTCAGTTCACATACATTGAGATAATTTTGAATACATAATTTATAAGTGCTGTAGGAAGATTCCAAATTACTTTTCTGTTCCAGTTACAAAAAGTATAAGTAAACATCTGGTTTAAGAAGGTTGACTATATTATACCATTGTAACATCATCTTGACAACTATAACCAACCTCATGACCATAGCAGAGACCATGTACAAAAAAAAAAAAAAAAAAAAAAAAAAGTAGAAGCATGGATACAAAAGAAGGAAAAATATCAGACAGCTATTCTGAAACATTTCTGAAAAACAGAAATCAAATTAGACTGTGGTAATTAAAAATACAAAGAAATAGGAATCATGGGTGTGAAGCTACAACTCAGAACACAGAAAAAAACTAGAGTAGAAGCAAGAGGCATTCTCTGAGGTGGAGCCATGGGAGGCTGTGAACTTGGAGTTCTCTGGTATAAAAATTAAACATTAGGTTGGAGGAATGTGGTAGAAGTCAGTGTTATTAATCAATGCACTCTAAATGAAATGACAGAGTAATTCAACCTCATAACACCTTTGTGTCTATCCCTCAGCGTCTAACCAAAGTATTTACCTCCAGATTAAAACCAAATTATTATAATATATGTAAATAAAATTATCCTTCTGGAAAGAGTTTGAGCTTTTTAATTGATTTGGTGGCACTCCAGAGTAAAGCCTTCCCTGAATTTTCCATTGGAAATTTGGTGTGCAGGGGTGGGTGGAGGAGGAAGGAATGACAAACCTTCATATTTGCTCTCTACTAATGCAAAACAAATTAGATTCTGTAGTCTTTATGACTTCTAACTTAGAGAGCTCAAAACCAACCAGTTGAGACCTGGCAGGAAAAGAAATTTATAGAGCATAGGGAAATCACACAAAGCACCTACTATAAGCAGACTAATCCATCATTGTCAATCTGTATATGTATGTCAGCATCCCACTGTCAAATGGGAATAGTATATATGCAGTCAAGTGCTAACAGGTCCTGAAAGCATAAGTAAGTCCATTAGCAAGTGGCTCAGATGCTCATACCTTCTATATCTACTACATAATGTCCTCTCAATCTACACCTTATATCCTTATGGGGAGTTTTCTATAATCAAGTAACTGAGGAAGAAATCATATGGGTCTGTTTTACAGTTGATTCTGCATGTAATAGCGACACTGTCTGAAAGTGGATGGCCACATTTTAGCCTCAGTCTGGAGTGACCATGAAGAATGTGGAAGAAAAATTCTCCCAGTCAGCTGAATTTCAGAACTACCCTTAAAAATTCATTTGGTTCATTTTATCTGAAATGAGAAGTGACCAGAGGAATGGAGCTACAGCAATCCACAGACAGTAGTGAATTATTTGACTAGGTGGTCAGGCATTGGAAGAAACACACTGGGAAGATTGATAACAAGGAGACCTTGAGAAGCTGTGTTGGGTGGATTTCTCTGAAAAGACTTTGAATGTGTCCCATGTGAATGTCCCATGTGAATATTCAGAAGAGTAGAATTTTAATAATGAAGTAGATATTATGAACCATTCTTCTTATGTCATCTTTCCCAAGGGTCTAGTGGGCTGCTAAGGATGAGAAACTACTCATTGTTCATGGTCAACAAGGTGATGAACAAATTAACCATGGTGGCATAAATGGAAGTTATGCATAGACTCCACAGCATAGACTCCCACTCAACAAGGCTGATTGACCTCAGCTAATGCTGAATGACCAGCTTGATGACAGCAGAGATCAATTCTGTACCCTGATGTAGCACCATTTTCCAGGGAGACCAGCCAGTCATCAATTGACATTGATGATTTGCACCTTCCCATCATAGAACAGAACACTGTGTTCTTATTGGAACTTTCTTTTACCCTGTATATATAAATTAGTTTATCTTATCAAGAATATTTCTCTTAACCATCATTCATGAACTTGTGAATATCTTACTCATACATCATAATATTCCTCATATTCCTCATAGTAGTGTAGAAAAAAGAAAGTTCTTTTAAAGAAAATTATGTCTGGCAATGAGCCTATACTTCTGGAATTTATTGGTCTCGGTAGATTCTTCATTACTTTGAAATGACTGTGCTGATGGAATGGTGTGATGATCTTTTGAAGATCCAGTTACAGTGCTTTCTCAGTGGCAACATCATACAAGTTTTAACAAGGTGTAACAGGTTATAACAAGTTCATGGATCTGAGGAATCAGGAGTTGGAAATGGAAATGTTTCCTTTATTACTCCAAGTAATCTACTAACAATTCTTTTCTTGCTGTCTCTACAAACCTGTGCTGTTATGCTCTAAAATTCTTAGTTCTTAAGGGAGAAAGACTACCAAGAGACATAGTAGTAGTTCCATGTAATGGGAGCCAGGGGGGTCTAGAATGTGGAACCTGGATCCACTGGTCATCTCCTGTCAGTGAAACCACCGGGAAAGAAGAGGATTATTTTAATGGCTAGGGTAATTGGTCCTACCCACAAAGAAGAAATTGGATTGCTGATACACAATGAGGGGGTGACAAAGAGTAGTGTCTAGTGCAGAAGATCCCCTCGGGCACAACTTGGCACCCTGTATTCTGTTATATGAGTTAATGGAAAAGTAACAAGAAGAAGGATTTTAGAAGTGAAGGTTTAGAATGCCTTACCAGGCAAGGAGCCCTGACCACTTGGCTGCTTCCAAATAGCACGGGGAACATGAATGAACAGTGGGAGGATTTTTAAATACCAGTTGTGACCTTATGATCAGTTGCAGGAATGAAGACTATAATAATTCTAAGTTTGCCTTCTTAGTTTGGTATTTAAGGTTTGTGTGTGTGTGTGTGTGTGTGTGTGTGTGTGTGTATATATATATATATATATAGCGTAGTTATATATAACTAGTTCTTCTCTTTATATTTTTCAATGTCCTGTGCCCCTACTTAGCATAAGTTACATTGATATTAGCCTGATTTCCGAGGATTTATGTTGTAGGCTATCACAAGGACAATGTCACTTAGATATAAGAGAAATCACTCAGAGGATAAAATCATTCGAGGAGGGAATTCACATGTTTTCATTTATCTGAAGGATAGTTGACTTGTTAGGCAGAATTCTGACTTTTATATTACCTTTATTAGGAAGTTAAGATGTATTAAGTTGAAGGGATGCAGATGGCATTTTGACAAGAGACAAACTCGAATGGCATTGTACTGGGTCAGTTTACTTTAGCTAAAATTACTTTTTTTTTCAGAATTTCTAGATTTGGAAGGTAAAATAGGGCAGCATCCCAGATGATCTGAGGGCACCATGAAATTCATGAGTACTCTGACTCATCTATTGCCACTCTGCTCAGGCTGGGGGCAGCAGCCAGGCCTGCAGCTCCTCTGACACCTCTGTATCATCTCCCCCAGGTTCCCTGAGTCCCAGGACAGATGCACAAGTAGCTTCTTTGCAGGACTTGTGGGTCTTTTTGTTTTGGATGTGGTGGGAGACAGACATGGGTTTTGGTTTGTCTTTGTGGCAAGTGATCCATTTTGTCCATGTAATAGTGTTCCTTCTGCCTGCAAATGCATGTCTAGCTTTTCTTTCCAACCTCTGGTCCTGCTGTCTTACAGCAAATTTATGGTCACTACATGTGCACAGAAATCAGCTTTCTACTAGTTTCCTGATGAGTTCCCAGAATTTTATAAGACTGACTCCCTGTGCTAAATGTAACATTGCATGTCATTCATAGTGGATTTGCTTCTGTAACAAACTGTCGATGACATGAATAGTATAGATAAATTCCTAACTTAAAAAGGGTGAGAAGTCACACATATACAACCTAAGAAAACACTAAGAACTAGTTACTGAAACAAAGGATATTTCTTTTTTTTTTTTTTTTTGGTCTGTTTCTTTATATTTTTCCCTGCTCTAGTGAGATAGAATTAATATATAACATTGTGTAAGTTTAGGGTCGTGCAACATATATTTACAAATGATTAACCCCATGGCATTAGCCAACATCTGGATCACCTCACATAATGATTACCTGTGTGATGATAACATTTAAGATCTACTCTCTTAGAAACTTCCAAGTGTACGATATAGTACTGCTAACACAGTCACTATGTTGTACCTTCAGTCTTTGGAACTTAGTCATCTTATAACTGGAAGTTTGTCCCCTTTGACCAACATCTTTCTCCTGCCCCTGGTGATCACCATTCTAATCTCTGATTCTACAAGACTGACTTTTTCACACTCAACATATAAATGACACCAGGCAGTATGCCTTTCTCTGTCTGACTTATTTTACTTAGCACCATGCGCCGGACATCCATCCGCATTGTCACAAGTGTCAGGATTATCTTGTTTCTTGTGGATAATGTTCCACTGAATATACCAAATGATATTCTGAGTATGTTATTCATTCGTTAATGGACACTTTGGGCTCTTTCCTTATCTTGGCTATTGTGAAAAATCTGTAGTAAACGTGAGTGCAGATATCTCTTTGATACCCCATTTTTGTTTTCTTTGAAAGTGTACCCAGAAGTAGAATTGTTGGATCATGTAATATTTCCACCTTTAATTTTTCAAAAGACCTCCATCCTATTTTCCATAGTGGCTGCATCAATTTACATTCCCACCAGAAATAGGCAAGAAGGCCTTTCTCTCCACATCCTTGTCAGCATTGTGAGCTCCATTTCCCAAATTATATATAATAATATGCTCTTCCTGAGAGTAGAGGATAAGTTGAAACGCTTTTCTGTATCTCCCATAATGTTCTAAGCATACTGATTGGGCATTTAAAATTGTTTTTGGTTCATTGATCAAAGGAAAGTATCTTAACAAAGATTGAATCTGTGAATATGTTTATGCTTCAATCCTAACAAATTTTCCGATGGTAGCCATCAATCTCACTGAACCACTTTTCACTCTTGGAGCTTCTGAAGCCAAAGAAAAATATTATTGGCTTTTCATAACCTGCATCTCCCTCCGTTTTATGGCCTTTTTTCTGGATGTCCATAGCTCTCTTTTGTAGGGTCACTGTGAGGCTAACTGCACAAGTGTGCGTTGGAATTCCATGAACACCTTGGGTGAGGGCAAAGTAGAGTGTGATTACTTCAAAGTATTACTGATATTAAAACCTATATATCTTGTGCCATGCTAGAGGATAGTACCTAAAATACAATTGATAACATCATCTTAGCTGCAATTAAATCCTGAAAAGTACAATGTGAGTGTTTTCATTTTAAATCAAATTGGGTATTTGCCATCATCAGTCTCCCTAAATTCCACACACCAATGACCCGCTTTCAGTTATCATACACCACAGGGATGTTCAGGTCCCAGGGTAGAGGGTCTATTGGTGTACTGTAGAGAATAGATCAAGCGTTAATGTGTGACTATAGCTCAGCTTTGCAGGAATATTGAATTCTGCAAATGGAAAAACATTCTGAAAAAGCAGTGCAGGAAATTATCAATGGCTGAGGGCAACAACCAATTACAAAGCAGCCAGTGGTTTTCCTGTACTGTATGTGTTTTTCTTTAGTTTATTTATTGTAAGATGTTTTATGATAGTGTACATTTCACGCATTTTTAGTTTGGAGAGAAACATAGCAGCAGCTCAAAATAAAGGAAGCTTTCACATCTTTTCTTTCAAGTTCTCTGGGCTGTAGCCACCTACTCTGTAGAACAGAATTCTGGTTCCATGTGCATCTGTTTACTTAGATATAGGCTTATCATAGTCCCTGCCAGCACTGGTTTGCTATGTGTAGGATTTCCACATGTTTAGGATCGTCCCGAATACTTCAGAAATATATATCTTCTATCATATGCTTTCATTTCAAATAACTACTCTAAGGCTCATCAGAGATAAAACTCTTGCCAGAATTGCTCAATTCTTGACTTCTCAATTTATTTTTGTAAAATAGAATATTTTGTATGCTAATAATGAGAAGTATACAGAGATTTTTTATAGATAAATATTTTAAAGGAAAGCTTAGTTCACTATACTTTTATTTTACCTTTTTCTCCAGGTAATTCACAAGCAGGGACATACATAACAGCAACGTTACTTATAAGGGATGATGCATTTCTCTTTCTGCTGACTTAATAAAACTTTATTAACATGAATCACCATTTATAATGTTAGTTTTCATGCTTTGGAAGGCTGTACCATTGAATTCCTTTCAATAGAAAATATTAATGCTGCAGGTTTTTTTAATTTTTTAATTGGAGCATAGTTAACACAAGTAATGTAGAATTTTTTTAAAAAAATAATTCAATTTATAGAAAGTTATGAGGAATAAGCTTGGAGTGTGCAATGTTCTCTCTTTCCCCAAGCCCACCATCCATGCTGGCCACACTGAACTTATCTTTCTAGATTGATATCCATCATTTTTGCAGTAGCCAGTGGGATCAGAGCTCCATTCATGCCAATAAAGCAAAAAATTGTAAGAGTAAGAAAATCTCCTTCACCCTGGTGCATTCAAATGGCTGTGGTCTTAGTTTCCTGGACTATATCTACAAGCCTAGGTCCTAGGATGTTCTATCCTAATCTCTCTAAGGTCTTTATTTTGTTCCGGTTCTTTCATATGGTCTAGTCATTTGAATAAAACGCTTATCTACTTCCTTTTGATAGTTTTCCCCCAATAAATTCATTTTCTTTTTTTTTTAATTTTTATTTATTTATGATAGTCACATACACACAGAGAGAGAGAGAGGGGCAGAGACATAGGCAGAGGGAGAAGCAGGCTCCACGCACTGGGAGTCCGACGTGGGATTCGATCTCAGGTCTCCAGGATCGCGCCCTGAGCCAAAGGCAGGCGCTAAACCGCTGCGCCACCCAGGGATCCCTAAATTCATTTTCATATGTGACATTCATGTATTGTTACACTCTTAAAAATATAGATTCCTTGTGTTTTCAAAAATAAGCTCCTTTATGATAAGACTATTTTGAATACTTCAATTGTATTTTCCACAATTTTTATGTACAGAAGTATTCAGAGAAAATAATTGCATTTTTACATTTAATTATATCAAGTATGTGTACAGCAAAGTATGTGCCTCTGATGATTTGTAATATATTGCTCTTAGTGGAATAGCTTTACTTTGTCTAATAAATCTCATGTTTATAAACTAAGACTGATATCGTAAAAATCTGTACAGATAAAAGGCTAAGGATAATATTAGTGCTTATTTCTGGTCACTAATCTGATGACGGTGAGCTTCTAATTAAAATTATTTTCAATCACTTTTGTATGTTTCTTGTATGTCCTTGGGAATACTACATTTTTTCTGTAAGCTTTCTCTGTGACCTATCTGCTTCTAATTTTCAGTAATCATATATTTTAGCCTTTGCAACCAACGTTTTATTATAATTGATCTAGTAATTAGTCACATACATGCTGTTATTCTTCATAGATTTGAGACAAATTAGAACAGTAGCATTTGCTTATATTTTATTCCCAGTTTGAAGTCTTTCCACATCTTGTTATTTTATTTGGTTTGGAGAATGAAGGCTGTGTCTACATAGTTGTAAACATGTCAGTTTTTTTTGTTTTGTTTTTTGTTTTTTTTTTGTTTGTTTGTTTGTTTTGTTTTTTGTTTTTTACATTCTGATCCTTTATCTTAAAAAAAAAAAAATCTCAGGGGCACCTGGGTGGCTCAGTGGTTGAGCATGTGCCTTTGGCTCAGGTCATGATCCCAGGGTCCCGAGATTATTGCATCAGGCTCCCTACAGGGAGCCTGCTTCTGCCTCTGCCTATATCTCTGCCTCTCTCTGTGTGTCTCTCATGAATAAATAAATAAAATCTTTTAAAAAAGGCTTATCACATAATCAATTTACTGGTCCAGTGCTTCCTGTTCAAACTGAATCTCTCTTAAAACCATATCTTGCCCATAATTCACAAAAAACAGTTTTTATTTTGTGAATTCCAGTTAAGTAATATAACTATGCAATATTGTTCAACAGAAAGTACATTCTATATTTGACCATGATCTTAGGAAGTTTCCTTAAAAGGTCAGTTTCTTAACTATATATGCTAAAGTTGTAGATTTTTTGATTCTATGATGTAGCAGAATTGCCAAAGCCCTTACCAATCTCTCCAGGAAATCTAATGCTGCTTCTTAACCTGTCCTATATTCTTTGACACTACCTAACTGCTATAATACCATGTTGTCTTATGCTGTAATGTTTTGGAGAATTCTGAATTCTTTTTTTTTTTTTTTTTTTTTTTTAGAATTCTGAATTCTTGTTGAGATGTCTGCTATCCACATTTTGAGCATCTCAGCCCCTCTTCATCAGACTGTTTTCTACCTATTATGTGGAACATAATTTAGATATAGCCTCATCTCTGTGGTCCTATGACACAATTTTTTAAACCTCTCTTATAGGAGAAAATTTATTATATTGAAATTCTTTGCTTTTGTATTTGTCTCTACTTCTTGAATGCAAGCTTTTTAGGAACATAGATTGAACTTCTTAATTTCTGTACTCTCAGTACTTAGCAGTTGTTCAATATATGTTTGTTGAATTGAATTATATGTTAAACTTATCTCCATATTAAGTAAAACCTAAATAAAAGATTACTAAGGAAGATAGGGAACAGTCCTGAATGTACAGTCATTCAGGGTGATATGTTTCAGTAGTCCTCAAGATTATTTGAATGAAGGAGCAGCAGGAACTCCCAATGCTTTTTGAGAAAAATTTCACAGATAATTACATCTGCCTTTTAGTTTATTTCTCATTAAGCTACACAGTCTTTTTACATTATGATCTTGAAGAAAGATAAAATAAACAAGGTAAGCCCTTAAGCCCAATGATTGTCCCAACTTACTGCCTTGGGAGAGGTTCTGGGCTATATGCAGAACCTGACATTTCCCTGGGTTGAGCAAATGAAGTGTGGGGAGTTGGGAGAGGCAAAGGGAGGTAGAGTTATAGGGTAGAACACCAGAGAATAAGGAGATGCACAGAGTGAGAAGAAGCCCCAGAGATGTGAAGAGATTATCTTCAGCTGAGTAAGGATCTATTCATGAATCCAAAGAAACTGTTGGAGGCCAAAGAAAAGACTGTCAGAATGGGAGAATCATTAGTGGGGCTCATGTATGGGCAGAAATATGTCATATTTCATAAGGTAACATGAAAAATGTTGTAGAGGCTCCTGGGTGGCTCAGGAGCTGAGTGTCTATCTTCAGCTTGGTCGTGATCCCGGGGTTCTGGGTGTGATTCCCACATCAGGCTCCCTATAGGGAGCCTGCTTCTCCCTTTGCCTGTGTCTCTGCCTCTCTCTCTGTGTCTCTCATGAATAAATAAAATCTTAAAAAATACAATAAAAATGTAATTCAAGGGGTATTGATTAGAGTAGTCACAAGAGTATTGTACCAGTAGTAAAATTGCATTAAACGTGTAACTGTTGTTTCTGAAGGAGAAGAGATAGAAAAGATATGGAAAAAACATGTTTGAGTAAATAATGGCCAGTAATTTTCTAAATTTGATATAAACTGTAAACGAAATTTTCAAGAAATTCAATGAATTTGAGGCATGAGGAACATAAATAAATCTGCACTAAGAACCATCCTATCATGTTGCTTATAACAAGTTGCCTGAATCCAGTAGGGCTACTATAACAGAATACCACAGTCTGCAGGGCTTAAACAAGAGATATTTATTTCTAAGAGTTCTGGAGACTGGAAGTCCAAGATCAAAGTGTGTCCCAGTGAGGCCCTCTGTTTGACTACCTACTCATTGTGTCCTCTATGGTAAGATCTGGTCTCCTTTCCTCGTCTTATAAGGATGGTAATCCCATTATGGAGACCCTATTCTCATGATTCCATCTAAACCTAGTTACTTCACAAAGATTCCACATCAAAATACCATCACATCAGTGTGTTAGTGCCTCAATATACGAATCATGAAGAGACACAGGCATTCAGTCCAGAAGGCAGCAGTTAAGAGAAAATTTCAAAGGCAGCCAGAGAGGAAAGAAACATTCCATACAGAGAGACAGAGATAAAAATGACAGAAAACTTCTCATCCAAAAAAGAAAATATATATATATATATATATATATATATATATATATATATATATATAATCTTGAATGCAGTGAAGCCACATCTTTAAAGAATGGAAAGGGGAGGGAAAAAAAAAACTGTTAACTTATTATTTTATACCCAACAAAAATATCTTTTGACAACAATGGCAAGTAGAGATGTTTTCAGACACATGAAAGCTAAAAGACGCTGGCCCCAGCAGACTTGCATAAAGGAAATGCCAAAGCTGTATAAGCAGAAGGGTAGTGATACTGGTTAGGAATAGAAATCTACACAAGGAACAGATTGCATAGCAATTGGTAGCAATATTGGTAACTATATAATATTTTTAAAGTAATTATTTTTAAAGTCCCTTAAAAATCATTGATTTTTAAATGTAGAAATAACAACATACCATGTAGTTTACAAGATATGTGGAAGTAAATTTTAAAATAATGATATCACAGAGTCCAGGATGGGAACATTGGGCCAGTGTTATTGCAAGGTTTTTTTTTTTTTCCTTTACAGATTTATTTATTTATTTGATAAAGAGATTGCAAATGAGTGGGGGGAAGGGTAGAGGGAGACAGAGAAACCTAGGCAGACTTCATGCTGAATGTGGAGCCTGATGCAGGGCTCAATCTTACAACCCTGAGATCACGACTGAACACAAAACAAGGGTCAGATGCCTAACTGCCATCCAGTGCTCCTGTTGCAAGGTTCTTATGCTGTACGTGAAATGATATAGCATTAATTAAAGGGAAATTATGGCAAGTTAAAAATGAATGCCATAATCTGCAGAGTGGCTGCTAACAACAGCCAACTAGATGTTTTATCTAAGAAGTCAAGAAAGGAAATAAAACAGAATCATGACAAATACTCAATTGAAAAGTAGGGGAAAAAAGGAGAACAAATGGAGTAAGATGATAGGTTTAAATTGATACTAATTGCTTATAAATCATATAGATATTTGATTAAAAGAGATTTTCAGATGGATAAAACGTTGAGACTCAAATATGTGCTGCTATAAGAAACCTACTTTTGTTATGAAAATACCAACAAATGAAAGGTAAAATATTGTAAAAATGTGGACTATATAATCACAAAAATTTGAGTCACTACATTAATATCAGACTAAGTAAATTCCAGAGCAGTGAGAAGTAGGTCATTTTATAATGATAAGTCAATTTGCCAAGTGAACATGACATTCCTAAACACTTAATGCTTCTTTTTTTTTTTTTTTTTTTTCACTTAATGCTTCTAATAACAAAGCATTGGAATACATGAAGCAAGAACCAACAGAAGCAAATAAAAGAAACAGAGATATTCACAATTATAGTTGAAGAATTCAATGCTTCTCCTTCAGTAACTAATAAAACAAGGAGACAGAAAATCAGTAGTTAAATACGAATACTTGGAACAACAGTAATTTGACCTAAGTGGTATTTTGAACCCTCTCCTGACAACAGCAAAATATGCATTTTTCACAGGAACACCCAGATAATGTAACAAAATAGACTCATTCTGATACATAGAGCATGACTTAAGAATTTCAAAATAATTTAAATCATACAGAGTAGCTTTCTTTATCATAATAGGTTTATACAGGAAATTAATAACAGAAATCTTCAAGTACCTAGAAGCTAAATATCACATTTCTAAATAATTCCTAGGTAAAATAAGAAAAGGGAAACGAGAAACTATATTGAGCTGAATCAAATGAAGTACAACTTATCAAAATTTATGAATTGCAGTTAAATAGTACTTAGAAGAAAACATATAGCACTGAAATGCTTATATTAGAAAGAATTTGACTCAAATGAATGATCTCAGCTTGCACTGTAATAAACTAGAAAAGAAGAGCAAATTAAACCCCAAATAAATAAAGAAAAGGAAGCCGTGTAAGACCATAAATAAATAGAAAAGAGAAAACCATTAGAGGAAATCAGTAGAACCAAAAGCTCGTTTTTTGAGTTCAGCAGAATCAACAAGTTTTAAGTCAGACTTGGTCAGGAAAAAAGGGGAAGACACAAAGTTCCAATACTGATAATGAGGGAAGTGACAGTACTATAGCACTACAGAGTTTACAAATATTAAAAAGATAAGTAGTGTGTCCAACTTTGTGTTGCCAGGTTCAAACTTAGATGATATGGCCAAATCGGTTAAAAGACACACAGGACTCAAAGTCACTTGGGAGGAGACAGATCTGCTATATCTATTAAATATGAATTCATAAGCAAATACTTTGCATCAAAGAAAACCCCAGATACAGATGGCTCTCTTGTTGAATTCCAATAGACATTCAAGAAAGAAATAACAGTAAATTGGGACGCCTGTGTGGCTCAGTGGTTGAGCATCTGCCTTAGGCGCAGGGTGTGATCCCAGGATCCTGGGATCAAGTCCCACATTAGGCTCCCCGCAGGGAGCCTGCTTCTCCCTCTGGCTATGTCTCTGCCTTTCTCTTGTCATGAATAAATAAATAAAATTAAAAAAAAAAAGAACAGTAAATCTTCATAAACATTCCTAAAAAATTGATAGGTGGAATTGCTTCCTAAAACCATTCTATGAGATCACACTCTGTCACCAAAAGAAAAGTGCTTAGATAAAAACAAAAACAACAACAACAACAAAAACTCTTCTTATGAAGAATATCCACATTTAGTGTTTTGCACATATTACACACACATATGTGTGTGTGTGTATATATATATATATATATATATATATATATATATATATATACTAACAAATGAACAAGAACAGGCCTTTAAGTATAAAAAAATTAACAAGAGGAATCTATAAATAAAGAGGATTTCTAATTTATTAGGTTAAATCTTCTCTGATATTGGGAAGAGATTTCCAGAGTCTTCCTTGCAAATAAGCCTATTTTATTTTTTTATTTTTTTATTTTTTTATTTTTTTATTTTTTTAAATAAGCCTATTTTAAAGACAGTTGCTAACCAAACACTTACCTGATTGATTTTCAAAAAAAGGAAAAAGGGAAATCCCAGATGAATTATTACATTACTTTAATAGAGCTGATGCCCGGACTTTTAGGGAACCAGATGTTTTCAAAATTGTGAGGAGAAATAAAATTATTTCATGGCTTTATTTCATAGTTTAGATCTCTGGAATAATATGCAGAAAGAGTATTTAAAAAGAGAATACTGATTAAAAAGGAATCTATTCTGATTATAAAATCACAAATAAGTCCTGTGAAGCATATAAAGGAATAAATACAAAATTTTTATCCAGGACACCTTCAATGAGATTAAATGTTTAGAAAGAAATATTTAAAAATTTAAAGTGGTAGCAAAATAATTAAACAAAAGTGCTGGGAAGGCTTGAGTAAAATGTCCATTGCCTAAAGTAACTCACTAAAAATCCACAAGAAAGTAGAAATGGTCTTATGAAATCCAGTTGCAGAGTATGAATCAGATTGATGAAGTGATAGACTTGCCACTGAGGTGGGTAGACTAATATATATTTATGCTTACTAAGCTCCTCATGACTCCTAGAAAGGAAAACAGAAACAAACTCATATGCTGACTCAGAAGGTCCTTCCTGCCCTCCCTGTTGCCTAATCTCCTGCCATGTTCTTTCCCTACTAGGGCCCTACGAGAGCCTAGGTTCACTAACCTTCCAGTTCTCTGAATGGGACATTCTGCCTCCCAACCCAGACCCTCAGAAGAGGGTGATCCCTTGATCCTACTGTTCTCTTCCCGGTTTCCTAATCATTTCTTGCACATCCTTCTTATCGCAACTTAAAGGTGACTTGCTCCACTAGAACAGATCACCACTGATCTATAATCTGTTTAATTGTAACTTTCTTTCATAGCATTTATGGTGTTGTTATAAATTTTGGTAAGTATTTGCTTCATGTCTTCCCCCTCTACTAAACTGGTAACTTCTCAAAGGATGGAGACACCCATTGTGCCTGTACTTTTTTTTTTTTTTTTTAAGATTTTACTTTATTTATTTGAGAGAGAGCACAAGAGTGGGAAGATGGGCAGAGGGAGGGGGAGAAGCAGACTCCCCACTGAGAAGGGAACCTGATGATGACATGGAACCGTATGATCATGACCTGAGCTGAAGGCAGACAACCAACTGAGCCACACAGGCGCCCCACGTCCGTACTCTTGAGCTTAGACATGGCACAAAGTGATAATTAAAAAAATATTTGAGATGTTAACAAGTAACAAAGAAAAAGGAGAATCAAACTGAAAAATATAATAAATTGGAATGAATACAATTAACACAAAAATGAAACATTAAAGCCCCAAATTAACTGAGGCAGTAAGAAAACATGGCTTTCAGATACTCAATAAAAGATAACATCGTGAATAGATAAATTGATGAATGGCAGTGGTAGAAGTCCTCCTCATGGCCATGAATGCCTCTCAATCTACGAAAGAGCTTTAAGTGAAGGAATGATGCCATCAGGAGTCTAAAGCCCAACTGGAGACTTTTGTTGACAACCATGACTTTCCTTAGTGTCATTGGCATTATTCTCTGCTGGCAGTGATATTTAGCTCTAAGTGTGGGTAAAACTACCAGCTTCGAAAACATTGAGCTAGTACAATAAAAGATAAAGGTTTTGTAACCACAGCTATTCTGTTCATCACAAGGTACACAGATAATGTAACCTTGCTGCTTGAATGATTGTTAAAGGTCTGTCTGTAGTTTAAATCTAAAACTTAGGAGAAAGAATCTAAACAAATTTTTTTTGTTACCTTTCTGATGTAAATTTATTGACTAATACTGCTGTGACCCAAGCCATCATATTTATAATAAATAATAGACCATCTTTATACATAATTTTAATTATTAATATTCGTTATGATACAAATATGAGTAATATTATAATATGTAATTGCATATATAATAGTATGAATATGGTTAAAATATAATTATATAATACATATTAATTATTAATAATTACTTTAAAAATAATAATTACTTTCATCTTCATTATATACATTTATTAAAAATGAAAGTAGAAGGGAACCCTGGGTGGCTCAGTGTTTAGCGCCGCCTTCAGCCCAGGGCCTGATCCTGGAGACCTGGGATCGAGTCCCACGTCGGGCTCCCTGCATGGAGCCTGCTTCTCCCTCTGCCTGTGTCTCTGCCTCTCTCTCTCTCTCTCTCTCTCTCTCTGTGTATCTTTCATGAATAAATAAATAATCTTTAAAAAATGAAAGTAGATTTCATTTCCTATTTATATTCTAGAGTCAGTATTGCACTGATGGAAAATTTATAACTATAGGTTGTAGAAAAATATAATATTAAAAAATGATATGTATTTATTTTTTATTTGTCCTATTGTGCCATTTCAGAAAGTATCTGGGCTTCTTTTATGGACAAGCCTACTTTCACTGAACCTTTTCTTCCTTGTTAGTAGAAAGCCCGTAGTCTCAGATGCTTTTCTTTATTATCTTTGGCCAAATAGTGAGTCATCTTAAGCCCAAGTGCAACTCATACAAAGACCCCATGAGTTATTTACATTTTGTGGACAAATGAAATAACCTTCCTTCCGGATTTTACTTTATCTGGCAGCAGGTCTGGGATGATCGGTTCTCTCTAGAATAAGAGATATGTTTTATTCCCTGCTTTTTTCCATACTTTATATTAGGAACCCAACGTAAAAACTTTATGGAAACACCAGCCACGAAGCTGACATATACCACAGTGACTTATATAAAAGCAACCCCAGCACAGATGAACTGCTCTTGAATACAGAAGACTGATTTCAGTTCCGGACAGTCAGGATGGGAATTGTATCTGTGATAATAATGGCACAAGGCAGACAGAAGCTATTTTTAAAAGAACTGCCTGGAGGCCAGAGGGTTACTCCCAAGAGGAGGAAAAAAAATCAGCATTTCCCTCTTCACTTTTGAGTGTGGAGCTCTGACTTTCCCAGCCTGCGAACAGTAAAAGCTAAACCTATGTGTATTAGTAAAAATATGCCGCAGAGAATAGCAGGGGAAAACGCAGCCAAACTATTCTCTATGGTGCATTATGTATAAATCTGTGGTTAACATCTGAACAGCTTCATGTGGCAAGGAGAAAACCAGTACATACAAAGAGAACTTGTAACTAATTATTCTCAGTCTGTTGCATTGTTACCAGTTATTGCTTCTGAACAATGCATGCTCCTAACAACTATCCAAGTCATACATAATGCATTGTAAATTGGAAAACACATACCCAAACTAGTCATATTAAATCAACAACTCAAAATATAAAACCTTGGCTTATTCACATCCCTCTACTTTTGACCTTGCGGTTCCAGTTTCATTCATTTGCAAAGAGGGGCTTATCTGTTGGTCGTCAGAAGTAAAGATCATATCTTGAAGCAACAAGAACAGACAAAACAAAAACAAAAACAAAAACAGACAAACAAACAAAAATACTTTAGCCTGAACTAAACTGCTCTTCTTCCAAATAAGTTTGATGTGAGATAATCTCATTACTCTATAAGTGATCCCTTTCATTCTCAAAGCTCACATCAAATAGCAAGAAACATCTGTGAGCAGAGAGGAGAATAATTAGGGATCTAGAGAGAATTTCATAAACACAGCACAGCATTCAGCCTGTGCATCTCAAAGGCTCAGGAATTGTTCATTCAACAGAGTAATATCCTTTATTCAGTGTCATCCTTCCCACTCTTTCTGGAGAAATCACTGCTGTTAAGATGCTTAATCTCCTTTGAAATAGAGATATTGAAGCCAGGATCACAGTTAAAAGCAAAGATTGATAGTGCCTGTCAGAAAAATGAGGCATTTAAAAGTCAGGCAGTAAACAGGGCTACTTAGTGTGTGGCTCTGTTGTTCCGGGGCTGGAGGTGGTGGAGTAAGAAACACCACAATCCCTCCTAAATCTTGTGCAGCTGTGTTTTCTATGCTGTTTTCATTCTTTTTAATAATTGAAAAGAACTTTTAGTTTGTTTAAATTAGAGCATATATAATAATGATAAACCTTTTTCGAATACCTACATTTTCAGCAGCAAACAATCAAAACAAGCATGGATCAAACATGTAACTACTTGCTTTAAAAAAATCATATTATCTACTATTCACTGCCTTATTTTGGCCATCATTGCCTTCACAGATACACTTTTTTAAAGCAAGTTCCCATTCATTCATTCCAATTACTTGCTTCTCACTCATTCTTCAGTTTACTACAACTGAGCTTCTGTGCCCCAAACCAAAATCCAAATGATGTTTGTCAAATACAACTGATGTTTCTAGATCCCGATGGGTATAGAATTGCACAAGAACTACACAGTTCAGGGAGTATTCTGGCTTCATATTCTCACTCCTCATGCCACCACCGACTTTAACACTGCCAGTCCTCTGGTAACTATCTTTCTATTCCCCTGATGATGTGTTTCTATGAGCTTATTCATAAATACAGGTAAGACAATCTGCTTTTCATCATTTGCCTTCTAATCACTTAAGGTACTCAGGACATCAGTGTATGTGTGTGTATCTACTTTATTCTTTCTAATGACTGTGGTGTGGATGCTTCATGAGGTATATATCACCTCTCTGTTGCTGATCAACAATTAAGTTGTTAACACTTCACCATTTTTAAACGTTTCAGTGAGCATTATTGAATAGGGCTGGTGAGGCATAGGTAATGCACAATTGCAGACACTGCCCCGTCCCAATAAAGTAAACTTTTCTCACCTACAACATCTAGGAATGTGCATCCATATTCCTTCCTGTGAATCATACTTCTTTGTTCTTGACTATCTCATGGTGAAAAATATCTTCTACTCATGATTATTAGTGACATTGATCATCCTTTCATATATTTACTCACTATATTATAATGTTGTTTTCTACTTTATAATCATTGCAAAATTTCTTATAGCATGGTTTGTCAATCATAGTGAGATTGATATTGGAGATTTTAATTTGAAGGACTTTAGTTGTTTGTCTTTTATGTATTGCAAATATTTCTTACATTACATTGTTGAGTTTTGAAGATTTTAATGTTATACTGTGTTGGACATGAGTTTCTTAAATGTTACGTAATCATATCTGGAAGTCTTTCCCTTCATGATGCTTGGACTATGTGACTTGCTTCTGAAGGTCATAAAATATTATTTTGTAGGTTATTCTACTATTTTTCTAGTTCTTTTACCCATCAGGACATTACTTTTATATGTGTATAAGTATATATTTACACGTCATATATATAAAATGTGTATATACATACATATATATGAAATCAGCATTCTATTTTTTGTCCAGATGGAAAAACAAGATCCTAAACCATTTACTGAATTAATTATTATTGGTTAGTGGTTTTTAATATTATCTTTATTTTAAAAATTAGCATGTCATAGGCCTATTTATGAACTCTCCATTTTTTGTGCTGTTTATTATGCCTGCATGAATACCATGTTATTTCAATTTATGCAATTTAATACTTCATTTTCATAACTAGCAGAGTATGATCATCCTGCTATTGTTTTCCAATACTGATCAACTCCTTTAATGTTTTTGTTTTCAGTTTAATCTCACAGCACTCACAAAAGTTAACATGAAATAGATTAAGGACTTAAATATGAGACCTGAATCTGTAAAACTCTTAGAAGAAAAAAGCAGAAAGAAATGCTTCTTTTTTGTTGTTGTTGTTGTTGTTTTTGTTTTGTTTTTTTGTTTTTTTGTTTTTTTTTTAATTGGTGTTCAATTTACTAACATACAGAATAACCCCCAGTGCCTGTCACCCATTCACTCCCACCCCTGCCCTCCTCCCCTTCTACCACCCCTAGTTCGTTTCCCAGAGTTAGCTTGAGATTGGTCTTGGCAGCAATTTTTTGGATATGACAATAAAAGCACAAGCAATGAAGGCAAAAATTAATAACTGAGAATATATCAAATTAAAAAAAATTCTGTACAGTAAAAGAAATAGTCAACAAAATGAAAAGGCAGCCCACAGAATGGGAGAAATTATTTGCAAACCAATCTACTTGATCAAGTGGTTAATATCCAAAATAATGAAGAATTCATACAACTCAATCCAAAAACAATCTGATTAACAAACGGATAGAACATCTGAATAGACATTTTTCCAAAGAAGACATACAACTGGTCAACAGGTGCACGAAAAGGTCCTCAACAGCACTAATCCTCAAGGAAATGCACAACAATGCTACAGTGAGATACTATCTCCCCCTTGTTAGATTGGCTGTCATCAAAAAGATGAGATAATAAGTGTTGGTAAGGATGAGAAGAGAACCCACATATCCTATTGGTGGGAACGTAAATTGGTGCAGCTACTATGTAAAACAGTATGGACATTCCTCAAAAAAATAGAAATAGAACTACCATATGATGCAGCAAGTCTTATTCTGGACTTCTATCAAAAGGAAACAAAAACAGGATCTCATAAAGAGGCGTTTGTAGTCCCATGTCCATTAGATCATTAGTCACAATAGCCAAGATATGGAAACAACCTAAGTTTCTATTAATGGATGAAGGGATAAAGAAATTATGGTATATGTATGCAGTGGAGTATTATTCAGCCATGAGTAAGAAGGAAATTTTTCATTTGCAATAGCCTGGATGGACTTTGAAAAAATAAGTTAAGTAAGTCACACAAGGAACAACAAAGAGCAAATATACTCACATATATCGGATTTAAAAAAAAAAAAAAAAAAAGCTGTTGAGTTTAATAAGTTCTTTATAGATCAACAGCAAAGAAACAAACAACCCAATCATGAAATGGGCAAAAGACAGGAACAGAAATCTCACAGAGGAAGACATAGACATGGCCAACAAGACATGAGAAAATGCTCCGCATCACTCCTCATCAGGGAAATACAAATCAAAACCACAATGAGATACCACCTCACACCAGTGAGAATGGGGCAAATTAACAAGGCAGGAAACCACAAATGTTGGAGAGGATGTGGAGAGAGGGGAACGCTCTTACACTGTTGGTGGGAATGTGAACTGGTGCAGCCACCCCGGAAAACTGTGTGGAGGTTCCTCAAAGAGTTAAAAATAGACCTGCCTTATGACCCAGCAGTTGCACTGTTGGGGATTTACCCAAAGATGCAGATGCAGTGAAACGCCGGGACACCTGCACCCCGATGTTTATAGCAGCAATGTCCACAATAACCAAACTGTGGAAGGAGCCTCGGTGTCCATCAAAAGATGAATGGATAAAGATGTGGTCTATGTATACAATGGAATATTCCTCAGCCATTAGAAACGACAAATACCCACCATTTGCTTCGATGTGGTTGGAACTGGAGGGTATGATGCTGAGTGAAATAAGTCAATCGGAGAAGGACAAACCTTATATGGTCTCATTCATTTAGGGAATATAAGAAATAGTGAAAGGGAATAAAGGGGAAAGGAGAGAAAATGAGTGGGAAATATCAGAAAGGGAGACAAAACATGAGAGACTCCTAACTCTGGGAAAAGAATAAGGGGTGGTGGAAAGGGAGGTGGTTGGGGGATGGGGGTGACTGGGTGACTGGGTGACAGACGCTGAGGGGGGCACTTGATGGGATGAGCACTGAGTGTTTTGCTATATTTTGGTAAGTTGAACTAAATAAAAAAAAAAAAGCTCAAAAAAAAAAAGAAAAGAAAGAAAAAAGGAGAAAAAAAAAAGCAAGCTCATAGAATGTTGCAAATGTTCTCACTTATATGGAATTTTAAAAAGCCAAACTCATACACTGGGAATGGGAATATATGCATCAAAAGATCATTACAGTTATATGATGAATAATTCTGGTAACTTAATGTATAGTGTGGTGATTGTCGTTAATAATATTTTACTAAATTTTTTCTAAGAGAGTAGATCTTAAATATTCTCACCATGCACACACACACACACACACACAGGTAATTGTTTGATGCAATGGAGCTAATAGCTCCATAGTAATGTTACCATGGTAATTACTTTGCAATATATGTGTATCAAAGCAATACTTCATACACCTTAAATTTATATAATATTATATGTCAGTTATATCCCAACAAAGCTAAGAAGAACCTTTTCCTCAGTAAAGAGAGATAGTGAAAAAAAGAAGGAGAGAGATTGGGAGAGCCATAAAACCAACTTCTGGATTTCTCTCAATTTGAAAGAAAATCTGCTTACTAACTGAATCTGATATTTGCTCAAGAAACAGGCTGTGCCTTTATTGAAACTCTCTTCTTCAGCTCAACATGTCAATAAGTAATGGCAATCAGATATTTCAAACTTACCAGGCATGGAGAGTACATTGGTCCCATAGAATGAACTAAAAAAAAAAAAAAAAAAAAAAAAAAAAAAAAAATGTCATGGAAAAAATAAAGATAAATTTACAACTATAATAGTATGGAATAATATTTTGTTAGTTACAGTCATATAGACAATTATTATATATATATATTTAAATATAGCATTAATTTGCCATGCTGTATCTCAGTCATATGGCTGAGTTTTTCCATCTGATATTCATCAGAGGATTAGAATACTTCCATCTAAGTAGTCTGAGATGTTGAATTAGCTCCTATCTATTTACTGTTTTACTTATTGATTTCCCTCTCACTTTCATTCTGATTCAGTTTCTACACTTACTGCCTTTTAGGATGACCCAACTACCATTTCAGCAATGCTGTGACAACCTTATTTAAAGATATTTGCTTCCCATTCTCCTCCTTATTTTCCTATAGAAATGTGTGCTTCTCTAGGTCACAGGGAATCCTCAAGCCAGACCTAGGAAGCCGTTGCTACTAATGATTAATCTGCTAATGCAAATGCACCCTACATGGAAGGATCATGGCCTTGTAAGTGGAGCCATTGCTTTCCTGTGCACTGAGAGCTCTAAGAAGGTGAGCATGGAGAAGGAGCAAGGTTTCTGGGGGATCTTAGGGCTCTGCCTGGCTTGGGAAAAAGGGTCAAATAATTACTGGAATAAATTTGAAGGAAACTGATATTTCCTGCAAGAAAAATTGCTCTGTCAGCTACTCCCCTCATAATATTATTGGCTACCAGATTAAGGCTTAAAGGCTTATACAGTCCTTCGATTTTGGGAGCTTTCCCTCAATACGGCTTAGCTTATTTCCCACATCTGCATTTTCTAGGAATAAACAGCTCATCGTGTTCTACTTCAGATGTCTGCATAGCCTGCCTGCATCCATATCGGATAACCATAACCAGATTTGCTAAATGGATAAATAAGTCTCCTGGAAGGATTTCTGAAAGCATCAGGTGAAAACATTTAAAGCCAACAGACTCAGTATACTAATGGGGATGTCAGTTCCTCCAACACCTCAGGGTATTCGCACCCCTGAAGAAATTTGTAAATGTGACACAGAAGCTCAAAGAGCATCCGATGCAATGAAAAAAACTGTCTCTATCTCCCAAAAGCCAAATGGGTGAAGAAAGTCCACTTTACTTGCTCTGCTACACTTATATACACAAAGCAAGTGATGTTGCCAAATAGAGAATGACAGAGAAAAATATTCTTTAGTTTTATTACTTTACTTCATGATTCCATACACCGAGTTTTTATGGGAAAAGAGTTAGGAATGCATGAAGAGGGGATGGGGATGGGGATAAAAATCAGAAGCTTAACCATTATAGTGTCGGCTTCTGAGACTTGTTCCACCAACCACCCTTTTCCACTTAGAGGTCACGGGAGATGAGGCACCCCTGATTCTGAGAAAAGCTAGTCAGGTTTAGCTTCTTTCTTCTCACCACTGTGCACTAATTCTGCAAATCAGATAACAAAACAAGCTCTGTACTGACAGTCTACAGGCAAGCCAAACTGTTCCAGTTGAGGACCAAACAGACCAATCCCAAAAGGGATTGTTTTTCTTTTATCAACACGATGGGAAAGATTTATTACCATGTTGAAATAAATTGTTGAAAATCTATTTCTTAAGAAGTCTACAGTGATCTCTGTCAATCCGACTTCTGTGTGCACAAGAATGCAAAAATTCTGTACAGAGCTGACTATTAATAGAACAAACACGACTTGTTTCTTAAATTCTCCTTTAGCTTAACCTTGTTTTTTTTTTTTTTTTTTTTTTTTTTTTTTTTTTTTTTTTTTTTTTAACACAATTTGGATACTTGCCTTCAAGGATTGAGAAAATAAGCCAATGATTTCTTTCCACAGAAGTCTTGAAAGGTCTTCAATAGAGTTTAGCTTTCTAGTATGCCACTAATTAAAATTAACTCTGGGGATTCTTTAGAAAAAGTATTCTTAAATTATAGTAGTGCTACTACATGTTAGGGTTTGTTTATGTAGGTCTTAAATTTCTATAAAACATCATTCTTGCAAAATGTCACTGTATTGATTATCTTCCCCAAAATGAAACCATCCCCTTTTATTAGACCATGTCCAGGAGGCAATGAAAATTTATCTTATCTTATGTGACATTCGGAAAAACAGTCCTAGAAAACTAGGAGAAAAAAATCCAAGAGCTATTTAAAGCAATGGTATGTGACCTTAATCATCCCTTACATCAGTGCTGCAACTAAACAAACATTTCTTGGTCCTAACTTTGGCTTTAGTTAATGAAATCACTGAAATTAGATTAAGATTAGCTACCATATCATATTCCTGTATCAGTTGGTACAGTTTCTTTTTAACCACTGGGCGCTATCAATAAATGTTAGCTTATGTTAGTTGGGGAAAGCTGAAGAAAAATAATAATAATAAAAATAATGAAACAAAAATCAAAGAATGTTAAAGTATCAAGCATGATATGAATAATCAAAGTGACTTTATCTTTGCCTCTGTGTGTTTTACCAGAATTTCTGATGAGCTCCTCTTCGATGATGCTGGTAATCACAACGATGCAATAATAAAGGGAGTGAAGTGTTCCCACTAAGATGCGGAGGAAAGGAATTAAACTCACCAAACTTAAGTTGGATCCTAGCCCTCCCATGCACAACCTTATGCTAATATATCTGAAGTTTTAAATCAGAGGCCAGTTAACAGCAGAGGAAATCATTTTCTCCACCAATTCTCCATGCCTTAGCCTTAGCCTTAGCTGGCTTGCTTACTTAGCTTTTTTTTTCTTTTTCTTTTTTATATCAGATTATATAGGAGTAGTTGTAAGTTTTGGACTCCTGTAATGAGTTGAATTGTGTTTACTTAAAATTCATATAAATAAACCTCAAGTGCTGACCTTATTTGGAAATGGGGTTGTTGAAGATATAACTAGTGAAGGTGAATTTAGAGTAGACTAGGATTGGCTTCTAATCCTTATAAACAAGGGAAATTTGGACACAGAGACACATGCAGAGGAGAAAGCACCTGCAAACCTCTAGAAGCTTGGAGGAAGGTATGGAAAAGATTCTTCCTCACAACCCTCAGGAGGATCCAAGCTTGCTGCCATCTTGATAGACTTCTAGGTTCCAGAACTGTGAGATGATACATCTCTGATGGTGAACCCACTTACTTTGTGGTGCCATGTTTAAGAAGCTCTAGAAAACTAGCAGGGCCCTCTAGATGTATATGCTCTGCATCACATTTCCCAAATTTGTCTGATCATCTGACTTATTTGTGCAACCTTAAAAATATAGATTCTGATGGAAACATTCACAGCAGATTCCAATTCAGTATGTCTAGAGTGGGCCTGGAAATATTTATAACAACAAATCAACAACCAAACTAAACAACTCTGGTCTTTGATTCTGCTGCAGATTTAGATTTGAGAATTTCTACTGCAGGAAACAGTATTAAGAGAAGTTTGCAAATGAAAAAAAAAAGTTCTTGTTTTTCTTTAATTTACTTGGTGAGATTAGAAAACATACATATATATGATATTTTATATATGTAATTTTTTATTTCTAGGCCTTAATTATGTCTTTTGCAAAAGAGGAAAGTTGGAACTATACTGTAAAAGATAGAAATTTTTAGTCAGAGGTGCTTTCATTAATACTTCCTTCTTCTTTTGATTAATAATAGGAATATGTGCAATGTTTTCAGAGACAACCATTGTTCAGTGGGTCATGCTGGCTTTACTGGGGTTTTTCTGCCTCCTGCCCCAAAACCCAGCCCTTCCTTAAAGCTGGGAGAGGGGGCCAGTTCCTGACTCTGAGCACTCTGAGGTCCAGGGGTAAGCCACCATGAGCAAATGGAAGGCACAGCAGCAGACGCTCAATGGGGGAAATCACTAATGTGCTCACAGAACTTGAAAACTATGGGAAGACCATGAACCAGGCCATCCTCAAGTACCATGCTTACAGAAAAGCAGCATCTGTGATAGCAGAAAACCCATACAAAATAAAAAGTGGAGCAGAAGCTAAGAAATTGCCTGAAGTAGGAACAAAAAATTGCTGAAAAGATCGATGAATTTTTAGTGACTGGAAAATTGTGTAAGCTGGAAAAGATCAGCAGGGTGATACGAGTTCCTCTATCAATTTCCTGACTCAAGTTAGTGGCATTGGTCCATCTGCTGCAAGGAAGTTTGCAGATGAAGGAATTAAAACATTAGAAGATCTCAGAAAAAAATGAAGATATGTTGAACCGTCATCAGTGAATTCGGCTGAAATATTTTGAGGAGTTTGAGAAAAGAATTCATCCTGAAGGAATGTTACAAATGTAAGAAATTATGCTAATGGAATATTAAAAACTGGATTCTGAATTCATTGCTATGGTCTGTGGCAGTTTCCGAAGAGGTGCAGAGTCTGTTGGTGACATGGATGTTCTGACTCATCCAAACTTTACTTCTGAATCAACCAAATAGCCAAAGCTGTTACATCGTGTTGTGGAGCAGTTATAGAAGGTCCATTTTATTACAGATGCTCAGTCAAAAGGGGAAACAAAGTTCATTGATGATTGCCAGCTTCCCAGTAAAAATGATGAAAAGGAGTATCCACACAGGAGAATTGATAGAAGGTTGCTACCCAAGGATCAATATTACCACGGTGTTCTCTATTTCACTAGGAGGATATTTTCAGCAAGAATATGAGTGCTCATCCCCTAGAAAAGGGCTTCCTGATTAATGAATACATAGTCCATCCCTGGTGAGTCACTGGAGTTGCTGGAGAACCTCTGCCATGAGTGGATCATGAGAAAGCCATTTTTCGCTACGTTCAGTGGAAATACCAAGAACCTAAGGATCAAAGTGGATAGGGTCTATTCTTCATTCCAGGCATAGCTCAACTCAATAGGAGTCTTAACTTATTTCTTAACCTTTGCTATGTAAGAGTCCCTGGTGTTTTTAAATGATTGTTTCTTCTTCTTGCTTTTGCTTACGCTGTAGTCAATAAGGCCTTTTGTACTATTAAAAAAAAAAAAAAAAAGGATATGTAGTGTTTCATCCATCATCATGCAAGTACCAGTGAATAACCATCATTTTACTTTGTAGGTCAGGTTCCCCATGAAACAGACTCTTAGCTGAAGTACAAGTGGCTTATTAGAGAATGAAGAAATCAGGATGGGCAGAGGGAGAGGTAGAACTTTCATGGAGTCCTCACAGGGCTCTCAGACAATCTGTAATGCAGGTGTATGACTTCTGAGATGTCTCAAATGGAAGTGAGGGGTCTTGGGCTGTGGACCTGCATACCAGCCCATCTTTGCATGGGGATTGCTTTCAGAGAAGGTGCAGAGGCTGTGCGCGTGAGGCAGCTCCCTTCAGTTGAGGGAAATTCCTGGCTAAGAACAAACCTGAGAGGTCAGCAGACAACAGTGTTGGTAGCTGGTGAAAGGAGTTTCTCAGTCCTAAAGAAGGGTGGTCCCTTGGAGGCTCCTCACAGCATCTGCTACAGTTTACCTCTTGTCCTGGTGGATTCTTCTTCCTCTGTATATTCACTCAGTCTGAGAATAGCCGCTCTACGATGTTGGTTGCTCTGCCTTCCTAGGCAATTTAAAGAAGAGAAAGGTGAGTTGGATGAACTAAATGGCCCTCAGCACTTGAAGCTTACAACCTGATACCTACTGTCTCTTCCTTCACTCTACAATCCAAAATCATGGGGCAACTGGGTGGCTCAGTCAGTTAAGCATTTGACTCTTGATTTCCACTCAGGTCATGATCTTGGGGTTGTGAGATCGAGCCCCATGTTGGGCTCTACTCGGGGTGTGGAGCCTGCTTAAAACTTGCCCTTTTCCTTTGCCCTTTCCCTCACTCATGCTCGTGCTCTTTCTAAAATAATAAAATAAAATAGTAAGATAAAATAAAATAAAATAAAATAAAATAAATAAAATAAAATAAAAATAAAAATAAAAAATAAATAAAATAAAATAAAAAATAAATAAAATAAATAAAATAAAAATAAAATAAAAATAAAAAATAAATAAAATAAAAAATAAATAAATAAAATAAATAAAATAAAATAAAATAAAATAAAATAAAATAAAATAAAATAAAATAAAATAAAATGCCTTTGCCTGCTGTTACCACCTCTGCTGGTCTACGTGGCTTGCTGGGGAGATGAGCCTTTTGTCACCAGCCTTTTTGAGGCCCTGGTCACTGTATTCATTGCTCCCTTTACCATAAAAAAATGGACAGAGGGATGTCAAGAATTGTTCTCTGAGAATCACCTGGAGTCCTTTTCTTTCTTTTTTTTTTTTTTTTAATCACCTGGATTCCTGAGTGATACATCACAGTACTTGCTCCCCATTGTCTTAAGATTGTTTTCCTTTTACTTTTTTCTTGACATTGGTATGTATGTTTGTGATTTTTATATTCCCTACCCCATAGGAAAAAGACCATAGTTACTATATGCAGAGCTTTGACAGGAGAAACATTTGAAGATTCCTCCCGTTATATGTTTCTTTATCTGAATGTGAAGATTGTTGTGGTTAGCTAGCTAGATTCTCAGTTTCTTTGAAGTGAAAGTGATGCCGGGCAGATAAGACTGGAGGACTGTCACCTGTCACATAAGAGAAGGTTTTATTTATTTTTTCTCATTTTTCTATAATCCTTATCCAGAATTAATTTTGGAGCTAGCTGGGAAAGATTCAAGCACTGTCACCCATTGTGAGAGATATAATATTATTTTTTTTAAATCTTATTTTTGCATGCTGAGGTATTTGTCTTAAGCCATCCCAGGACCTGGAAGTGGCATAGCTATTCAAGTTCAGATACCCATAATAAACATTGATATTAAGGTCCTTTTTTAAAATAATACATTTATTTTTTATTGGTGTTCAATTTGCCAACATACAGAATAACACCCAGTGCTCATCCCATCAAGTGCCCCCCTCAGTGCCCGTCACCCAGTCACCCTCACCCCCCGTCCTCCTACCCTTCCACCACCCCTAGTTCATTTCCCAGAGTTAGGAGTCTTCCATGTTCTGTCTCCCTTTCTGATATTTTCCCACTTATTTTTTCTCCTTTCCCTTTTATTCCCTTTCACTATTTTTTTATATTCCCCAAATGAATGAGACCATATTAATGTTTGTCCTTCTCCGATTGACTTATTTCATTCAGCATCATACCCTCCAGTTCCATCCACATAGAAGCAAATGGTGGGTATTTGTCATTTCTAATGGCTGAGGAATATTCCATTGTATACATAGACCACATCTTCTTTATCCATTCGTCTTTCAATGGACACCGAGGCTCCTTCCACAGTTTGGCAATTCCATATTCTATATATTTTAGGTAGAATTCTCTATCAGGGCACCAACATTACCAGTGATAATGGAAAGGAATTGTGATCCAAACAATTCAAATATTTTGTTCTTTGTGTTTTATCTTCTCTGGATTCGAGAAGTATATTTTGCCTTCTAAACCCTCCAAAGCCTCAGAGGATAACTCTAAGTGATTGGTTTATCACTCTGTCATGTTGACAAAGTTTATTTCCAAATGTAACAAGAAAACACATGATTAAATGTTACAATAAATAGGAAATACATTCCCTGGTGAAAATGAAACATCTTTGTACATACTATCCTAATAATTTCTCTCAAGGCTCCTCATAGCATTTTACTAATCTGAAGTTTAAAACCGGTGATGAATCTCAATCCTGATTTTCACATATAGTTTTATGAGGAAGAGCTGCTTTTGTGGGTTACATTATTGAATACAAATTACAAACGAAGCGTGTTCCAAAATATCCTCTTGTTAATCAGCTGTTTCTTTGTTTGTTTGTTTGTTTGTTTGTTTTTTAATCAGCTGTTTCATCCTCAGAACATATTTGCTTAAGGGTCAGAGTTGTATATGATGCTTTTATAAATCACTTTTTAAAGACCTATTTTCTCAGATGTTAATGATGTAAACATAACCAAAACATCATATGTAAGCAATATATTTAAAAAAAAATAAGAGACATTTTGTAAACCAAGTTTTAAATTTCATGAACTAAATTTTGTGCTCTAATTCCAATGTTGACCTGCCATAGTACTTGTGTTTCTTAGGAAAAATGCATTTTGATTTTCAAGTCACCTCATCATGGAAAACAAACATTTCCCATCCTCTTCCATGAGTTTCTTCACTCACTTCCTTCATTTTCCCACTCCTTTTTTTTGAAATTCTTCCCTCCCTCCCTTCCTTCCTTAAATATTTATTGAGATTGGAGTATGTGTTGGGTCCTGTGCTTGGCTGAGGAGGTACACAAATAAAATGATCTACCCTTCCTTTAGAGAGCTCACAGTGCCAAACCAGGCAAATACACTTATGTGTTACATTATGTAAGTGATGAATGTGTAAATGAATAACTACAGTACAGGATAGTGTGGTAAGCACAATGACAGGAGGATGAATTTTTTTTAATTTTATTTTTTAAGATTTTATTTATTAGAGAGAGAGAGAGAGCATGAGAGAGAGGAGGGGCAGACAAAGAGAGAGAAATAGACTCCCTGCTGAGCAGGGAGCAGGGTGCCAACTTGATCCCAGGTCCCTAAGATTATGACCTGAGTCAAAGGCAGACACTTAACCCATTGAGCCACCTAGGCACCCCAGGAAGATGCATTTTTTAAACTTTAAATTCAGCTAGCCAATATATAGTACATCATTAATTTCAGATGTAGAATTCAGTGATTGATCAGTTGCATATATCACACAGTGCTCATCACATCATATGCCCTCTTTAATGCTCATCCCCCAGTTACCCTATCTCCCACCCCTCTCCCCTCCAGAAACCCTCAGTTTGTTTCCTAGAGCTAAGAGTCTCATATGGTTTGTCTCCCTCTCTGATTTCTTGCCATTCAATTTTCCCTCCCTTCTCCTATGATCCTCTGCACAGCGGAGGCTGCATTTTATTAATTTTTTTATTATTATTTTTTGGAAGCTGCATTTTAAAAAGAGGAAGTAAACATCCTAGTCTTGCAAAACTTTGCACAAAAAGAGAATGCCCTAACCTGATAAGTCTTTTTTCTGTATTTGTTTTTCCGTGTGAGAAAATAGTAAATAATTACTTAATAGGCAGAAAAGAAATCTCAAAAACTGGAAAAGAAAGAAAGAACAAATGAACAGTGCAGAGACAATAATGCCAGTGAAGCATGACATATTTGGAAGATACAAATTTCTCTATCAGAGGGCTTAGCTCAGAGTTGAAGACAGTACTAAATCAAGCTTTAGAGGCAAATGAGCAAGGTTGAGCTGAAATGCAGGGGCTCCTGGGTTTCATCCTATCGGCAAAAAGAACCAATAGAGTTGTTTTTATATGAATGACAATATTAAGAAGTGTGTGTATGCATGTTGTGAGAAAATAGAATTCAATGATAGTTCTTAGGATGAATTATAAAGTTGGGGAATTAGCTAAACTTTAAAGCAAAGATGCCAGTTTGAAGTAAGAAACTACAAAATACCCTAGAGGTTGTCTTTTATGAGACTGGTGATGTGACAGTGAGAGAAACTTAAAAGTCATAGTGTAGAGACACCTGAGTGGCTCAGCAGTTTAGCGCCCGCCTTTGGTTCAGGGCTTGATCCTGGAGTCCTGGGATCGAGTCCCACATCTGGCTCCCTGCATGGAGCCTGCTTCTCTCTCTGTCTATGTCTCTGCCTCTCTGTCTCTTTGTCTATCATGAATAAATAAATAAAATCTTAAAAAAAAGTCATAGTGTGTAGTCCTTTGTTCCAGCTTGGAATGCTAAATGGTTAGTAAAGTCTTTATTCAAAATAGGATGCTCAGAGAAGAAGCAAAAGCTACCTTAGGACTCACTGAATTTGCAATACTTGTGGTGATACGCAGTTGGTGTGTTCATGTTTTGTTTTTGTTTTTTGTTTTTTAATCATAGGAAGTTTATTTTTCCATGTATAATTTTTTCTCATTCATTTTAGGTATGTCAGCATAGCAGTAGCCTGGTTTGTGTCCCTCTGTGTAACTGTTGCCACTTGAAAGAGTGATATAAAAGGTGTTTCATGTGATACTCAACATGCTACTTTGTGCAAATAGATCCACTATACCTTTGGGTGAAGACTTTATCATGAGCTACCCTGAAGTTATCCAGAAATGGACAATGACAGATTTTTTAGCAAGTTGTCACCTATTTTCCTTCTACTTTCTATCATCGAGTATAACACCTCTGACTTTAAAGTGTTTTACAATTGGTAACTCATGTATCTTCACACCCTTCTTGTGAAATACAATTGTGATGAGACAACCTGCTATGTTTTGAGAGGCAGGTGAGGAGAAACAAAAGCTCAGACAATTGCTTGTATCTTTAGTAAAGAATCAAGGAGAGAATTACTGCAAGACTCTTCATTTCAGACTGAATTATTTCAGAACACGCTTCTCTACTTAATTGTAATGCCTGACAATCATTCCTTCACTATTGCAGTCTCTAAATCTCATCAATTTATCAACTAAAAATACAAAAACAAACAAACAAACAAAAAAACCTAAGTGTAATAGCTATTCATGCCAGAATAACAGGCATTTCTGAATACTGTAGCTTGATGTGTCTCCTACTTTCATCTTAAGCAAAGTGACAGAAGCTCTATTTTCCCTGAAAATCTTGAATAGCATTTTAAGTCCTATCCTAAAAAAATAGCACAAGTGTATGGCCCCAGGTTTTGAGGAAAACTATAGTAAGATGAGATTTTAAAATAAGCTATATAAGAATTATTTGAGACATGCACATGAACATAATAAGCTTTTTCAATTTCTCTTACTTATGAAGACTCAGAGCTCTGATGGGCTCATCTGTCTTTGAATCCAAGAATACCTAATTCTTAATGTCCTTATTCCAATAATTGCTACTGGTCCAAGTGCTGATTGACTCAGATACAATAGAATTTTCTCAATTCTTGTCCATTAGGGAAACACAAGTTAATTAAGCAGATTTCAGATTTTCAATGCTCAAGTTTTAGAACTCAATTGTGCTGGCACACATGGGTCATTATTTCAGGAGTGACTTTCAAAACAAACATTGTGTCCCACATTAAAGCATTAAACCTCAGATGTTCACTGAGTGACTCACTTAGCAGCTGGAATACAGCTGGGATGCTGCCAGAATCGAATGAAACAAAAGAGTGGGGAATCTGTCATCACAAGCAATGGTTCGTATTACTGCCTCGTTTGAGGCCAGGTTGGCCTGAAGAGCCAGGCATGCTCAGTCTAAAAGGAGCTGTTAACTCCAATTCCAGCTCTATTTCTTCTTAACTGTGTAGCTTTGTGTATCAATTAACCTCTCTGATACTGTTTCCTACTATGCAAATATTGAATATTTGGGTCAGCACATTGTCTCAATAGAATTATTAATTCACCAGGGACTGTCTTAGCTGTACATGTGGAGAATAGTTCCCATGGGTTGACTTCCCAGCAATCCATTTCTTTTTGCAGAGGCCATCACCCATTCGGGTATTGAGCATATGATAAGAGTGACTGCTTGGCAGTCCGTTTCTGATAGACCGTACTAGGCACATGGGTTTAAGTTTTCACATTTCATTTAATTGTTGGCCATAAAAACATTAATAAAGATTGTACTTATTAAACATCTTCAAAATAGCCCAATTAGTAAGACCTTACTAATTAGCACGGCTATGACATTATTCTTCCTGGTGTACACTGTGACCTAGAGGAGGGCTCAGGCTAAGACTAGTACTTGTATTATACCTATGAACACACACCCAGAGAGCCTTAGGCTCCTTTCTTTCTCTAGAGCTGTGCATTATAGAGTCTTACTAAACTGCTCCCCTCCCAACCAAGATGAGACAAAAGAGAAAGAAAAGGAACAAATAGTGCATTGAATATTTAGTAGGCCCTTTGCCATCAGCAAAAAAAGTACTGTTTTGACAAAAATAGAAATATTAAGAGTTTATAATTGTGGTGGGTAAGCGATTGAGAAGATTATTGAATAAGCAAAGTTAACCTGAAGAACTAGAACTGACACCATGTCCTAAGAACAAATGTGCCCATAGCTTAGAAACATCAAAAAGAGAGTATTTAGAAATAAACTTGCCACATAAAGACTAGTTAGGGACTGTAAGCAAGTATGTCACAGATCTATTTTTAGGTAATTTTATAAATAGATGCAAGATGTTAAGGTAACTAGCATTTATTGCTGTGTATCCCTAGGTTTGGTGAGACCACTCAAAAGGAAAAGGCAAATGGAAGGTAACAGAAAAACCAACAAGATTAGTCTTTAAGAAATCTATTAAGCATTCTTTTTCAATTATAAAAATAATTCTCTTTGCCTATTAAGGAAAAAATAATGCTTTTAATAAACCAATACTAGTCATACCTTACTAGATTATATTTCTTTCATGGTATTTAAAATTGTTTTTACCATACAAAAGTGGAAAATTAGAGATAGTCTACTCTATGTAGTCAATTTGCCCTTGATCTTGAATCGTCTGTAGGAAACTACTGAGGGCATATTTATTATTCTCAAAGCAAACTCATTGTATGATTTTATTATCTTGAAGATTTGCTGGATATCGTTTGAAGTGTCCTTCCCTATTTTTAGACAATAATCAAAGATTCAGAAATTAAATTGACATTAAAATGAATAAGCTTTCTAAATAACACTAAACTGTACAAATTAACTGATCCAGGTCAGCTGAGACTCTCATACATTTCTGGGGGAAATGAAAATGGTATAGCCCCTGTGAAAAATAGTTTGACAATTTCTTACACACACACACACACACACACACGATTACTGTAAGACTAAGCCTTCTCTCTCCTACACGTTTCCCAAGAGAAATTAAAATGTGTGGTCATGCAAAATGTCCATATCTGCATGTTTATAGCAGCTTTCTTCATAGTCACCCAAACTAGAAACAAACACGATAACCTTCAACTAGTGGATGGATAAACACACAATGGTACTTACATAGAATGAGATCCTACTGAATAATAAAAACAATTGATTCATATAAAAACATAATCTTAAACACACATTGCTGACTTTAAAAATCCAGCTATAATGATTTACATATTGAAAGATTCTATTTGTATGACATTTTGGAAAAGGGAAAACCATAAGGTGAATGACAGGATGGATCGGTAGCTTCCCAGGGCTGGAAACGAGAGAGAAGTTCTCTACAAAGGGCCAGCAACAGGGAATTTATGGGGTTGGTTGAACTGTCGTCTATCCCAGCTGTGATAGTGCATACACAGTGCTGTGCATTTGCTCAAAACAATAGAACCATATATCACAAAGACTGAATTCTACTGTATGCAAATTTTAAAAAATCAAGTAGGATGTAAGGAAAACCCAAACAAACTATACCGAATGAACTAATTGTGTTACAAATGAATAATAATAAGACATGTAACTTTGTATGTAACTTTGGAAACTATTGACTGAGTAATGGAAAGCTAAAGACAAAAAAGTACCATAAACAAATTCCCTAAGTCAGAAAATAGTTTCTCACAAGAGTTAAGTTAGCAGTTCTAAAACCTTTCAGAGGGACATTAGGGATAAATAATTAAGTAAATATATTGTGGAAATTAGAGCCAGAATTCCTGCTGTTGGAGAAAGAAGTTACATAGAAGAAAAAAATTAAAAAAGGCTACAATGAATTCTTTATCTTAAAGTTGAGTTGGAGGCATCAGAGTTAACTCATTCTTAAAAAATAGATAGGCAATAGATATATAGAAAAGCAGGCAGATATGTAGGCATATACATGCATGTGTATAAAATAAATATAAATGTGGATGTAAATAGGAGAGGTATGCACAAAAATATTTCCCAAGTTCTATCAATAATGAAAGCCTAGAAGCAATGACACCTCGATATCAATGAGTATATATCATGCTGTCAGATCTTGGTTTCTAAGTCCCAACTGCCAATTAACAAACAAACAAACAAACAACAAACAAACAAACTTGAAGATGTGATATACCCCAGACTTAGGGCAGGAAAAATTGGCAGATGAGCCTAGAGTATCTTCTGGGGCCAGAAAGTAAAGACATGCTTAAAAAAGGATAGAGAGCATGCTAAAAGACATAGCAGTCAGCCTGAAAGAACTCCCAATGCCCCAGACTGGAACATTTTGGGTCGCAAAATATAGGAATAGATTATAACCCATAAATAAAGTATCTATAATTCCTTTACTTGTAAATAAATGGATAGATTATTGGGGGATAAAGCACAGCTCTTCCTTATAAAAAATTCCAACTAATAAATTCAGAAGGACTAGAAAAATAGAAATCATGATTAGGATTCTAGAATTACAGTTATTTCAGGTCAGATCCACCAATGGAAACAAAACTAGTGAGTGAAAGTTTGAGGAGAGATCATATACTTGCATAGTCTTGAATCATTTATTCATTACAGCAGGAAAAAAAAAGGCAATTTTCAGTGGAAAAACCCAGCCAAAACCACTTTAATGAGATGATCAAGGTTAACTTCACCACTAATAAAACATATCAACATCGTGTACATCCAAACATGATGCACTTAGACGAGCACATCATCTCTGTAATGTTCTTGTTAAAAATAAATATGCAGACTCAATTAATAATTAAGTGAGATAATATTTGCCAGGTACTTAGAATGGTGTCTTATGCATGGGAAGCCCACTACAAGATTTGAATTGGAATGAAAGCAAAAAAAGAATAAAGAAGGAAAGGAACAAAAAGGAAAGGAAAAAAAAATCTTAGAAACTGAAAAAAAAAAAAAAAAGAAACTGAAAATTAGTTTTGGGTAGATAGCACATCTACAGGCATGGTTTTAAAATACTTTACCGAGCAATATACAAACAAGCACAAATTAGCTTTGATATAAAGAATAAGTACTCAAAATGCTGAGTGAGGGAGTGATCCCAGTCAAGTGGTGCTAATCAGAGAATGCTAAAGATAAATCATTTTTTCCCTATAAATATTGTGTATCTGATGAACCTACCCTCAAGGGTACTTCATCATGTTTAATAAAGGCAAATTACATTTCATCTGTGTATAGTTAGTACAATGCAGTACTAATAGCAAGTTCAGGCAACTGCTTCGCCTGACAACATATCTGAACCAGCAGCTTCTCCAAGTTCTATAACTTCGGCAGTTGTATATACCCACCATAGTTCCAATTATCACCTCTTTTGGTGACTTAACCTCAATTTCTGATTCCTGTCCCAGCAAATAATACAATATTTCTACAGAGAGCCTGCCAGGTACCTCGGTGCTACTGATTTAAAATTAAGATTTTTCATATTTTTCTTAAAATCCATCCTTTCCACATCATTTTTCTCCAGTCACATACACATATAACATCACATTTTGGAAACCTTTTCCATTGAACCGAATTGGCAAATAGTTATTATTAGTTCTGCATTTATTAGTTGATGAGAAAAAAATACATACGGAACACTGACCAGAGCCAGGCATTTGGCTTAAATGATACAGATTCAGTAGGGAACGTGACATTGTCATGGATACAAGGAGTTGTCCCTTAGAGGCTTACAGAGCATTTCATGTCTTTTTCGCATTCCCTGTCTTACTTGCTGTTAGGCAGGGCCATGAGACCAGTCCTGGCCAGCAGGCTGTGGGAAGCAATGACACATGGGCCCCCTTCAGCTGAGACAGTAAAAATCCCGTGAGCAATTCTCCAGTAACTCTTGATATGTCATGGTGACTAAAACTGTCATGTTTTCAACAGACCTTGAGGTCTATTTGCATGTAGGAAGTTTATGTGGAGGGGTCCTCTAAGGGACAGAATGTGAAGGAATGAAGGAAGAAGGGCTGATGGAGAATACGAATGTCTTTGCTACAAAAGCTTCAGCTGATCCCAGGGATCCCTTGGAGTTCAGAGAGTTTGCAGATTTGTCCCAATTCGAGGCTGAGGTTCTGAGTCTTTGCAGTCCCTTATCAATCTGTTACTAAACTTGCCTGCTTCTGGGGAAAGGCAGCTAGCTCCCTTTGGCCTAAGCCCGGGGGATCTTCAGAATTTGGATTCAATTGTGAGCCTTCAGCAGGCAACATTCTTGGTACCTGGAATAATGAGCGTCCCGATAACGAAGGGGAGAGAGGGTTAGCAGAACACCAACTACTCTATCATGGAAAACCTTTAACTTGTCATTAGCTTGTTTCCAGTAGATCACTACTTACAAATGAAGCTACTATAAATATTCATGTCCCAGTCTACGGAAAGGGATAGATGACCTTTGTAATTTGGCAAAAAATCAAGCGACCTTCTAAGTACAAGTCTCTTTCTTATTCCCAATTGTTTTTCTACCTTCACGCCAATACCATATTGTTTTAATCACTGTAGCTGTATAAATCAGCTAGTTCAGCTAGTGTGAGTCCTCAAACTGTTCTGTTCTTTTCAGTTATTTTGGTTCTTTTTAGTTCCTGTGCAGTTCCATATAAATTTTACTATCATCGTGTTTCTTTTTTTTTTTTTTTAAAGGTTTTATTTATTTAGTCATGAGAGACCCAGAAAGAGAGAGAGAGAGGGGCAGAGACACAAGCAGAGGGAGAAGCAGGCTCCTTGGCAGGGAGCCCAATGTGGGACTCGATCCCAGGACCCTGGGATCACGCCCTGAGCCAAAGGCAGATGCTCAACCGCTGAGCCATCCGGTCATCTCTCATTTTCAGTTTCTACAAAGGAATGTATAAGGCTTGTATTGAGATTGAATTTGTGGAGAAATGACATCTTTGCATTATTGAGCTATGCAATAAAGAAACACAACATATACATTTATTTATATGTTCTATCATTTTTTTCAGCAATATTATTTCGTGTATAGTATATAGGCCTTGTGAATCATGTTTATCCATAGTATTTTATATTTTGATGCTATTGAAAATTATACTATTTCAATTTTAATTTCTTACTGTTTATTGTCACAATATAGAAAGAGAACAAGGAGTGCCTGGCTGGCTCAGTTGATGGAGCATGTGACTCTTAATCTCAGGGTCATGGGTTCGAGCCCCACATTGAATGGAGAGATTGTATAAGAAACATAATAATACTATAAAAATAAAGAGATTTTTGAAAGACAGCTAATTTTTGTATATTGATTTCATATTCTGGAAATTTATGAATTTCACTCTTCAATTCTAGGACAATTTTTGTGGATTCCTCAGGACTGTCTATAGAAACAATTATTTTGTACTTGAATAAAGAGATTTCTTTTATGGATATTTATTTATATCACTTTATTGTCCTAGCTTGAATTTACAGGACACTGTTTAATAGCAATGGTGAGGACAAACATCTTTACCTGATTCCTCATCTTAGGGATTTTTAAAATTAAATAGGACTTCAGGTAAAGATTTTTGCCTTGTGATCCTTTATCAGGTTGAGCAAATTTTTTAAATCTTAGTTTCTGTTTTTTTTTTTAATGTCAGTAATGGATTTTACATCTTGTTAAAGGACCCCCCCCTTTTTCTGTGTCTAGAGATTATCAGATTACTTTTCTTTTTTAGTGTACTTCTAGGATAGATTACATTGGTGAATTTTATAAAGTTAATACAACCTTAAACTCATTGGATAAATTCTACTTACTTATTAGATATTATCATGTTTACATATTTTTGGATTCAATTTATTAAAATTTTGTTCACTGTGTGTGTGTGTGTGTGTGTGTGTGTGTGTGGTGTAGTCCATAGAGACTATTGTTTTGTATTTACCTCTTTTTTAATGTTTTTGACTTATTTAAATATTATAATTTGGATGTCATTGAATATATTGAGTAACATGCCCTCCTCTTTGATTTTATGAAACATTTTGAGTACAACTGGTATTATTCATTCAAGTATAATTAAGTTCACCTTGAAGATGTCTGGTCCTAGCATACTTTTGTCAGAAAGTTTTAAACTATAAATCTAGTTTCTTTAATAGATGTAAAGCTATTCAGTTTTGGTTTCTTTGTTTTTCTTGAGTGAACATTGGTAATTTGTATCTTTCAAGAACCTTGTCCATATCATCTAAATTGGAGAATCTTAAATGCCTTTAAGTTAATGGACATATTCTCGTATTACACTTCTAAGTCCATAGAATTTGTAGTGATACATATTTCACTCATAATATTTGCATCTTCTCTTTATTTTTTCATGATCAGTCTGCTTAGAGATTTAGCAATTTGATCTTCCTGGTGAGCCAACTTAGTTTCACTGATTTTCTCTATTTGTATTCTTTACTCAATGTCATTGATTTTTGTTGTGATCATTGTTATTTCCATTCTTCTGCTTTGTTGTGTTTAATGCTTTGCATTTCTTTTTAATGGGAGAAGTTTAGATAATTGATTTGAAATACTTTTTTTTTTTTTGAGAGAAAGAGAGAGAGAGAGAGAGAGACCAAGCATGAGCATGGGTGGGGGGAGGGGAAGCAGAGGGAGAGAGAGAATCCCAAGCAGAATCTGCCCTGAGTGTAGAATCCGATGTGGGGCTTGATCTCATGACCCTGAGATCATGACCTGAGCTGAAATCAGGAGTCAGGTGCTTAATCCACTGAACTACCCGGGTGCCCCTAAAATACATATTTTCTAATACAGACTTTCTAATATAGGTGATAACAATTTCTGTTTTAGATGCCTCCCACAAATATTAATATATTGTGTTTACAGTTCATTCCAACAAGAATAATTTCCCATTCCTCTCTTTTATGTCTTCTTTGATTCATGGGTTTTTGAGAATTGTGTAATTTATGTTCCAAATGTTTGGTGATTTTCCATATATATTTCTTCTTTATGTTTAAATTGATTCAAGTTTGACAAGAGATTTATGCTTCCTATTTTCTTAAATTCGTTCTTCTTAAATTTTTGATTTTTCTTAGAATATAGTATCTTTTGGTAAATATCTTGGAAAAAGTTAATTCCACTGTAGATTGAGGGGTTTTATGAACATCGGTTAGGTCAAGGTGGTTGATAGTATGATTCCCATTTTCTATATCCTTATTGATTCTCTGTGTACTAATTCTATCAGTTATTGAGATGGTGGTGTTAAAATGTCCTACATAATTGTAGATGTGTTTAGTTCTCTTTGCTGTTCTACTCATTTTTGTTTCATGTGTTACCTCTATTACTATGTGCAGAAGCATTTAGAATTGTTGTGTCAACTGATGAACTGATTCCTTCTTCATTTTGATATAGTCCTGCTTATTCACATTAATATTCTGTGCTCTAAAACCTACTTTGTGTGTTATTAATAAAGCCATTCTATCTTTGAAAAAATTGATATTGACATATTTAATTTTAGATTTTTATTTTTATGATATTTGTGTATTTTTATGATATTTGCATTCCAGTTTTATCATTGATCCTTCACTGCATCTTTCCTTCTTCTATTTTGTGGATTAATTGATTACTTTTGGCAATTCCATTTATCTCCTCTTTTGGCTAACCTTTTTTTGAGTTATTTCAGTGGTTGCTTTTAAGCTTTTAGTATACAACTTAAATTTATCATGGTCTACTATTAGGTAATTTTATACTACCTTACATATAAGAATTTTGTAATAGTGCTGTACCTCATCCCTCCTCCAGCCACTGGCCTGTGCGCTATTCTTTTTTTTTTTTTTTTAGAAGATTTATTTATTTATTTATTTATTTATTTATTTATTTTAGAGATAGAGAGAGTGGGATGGAAGGGTCAGAGGGAAAGAAGAGGGAGAAAGAGAGAACCTCAAGCAGACTCCTCTGCTGAGCATCGAGTCCAAAACGGGATTTGATCTCTTGACCCTGAAGTCATGATCTGAGCTGAAACTGGGAATTGAATGTTCAGCTAAGTGAGCTATTAAGGCACCCCTGTGCTTTTCTTGTTAATCATTTTTATTTCTCTCTCAATATATTGTTATTATTTTTGCCTTATACAGTCTATAAAAAATTCACAAATTATTTAAAGAGATTAAACATTTTAATATACCCATAGAACTACCATTATTGTATTTACCCATGTAGTTAACATTTTCGTGCTCTTCATTCCTTTATGTAGATCTGAATTTCTAACTAAAATCCCATTCTTTCTGCCTGGAGCATTTCTGTTAAACACGTTCTGTGTGCAGGTATGACAATGATATATGTATCTTCCAGCTTCTACATGTGTGGCTATATCTGTATTTAATCATTTCTGAAAGATATTTCATTGGATATATACCATAATTCTAGTTGGTAGTATTTTTTAATGATTCAAAGTTTTTGCTTTATTCTCTTTTGGCTGACATTATTTCCAATGAGAAAAATGCTTTTACTCTTACAGAATATCTGTATCTAGTGTATTCTCTTGCCAAGATACTTTGACTATTTTTTCTTTTATTTCCAGTTTTTAAAACTTGATTATTAAATGATTTATAGTTTTCCTCACATGCCCTATTTTTAGAATTTTTCAAACTTTATAGATTTTCTGTTTTATTAGTATTCCTAAATTTAAAGAATTTCAGAATTTTATTAGTATTCCTAAATTTAGAGAATTTCAATCCTTTTTTGGTCAAAAAATATTTTTCTATTTCTATCCTTTTGTTTTAGGACTCAACTTACAAATGTAACTTACAAATGCAAAAATTATTTAAAAATTTTTTAATACACACTGGTCATTACAAGAGAACTCTGCACCAAATAGTGGCTTGAAATCTCTAGCAAGAGTGAACTAGAACCTGATGCATATGCCATGTCAGAGGAGCCAGACTAGACCCCAGAAAATTGGGAGGTAGACCTTTCCCCCTTATCCTTGCTGTCTAGTACTAAAGTATTAGGCCACAGTTTAAGCCTTCGACACTTCACACCGAACCCAGGGTTTTGCTTGCAAATTTCCCACAGTTCTTAATGCTCTTTTATTTTCCTCTCTATGTTTATTTCAAATAGTTTTGTCTGTCTTTATGTTTGCTGATCTTTTTTCTGTGATTTTTAGATTTTTAATCTGCCTTTTATCTTATCCAGTTTACTTTTCTTTTTATCTCAAGCAATATATTTCTCATATCTCTAGAAGTTTTTATTCTCTTTTACGTAGCTTGACTTAAATATTGTCTTTTTCTAGCTCTTAAACATCAGAAATACATTTATAATAGTACTTTTAACAACACTTCATTGTGTCATCTCTGGGTTTTGATTCACTAAAGTTTTTGTTTTTTTTTCATCATTATGGATTACATTTTTTATCCGTTTTTTCCCTTAACCTGGTGTTTTTTATTTGATTTGAATTTTGATGTAATGACAGATAGAGATTTTCCTTGTTGGGTTTGTATTCATATAAATATTATTTTGCTATGTTCTGTGATGTAGTTAAGATACTTAAAAACTGTTTGATCCTTTCAGTTCTTGCTATTAATATTTGTTACCTGGAACAGAGCAGCTTTTAATCTATAGCTAATTTTCCTCACTGCTGAGGATTTAAAACATCTGCCCAGCATGATTTTAGAATTTGCTATAATTTGGTAACTACTATGAACTTCCTTTCCTATTCTTTTTGAGCTCTAATATTTATTGAGATTGTTTTATTCCTGTTCTTCGATTGTTTGTGTAGATGATATGGCGGACAGATAACTATTTTTCCTCTTTAAAATTTATTGGTTCTAGCCAAAATGAGTCATAGACTGCCCTGATAGAGCATGTCATAAATCATTGAGATCCTAGACTCTCATTTCAATATGAATGGATGACTGAGTTGTGTCCCCTGGGAGGAATTGAGTACCTTGTGTATGTTTTACATGAAGGGAAGCAAAGCCAAGATTCATGATCACAAGGGCATTCTGAGGCAGGGACAGTGACAGTCCCCAAACATTCGTCTCCTTCACTGAATTTCTCAGTCTCCTAATAGTTAAGTGAGGCTGTGTAACTAATGCCTCTGTTCTATATGTAGATTAATACATGCTACTTTATGGTTGAAGTATTAAAAAAATCCATTTGCCATTTTAGTCTCTCTTTCTAAGACTATGGCCTTTGAGAAAGCCATGTGTTCAAGATGGTATAGCAACAAGAGAAAGGCATTCTGTCCCTATTAATAACTCTGTAGAGCAAAATTTCTTATCTGACACTGAACATGTAGCATGGTTAAGAAATATATTTGTTGTGTTCAGCTGTTGAGATGGGGAATTTTTTTTATCACAGAAAACATAACTTACCTGAACAATGATAGATATATTAATATATGCAATTGGGGTATCATTAGTAACTATCCTTCTAACTGAGTCCAAGCTCTTTCTGCTTGCCATACAACAGGCAAGTAAGTTGGGTGGCAAGATACTGGGGCATGGAAAGTGACTTTATTCAGAAAGCCAAAAACCAAGGAGATGGCAGGCTACTGTCCTAAAATATCATCTCCCCTAGGTGTAAAACTCAAGCTTCTTTTATGTTAGCAAGTGGGAGAATAAGGGGAGTAGAAGCTGGAGTCAAAAGGTGACTAATGTATGTAGACATCAAGGAAAGTTATGTAACTTCTTTGGCCATGGTTAGTTGATTGTTGCATACAGGAATCTGATCGTGTCACTCCTGTAAATCTTAACCATATGTAGTCATTTCCTTATCTCCTTGGGTAAGGTAGGTTCAGATAAAAATCAATATTTATATAAGATTTAGCTGTAACACACCTGTACGCCAGGTTAAGCCAAAGTTTCTAAGCTGTAGAAGTGATAGAAGCAACATAGAGTCAGACATGCAGAGTTCCTCTCTGTTAAATTCTGAGTCAAGGGTATCAGCCTGGTTCAGTTCACTTGAAGAAGTGTGAGAAAATCCCTGCTCTTCTATTCAGAGAACCTGTTAAGGTCTTTAATTTTCTTTTATTTCCTTCATCTGAAGATTTTCTTGACTTCTACATGTCTTGGTGAATTGTAAGAGATAGATGCCCACATAGGATTGATCTGATAGTAACTAAGCAAAATCTTAAAATTCAGATGAACATGATTCCTATTAGGTAGTAATTTGGCCATATAATGGAAGCTAATGAGAAGTACACAAATATTCCCTGAGTACTGATGATGGGTAGTGCTCATCTGAATGAAGGTTGGCTACTTTCTGAATGATGATGAAGTATTCCGTGTCTTCAAAGTGATTGAACACTGTGCCTTAAGTCTTTCCAGGAAAGCAGTACTTTTTACTTCTCAGGCATATAACCCAGTAAAAATTCCCTGGCTCTACATTTGCCCTGGTAGTTTCTAAACTCCCCCAACTCCAGCACCAGGAAATGGATCTGTATTTCCAGCAAAACAAAACAAATCCTGTACCTCTTTTGATTAATTCCTTCTCCATCCTTTTTTTTTTTTTTTATTTCTGAAGATTTTTGTGGTCCATTAGATTTAGAGATAGAACCGACCCTAAATTAATTCCTGCATACTGAAATGCAAGGGAACATTGGGGAGAGAGATGTTATCCTTCAAACTTTTATAGTATAGTAAACTAGAAAAGTAAGAGCTTTGAATTGAATTTTGATATCTAAATAACTTTAGATATCTAAAGTTCTAGATATCTTGATAAAGATGTAGACATTACCAAGTGCCTGCAGAAAGAAGGGCAGGTTGTTTTTCTCAGGAGAATCAGGAAGAGCTTCACAGATAGGGGGTGGTTTTCAAGCAGCAACTGGAATATAAGTATAAATCCACTAGACTCACAAGAGAAGAAAGGGCAGTATGGAAAAGAATATTAATGGCCTAGAGGCCCATCACCAGTACTTTATGTCTTCTCATTTAACTTTCATAACAGCCTGAATACAGTCAATTTTATCACCCTAAATATGTTAGCAGAAGCCTGTTATCCACTCAAGATTACAGAAAAGACCAGGGTCTCAATGAAGGCCTGACTGACTTCAAACTAATAAATGCCCTACATTACCTTGTCACGAACACACCCAGGAGATAGCAAGAGGGAATAATGACTCATGTAGAGACTGCAGCTAAGATATAGATTGAGACTAGACCACATATTGTGGCAGATAGAAGGTTGTGGTTGATCTGAGCAAGTGGTATAAATTCATGTATAGAAGCTTGGATGTTGTGGGCTGAAGAGTCCATTGATAAAAAGTAGTGGTAGTGACGAACACAGAGCTCAACCAGAATGAGTACTCTGTCTTGATCCAAACTCCATGGCCCAGATGTACTTTCTCATTTACTCTCAACCAGCTGAAACTCCAAGATACAGGCTCAGTGTGATGGGTAGGCTAAGAGTCAGGGAAATGTGTTGCAAGCCACAAAATCCCACTATTTTTCCCATCACCACATAATACAGAAATATGACATTTACTGGAGTCTGTGGTTAGCTAGAAAGAATTACAGTATAAGGAAGGGAAAAAATCCTTAGAACTCATAAATATGACTTTTCTTATTGTTCAAAGTAATACATTGAAAATTAATTGTCTTTACAGACAGCCCTCCACTCCCTAGTTCCTAACATTTCCCCACCTGTGTCTTTTCTCTTGAGATTCCTTTTCTCTTCATTACTGTATGGTTCCCTATCCATGCAGTCACCTTTCACAAACGCCTCCTGATAATCCTAGAGATTAATATCATCCTCAAGAAAAATATAGCTCTTCGTTTGTGATATGCAATCTAAAATATGTTATGTACATATTATTCATGGTATAGGCATAGGGGTGGTTGCCTTTATAACCCAAGTTCTGAAGAATTATTTGTGGGAAAAGAGATGTTGAAAGAAGAGAGTTCTGTGAGAAGTGGATGCTATAAAATCTCAAGAGCAGTTGTGTGTGGGAGTGAACTTCTCATAGCCCCTTCTCAAAGAGTATGTTATAGGAAGTTCTCTTTTTTCTTCTGATTCTACACCTGTGGATCTTTATCTCTTATATGCACAAATGCAAGCACACATGCACACACAACACAGCTTTCTTTACTAATGACAAATATTCTGATATAATAATGCCCATATCCACTAGAGGAAACATACTTTTTAAATGCTCAATGTTTTGCTATTTCTAAGGCAACTGCTCTCCAATGGAGAATGGTATTATGCACTGCAGTGTTCTTTCCTCTCCCTGTCTACCCCTACAACTTTTATAATTGAGCCAGGAGAAAAAGTGATCCCCTCTACTGAGCATATTTTTCTGAATGGAAACTATTGGCTGCATATTGGGGTCATACGAAAGGATTTACTCATATCCTTAGCCAAAGGTTATTCTTATTCCAAATAGTTGTTTGGAAGGAGAATTGTATTATTTTTTTAGTTTTAAGAATAAAGAGGTTGTTATAATAAGAATTCATTTGTATTTAGGGTACAAGAAGACAAATGGAAACTTGACAAATGGCTGCTGTTTTCTCTTGGGTAAATGGTGTAGAAGAGAGTCATGAACGTTTGAAATGGCCAGTAGAGTACGAGAGAGGGGGCAGATAAAGATAAAACAAAGGGTTTCAAATGGTCCTGGGAGAGGGGTCCAGTTGAAGGTGGAGATTATAAATTTGTCATGGCAGGAATCTGCATGGTTGTGACCTGGTTCAGAAATGGAAAAATATGGATCACCAGACTGATCTACAATTATGAGTTTGCAGGAGAGTGGATTGCAGACCTGAGAGTAGCAGAAGGATGATGTTGCTGTACAGGGACTAATTGAGATGCTGGGCATAGAAGCCCTTCCTAAGTAAAAGGGAAGAGGAAGTCACAGGTGTTTCATCTGTTAACTTTAGTTCCATTGTGACTAGCCGGAATCATGTTGGCAGTCCTTCCTGAGGGTGTTCACGCTGGCTCCTGGCTCTCAGGCCAGCCCCTCTTGAACATATGTGTCATGATAACAAACTTTGAACTTTGGTGCTGGTTTACTCTCCCTATTGCAACATTCTAATTAGGAACTCCCTTGCTCAAACATATTTAATATCTGCTCTTTGCCTTTTCAATGTCTTCCATTTTCCTTATTTGCAACCTAAAACTCTCATATGGATAATATTGTTCAATAGAACATTCCAGCTTAAAGTATGATCAACTCTGTTAATTGTGTCGCTCCATATCAGGTAAGGTAGTTGATTCTGACTCTTCATAGGAAATAATCCAATAGATGTTGATCCCTTTATTCTGATCTCTTGGAGGACAGTAACGAGGGGGAGAGACTGATTCTGTTCTGATGGATGAGGCGTGGGGAGCATAATAAAAAGTTAAATCCCTGCCCCTAAACTGGGGTGTTGTGGTTGGTGGTAATCCATCTCCCCCACAAAGAATACCTGAGACCTAACTTCACTTTCCAACACTTCCCCTGCAAGTGGTCAGATGGCAGAATGAGTGGTGTGTATTGTTATGCAGGATTCCCAACTTGTTAAAATTATTTTAATTGTTAGATCACAAGCATCCTAAAGAAAGAGCGTGCATTCTTTGTATTTTTCTCTAGGGTTGAAAATGTTGCCTTGGGGAATGTTGTCATTTTTATCTTTTTCACATATATAATTAAGATTCTTTTCTTTGTTACAACTTTTAATAAGTTATAGTCTTAAAGAGCACTTAATTTAGATGAACCATGCTAGTGGGCAAAGGGAATTGAAATATCCTATAAATTATTGAAATTAGCCTATGGAAAACAAAATTCATTAAGTCCATGGCATTCTGGAAAAACTCTACACTCTCTGCATCCCCTCCCTTTGGAATCTTACCCGCTCTCCAAGGCCCAACTCCAAGGGGACTTCCTGCATAAATTTCCACCATCCAAACATGTTCCCTTCCTCCTTTCAACTCAGGTGACACTTTTGTACCTTGGGAAGCTAATGTATTTTACATCATAAAATATTTATTTTTCTAGATGCCTTATCTTTCCAACTGCAAAATCATTAAGTAGCTTACAATGATACTTGTAAACATTTTTATAAAATTAATGGCATTGTTATTTTAAATTGAATAAGGTTTTAATGCCTTTTTTATTGTAACCCTTGCTACAACCCTGTGTATAGACATTTTGAAGACAATGATCATTGTATAGCATTGACTGTGAAGCTTTGGAGTAAAAGTCATAGGCTGTATTCCTGAATCTTAAGCTTAATTAACTTTGTGACTTGAGGCAAATCCCTTAATTTCTCCAAGATTTGGTTTCCTCATCTATAAAAGTAGAATAGTATTTATATCTTTAAAATTTTGTACATATTTATGTATTTATATAATACATCACCACTCTAAGAAATGAATGATTGTTTATATATGAGATACCACATAAAATGCTAACAAGTGAGGTATCCATATAATTTACAGGGACCTGTGGGAATAGTTTGAAACATTTTTTTACTAGGCATATTGGAAGCCCACTGACTTTCAAAGTAATGTCTACGTACTTGACTATTACCAGGTAGGGCATAAGCCAAAATAAAATATAAAAGCCTGGAGACCTGTACTTTTTTTTCTAGGGAATAGCAAATCCCAGAGTCTTATAAAATCAGAGCAAATTCAAAGGGAATAGCAAATCCCAGAGTCTTATAAAATCAGAGCAAATTCAAAGAGATTAACAAGTGCATACATGTATATGAGAGACCCAAATAATCTGAATAGATATCAAGATTTTGAGTCATGAAATATCAGTCATGAAAGAAATGTCAACATGAAAGCCATTATCAATAAAAAATATTCATTTAGTAAGTTCCCTAATATAGCTAACAGACACTTTTAGGTAAGTGTCAAGACAAAACAGACATAGAAGTCCTCCCAGATTATTCTCAGCACCAAAGAGATTAAGAAAAAAAGTTTACAGAGATGACACAAAACAACACTAACTTGTGAGGGGCACTGTGTGTCTGACCATGCTCATTTTAACCTCTTTCTTTAAAAGGGATTTTATTTATTTATTTGAGAGAGAGAGAGATAACAGGGGAGAGGAGCAGAGAGAGAGGGAAAAGCAGACTCTGCACTGATCCTGGAGCCATATGTGGGGCTTGATCTCATGACCCTGAAATCATGACCTGAGCTGAAACCAAGAGTCAGATGCTTAACAAAGCCACCCAGGGGCTCTTAATTTTAACCTGTATACTCATGCCTGTTGTAGGTAGGGGGAGAGCATGGCACACACAGTAGGGTGGATCTGGAGACTAGTTAAATACTTGGGCACAACTGATGAATAATGCTTTGGCATTTTCTGAATATCAGACTCATTTAAGCTTATTTTCAAAAAGAAGAAAAAAATGCTGTTTCACTTAGAGTGATGAAACAAACATTGGTTTTGGGCAGTTGGACAGAGAGTGACCAGCAAGTTAGCTTCCAAAGAGGTTGGCTTATTTTGGAGAGCAACAGGCCACAGGTCATATTGATTGAGATGGGTATCCATAACAAGATGACCGATGTAATTTCTAAAGACAAAAATATTTTATTAGATGATCTGGCCTGCCGTCATAAAACAGTAGTAACTTTACACAGGATAATAAAAGTTTATGTTGCCACACTCCCCAAATTATTGCAAAATAGATTATCAATGGGAAATTAAATAATTCCATAAAATATTTTGCACGAACCTAACTATGTAGTTTTAAAGACATAGGGATTTTGTTAAATAAAATATAACTTCACACAAGTATCTTAACATTTATGGAGTCTTAGGATGACACATATAGAAGTACAGTATTTTGACTTGGGCAGAATTTGCACTTGGACCTGCCACACCTTCTAGCCATTACCTTCAGAATATACTCTGATAAAGATGTTCTTTATGCTTCTGGTTTTTCTCTTTTAAAATGGGTGCAAGATTACTTATCTTGTGTCATTGTTGAGAAAGAAACATTACCTTGTAATGTAACACTGTGCCTACTGTATAGTAGAGTAGGTACATGATAAATGGTAGATTTTCATGATTAACTTTACGATGATGCACAAAAAAAAAAATCCATGAGTTGAAAAATCCATCCTGAATTCCCATTAACTTTCTGGCTTTTGATACTAAAATTAAATATTACCTTAATAATACCCTGAGAATCAGGGTCAGTAGGGATGATTTCCTAATGCACTGGATAATAATTTTCATTTGGAATTAAGAGAGGTATGTTCTTGCCCTCCCTTATTTTTATGAACCTTAATGATTTGATATCACTTTTGGATGAGCTAAGTGTCCTTCTCTGTCCCCTTAGAAAACAGAAACATTATAAGCATTCACTGGTAGTTAGATGACATGGTTATATTATCACAAATTAGGGGTAGCTTTAAGAGATAACTGGGTACTTCTACATAATTACTGTTAGAAATAATTGCTTAAATGAAGTATCTCAAGGTCAAAATAATTTTTGGTAAGTGCCCTTCAGCTTAGAATGAACAACTCCACCGAATAAATCAATCCATTCAATTGCCTGGGAGTACTTTTTATAATGTGTTTATTTTAAAGGATTAAACCTGTACAGTACATTATTGGAAGTTACATATTCTCCAGGTGCACCATTGGAAGTATGAGTTTAGTAGCAATTTAACATTTTTCAAGTTAATGTTATTGCAACTGTGCCTTAAGAGGAGAAAAAAACCACAAAACCATGGAGGCCTTAATTGTCCATTTGTCAGTTTGTTGGTATGAACTTAGCATTTCAATCTTTGGAAATCTTGGCCCTGTCCACCCACACTGTATCAGCAGCTCCTCTAAGCTGAGGTGAGTTGTTTGGGCTTGTTTTTTGCCTTTCTTGGCTTTTTAAAAGTCAGGTATATATTCCCTTTATTATCAGCACAGTTTTATATTCTAACTGCTGTATAATATTTTTAATTAATGTTCATGGAAGACCACTTATTGAGTAATTTATTTCTTTAGATACCATAAATCTTATTATTTGGTGAAATCAGGCTATTATAAATATACCACAGATATACATTACTCAACAGAAGTTCAGTTTTGTGGTATCAGGCAAGTTATACTTCTTCCTCCACATTTCTTCTGAAGATGTTTAGTTATAGCTCAGAGTGTTCAATTTTAGATTATACCTTACTTAGCAGTTTTAGAAAGAGCTTTAATCCCTTTGAAAAACTACATATATTAATTTATTGGCAGAACTAAATTATGTAACTGATAACATTTCCTTTTTATTTTTGGTTGTTAAAATTTCGGAGCAAAGTTAGTGACCCATAACTTTATGGGATATTTTGCCTAATCTTATCTCCAGCGTCATCCTATTTTTCTCACTCTAAAACTCTTCTTTGGATTTCTGGAGCAACCGGGTGCCTCATTCAGTTAAGTGTCTGACTTCTGATCTTGACCTCAGGGTCGTGAGTTCAAGCCCTACATGGGGTTCCACGCTGGGTGTGGAGCCTTCTTTACAAAAACCTTATTATTAAAAAAAATAATACTAAAAATAAAAAAATCTTATTATTATTTCCTATGTCACGTGAATTGTATGTACACAGCATTGTGGTAGCTCTGGAAATGTATGGCTCTGATCTCTGAGACATTCAGCTGGGTTGGATAGTGGGTTAACACACCCATGGATTCTCCGTCATTTATATAGAGATTGCTTTCTCCCTGGGAAGCTATCTCAGAATAAACCAAGCTGAAGAAAAGGGGAAAAGTTTAAGGTTGGTTTATGGATGGATTGACTCCGTGTATGAAAATGACAGTGTTGAAATCAACAGTGGCTGAATTTAAGTCACACTTAAGGTGACCTTGAAAAATAGTGGAGGGAAAAGCTTACTAATGGATCAAGTTTTTAGCAGTGTATAGGTCATCAGCTTTGTGTGGAAGAAGTAACCTAAGGTTAGACTGTACGTATTTCTGGCCCCTGGCCAGTGGCCTAGCTAGCTGACTGGGGGCTCATAGGAAAAGGACTAGAAGATCAGAATCAAGGACCTAGTTAGAAGCATGTAGATGGAGGTGTAGGAATAGCTTGGAAATGTATCACATGTTAGTGGCCACCCGAAAGCATACCCTATGGAAGTGGCAGTGAACAAACAACTAGAGGATGTGCTTGGCTGGTTCACATTAATCAGTCTTCATCATTTATTACCCTGGAACTGGAACGCTGGCCATGACAGTAGGTTTGGAGGCTGTTCCCCGGCTCATCAACATAGATTCTCACTTACCAAGGCCAATCCAACTACTGCTGCCCTTGAACTTAGGAGCTGCCAGGGACATGTATCAGAACTGAGACCTCAGGATAGCATTATTCTGTAAAGAAACCAACCTGTTACTTGGAAGGAAGCCTATTCCACTGGACCCCTTGCATCCTGGAGAGGGCAGTGCTTCCTCCTCACCGTGATGGATAGCTTTGTCTTCTTGGTATAGGTTTGCCTTTGCTTGCCAGCAAAGCCTCGAGAGTTCTACTCTCCGGAGATATAAGGAATGACCGATCTACTATCCTGGAATACCACAAGATAATATCAGGCCAGGAGACTCATTTAATGCTGAAGGAGATGCATGAAGAGACCCATGAACAGGGGCTTCACTAATCACTGGTCACTTTCTCTGGAGAGAAAGACAAATGGGAACTCATCATGATAGTTCACTAAAACCACATGAACCAAAGAGAAGTGTTTCTGTGCCTACAGAAAAGAAAAGCAGAAAGGAAATTTTCATCTGTGGGTCTTAGGAACACGTCTTAAGAGACAGACATGGATGAATTCTCATTAGTTGTAAAGGTGGGCATCCCTCATTAAGCTGCTGCAGAGAATGAAAGTCTCCAGGGTTGAGAAGGTTCAAAGGCCTCCCTAACATTTACTTCTGCACTGAGTGCTTTGTGCCTCATTGCATCACTCACATTACCAGGCAAAAAAAAAAGGCAGTGTGACTTCATTTAAATCTGGGGTTCTGTGAAGACAAAGATGCATTTAAGCATGCAAACGCATTCTTACTGTTTTCTTAAACAGTTGTGTAATCTCTGGAGATCTGCCTTAGTCTGATAAATACATCACATCAATAATGCAAGGATGAGGCTGTTAATAGAATCTCTATCATATTTCATTTTCACATTTCTATTTCCCCAGGAATTTGATGATAGTACCCTCCATGGGGGATTGGTGCTGATATTTTTATGTTGATGAAAATATATAATGAAGGAGTATTTTGGAAGTATTCTTTGACTGAATATGGAACTGAATGCTCTCATTTGGAGGATCCATCCTAAATACTTATTTCTTTGTCCATATCCTTAATAATAGTAGAAATCATATATATATATATATATATAATATAATATAAAAAATGATTGCCCATGGCCCAAATACTGAATAATGGAGGAGAGCCAATAAAATGCATTGAATAATTGCTATGTGCCAGGTATTACACTGGGGTACTTTTACATGATATCATATTTAAATTTTTACCATAAGGACAGCTTTTTTACCTATAGTCTGTATTTCATTTTATTTTTTAATCAACTATTGTCACTATGCTTTACATTAATTCCTAATACCATATTCATCTTATAGCTGAAATTTTCTACCCTCCTCCAGTCTATGTTTTAGACACACATAGAGAAAGAAGGAGGCAGATCATTTGAGAACCTTGCTTGTCCCTGGTTTGATAGCTCGGTAGGGATTGCCCTTAACTTAAATGTGAATTCATTATTTTCTGACTCCAATTACTGTATTCTCTCTACCACTTCATCTTAACTAAAATTATCTTTCCATATGATATAAGTAAAAAAGTAAAACACAAAAGTGTCTTTCATAGTATATCAAAGGAAGATGTTATATTATGGGGGGCAAGGTCAAGGTTCTACTGGCTCTCACAGATAGAAGCTGGAAAGTCTCCTATAAGAGAGAACTGTCCTAACAGGTATTTTCATCTAGAGGGAGCACAGAGAAGGCTATGTATTATGAATATCCTTTCAATTCCAAAAATTCACACAAGAAGGCAGTGTGAATTGCAGCTATAGTGAGCCCTGGCTATATACCTCAGGTAGTTGGAGGAGAGATAGGAAAAACTAGAATATTTCTTCTCCATTTCATATCATTCTATAAATGAAAAGGGTTGCTAAATGACTACATTAGACTCAACATTAAGACTTGTTTTATTACAGGCATAATATCTCTTTCTGTTTCTGCTTTTTACCATTATTTACACATTTTGTTTGCTTTAAGTAAGCTTCTTTCCTCTCTCCTGTTATTGTTTCTATGCATATATTTTTAGGTTTTATATAAAATGTGTTTTATTTGAGTAGCTTGAAAGGGCTCTTATGATATGTGCAGTCTTCTACATCTTACTTTATCGCATTATATTGTTAAGATGCATTCATAGTTGTGCATGCCATTGTAGTTAATTTATGTTCAGTGGTATATAATATTCGATTGGGTGAAGTTGCTATAGTTCATTCCTTTATTCATTTATTTTTTTCCAGGTTGTTTTTATTCTGAACAATTCTGCGAAAAGTATTTGCTGCACTGTTTTTCTGGTCTATTTTTGTGAGAGTTTCTTTTGGTTATAAAGGTAGGAATGGAATTGTTGGGTCATAGGATATATAAATGCTCAGCTTTATAAGAGTGCCAGTTTTTAAAAGTACTTGCCCACATATATTTTGTTTAGAAGTGTAATAGAAAACCTATAAATTCACATGTGAACTCAATCTTCTTGGAATTAATGAATTTCATGGAACACTTAACTATTTATATGTATATATATGCATAATATTTATTATATTTATTAGTGTTTTATATAAGTGTGAGAAACTTATTTTCAACCTGGCTTTTTTAAAATGGATTGCTGGGTTCTGGCCTTTTATTTTTATTTTTATTTTTTTTGGCCTTTTATTTATTTATTTTTTAAAATACCTTTTGTTGGCTACTAGTTTGACGATGGCTGCGTTCCAGTTTATCTTACAAAAATTTTCTGGAATAGAGATGGAATTGTTTCCACTATTCTAACAATAGTAAAATAATATTAAATAGAGTATATTCAGAACTGTTATTTGAAGCAACCTTACTTAATTTTTGGACATATAATTAGTAGTAGAGCTTGTAAACTGATGATATACAATCTTTTTACATGTTGACGGCAAACAATCACTTTTAACCTATAATAGAATAAATGTTCACAGGTAATTTCTCATACATCAGTGGCATCAACAGACTTCCAAAATATGAAAAACTTAAAGTCACATCTGCTAACATCCATTTAGTCCTACTGAATTCCGTTATTTTTCAATAATGATTCAAAACATTTTTTCCAGTTTCATGTAATTTAAAAAATCTTTTGAACAAATTTCCTACATATTCATTTTCTGTATCCAATAAAGAATAATAAAAAATAGGATAAAGATTACCTTTCAGCATAAAGTTAGAAAAATCCCTCTGATTGTGCAAAAATTTACATTAGTGGATCTTTAGCCATAGTCATATTTTTATTTGGCTGTCCTCTAAACCTACAACTGGGTTGTTACCTGAGTGCATCCTTCTGTTCATTTGAAGTTTCAAGTTCCAGGTACTTGACTATCACAAGCTATTATATGACACTTATTTTATTTTTTAAAAGATTTTATTTATTTATTCATGAGAGGCAGAGACATAGGCAAAGGAAGAAGCAGGATCCATGCAAGAAGCCTGGTGCAGTACCTGATCTTGGGACTCTGGGATCACGCCCTGAGCCAAAGGCAGACACTCAACCACTGAGCCACCCAGACGTCCCTATATGAGGGAGGTAAAATATAGTCATAATAGAAGCATAATGTTTATATTAGGTAAGGAATAATAGCTAACATTTAGCTAATACAATTGCTAACATTTATTGCATAATTCCTGTATTCCACAGGTTTTAAAGTGTTCCTTATGGATTAAGTAGTTTAGTTTTCACAAAACTGTTTATGATTAGGGTGTACTGAGGCATGATTTGCTCTACATTTCTTCTATGCCAGATTTACTGAACTTCTTCAATTTGAAAACTCACATCTTCCTAATTGGGAACATTTTGGATCATTATTTCTTCTAATGTGCTTTCTGCCTCATTATGTCTTCTTTCTGGAGCTTCAGTTACATGTATGTTCATCTTTTAATATTGTCCCACAATTCCTTGAGACTCCTTATTTTACTCAATCTTTAAACTTTCTTTTTTCAGACTGAATAATTTCTATTGCTTCATATTCAAGCTTTCTGTTACAATTTCTTCTACTGTTAAGCTCATGTAAGGATTTTTATTTCTATTCTTGTATGATTAGCTCTAAAATTTGCATTTTAATATTTTATAGTTTCTGTCTTAATTTTGATAGTTATAATATCTGTTTTTAAGTACTTAACTTCTGATCCTAACATCTGTTTCATGTCATTGTCATTCTCTATTGATTTTATTTTCTTTTGCAAATGAGTTTCATTATTCTATTCTTTTTGTGTCAAGATATTTTTGGATAGTGTCCTAGACATTGTGGTATCAGGTTATAAAGACTCAGGATTCTATTATGTTCCTCTGAAGAGTGTTGATTTATTCCTTTTAGCATACAATTAACTTGAATACACTCAAATAAATATTTTTGTAAACATTGAGTCAGTTTTATGTTTTTCAGTCCTAGTATGAAAATATCCTCTCTTCTTCTTCTCCCTCAATGCTAATTTAATCTTGACATGTGACTAATTTTAAGGCAGCTTTGCTTTGAAATTATTATCATTTTCTATAGAAGCTAGACTGCAGCACAAGTATCTAAATGAATATACTGCTCAGGCATTCAGCTTCTAGAAAAGTTATACTGGCCTTAACAAACAGCATGTTGGCAGTAGTAAATTGTAAGTAAATAATGTCAATATAAGCATCCACATAAAAATTCTCATCCATGTGGGAAAAAAACAGCCTCATTAAACTAGCTTTATCTCCTAAGATTTATTTATTTATTTGAGCAAGAGAGAGAGAGAGCTTGAACATGAGTTGGGTGAGGAGCAGAGGGAGTGAATCCTCAAGCAGACTCCCTACTGAGTGTGGAGCCCAAAATGGGACTCAATCCCAGGATTCTGAGATCATGTGCTGAGCCAAAATAAAAAGTTGGTTGTTTAAATGAATGAGCCACCCAGGTACCCCTAAACAATTAGCTTTTGATAAATCTTGTCAAATTATTTGGGATAGAAATCTTGATTTAATATGAGCCATAAGATAAAGCTTTTTAGCACTATTTTATGTTTTGACTATAAAAGAGTATAAAATTATATGTGCACATGTATTTACCTCTTAGTGCTAAATTCTTATTTCATACCATTTTTCCTGCATATAGTGCCAAATAATTAAAAAAAAATTCTGAGTCATCTGTGTGGCTCAGTGGTTGAGCATCTGCCTTTGGCTCAGGTCGTGATCCTGGGGTCCTGAGATCAAATCCTGAATCCACTACCTGCTCACTGCCTCTCTCATGAATAAATAAATAAAATCTTTAAAAAAATTCTGATGGCAATCATAAGAAAGCTACAGAGGTAACTAATATTAAAAAAGAAAAAAATACCAGAGAAACAAAGCATTTTGATATAAACTGGCCCTGTATTGCTCTTCTCTTTGAGACATTTGCAAACATATTAGAAACATAGATTTGAGAGGCTGAAAAACTAAACTGAATGCAGTGACTAAAAGTCTTAGCAGTTTCAGCAGTCTTATTTGAGTGTGGAGACTAAAATTTGAGTTCGGGGCTAACAATATAGCCAGGACATAAAAGGCAAAGATTTTGGAAGGGATTGCTGAGGTGGGATCAACAGCTGGTACCATTTTTACTTTCAACGTATTTGCATTTTTAAATTATTATTTAATTATAGCAGCTGAGAAGGTAAGTATACTTGTTATATTTACTACTGTAAGAGTAGTATTGAAATACCAAGCTATAATAATTGAACTGATTACTTTTCCTATTCTGTCAGGTTTTAGTTCATGTATTTTGGCTCTATATTGTGAGGTACATATATATTTAGATAGTTTGTCTGTATTACTATTATATTTACCCCTCTGTCACTAAAAATATCTCCATCTCTAGCAATATTCAGGTTTTTTTAATGATTTTATTTATTTATTTATTTATTTATTTATTTATTTATTTGAGACAGAAAGAGAACACAGGCAGAGGAGAGGAAGAGGGAGAAGCAGACTCTCTGCTGAGCAAGGAGGCCTAGTTGGGGCTCAATCACAGAACCCTGGGATCAAGACCTGAGCTGAAGGCAGACATGTAACCCACTGAGCCACCCAGACATCCCAGTAATGTTCACTTTCTTCAAACTTATTTTGTGATATTAATATAGCCACTCTAGCTTTTGATAATTATTATTTGCACACTATATCTTTTGCTATCCATTTACTCCAACCTGATTTGTATCTTTGAAGGTAATTTACATGTTTTATAGTTAGATATAGTGGATCTTATTTTTTATCTAACCCTACATTCTCTTTAGATATCTTTCTTTTGAGTTTTTAGTCCATTCATATTAAGTGATATTGATGTATTTTAATTTGCAGAGGCTATTTTGCTGGTTTTTTTTTTCTGTGTATCTTACATATTTTTGTGTCTTGATTTCTTTTAATGGCTTCTATTGTGTTAAAATATTTTAGTAAGTCATTTTAACTCTTCTATTAATTTTTAATTATATAATTTTCAGTTTCTGTTTTGTGGTTACTCCTAAGTTTATAAGATGCACCTTTAACTCATCACAGTTTACTTCAAATTAGTAATGACTTGATTCTCTTAAAACATAGCATCATTGCATCAGTATATCTCTACTTTTGTCATCCCTCAGCTTTGTGCTATTATTGTTGTATATACTACTTCTATATACTTTACAAACTCAACAAGCAGCATTATAATTTTGTTTTAAATTATCATATGATTTTTAAAGGATTAAAACATGATGGGCATACAAACACACACAGAGTCATTTTTATTTAACCTATTTGCCATTTCTTGTACTCTTCAATTCTTTCCTATGGATCTCTGTTACCAACTGGAATTATTTCCTTTCAAATTGAAAGATCTCCATTAGCATTTATTGTTACACAAGTCTGCTAGCAATGAATTATTCATTTTTGTATATCTTCCCTTTCATTCTGGAATGCTCATTACACAATATTTTAGAAAAATTGAAATTGTCACATTAGCTTTTGATATTCTGATCTCTTTTCCTCAATGTTGTGTCCTCTGCCCTTGGGATTAGATAATTGTTATTGATTTTTCTGAAGTTTTGCCAGTTTTTTCTTTTGCTATCTAAAAATCTCTTGTTAATTAATGTCTAGCAATTTTTTATTTTAGTTACTTCATGATTCACCTTAAAATTTAAAGTTTTGTAGTTATCATTGTAATACTGTGATTCCCAATTTGCTAAATCAGACTATTTTTATTTAATTCTTTGAATATGTTTATGTCTTTAACATTGTTATATTAGCCACTTTTAAATTGTCTTATGCCTAATTTAATATCTAGATTTATTCAAAGTCAATTTCTATTGACCAATTTTTAGCAGAGTAGGAGTCTTATTTTCATTTGTTTACGTATTCAGTAATTTCTGGTTGAAAGCTGAACATTTTTAATCATATCTTACAGGAAATCTGAACTTCTAAAAAATTTTGTTCCCCTGAAATTGGTTTATTTTCAATATATTTGCCTTTTAAAATTATTATTTAATTAAAACAACTGAAAAGATAAATACACTAGTTATATGTACTACTGTAAGAGTAGTATTGAAATATAAAGCTAAAATGATTGAATTTATTATTTCTCCTATTCTGTCAGGTTTTAGTTCATGTATTTTGGCTCTATATTGTAAAGTACATATACATTTATATTTTTTCTCTATTCCTCTAGAATCTGGGACTCTTGGTACAAAATTGCCTTCAACTAATCACTATAAAATAAAGGGAAATGTGTGCATGCATGTATGTGTGTATGTGTGTGTAGTTATAGATATTGAGAAAGAGACAGCAGCGTTTTGGGGATCTTTTCATTTTGTCCTGCTTGTTTTAGGCTTTTCTAATTTTGATTTTGTTAATTAGCTTTTTTAGCCAGTATTTTTATGGTATCCCTGACCTAAATGGATTTAAGTGAGTAAAACCTGCACTATTTGAAGTATACATCATTTAAGGAATGTTTCTGTATACATATAATAAATAATATCATACATTATGAAAAATTTTATCTTGACATTTTTGGTTACTTACCAATTAAATTTCAGTTTTAAAAAGTATTACCTTATGGCCACTAGGTCTGTAGTTTATTAGTGAAAGTTGGAATTATGCCCTGGAAACTTCTCTTGATAGGAATCTGTATTCAACATAATCTCTCATAGACTGTGTGTCTCTGTTGCTTCAGCAATGGTTATGATCTGATTCTCCTCAGAGTTATTGAAGACATTAATTCACTGATATAGGATGGAAGCAAAAAAATCAAAAATAAAATAATGGCACATTTCCACCTTGTAGAAACATTTTCATTCTATATTTGCCATCTCAGTTTTCTTGTTAATGAAGTTTAAAGAAGGAAACTTCCATCCTGCCTGTAGAAGGAACAAAATGTAGTATTTTTACAAAAATGTATTTCCTTTATTTTATTTTTTTAAAGATTTTATTTATTTATTCATGAGAGACAGAGAGAGAGAGAGAGAGAGAGACAGAGGCAGAGACACAGGCATAGGAAGAAGCAGGCTCCATGCAGGGAGCCTGATGTGAGACTCGATCCCAGGACTCCAGGATCACGTCCTGGGTGGAAGGCAGGCGGTAAACCACTGAGCCACCCAGGCATCCCAATATCTTTCCTTTAAATATTGTTCTATTCTTCCTTTTTTTTTCTATGAAAGATATAAAATGTTTACAGTAGATAATCCAATTATTTATTTCTCTTACTATGGTGTTTTATTTATGGGAAATAAAGGACAGCTGGTCTACTCCACAACATATATTTAGGAGTAAAGTGTATTTGAAATCTGAAATTGCACTTTGAAAAATTCAATGTTGCTAATTCTGTTTTATAAATGAATAATACTTTAAAAACTCCAGTTCAACTGTGACATTGTTTTTATTGGCCAAAAATATGTAGTCTTTTGCTCTTTTAATGAGCATAGAAAAGAATATGGATGGAGGAAAAGATACTTTACTTACTGGTTATGTGTATAGAAATAAAAATTAAATCAAACTATCACACAGTGCTATCATTTGGTATTTGGGAATATCTTCACAGTTGATGTATGTCAATGTTCAGTTAGCTCAATCATCTGCCACACTATTAACACAGCTGAAGATTCTGTTACCATCTTAATGATGCGACATCAAAAATATATTATAGGGGAACTTGTTTAAAGTAGAGCATGTAGCAATTTCATAAATCTAGTCTCTTTTAGTTCCTAAAACAACTCCAAATTGAAATAAGTTGCAAAAAGATTCTCTAGGGAAGAATAATGGCAAAGCTCTTGTATTGCTAGGAGGCTAGCCCCCATCTGCCATTCACATAAACATCTGTATTACAGTGGCAGACCCGTAGAAGAAGAATTGATTACAATTAGCTATTGATTCAGTTATCTGCTATATTGATTAGGAAAGCCAGGAAACAGCTGTATCTCTCTCATATAGTATGATGGTAATGTCTTAAAATCTTAAATTGCAAGAGTAACTAGGGAGGGCAAACACAAGTATGAGAGAAATAAGTGCTATGTCATGTACAGTTCAGCTATGAAAAATAAGGTATGAAAATCTGTTTTCAGTTTGAAAAAATCTGAATTTAATTATGATTTGAATTTTATTATGTTTATGAATCATTATGTTCCTGCTCTATAAAGAAAACACCTCCATACCATTACTATCCCTTACAAATATTTTACAGCACATCCCTCAAGGTCAACTGTGATATACTTTGCTTTTTAGGTCCATATCATTCTTGTTAATATTGATTCAAGTTTTGCTTTCCATGCTCTATGTATAGATGAAAGTTTGTCATGTATTTAACTGTCATTAGCAATGCAGGGTAACCAGCAGAGGTTCACTAAATTAATAAGTCAATATTCACATCCTAAGTTTATTTCCCTGGTATAAGACATTACTTAATTTTCATGTTAAAGGAGCTCTACAGATGTCTCAAATGTCTCTCCAGCTGTGGAAATTCTATTATATCATGTAACATTTCTTGGGAAGTTGAATTAGTTATTTTAGTGTATGTATTTACCTATAATGTAAATATAAATAAAAAAAACATTTATGAATATATATTTACAAATATGTTTCTACATGACATTTTCTACTTTTTGTATTTGTGGAATTCTCTCAGAGTTTTTAGACTTTTATTTTATAAGCTAAAGAATTCCAGCTCTGATGTAATGGTTATTTCAAAATAAGATTTTTAACTTTTCCAATAATATCCTACTTTAAACCTATAATATTGTGAACTGCTTATTTATAAAATTCTAACATATACGTGTAAAAATCAAAAGCTTAGTTTTTCTTAGTACATAGAGATAGGCATATAAACTATCACTTTTATTTATTTTGAAATATTTTGATATTGTGAGATTTGAGAGACAAATATTAGGACATCATTTTGAATACACAAGTTAAACATTACTTTCTAGAGAATAAATAAATAAGTTTTCTCAGAGGAAGGGGTATCATTAAAAAGTTCTGGCCTATACTTGATAGACCTTCTATGAATGCCACAGAATTAAAAGCATAATATAATGGCATGTCATTAGAAAGGAAAAACATGGTAAGTAGGACTTCTTTATGCTGAGTGAAGTAAGTCAGTCGGAGAAGGACAAACATTATATGTTCTCATTCATTTGGGGAATATAAATAATAGTGAAAGGGAAAATAAGGGAAGGGAGAAGAAATGTGTGGGAAATATCAGAAAGGGAGACAGAACGTAAAGACTGCTAACTCTGGGAAACAAACTAGGGGTGGTAGAAGGGGAGGAGGGCGGGGGGTGGGAGTGAATGGGTGACGGGCACTGGGTATTATTCTGTATGTTAGTAAATTGAACACCAATAAAAAAAAATAAATAAAAATAAATAAATAAAAAAAAAAAAAAAAAAAAAACTAAAAATTTTTGTTCCATGAAAGACTATTCAGAGAATGAGATAACAAGCCAGAGACTAGGAGAAAATACTTGCAAAACACACATTTGATAAAAGACTCGTATCCAGAATACACAAAGAACACTTAGAACTGAAGAATCAGACAGCAAACAATCCTATTAAAAAGTGGGTGAGGGATCTCTGGGTGGCGCAGCGGTTTAGCACCAGCCTTTGGCCCAGGGCGGGATCCTAGAGACCCGGGATCGAATCCCACGTCGGGCTCCCGGTGCATGGAGCCTGCTTCTCCCTCTGCCTATGTCTCTGCCTCTCTCTCTCTCTCTCTCTCTCTGTGTGTGACTATCATAAATAAATAAATAAATATTTTTTAAAAAAGTGGGTGAAAAGCCTGAAGGGATGCCTCACCAGAGAAGATATACAGATGGCAATAAGCATATGAAATGATGCTCAAAATCATATGTCATTGGCGAATTGCAAATTGAAACAACAGTGATATCACTGTATATCTATTAAAATAGCTAAAATCCAAAACATTGTCAATACTAAGTACTGAGGAATGAAGAGAAACGGGAAATCTTACTCATTGCCAGAGAGAATACAAAATGATACAACCACTTTGAAAGAGTTGGCAGTTTTTTTTTTTCAAAGCTAAACATGGTCTTACCATATGATCCAGCATTTGCACTCCTAGGTATTTACTCAAACAAGTTGATATGTGCAGACAAGATTTTTCACATGATTTTATAGAAACTTTATACGTATAACCAAACCTAGAAGCAACTGAGATTTCCTTCAAAAGGTGAAAAAAATGTGGTACATGCAAAAAAATGGAATATTATTTAGTGATTAAAAGAAACAAACTATCAAGCTATGGAAAGGTATGAGTGAAACTTAAATGCATATTTCTCCATGAAGAAGCAGTGTCAAAAGTCTGAATATTGGGATTCCTGGGTGGCTTGGCAGTTTAGTACCTGCCTTCAATCCAGGGCATGATCCTGGAATCCTGGGATCGAGTCCCGCATCAGGCTTCCTACACAGAGCCTGCCTCTCTCTCTGCCTGTGTCTCTGCTTCTCTCTCTGTGTGTCTCTCGTCAATAAATAAATAACATATTTTTTAAAAAGTCTGTATATTGTATGATTTCATTTATGTGACATTCTAGAATAAGCAAGACTATAGATAGTAAAAAGTTGAGCAGCTTCTGGTGGTTCTTTTATTTTTAATTTATTTTTTATTGGTGTTCAATCTACTAACATACAGAATAACCCCCAGTGCCCATCGGTGAATGGTGGTTCTTGAGATGGAGTAAAAGTCGAACAGGTGAATCAAAAGTGTTTTTATTTTTATTTTTTTAATTTTTTTTCAAAATTGTTGCTAAAAGTGAAACTATTTTCTATAATATGATAATGACAGATAAATAGGACTGAAATTGTCATAACCCATAGAATATTTCAGCACAAAAATTCAACTTTAATATAGGCGAATTAAAAAATAAATAGAGATCAGGTCACCCAGAGAGGAACATAGATTTCTAAAACTATCTAACTTTATTACAAATATTGAAAATGCCTCATTATAGGGGTGGGGAAAAGGTGCTAGCCTAAGTAAGAAATGAGCTGGGTCATAAGGTGAGTAATAAAAGCATTGTATAGAAATATTGTTTTTTGGTTGATATGGGTTTGTATAGGGGTACTACATGTTAATATTTCTAATACTATCTTTGTATACAAGAATTGAATGATTAATAATTAAGTAAGTAGACTATAGATAATGGGAGCTATGTTTTGTTTTTGTTTTGTTTTGTTTTGTTTTGTTTTGTTTTGTTTTCTTTTCTTTTCTTTTCTTTTCTTTTCTTTTCTTTTCTTTTCTGCTGGAATTGGAATTTCCAGATAAGAGAGAAGCTTGGAGTGACCCATGTAAGCTAGAGATAGCACTGAACTCACGTTTAGCTTAACATAAAGATATTACACTAGAAATATTTATAAATATGTGCATACACATTACACACATATATTCCCATCCTCATGGCTGAGAGATCCTATAAACAGTAATGTCCCAGTAGCCACAAGGACATCTAGTGTGCATATCTTGGTTTCTAATACCATTCTCCAGTAAATGGAATTAGGGCTTTTGGAAAAATGACTCATTCTAGGACTGGGGTTGGAAATATACAAGATGAATCTGGAGCAGCTTCATAATAAATAAATTAATAAACCCCACATCCATGGGGCTATTTCAAAGAGTCACAGGAACCAACTGTAAGAGTCCCATTGCCCAAAGCTGACATAATTTGACTAACAAAATAAATAAATTAATGTTAGATTATAACCCATAGTATAAAATAAATATTCATGAGTCCCTACTGATATAAATAAATGAACAGGTACATGTGGAAAAGGACAAATCTTCTATGCATCCAAATTCCAAAAATTTACATAGACATTCTGCCCTCCAAGAGAGAGGGAGCATAACTCCCCACTTCTTTAGTGTGAGTTGTGCATAGTGACTTCTTCCAACGAGGACAGTATGAAAAGGAGGAAAGAGAAATCTGATAAACGCTGCTTTAGCCAGATAATCAGAGTCAGTTTCAACAATAATAATTAATGGTTAGAGAGTACATCTCTGATACGATGTGATAAAAATGGCCCTTCGCCTTTGCGTTCTTCCTCCACAAAATTCATATACAAATTCTACTCATGAGAAACAGCATTAGGGATATTCAAAGAGAGATATTCTACAAAATACCTGACTAGTACTCTTCAAAATTGTCAAGGTTATCAAAAACAAGAAAATCCTGAGAGACCATCACAACCAACCAGGAAAACAGTGCCTAAGGGGGCATGGTACATAAATGGAATCTGATGTCTTGGGTGTGCTCCTGGAACAGAAAAAGAGTATTAGGTAAAACAAACAGAAAACTAAGAAAATATGAATATTGTGTGGACTTTAATTAATAATAGCATGCCAATATTGTATTAAATATACTATACTAAGATGTTAGTAACAGAGGCAACTAGGTGAAAGGCGCTATGGAAATTCTCTGTACTATCTTATTTTTTTCTGTAAATCTAAAACTATTTTTAAAAATGAAGTATTTTTTAAAAAGGTATAATTTCATTTGAATAGTCTTATCCTGAATTGGTTTTTTTTTTTTTTTTTTTTTTTTTTTTGGATTGCAGCATTCCCCACCTCCCAGCTTTGATAGGTAATTTATTGTCTTCTGGTATCCAATGTTTTTGAGAAGAAGGCAGTCTTAATTCAATCATTATTTTCCTACATAAAATATGTCTTCCTCTCATCCTAATTCCCTGGCTGCTTTTAGTTTTTATGTTTGTTTTCAGTTATTTGAGTCTAATGTTATAAGATGTGATTTTAATGGTATTTATCTTTAGTCGGTTTGCTGGGCTTCTGAGATCTCTCCTTTGATGTTCCAGGAATATATTGAGCCATTATTTTTTAAAATAATTTTGTATGTCTACTTGTCACTCTGTTCTTCTTCTGGGATTTAGATAAATTATATTAGACCACTTAATATTGTATTATTGTACTACAGCTTATTAAGTTTAAGTTTTGCTTCAACACCCTTTTTGAACTCGGCCATAGTAACTTCTTGCAAGATACATCCACGAAGGCAAAAGAAACAAAAGCAAAAATGAACTATTGGGACTTCATCAAGATAAGAAGCTTTTGCACAGCAAAGGATACAGTCAACAAAACTAAAAGACAACCTACAGAATGGGAGAAGATATTTGCAAATGACATATCAGATAAAGGGTTAGTTTCCAAGATCTATAAAGAACTTATTAAACTCAACACCAAAGAAACAAACAATCCAATCATGAAATGGGCAAAAGACATGAAGAGAAATCTCACAGAGGAAGACATAGACATGGCCAACATGCATATGAGAAAATGCTCTGCATCACTTGCCATCAGGGAAATACAAATCAAAACCACAATGAGATACCACCTCACACCAGTGAGAATGGGGCAAATTAACAAGGCAGGAAACCACAAATGTTGGAGAGGATGCGGAGAAAAGGGAACCCTCTTACACTGTTGGTGGGAATGTGAACTGGTGCAGCCACTCTGGAAAACTGTGTGGAGGTTCCTCAAACAGTTAAAAATATACCTGCCCTACGACCCAGCAATTGCACTGTTGGGGATTTACCCCAAAGATACAAATGCAATGAAACGCCGGGACACCTGCACCCCGATGTTTCTAGCAGCAATGGCCACGATAGCCAAACTGTGGAAGGAGCCTCGGTGTCCAACGAAAGATGAATGGATAAAGAAGATGTGGTCTATGTATACAATGGAATATTACTCAGCTATTAGAAGTGACAAATACCCACCATTTGCTTCAACGTGGATGGAACTGGAGGGTATTATGCTGAGTGAAGTAAGTCAGTCGGAGAAGGACAAACATTATATGTTCTCATTCATTTGGGGAATATAAATAATAGTGAAAGGGAATATAAGGGAAGGGAGAAGAAATGTGTGGGAAATATCAGAAAGGGAGACAGAACGTAAAGACTGCTAACTCTGGGAAACGAACTAGGGGTGGTGGAAGGGGAGAAGGGCCGGGGGTGGGAGTGAATGGGTGACGGGCACTGGGGGTTATTCTGTATGTTAGTAAATTGAACACCAATAAAAAATAAATAAAAAAAAAAGTTTTGCTTCTCTATTGTTTAATTAATCTTAAAGTTTACAGATCCCTTTTCTTCACCAATCTGCTACTGATATCACCACATATATTTTTAAAAGATTTTATTTATTCATTTATTTTTTTAAGATTTACTTATTTATTTATTTGTGATAGACATAGAGAGAGAGAGAGAGAGAGGCAAAGACACAGGAGGAGGGAGAAGCAGGCTCCATCCTGGGAGCCTGACATGGGACTCGATCCCGGGACTCCAGGATCATGCCCTAGGCCAAAGGCAGGCCCTAAACCGCTGAGCCACCCAGGGATCCCCCTATTTATTTATTTATTTATTTGAGAGAGAGAGAGAAAGAACACATGTGTGCACATGAGCTGGGGTGAGAAATAGGGGGAGGGAGAGAGACAAGCAGGCTGTGTGCTGAGCACAGAGCTCTGCCCAGGCTTGACCCTACGAGCCCAAAATCAAGACCTGAGCCTAAATCAAGAGTCAGAAGCTCAACCAACTGAGCCATCTAGGTGCCCCTAACACCAGCATATTGTGTATACACACACATACACACAGATACATATATATATATATATATATATATATATATATATATACACACACACATATGTATCTCTGTGTATGTGTATATACACATATATATGTATGTATATGTATATATAACAGATATCAGATTATATTTTTCATATATATATAATTTTTACTTTTTAATTTTTTTAAATGCAGCTCTGTTGGGAAATATGTTCACTTATTCCAACTATGTCTTTATTTTTACAGTAACTGCTTTGACTTTTTACACTGATTTCCCAAATCAGTGTCATCTTGGGATCTGTTTCTGTAGATTGCTTTTTTCCTTAATCTTTCCTTTCTTGCATCTCTAGCTCTTTCTGGTTGATAAGCTAGGTCTTTTGGAAGGTATGAGGTAAAAGTATGAATTCCATTTTTATCCTCTGAAGAATACTATTTTTTCTTCTAAGAGATAGTTAAGTTACTGGAAGTCCAAGGTGTTTACTGAGCCCCTCCAAATAACTTCAATTTTTTTCTGCTGAGGTAAGCAACCATTTTAATATTGATTGAGCTTTATCAATATTCTGGCTATTGAGTACTGTGAAACTACTTGGATTACCTCAAGACCTGGGAGGTTCAGAAAGTAACCAATGACTTGAGGGGAGTTTATTAGCTAATTTTAGAGGTTTCTCTAATGAGCTTCTTCCTTTTGAAGATGTTTTCTCTCAGATTCCAAATGTGATAGTAGAGTAGAGCTGATCTCATTCTTTGATACCACAATACATGAAAAGACTCCAGTTCTTTGTTAGAAGTACCTAATCACTTTGAAGAGTACAAACCAGAGTATAGCTTTGTGAGAAAGTTGTAGAATATTGTCATTCTTTTTCAGGAGGCCAATTCTTTCATTCTGCATGCTTTTGGTCACTTTTATTTTTATTACAAGTTTTTTTGGTATTTTCTATATTTCCATAATATTTAACAGTTGCTATCCATAGAATGTTTAGTTTGATACAAGGTCTCTATAATTTCTGAAACCATAACCACCCCTCTTGTTTTTGTAGCATCATTTTTCCCATCTCTTTTTGTCTCTACTCTCTCTCTCTCTCTCCCTCACTTTTCCCTCTTGCTTTCTCCATAATGTCCTCAACTTTGTCTTCTATTCTACCTGTTACCTCCTCCACTATGGGTTCAGCTGGTTTATCAAATCCATTGAATTTTTCACTTTATTATGCTTTTATTTCTAAAACTTTTAATTATGTTTCTCAACTATAATTCTTTTTTTTTCAACTATAATTCTTAACTTTATGTTATCTTTGTCTTTTATACTTCCATACTTTTATTTGTCTTTCTTTAAGCATATTGCATATGCTATTTTATCTATATTATAATAACTGGGGCAGCAATCAGACTAAATATATATGTTATATAGTTATATGGTCTGATTGCAGACTATATATATATATATATATATCATATATATGTGTATATATGATATATATATATAATTTTTGTCAAGTCCATGGTCCATACATTTGCCTAATCCATGGGTCACCACTAATGCAAAGTAAAAGAAATTTTTATGTGTATTTTGAAACATAGTGTAGTATAAATTTCTGCCACATTCTTGGGGGGTGAATACAGATGTTTTTCCCGCCATTCAAATCAAAATCAAAATCAGTTAAATATTCCTGAAATATTTCTACCCAGAGATATATTTTTCTTTTTTCCCTTGTTCACTCATTTAAAATTATTTTTTCAATTATTTTGATTTCATATGTGTCACTGATTTTCCTCTCACCTTACAAGGAGTTCTAGGCTTTTTCTTCTATCATATGTGCACATGTAGACTATTATTTGCCTTCTTAAAAAAGCCAGTGTCACTATTTGTATTCCTCCATGAACACATGCATTTTTAGAATTTCTGAACTCTAAAATCTCCCTTAATTTCTTACCAGAGTAATACTATGTTTAATTAAGTATAAATATGTATGTACTATATGTGTATGTATATAAAACACCTGTGTTCTGTATTAGAAATATTTATGAAATAATTCCCCTCACTAAAGTTTGCCAAACATGGAAGTCTTCAAAACTACAGATTTATAAAATAATCTTTTTATTTTTTATAATTTTAAGGACATTGCCATAGGAGATGAAATGCTAATTTATTTTTAAAAATAACAAATTATTTTATTTCTTCAACACTACATGCTAAGAACTTATTGCAAGGCACTGTCTGGAGATTGAGGTTACAGTAGAGATAACATAAACATTATATTCCATAAAGCTTACTATCTAAAAAGCATTTGAATGTAATTGTGATAAATCAAGCAAAGATAAGGCATAGGGAAATAATAGAAATAGATAAAAGAAACAGAATACCATTTAAGCTGAGATGTAAAGCCTGATTAGATTTTGTCACTCAAACAGAGGAAACAATGTGTAAAGCTGTTGAGTCTGGTAGAAACTCTCTGGTAGATGAGAATAAAAAGCCAGATAAGAGCCAGATTATTGATTTGTTGCTACTGCCAATTTTAATTATATTGAACTTTAACCCTCATCCATATAATCATTTATTTATTCATTCAGTCAGCTATTGATTTAGTAATTCAGTATTTACTGTGGCTATATATAAGGTCTCACTTTAGGAAATGAGGTGACAACGGTCAATAAGACACAGTCTCTGTCATCAGAGAAATGAGAATTTAGTGAAGGAAGACAGATTATGTACATGTAAACAAGTAAATATGATACATTTCAGTGTAACTTTCCTTCTGGGCCAATTCATTTTGTCTATCACAATAATCCTGGGGAAATGTTTTCACTATAGATTTTGTGTAACTATGGACTTATTTTGTAAATACAAGGTTATGAATAGAGTTGAGTGGTATCATCACTGTCAGTGTTGGTATATTCCAGCACAGATGTACCAGCAGTTTATGGCTGGCCTCATTTCTGATTGGCTCATACTTATTCCCCTACTGGTTGTTAAATTTTTCAAATACCACCCATGTTCTTGCTGCAAGGTGAATGTTGCAGTATTTTAGTAGCTCGATTAAAAGGCAATTACAGTGGCCCACAGGAGAGATTATGAAGTCTGGGTTAAGACGTTTATTGTAGACACACAAGAGATGAGAAGGTTTTAACACTAATTAGGAAGGACAGTCAGTAAAACTTGATGACAGATTAAATATCATGTACATGTGAAGTATAGGTAATATGAACTTACATAAATCACATCAGGCTGTGACTTATACAATTGTGTTGGATGGCTCTGCTGTAGTTGATATTCCATAGTTCTATAGGTAGTTAATGGTACTAAAAGCACAGTTTTTTTGGTAGATAAGATGTTTTGGATTTTTTTTTTGAAGTGCTTGTAGTAGATCTAGTGAAGCTCTTTAATCAATATTCAGATATAGAGGTGCCTGGGTGGCTCAGTCATTTCAACATCCAACTCTTGGTTCTGCTCAGGTTGTGATCTCATGGTGGTGAAATCGAGCCCCACATGGAGCTCTGCACTCAGTAGGGAGTCTACTTGACGATTCTGTCCCTCTGCTCCTCCTCCAACTTGTGCACACTCTCTTTCTTTAAAATAAATATTAAAAAATAAATAAAAAATAAAATAAATAAAAATAAATAAATAAATTCATAAACAAACAAATAAATAAATGTTCAACTATATAGAGGGATCTGATTTGGGATTATTAAATGAAATAATCAAAAATTGAGGCTGTGAGAGAGGATAAAATTTCCCAGGGAGAGAATATGAAATAAGAAGAGAAGGATGCCAGGAAGAAGCCTTAAGTAATCATTTTTAAAAGTTAGGTAAGAAAGAAGTGTCAGTGAAGGCAGTTGAGAAGGAAGGAAATGAAGAAAGCAATGGTGTCACAAAGCCAAGGAAATATAATTTTTTAATAAATAAAAATCACCATTGAACTTGAAGAGAGGCCAAAAGACATATGGATTTTTTTTTCATTTTTTCTACAAAAAAACAAAAACCAAACATACTAGCATCTGAAACACTGCAAGAGCTCCTTTGAGTTCTGGTAATACATAGATAATCTGTTTGTGTCCTCAATTTACCAAACAAGAATGATAAGTAATAGGTGCTTTTTATACAGTGTAATAAATCAGTATTACTGAAAAATATCTATCATTAAGAGCTATAGAATATCAACCAAGATCTTCAGCAGAGTTGTCCAGCACAATTGGTATCATTTTTCATTTTATTTTTCCCTAAGTATTGGCCTATAAAGAACTAAATAATCCCTAATATTTTTCTTGTTGTTAATAATCTTATTTTTCATAATTATCTGGCATAACACTTCACAGATGTTAGGCATAACATCCATCAAATGCCTTGGTCTAATCTGTAGGGGAAATGTACATTTAGAATCAAATGACTTTAAATGAGGATAGTTAGTATGTTTATTATCTGTCTCTCTAAGGGAACAAATGTGGCTTTAAGTGAGGCCAAGAGACTCAGTTGTAGTATTCAGAATTATAAGGTGCTGGAAAGCAGACTATGCTTTACTCCACAAACTGGCATTAATTACTAAGCTTGATACATGATCAGAAAGCAAATAAAATTCTTATTCAAAATGTATATATTGTTATATAAAATAGAAAAATATGGGTCTTTCCTAATGGCATTATTATTTCTAGCTATGATAAACTGCTATATTAATAAAAAACACTATTCTATCTCAAACTAATAAATAATCCTATGATATACTAGTTGCTTCATTATTTGACAACATAAGAACTTAAATTAATTGAATATAATAATTATTCTGGTAAATACCCTATTACAACCATAGCATCATTTGTTATTGTAACAACATTAAAAAAGTTTTTCTTTGGAAATGGTAATTCATTGTAGCTACATTTGTTACATGGGAGCCTTTCATGCTAATAAATATAAATCACAGGTTTCAAATATTTGTCAGTGATCCATGGGAATCCATAATATATTAATTTGTAATTTGGGGGAACATAACTCTGAGTAAAACATGCTGCTGATATTGAGTTGGGGACCAAGTCATGGGGGCAAATGATCCTACATTGACATTTCAGAATTACTTAGCTCTTTGCTCAATTATCAATGAATGTGAAGCAGTTACCTAAGAGGAATACACTGTTAGATCTTATAATAGAAATTATAACTTTGAAGGATTATCTAAATTGGGAGTTTGTGAAGCCCTCCCGATTTTTCTCTTACAGAGGTCAAATATGGCCTATTATGGGAATTAATCATATTTAGGAGAAATGCAGGGAGAAAAACAAAGGAAAAAAAATACAAACCAGAATGATCCATATGATAGGAAAGAAATGGTATGAAAGCGAGATATGTTTTTAGCCAAAGAATGAAGTTAATGAAGACACTTGTTTTTTAAGCTAGATGCGTGCTAGTAAAAGTCACCAGCTTCTCTGAATGAACATTGAGGTTACTAACATTTTAAAACACATACACACACACACACACACACACACACAAAAAAAAAAAAAACAAAAAACCTACAACACTCACAGCATGGAACACTAGACCACTTTGTGTGATGGTAGCACATGGTTAGTAAGAAAAGTAGAGAGGTTTATTTAAGGTTGTGAAAATACAGTTCTTATATGGGGGGGTACCCTCTAATTATTGTCTGGTTAAATTTCAAGTAATTTTTATATATTTTCTTATTGTCTGGTTGTTTGCCTTATTTTTAATATATAGAGGAACTCTGTTATTATTAAATTTAAAACATTCAACTTACTTTAAATATATTATTTGCAATATTGGTGAACATCAAAATATCTCAGTCTTCCTTTTTCTTCCTTCATTAGTTTATTTTCAAGCCTCACTCATTTTGCTTTTCCCCTGTCTCCCTCCTGGGGAGGTGGGATACTGGTATGTGTACTAGCCTAGAACACAATAAAGATAATAAGCGGAGTGAAATGTTAAATGAAGTCGAGACAAAGAAATGTAAAGTAATATTCTTTATAAAATCAGGTAACTCCAAATGCTTAGAACAAACCTCAGGGAAAAGACGCCTCAGCAAGAAAGGATGGCTTGAACTTTTTGTTACCTTCTCTGTGAATGGGCTCGTCTCAGTGGCTGACCAAAGTTTAAACCCTAAACAGATCAGGATGCCAGAATGACTGTAAGCAGCTTTCCCTCGGCCTCAGTGTATCCAAATATTACCTTTGGATTTCACATTGAGTGCATCACTACCAGGAAAACAACCAAAAAAATAGCCTACCCAGCACTTTTTTTTTTTTTTTTTTTTTTGTATAGCTTAGTGTGCAAACTGGGTGTGACGGATTGCTAGGATTTGTGTCATGACTAGTACTTGGAAGGAAAAAGGAACAGAGGCTCTCATCACAGGGGGCAAAAGATGAAATGTGTGTTTGTATTTTTTATGCCTCCGCATGTGAGTCCTCAGTTCATTGTCAGATCCTAAGAGATCACAGAGGTTATATGAGCAAAGGGAAAAGGCATTGCAGCTGTTGTTTTTTTCTCTGTTAGAGATTTGAGTTTTACTATAAAAGTAACTTCCTTTATCTAGTGTGGCTTCTGACCTCTGTAAACCAGGTAGCCTTGGATCAGTGGACAGCAAAAGGGGTCAACAGAGCCAAGAGCATCCTCTTAGCAGCAGTGCTGGAATGTAATATTTACATGAATCTGAGAAATTCAAAAGTGGGGCAGACACAACTCAAGAAGATGCATGCATGAAGTGCCTCAGTTGACAATATTTCTTTGCTAAAAGATGAGCCCACAGAATAATAGTGGTAAACCTAGATTTCCCAGTCGAGAAGTGCCCATCAGATTGTGCAGTGCCTGGGCGAGATTATGTGACAACCTGAAATAGTCCACCATCTCCCTTTGCTTTTCCCCAACAGAAGGCAGATCCAGGAGTCATACAGAACACAACTGTGGGTAGAATAAAGTATTGCTGACTGCTTCTTGAAATCTCAACATTTCTGCCATCGATAAGAATGAATCTTTAAAGAGGATTCTTATGTTATGAGTCAGGAAAGGTTAACAGCTGCTGCCTTAGTTCTAATTCTGTAATGTCTTTTAAAATGTAACCTTTGTTACCTGATGCCGACTGAGTACAATCAGGGAACCAGTATATCTATATGTGGGGAAGAGGAGAAAGGATGGTGATGAGGGATATATAATAGTTTATAGTCTTAGAGTCTTTTTCCCCCTTTATATGGAAACAGTGGTAGAGAGTAACCAGCTGCCTCTTTCTAAGCCAAGCTTTTTTTTTTTTTTTTTAATCAAAAGGTAGCTATTTATTACAAACCCACTAGAAGATTGCAATAATAATAATCAGAATGTGGGAGGGCTAGCTCATCAGTGGGAAATAGGACAGGGTGTTTGTTCTATTAATGAATGTACATAACAATCTATGTTTTTCCAACATTATATCATGGAGTCAGACAGACTTGGTTAAATTCCAGCTCGTATACTTGATTGCTCTGTGAACTTAGCAAGTTACCTAACTATTCTAAGCTCAGTTTCCTCATCAGTAAGTGCTTGTAATAATAATGAATACCTCACAGTGTTCTTGTACGATTAAGTGCAATGATGTGTATAAAGCAATTAGCCTAGGCTCTGACACATAGTAGATAGTAGTAATCGATGTTACTTGTGTATTAATCAACTAATTATTATTAAATGAACAATCTACCATTCAGCATACTTTGTGAAAATACATATCTGTTCTCTTTAAGAAATACATATTTAGCTGGCCAGTTATGCATTCATTGCCAAAGTCCTTAACAATCAGAAATCAGTCTAGACAGTTCTTCGTATTTTGGCAGCTATGGGTTTCTTGCTCTTTCTCTTTTTAAAGATTTACTTATCTGAGAGAGAGAGACAGAGAGAGAGAGCATGCGGGAGGGGCAGAGGAAGAGGAAGAGAGAGAATCTCAACCCAACTCCCTGCTGAGTGAGGAGCTAGAAGTAGAGCTTAATACCATGACTCTGGGATTATTACCTAAGTCAAAACCAAGAGTCAGGGATCCCTGGGTGGCACAGCGGTTTGGCGCCTGCCTTTGGTCCAGGGCGCGATCCTAGAAACCCTGGATCGAGTCCCATATCGGGTTCCCGGTTCATGGAGCCTGCTTCTCCCTCTGCCTCTGTCTCTGCCTCTCTCTCTCTCTCTGTGACTATCATAAATAAATAAAAAAAATTAAAAAAAAACAAAAAAACAAAAAAAACAAAAAAACAAAACCAAGAGTCAGATGCTTAACTGACTCTCCACCCAGGCATTCTATGAATTTCTTTATTTTATCAGTTATTAGCTGTGTGAACTGAGGTAAATAATTGAATTCCTTGAGGCAGAGGTTTGACACAGGTAAGTAGGATACTTACTCCTAATGTTAGAATTGAGCAGAGATCTCCAGAAATCCCATATTGTTGCCATTATGGAAGCCAACAGCAAAGAAACTAATCATGTCTTTTGGGTTTATTAACCTCTGCTCTGTACCAAAATGATTTAAAAACACTGGAATATCCTGAATCTGAAATTTTAATAGTTATAACATCTGCAAAATATTTATAATAGATAAGCTAATAATAATGACTGTTAAAACAACTTCCTTCAAAATGCTTGAGAAGTAATCCTCTTTGAAGAACACCTTATGCATGAAAATATTTTTACCTGCAGAAAAGACATAACTTGAAATTTAAATAAGATTGTATATAATAATTTGTTCTACTAGCTTTGTTCCTGTCTAATTACAAATAGTAGTAGTTACCATCAGTTACTAATTCTAAGTTAGTCATGAGTTACTAATGGTAGTAGACTTTTCACCTTTGGCTCCTTTCTTATTATTTTATTTACTTTATTTTATTTTATTTTATTTATTATTTTATTTTATTTTATTTTTAAGATTTTATTTATTTACTCATGAGAGGCACAGAGAGAGGCAGAGACATAGGCAGAGGGAGAAGCAGGCTCCCTTCAAGGAGTTCGATGTAGGACTCGATCCCACAACCCTGGGATCACTACCTGAGCCAAAGGCAGATGTGCAAACATTGAGCCCCCCCAGGCATCCCAGGCTACTTTCTTTATCAAGTGATCAGAGCACCTGGGTGGCTCAGTGGTTGTGTGTCTGCTTTCAGCTCGGTACATAATCCTGGGCTCCTGGGATCAAGTCCTGCATCAGGCTCCCTGCACGGAGTCTGCTTCTCCCTCTGCCTGTGTCTCTGCCTCTCTCTGTGTGTCTCTCATGAATAAATAAATAAAATCTTTAAAAAGAATCAAGTGATCATTTTTATGAGAATTATATTTTTTCTTGCCAAGGGATTATTAAAATTTAGTTACTTAGGATTAAATTTTGAAACAGAAAACAACAATCATCTTTAGGCTGAACTAACAGAACCACTGAAGTGTCGGGCACATGACTTTGGCCTTTTTGGCACCATCTGCAAATATGACTTGCCCAGACTTATAAATATTAGGAAACAAAAAATTACCAAACTGTATTTTTTTTTCCTTAAGAGATGGCACATCCTTCAGAACAAAGGGATAATCATGCTTTATACACTTTAGCATAATAATTGATCTGATTACTAAAAAACCTGAAATGTTGAATAAAATTATTTGTAGTTTGGTATGAACATGGATCTTTTTAAGAAAAAAATATTTTATTTATTTATTTGAGAGAAGGAGAGAGAGAAAGAGAGCACATGGACAGGGAGAAGCAGACTCCCCGCTGAGCTGAGAGCCCAGTGTGAGGCTCCATACCAGAACCCCAAGTTGATGACCTGAGTTGAAAGCAGACACTTAACCGACTGAGCCACCCAGGTGCCCCATGCATGAATCTTTAAAAAAATATTTCATCTTCAGTATTTATTTAATTTCCCTAGACTAACTTTCCTATGTTTTTAATTGATGGTTTATTATTTCAGTCAAAAAACTTAAATCCAATTTCATTTGCAAACTTAAATCTTAAAAGTTTCCCCCAAAGTAAAAGGAATGAATGGCTTTCTGCAGATAAATCTGACACAGACAGAACAGAACTAATGCAGAACTATAGTGGGAGAAGGCATGTGTACAGTAAAGCTGTGTGCACATGGTTGGGAGGGTTCCAAGCCCCCTCCCCTAAAATGGGGATATGTTGCTCTCTCCAGGACTTAACAATGCAAATACCTTTCTGTCAAGTCTGTTATGAAAAGTCGTTAAAAACATTATTCTGAAGAATCTTTGAACATATTAGCAAATTTAAATCCTCATAACAGATCAGCAACACTTAATTATAACATTGCAAACCAATGTAAATCAATATGGATAGGTTGCAATGCATTATTTTGCTACTCTTGTCATCACTTATAAAAGGTTTACATTGCCTTTTACATTTAAAAATACCATTTCTGGAATTAATAATTCCATTTAATATATTGCAGATGTGTTTTGGCTACTTACTGTTCCTTTGGAAATCCCTACTTTTAAGTAAATAATTACTTGACTACTTTTTATCTAAAGTTCTGTGTGAGTAGAGCTAATTAAAATCAACTCATTTTAATGAGTTCCCTTAAATCAGAGAACTTCTATTATTGGTCATGCATATATCATTTCTTTTTATTGGCTGCATAATATTTCATAGTATATCTTTAATTTATGTAAGCATAACTCTATTCATATTTTCACAGTAAGCCAGCTCCTTGATTTTCACAACTTGAAATATTTTATGAGGACTCTCAACTTTATACTCAAAGCAGAAATAAATGAAGGTTTCCCAAATAGAACGAACAAAGCTTACTTATTCAGAGCCTAGAATAGCAATAGCAAGGGAGTCAGCCACCATCACTTGTGTTTGGTAGAGACTGAAGGGGCAGGTGGAAGAGTGGGAAAGATTTGTAGTGGAAAAAAAAAAAAAGGAAGACTTTGGGTGTGCACCAGACAGGGACAGCTCATTCTTTCATGTTACATTTGGGATTTATTTATTTTTATTTTTATTATTTTTATTTTTATTTTTATTTATTTTTATTTTTGTTTTACTTTTGAGATTTAGATTCAGAGATGAGACTTAGAGTTTCATTTGTGTGATTGAGCTGGGAATTTCAGAGCCCTTTCACTATTTTTTTTCTTTTAGAAACTTCTTTTACTTACCATATAAATGTTGTTGTTTTTGAAGTTTTGCAGAATTATTTTGGCCAACCCATCAGACATCTGGGGGTGTTACTTTTTTGGAGGGAAGGATACACTTGAACTCATTTCGGTATTTCTGGTCTATTTTTGTGTATTATGATTTCAGTGACAATTTGCAGAGTCCTTGTAGTAAGTACTCTTCTGCTTGCTTTGTTGTGGTGGTCCATTTGAAATCTTGGGAGAGACAAAATTGTCTCTACATTGTGTTTCAGCTAAAGCTCTCTGCCACGTTGGTTTCACATATGAATTGCTTGGAGATCTGCCCAAGACTTCATATTAAGGTTTAGAAACATTTTTCTAGCTACCCTTTCCCCCTACTCTTGAATTGAAAGGGCAAGGAGTGATGGTTCATTGACGTTGAACAGGGATGGAAGTCAGACTCCATTGAAACCAACACTATACCAGTGAAAAGGGGAGAAGTGATGGTGGTTGTATGGGATTTTTTCCCACATGATAATTGCCTAGAGTAGGAAGATTTCTCTCTGTATAGCTACCTTTCCCAGTCTTTTGGCTGAGGAAAACAAGCATTTTGGGGGACTTTTTTTTTCCCTCTCTACCCATGGGTGACTCCATGTTAATGGCCTCTTCAATGTCCAGGAAGATAAATAGAATGGAAAGAAAAACCCAGGGAAGTCACTGCCATCTTGTTCCTCAAGTTACAAGGTCCCTAACCAATCTGATTTATCTCCAGTTTTCAGAGTTTCTCTGTGCTTGTTATATGTTATTATGTCCAGGGTTTCTATCGATATTTAATGGTAGGAATAGGGAGGGATGCATCTACCTCTTCCTGTCTGAAACAGAAAATCCAAAAGATGCATTTGTAACAAACTTCCTAGTGAGACAGAAGCAAATTAAATAACAGGATACTGTCTTACTCCTGTGGTATGCTGGAGAAAGCATGGAAAATGATAGCTCACAAATATACCAGTGAACATGTAAATGGGTTCAAAAATTTTGAAAAGCAATTTAGTAATATTCCTGCAAAGCCTTAATCATTTTCATAAATTTGGGTTCAAGATTTCCACACGTTAGTATTTGTCCTAAATAGAGTCAGAAAGATTGATATATAGTAATTTTTGCATTTATAATGACTATAATAATATCACTAATGGGTGAAGTGACAAAATTACAAAGAACTAGAAACACACACACGATCTCAAGTGTATGTAATCTTGGTGAAATCTGAATAAAGCGTGTGGATTGCATGAATGTCGTTCTGGCTTCAATTTTGCACTATGGTTATGCAAACTGTTAGCACTAGGTGGCACTGGGTGAAGGGTAAAGGAGACTTGTATGTAATATTTTCCACAACTTCTTTTGAGTCTATCATTATTTGAAAATAAAACTACGTACAGAAAAACCATTTGTCAAAAGAAGTATTCCAACTTTTAAAGCAGAAAATAAGACTACTACATCTATGGTCTGCTACATCAATCCACACCTCCAACCTAAATTTAATGTGCTCCCTATCCTATTTATCCACCAACTGGAGTTTTTCCCACAAGGCTCTCAGGTAAAGTCTGCTCTCACTGGGCACTGCCTTTCTGTACTTACTCTCTTGCACATGTGCATTTCAGCATCTGTAGCTTCAGTGCCTTGATGACTTACTTTGTTAACCAAACCACATCCATCTTTCCTTGTAAGAATGCCTACTACATTAGATTGAATTATATGGTAAATATTTTATTTCCTCATTGTTTATAATATTGTTTTATCAACTGGAAAACGAGGACCACTATGGAGAACTCTGTCTTCTGGTAATTTATCCAGATGCTATTTGACACAGAGGTTGAGCATCTGGTAGGTGCTTGGCAACTGCTTAAAGCTAATAAAAAGCGGGATCCCTGGGTGGCTCAGCGGTTTAGCGCCTGCCTTTGGCCCAGGGCGCGATCCTGGAGTCCCAGAATCGAGTCCCGCGTCGGGCTCCCGGCATGGAGCCTGCTTCTCCCTCCTCCTGTCTCTGCCCCTCTCTCTCTCTCTCTATGTCTATCATAAATAAATAAATCTTTAAAAAAAAATAAAGCTAATAAAAAGCTTCTTATAGAAGCAAAAGATTAAGAAACACTGAAAAAAGAAGTGGTATATTTGAAATCTTTATAAAAATTCTTTTTTTTTTTCTCCTAGCATTTAGAAAGAATAAAGCTGAAGGGAATGTAGTCTTTTCAACAAATGATGCTGGAACAACTAGATATCCATATGCAAAAAAAAAAAAATGAATCTTATACCCTTCATAAAATTAATTCAAAATGAATCATAGACCTAACTGAAAAATGTAAAAACTATAAAATTCCTAAAAGATGACACAAAAGAAAACCTCGATGACCTTGGGGATGGCAATGACTTTTAGTTGTGATATCAAATGCGTAATCTTTGAAATAATTATTTAATTGATAAGCTGTACTTCATTAAAATTAAAATTTTATCAGGAAAGGACAATGCCAAGAAAATAAGAAGATAAGCTACGGACTGGGAGAAAAATATTTGCAAATGACACATCAAAGGACTATTATGCAAAAAATGTAAAGAACTCTTAAAGCCCAACAATAAGAAAATGAATGTCCCAATTAAAGAAAAAAAATGGGCAAATGATTTGAACAGACACCAAAGAAAATTTATAGACAGCAAATAAGCTTATGGAAAGATGCTCCACATCATTTGCCATCATAAAAATGCAAATTAAAGCAGCAATGGGATAGTACTACACACCTATTAGAATGGCCCAAATCCAAAATACTGGCAACAATTGTGGCCAAGAATAGTCAGCAACAGGAATTTTCATTTATTGCTGGTGGGAATGCAAAAATGGTGCAGCCACTCTGGAAAACAATCTGGCCATTTCTTAGAAAACTCAACATACTCTTACCATACAATCCAATAATTCTGCTCTTTGGCATTTACCCAAAAGAGTTTTTCAACTTTGTGTTATGTCCACACAAAAATCTGCTCATGGATGTTTAGAGCAGTTTCATTCATAATTGCCAAATTTGGAAGTAATCAAGAAGTCCTTCGGTAAGTGAATGAGTAAATAAACTGTGGCACGTTTAGACAATGTGATATTATTCAGTGCTAAAAAAAAAAACAAAAAAACAAAAAAACAAAAAACAAAAAAAACAAAAAAACAAAAAAAACAAAAAAAAAACTGTCAAGCTACGAAAAGACATGGAGGAAAACTTAAATGCATATTCCTAAGGGAAAAAAGCCAATGTGAAAAGGCTACATACTGTAAGATTTTTGCTATATGACATTGTGGAAAAGGCAAACACTATGGAAACAGTAGGAAGATTAGTGGTTTCCATGACTTAGGAGAGTCAAGGAGGCATGAGTAGGTGGACCGAAGGATTTTTGGAACAGTGAAGCTACTCTGTGTGATGCTATAATGATGGGTACATGTCATGATACATTTGTCCAAAACCAGAGAATATACAACACCAAGAGTAAACCCCAATGTGCACAATAGACGTTGGTGATAAAAATGTGTCAATATAGGTTCATCAGTTGCAGCAAATTAACCCAGTCTGTGGGGAATGTAGAAAATGAGGAGCCTGTCCATGTGTCAGGCAGGGAGGTTTGTGGGAATATTCTACTATATGCCCAATTTTGCTATGAATGTAAAACTCCTCTAAAAACTAAAACTTCATTAATAAAACAAAAAAGAATAAAGGTGTAAGTATCCATATTTTGAAGTCTTCACATTTCCTTATGGCTATAAGGGAATTCTTAAATGCTCTGGTGACAAGATACAGTTAATATAAATTTTCTATGACAGGGATGTCTGAGTGGCTCAGTGGTTGAGCATCTGCCTTCAGCTCAGGGCATGATCCCAGGATCCAGGGATCAAGTCCTGCATTGGGCTCCCTGCAGAGAGTCTCTACGTGTGTGTGTGTGTGTGTGTGTGTGTGTGTGTGTGTGTGTGTGATGAATAAATAAGTAAAATCTTTTAAAAATTTTACTATGAGAGCTCTACCAAACTAAGTTTCCACTACAGGGAGGGGGAGAGGAAGAGGGAGAGAGAAACTTTAGTGACTGCCCTCAGCAGCCTGACACAAGGCTCCATCCCATGCTCCTGAGATCACCACCTGAGCCAAAACCAAGAGTCAGCAGCTTAACCAACTGCACCCTTAAGATGCCTCTCCACTGTATTTTTTAAAATGCTGTTGCACATCACCATGAAGAGTTTTTGCCTATATTAAAACAATGGAAGGAAACTCTTAATAGATCATAATTCATTAAAATCTGGTCATCGTAATCTGAGTATTTGTTTTAACCTTGTGATCAATTAGAGAAAATCCAATGTATGTTCTTGAAATTTCTATCTAAGCTTCAATAATACCTATTGTAAGGTTTAAGAAGTAGCAGAAAAGGAAACAAGCACTTTATCATTTTTAGTATCCTAAAAGCATCAATTAAAGTTAAACGATGTTATCATTTAGACCAAAGTAATTTATTTCTTTGATGTGAAAGAGCAACTCTGAAATTCAAACTCATGGAGAGCATACTTACTGAGATAACACAAACTCATCATGAAGAGAATGACCCCAGACACCTGTCCAATCAAGCCACTTTGTCAGTAAATTAAATCATTCATTTAATATTCTCCTGGATAATGTGGGATTAAAATGCAAAGGTGAAAATAAAAACGTATTCATGAATTTTCTGTGAAATAATCCAAAGGCAGAAAAGTTTCAGAAATAGCTCAGGAAAGAATAATGTAATCATTACCCCTAAACATAGGGGAAATTTTTAACCAGATAGGGCACAGCTCTGTGGACTCAATTATTTGCACATTGGTTCATTTGAATTAGTGAAGATACATTTCTAGATCTGGGATAAAAACTCTGATCCTGAATTTCGAAGATGTGTACCTGAATTTTCATTTAAGTACTTTGTTTCAAACTGTCCCATATATATAGTGATAATGTCATAAATCATAAATCATAAGGCACTTTTCCTCTCATTTATGATGTATATTCCTAGGATAACTTGATGTTCCCAAGATATTTTAACTAAGCCAAGAATAAGATCACTTCACATGCACAGAGATGAATGCAAAGAAATTCTCAGCACCAAATATTAACTAAAATAAAAATATTTTTCAAAATAATTGACATTAATTTTAAAGTTCTTATAAATAACAAAAATCAAGAAAAATCTGAAACATTCTGAAAAAGAAGACCAATGTGTTCATGATACTGTCATTTATAAAAGTATATTATAAACACAGAATTAAAACAGTATGGTATTGATGCACACATGGCTAAGTAGTCCAATTCAGACAGTGAAAAGGGCAGCACTAAACCCAAGTGCATGTGGAAATTTAGTATACAATAATTGAGTGGCATGTGAAATTAGTGGAGAAAATGTTAATTTAATAAATTCTTGGAAGTCTTATAAAGATTTGGAAAAGAGATAAAAATAGGATCATACTTGATTTCATACTCTAGTATAAACTCCAAATGGATCTTACTCTATAAACTCCAAATGTATCAGAGAGCAAAATGACCATATAAAGTGGAATCATAAGAATTCTGAAATTAAATATGGGTGATGTCCTTGACAGCACGGAAGGGCGGAAAGCTTTTCTAAAAGTGATGGAAAATTTACCATTAAGTCTGATATTAACTGTAGACTTTTTGTAGATGTGTACTTATTTGTTGAGAACTTTTTTCCTCCCCCTCTGCCCCTATACTCACTCACTCTCTCTTTCTCTCAAATAAATAATTTTGGAATTTGTCAAATGCTGCCTCTTTGTGTTTCTTCTTTTTTTAACTTGTTGATGTTCCAAAACTGTTTTTCAACTGTTAAACAAACCCTGCTTTTTTGGGGGAAAAATATTTCTAAAATATTAGAAAATATTCTCTTCTTAATTTTCTGGAAGAGTCCGTGAAGAATTTTAATATTTCATCCTTAAAGATTGAAGCTGTGTCTGGAGTCCGAGTTGTCTCTTTCTTAAGTGAATTTTGGTAGTTTGCATTTTCAAGAAATTCAGAACTTTAAGTTCTATAATTTACTGGCATAACTTTGATCGTAATATCCCCCTATTATCCTTTACATATCCCTTGATTCCATAGTAATTTCACACCTGTCATTTCTGCTATTGGCATTTTTTGTTTCTTTTCTTCATTTGTTCATGGCCATGGGCTAGAGGCTTATCAAATTTATTTATCTCTCAACTAACTTTCTGTTTTATTGATTTCTCTATTGTTTTTCTATGTTCTTTTTTATTGATTTATACTGTGGACTTTGTTATTTCCTTTCTTTTAATTACTTTTTTGCAGTTTTTTAAAGGTAGACACTGAAAGTAAATTTAAAACATTTTTTTCTACATTTACCTATAAAATTCTCTATAAATATTCCTTTAACAGCATTTCATAAATTCTGATAACTTGTATTTTAATTTTCATCCTGCTCAAATCATTTTGTAGCTTCCCTCTGATTTCTTCAGTGACCTATGTATATTATTTAGAAGTGTGTTATTTATAATCCTTATTGGGACATTTTGTAGAGAACTATATTTATTTTTAATTTAATCCTGTTGTAGATAGAGAGCTTAGTTGAGTTGTTTTAAATTTATTAAAAATTATTTTTGGGGGGGCACCTGGGTTGCTCATCAGTTGAGCATCTGCCTTCGGCTCAAGTCATGATCCCAGGGTCCTGGGACTGAGTCCCATATTGGGCTCCCCGTGGGGAGTCTGCTTCTCCATCTGCCTGTATCTCTGCCTCTCTCTGTGTGTGTCTCTTATGAATAAATACATAACTTTATATGTGTTTGTGTCTGTTTTTTCCTTTGTGGCATGTTCTATAAATACCAGTGAGTCCAAGCTTTTTTATAATGGTGTGCACATCTTCTGTAACTTTACTGAATCTCTGTTTACATTTTGTATCAGTTTTTTTAAAGCATCTTATTTATTTATTTGAGAGAAAGAAAGAGTGAGTATAGGGACAGAGGAGGAGGACAAGCAGATTCCCCACTGAGCAGAGACCTCTACGTAGGGCTTGATCCCAGGACCTGAGATCATGACTTGAGTCAAAGGGAGACACTTAAATGACTGACCACCCCCCTCCCAGGTGCCCTACATTTTGTATCTGTTATTGAGACATGCAAATCTCTGAGCATGTCTATGGATATGTTTGTCTTCGCTGTTAGGTTACTTGTTGCCTGATTTATTTGGTTGCTCTATTATTGGCTATTTATGGCTTGCCAGTGAATTATTTATCATCATGAAAGTACCTTTTTTACTCCTGATTCTTTTTTTTAATAATAAATTTATTTTTATTGGTGTTCAATTTGCCAACATACAGAATAACACCCAGTGTTCATCCAGTCAAGTGCCCCCCGCAGTGCCCGTCACCCATTCACCCCCACCCCTCACCCTCCTCCCCTTCCACCACCCCTAGTTCGTTTCCCAGAGTTAGGAGTCTATGTTCTGTCTCTCTTTCTGATATTTCCTACACATTTCTTCTCCCTTCCCTTACTGCTGATTCTATTCAATACTCTGCAGTCTATTGTACCAATACTAATACTAATACAACACAGCTTTATTTCCATTACTATTATCAGATGATTTTTTTCCCCATCTTGTCACCTTTTAGCCAGTCTCTTTCTATTTAAAATGTGTGCCCCCCACCCAGGGAGCTTGTAGGAGGGTCTTACTTTATTATTCAATCTATCTCTTTTTTTTTTTTAGATTTTATTTATTTATTCATGAGAGACACACAGAAAGAGAGAGAAAAGGAGGCAGAGACACAGGCAGAGAGAGAAGCAGACTCCATGCAGGGAGCCCGACGTGGGACTCAATCCCAGGTCTCCAGGATCAGGCCCTGGGCTGAAAGTGGTGCTAAACTGCTGGGCCACCTGGGCTGCCCTATCTCTATCTTTTAATTGGGACATATAAGCCTTTCCTAAGTAATGTGATTATTGATATTTTTAGGTTTCATGGTTTGTTTTCATTTTATATTTTCCTGATCTATTCCTTGTTTCCTTTTTTTCTTTTTTCATAGGAATATGGATGTGTTTAGAATAATTGAATTAAAAATAATAATAATATAATAATTATTATTAATAATTGAATTAAAAATAATTGAATTAAAAAAATGATTCCATTTTATCTCATTTTGACTCAATACCCAACTTGTGATTTCAGTGACTTCTTCAAGGTTTTAGTGTAACTTGTAAAAGTCCACCTTAGGATATTGCTGTCCAAAGAAGTTTTCTGTCTCCCTTCCCCTCTAATTCAGTGACTCCAATTGTACGTGTATTAAGTCTCTTGAAATTTTATTGTACTCACTGATACTCCATTCATTTTTAGAAATTATCCTTTCTTTTTGTGCATCTTAGTTTCTGTTGTAATGTATACAAGTTCACTCATCTTTTCCTTTTTCTGTAATATCTAACATGATATTAACTCCACCCATTGTAGCTTTCATCTGTAGGAGTTTGATTTGGGTCTTTTATATATCTTCTTTGTTGCTACTTAACTTTTTTGAATACACAGTAAATAATTGTAAAAACTGTCTGTTGCCTTCACGTCTCCTAAATCTAGCATCTATATCAGTTCTGAGTTAGTTGTAAATTGATTTATCTCATTATTAGTCATGTGTCCTAGATTCTGTAAATGCCATGTTATTTTAATTAGATATCAGTTTCCAAACATTATGAATTTTACCTTGTTGGGTGCTGGATAACATTGTAGTTTTCTGAAGATCCTCATCTTTGTTCAGGTATGCAGTTATGATATTTAGGAATATTTGAGCCTTTCCACCTTTTATTGTTTTATGGATGGAATCAGAGCAATGTTCATTGTAGATCAAATTATTTCCTGCCTGTTGATGCAAGGGCCTTTTTGTGCATTCTACCGAGGGCCCTGTGAATCATGAGATTCTCTGCTATGGCTGGTGGAAACAGACACTATTTTTATTTCTTTGTGAGCTCAGGACATCATTGTCTTTAATTCTTTCAGGTGATTCTACCATTGGATTTGAGTAATTTTCTTGTAAATGAACACTGGTCCATATTTAGCTGAGTACTCTTGAAAGTTCTCTGTGAACTTTCTTGTTTTGGGTAGAATGACCAGCAAAACTCAAGATATCTTGATATCTGTATTAGTTTTCTATTGCTGCTATAATAAAGTACTGCAATGCAAATTTATTATTGTAAATGGCTTAAAACAACATACATTTATTATGTTACACTTCTTTAGGTCAAAAGAATGGCACAGATTCCACTGGTCTAAAATCAATAGGTCAAAAAAAATAAAAAAATAAAATCAATAGGTCAGGAATGCAGGGCTGCATTTCTTTATGGAAGCCCTGGGAAGAATTAGTTCCTTTGTGCTTTCCAACCCCCATGCCTCTGCCCATGGCCCTCTTTTGCCTATCTGCAAATTCAGTAATAGCAGATCAAGACCTCATGCTGCCATCTCTATGTCTCTTTTTCTCTGTCTGCAACTGGAAAAATGTGTCTGCTCTTAAGGACCCAGCCCCTCAAATAAGGATAATCTCCCATCTCAAGATATATACATACTCTTTACAGAAATCTACAAAGTCTGCTTTATCATGTAAAGTGAAGTAAAATATCCACAGCTTCCAGGTATTAGAGAGAAGTCTTTGGCAGGACATTATTTCTCTTACCAGGGTAGATCTGTTTTCCAGGTTGGTTTCCTCTAGTCATGGCCTCTGCTATGCTCTGAGGAGGCTGTTGTATCCTCCACTATGGCCTGGCAACTCTCTCAGGGTAGTTAACTGGGGCAGTTTTAGGGTTCTTTTCATTTATTTTCTGTGTTCAGGGACTTCTGTTCTTCATGGCTGGATGCCTAGTGTCTTGAAAAAAATGCCACTTTTTTATAATTTGTTCATTTATTGATTGTTTTAGATGGGGAGGAATAGTTCTGGTCCTGATTATGCCATCTCATTTGGAAGTGAAATTTCATGACATAAATATTTTGAGGCAAGGTTATATCATAATTTTTCTTGGTAGATTAATCCTTTATCCTTTTACACATGACATTTTTTCTTATATGTATTTTCCTTGTCTTGATATCAGCTATGCCTAATAATTTACAACTATAGCAGCTACTTAGTTGTTAGTTTAAGATTTGCAAATTATATCTTTGTTATCTTTGTTCCTTTTCTTTACTTCCGAACTTTGGATATTTAAGATGTGTCTCTCATAACAACATATTGTAATTGTTGATGTTGTCAGTACTGCTGCTATTTTTAATATGTCCCAGCAATGTTAGCCTTTAATTGGATTATTTAATCATTTTAGATTTAACAAAATTACTGATACATTTAGGTAGATATTTCTTTTTGAAGAATATATTTCTGTATATTATCTTTCTATTTGTGCACATGTTTAAGTTTCCATTTCTATTTCTTTTTTACTTCTCTGGGATTTAGTAGTTTTTGTATTCAATCCATGTATCAATACATTCCCTGAATAGGTAGAGTGATATGTTTGTCTCTTGTTATGTGTGCATCATTTGTTTATTATATTACAACTGTATAGTTTATTTTATTTTTTGAATACTCAGAATTTATCTTTGTCTATTACTTTGTTGATAGACATATGGGTTACTTCATTTTGTGACTATTTTAATCAAGGGCAGTAGGAGTATAGTGATGTGTGGTGTATGTGGTATATGAGTATAGTGGTATTGGTATTATGTGTGTGTGTATGTGCAGGTGTGCAGAAATACCTATATTCCTTAGACATACAACTACATCAAACTTAATTAATTAATAGGTCAGGTATGAGTAACTTTATGGAAACCACTAAAGAGTATCAAGCCCAGTACTCATATTTACCTGTATTCCAGGTATTTGTGAAAGTTACATTGAATCTCATCATTGCCAAAACATAGCATTTTCTTTCTTTCTAATGTACATTACGATGAGTGTCATCTTTTATTTTGTTTTCCATGAAATAATATTTTCATATGCTTTATTGGACATTTGGACATATAATCTCTGAAATGCTTATTTACAAAAGAATATTTTCATGTGCTTTATTAGTCATTTGGACATATAATTTCTGCAATGCTTATTTAAGTCTTTTGTCCAATTTTATTGGTTTACATTTTTCCTACTGATATATACAAGTGCTTTCAATAGCTTGGACAGAAATCTTCTGCTGTATGTTTGTGCACTGAAAATATTATTCCCAGTCTCTTGCTTGCCTTTTCATTTTCTTCATATTGGCTATAGTTTACCAGAAATTCTTAATTCTGATGAAATATATATTGTTTTCTTTTATGCATATTGTATTTTGAGTCTTTCTTGAGAAATCTTTGCTAACTCCAAGTTAATGGAGAAATACTCTGATTTCTTCATGGATCTTTGCAATTTTGGCCTTTATATGTAGGCCTATCATTCATCTCCAACTTTTTAGTTAAAAAAAGAGAAAATAATAGGAACTTTTTAGTAGTAAAAGTAGATTCAAAATTATTTTTTTACACAGATACCTTAATTTTCTAGCACCATTTATGGAAAAGAACTTTACTTATTAAATTGTATGGATAGTTTTAGCAGAATATAAGTTACTATATATCTGTTGTTCTATTTATGAGCTATCTATTTCGGTTCTATGAGTCTATCAATGGAGCAGTATCAATATTGATTGCTGAGGTTTAGAGTAAATCTCAAATAGAACTTCTCTTGGAAATTCTTATCCCTTTTCATAAAGGGGGGGAAAGTTAGTTTCTTTATATTTTTTCATACCCACAACTCTCCAGTATCCTTACAAACATGTTTTTCAGTTGATGTATGTTGTTATGACATGAACATATATCTTAAGCAGAAGTGGAATTTTAGATGAGGACTTTTTACAGGGTACAGAAATCAAACTACAAATAAAAGTCTGATAAAAATCAACTGTATTAGTAAGGACTTATCTCATGAAAAGATACTACAAAGACAATGGGAAGATGAATTCGTCTAATGAGGCTCTTTTGCACATGAGCACTAAGAGATGTGGAATTGATAGTTTGTAGTGGTATTTTTTCAAACATAGAGATTGGAATCTGTCCAAGTATATTTAACAATGGATTTTTTTTTTAATCAGTGTTGGTATACCAGTACAATAGAATGAAATTCAGCATTAAAATCTAGCCTTGTCCAACTAAATCAACACAGATAAATCTTAAAATATGATGCCATGTAAAATTAGGAGTTCATGGAAATACTGATGAATGTGTAGTCATCTTTTATTTTGTATTATTGTTACTGCATTTGAACATGTTAGGAGCACGCAAAACTATCCAAAGGGCATGAACGGGGCGTGTATGATTTTGCAGAAAACATTAAGTGCCAGTATTAATAAACAAAATTTAAATTTCAACCATATAGTGTCTTCATTGATGAAAATAGGAAGTACTTTACAAATCTATTCAATATACAGAATATCATCAGGGTGGAAGAAATATAATGTTCATAGTCTACTACTTCAGGGATAATTTGATGAACACTTTCCAAGAATAATTTGGAAATAGCTGTGAGCCCTTTTTCAAAAAATATGTTTTACCTTGGGACACCTGGGTGATTCAGTGGTTGAGCGTCTGGTTTTGGCTCAGGGCATGATCCCAGAGTTCTGGGATCAAGTCCCACATCGGGCTCCCTGCATGGAGCCTGCTTCTCCCTATGCCTGTGTCTCTGCCTCTCTCTGTGTCTCTCATGAATAAATACATAAAATCTTAAAAAAAATATGTTTTACCTTTACTTGCAAATACTACTCTTAAGGATTTACCTTAAATTCCATTCAGAGACACAGAAATATTTATAAATAAGAAACTATGCCATAGTTTTATGTAGAATGACAATAAGTAATTTTGCTCATTTATTTGGTGAACAGAAGATAATAGTACTAATGTTAAAATAAAAGTTATATACTATAATGGATAATATAGATTTATATTACTTCAGACATATCTTAAATCATATTTGGAAAATTTTAAATTCTCTCAAAGAAAATCTACATAACCTCTATTTTATTTTTTTAAGTTTTTTTTTTAATTTATTTATGATAGTCACAGAGAGAGAGAGAGAGAGTGAGGCAGAGACACAGGCAGAGGGAGAAGCAGGCTCCATGCACCGGGAGCCCGACGTGGGATTCGATTCCGGGTCTCCAGGATCGCGCCCTGGGCCAAAGGCAGGCGCCAAACCGCTTCGCCACCCAGGGATCCCCATAACCTCTATTTTATAGTACAATGCTTTTATTTTGTTTTCTAAAAAGCTGTTCCCACCTGAGAATCAGTAATTTATTTTGATATAGTTATGAGTAAAGCTGCTGTGAACATCCCTGTCTAATGAGTTTATAAACATATGCTTTAATTCCTCTTCAGTAAATGTGGAGAAATAGAATTCCATGGTCATTGGGTACACATATGTTTATTAAAAACTCCTGAACAACTGACCGTTCCTGTGAGAATGGATATCCAAATTATGTTATATAAGCAAAGGAAAAAATAAATGAACCGCTGCATGGATTAACTTCAAAAACGTGTTGGAAAAACAAACAAACAAAAGAAGTAAATAGGGTGGTGGTTATACAGGTATATACATTGGTGAAAACTCATCGAATACTGATTTAGAAAAAGAAAGGAAGAAAAGGAGGAGGAGGAAAAAGAAAAGAAAGAAAAGAAAAAAGAAAAAATGCAAAATAACAACTCTATTTGACTTGCTCATCCTAGGATCAATATTAAAATTACAACTCTTCCCAGTTTCTATGCATTTTATTTTTTCACATTGTTAAGTTAATATCAAAATAATAGTATTCCATGACTGTATTTAGATGGCATGCATTCTTGAAATATTTATTGAGAAAGTAGATGATAGATGATGATAGATGATAGATAGATAGATAGATGATAGATAGATAGATAGATAGATAGATAGATAGATGATAGATAGATAGATGATAGATAGTTTGATTTAAGTTACATCTGGGCAAGAGATGATATGGTGTCATTGCTATGTTGTGATATCTTGAGTGATTTTTGTTTCTTCTTGGAGTTTTTCAGTATTATATAAATTGACTGGAAAAATCAATTTGGAAACTGTGAGAGGGACGTGAACTCAATAAATACTTAAGTTGAAGAGAGTGAGTTGGCAACATTATTAAATTCAATGTAAAATTTATAGCATAAAAACTAAGAAGCAAAAAAAGAACACTAAGAAGCAATGAGTATGTATTTATTTTCTTTTGTAATATTCCATAATAAGTTTGGAAAAAAACATATACTAGAGTGGCTAATAATCTCTTTGCTGTCCTACAGCAAAAGAGATGGATCTAAAATTCCATTATTAGGGACTCATTCTTCTAGTATAAAAGTAGCCCTGGGAAGTATCTCAGATAATTTTACCACTAGCCTTAGCAATGTAAGGTCGTTGCATGCACTATGATGTTAAGACACTGGAGGAACTCTGTTTATAGTGCCGTTTGCTTGGCACCTATTTCTCCTGGACCTATTTTACTCATTCTGCAAGTGATTTATCAATATATTAGAATTGAAGCAAATACACCACTGGCTCTTATTTTCCCTCACACGCAGGTAAAAGAAAAAGAAAATTCAGTTTCTATACCACTTTCCTAGTGGGAAATCTTAAAATATATATATATATATATATATATATATATATATATATATATATATATATATCTGACAGAGAGAAGTGGAAGAGAATGCCTCAGGTTATGGTAAATGAAGAAATAAACATCTCCCCGATAAAATTTCGTGAATCCAGTAATGCTGTGGGATAGTTTAGATGGTCACATCTAATGGTGAGTGTAAAACAAAACTATTATTCTGATTCATAAAGATGCACTTAATTATGAAGTATTATCTGCGTGGCGAAATAAAAGGTAACAACATCGATTTCTTTTCACCTCCTCTCAACAATTACAGGAGTTGTTTCCAACGCGTCTCAAGGAGAGTAGTTCTGGAAATAATGAAAATGAGCTGGAATAGAACAAAAGTAGTAGGCAGCTTGTATCTAAATGAGCAAGAGTTGTGAGTCTATTATTTTTAATGTTTATTGGTGATAAGGGAAATGTATTATGTATATTGTAGTCTATTTTGCAGTTTAGTTACATGAATTGGAATGAGTAAGATGGCATTGTTGGCTACAAAAACCAGTTGCAGCAGGCTTTCATAGGAAGGAAACTATACTGAGGGAATAGGCTAAGTAGTCTACGAGTTCAATAAATGCTTATGTTCATTATGGTGCTATCATGAAAGGTAGCCTCAAAGTGTTAATGCAGCATCTAAAAGTGCCTAGCACTCTCCTTAGACACTAGAAGTAACTGGCTCAATAAAATTTAAGAGCAGCAATATCAGAAGCAGAGCTCAATGCCTCAGAGTTTTATAAAAGCACTGTCATCATCATTGAGACTTAAATTGAGAACTCAACAGTATATATCTATTGCTTTCTTTGGAAGATCTTATAACCTTGTATGAGAATATTTGAAAATTTCAGGAGTAAATGTTGGAAAACATGGTCTTGTAGTGATGGTGGCTGAGAAGAAATGTGACTATTTAAAGAAATGCTGATGGATGGATCACAGTGTCTTAGAAATAAATGTGGTAATGTGTTTCATAAGGAGAGTTTTCATCTGATAAAGGAGTCTCCTTTTAAACAGGTTGGCTTCATAGCAAATGCTCTACTTGTTCTTTTAAAGATACTATCCCTTCCCCTCCCCTTTTTTTCTATTATAGAGTAGAAGGTAAAGTTTCTGTGACCCCTTTCATTATTTCCAAGAAAAACTATTTGAGCAACATCTAAGTGCAAATCACTGAAGTGTAGTCTGAAATCCAAGAGAATAAGGCTTCAAAACGATTGCAGAGTATATTCCAAGTCATGAACCATGGATCATTCAAAATTCCAAAAGAAAGAGATAATCTCCCCTATTTCATACTTGAATCTGCTTGGCATACTGGGGGAGTGGTACAAATGTCTGAGTGGCTGGAGGCTATAATTTGACATAGGAATTATAGGAAAAGAGATTGGAATAAAAGCTGGGCTATAACTACAAAATGACTGAAATATCAGACACATTATTCTGTAGATAGTGGAGAATCATCATTATTTTTAAGCAGGTAGTAGAATTTCCAAATGTATGTTATTTTTAGAAAGACGAGTTTGAATAGAAACTGAGTATAAAAAAAGAAAGAAAATATATTCAGGAATATATTGCAATAGTCCAGGAATTAAGTATAAATTTTCACAAGTAGGAGTAGGAAAAAGAGAAATAGACAGTTTGTATCTGAAAACCATCATAGAAATAGACACATTAGAGATTGCTGTTCTCTTAAAATGAGGCTGACAGAAAAGGAATGCTAAAAGTTAATCCCTTGATTTTTGCTTGGGTGAATGAATGGTGCCATTGCACTGTACACAAATACAGAAGGAGGATGGGTTTTGAAAGAAAGATAACAAATTTAATTTTAGGCTTGTTCCTTCAAGTCATTTGTAGCATTGTATACTTTTTGTATTAGCTATTAGAGACTTATTGAATATTTAATATTTGGAAAGAACTAGCCAATGGAAATTTTGTTTACTTCTAGAAGTTCTGTAGATTGAAGATACAACTTTGGGTGTCATTTCATTAGAGATTTTGTTTCAGACATAAGTGGATGGCATGATAAAATAGGAGAACAGAGAATTATGGGACTTTCTGGCTGAGCGCTGAGCCCCGCAGAATATCCCCACGGAATGGATGTCTGGGAGGGAGACAGACAGTGGAAAAGATATTAGTCAGATAGGAGGAGGTAAAGCTAAACAGTATCCTGAATATGAAGCAAGAAAGTTTTACTGAGGAAGCCCAGGAAGACAGCAGAGCGGTTTTCTGAGAGTCATGTAGGAGAGAGCTTGAGAGTAGATCTTTGGGAGAGAGATTTAGGAAACCACTCACAACACTGAAATTCAAGGTTCAGTACAGTAATGCAGCAGAATTCAGCTCGTATTAGGTGAAGCTGAAAAAAGTGAGAGTTGAGAATGCAAATTGTTCTTTTACTGAATTTGATGGTAAAATAAAGGCAAGATAACTTGTAGTAACCTTTGAACAGACAAGGTCTAAAAATGTAATTGAAAGTCAAAGAAAAGTAATCATGAAAGATAACGGAGATAGAAGTGAGAGAGAAAGTCAGTAATGAAGTAACAGATCTGGTTCAAGCAGTAGAATCATTGTGGTGTTGGAAATAAAACTATCAAGAAAGTGAGGAGTTGGAGTCCATTTCTCACACCGTGTTAGAAATGGGGGGGGGGGGAGTTCAGAAGTGGGATTAAAAGTAGGGCAATCTCATCTTTGCATTTGCATTTCACTATGACTATAGAAGCCAAACCTAGCATGGGATGTGACTCCTTTATTTTCAAAAATTTTTAAAAAATATTTAATTTATTTATTCATGACACACACCCACAAACACAGATTGAGAGGCAGAGACATAGGCAGAGGGAGAAGCAGGCTCCATGCAGGGAGCCGGATGCGGGACTCGATCCCAGAACTCTGGAACCACGACCTGAGCCAAAGGCAGATGCTCAACCACTGAGCCACCCAGGGATCCCCTCCTTTATTTTCTTTAACTCACATGGCAAACAGATCTGAACATTCTAAACCCTGCAGACAAGATGGGAAATACCTACCCTTTCATTTAGGGATTTTATCCTTCTGTTAAAGACTGAACAATTTCAGGGGCGCCTGGGTGGCTCAGTTGTTTAAGTGCGTGACTCTTGGTTTTGGCTCAGGTCATGATCTTGGGGTCCTGGGGTTGAGCCCTAAATTGGGCTCTGTGCTCAGCATGCAGTCTGCTTAAGATTCTACCTCTCTCTCTCTCCCTCTGTCCTTCTCCCCACCCGTGTTCTTTCTTTCTGTCAAATAAATAAAATAAAATCTTAAAAAAAAAAAAAAAAAAAAAAGCCTGAGCAGTTTCAATGGCCAGACATCTACATAGAGACTTTCCTTGTGGATGCGCTCTCAGAGTGCTTCTCAAACTTTTGATACATAGAAATTAATGTGCAGGTTTATGACTAGAACAACTAAGTATTTTGTTCTGCATGAGAGATTTAGTAGGTTTCCAAGGGTGATTATTTGAATACATGAGTGTCAGATTTACTGACAATAAAATCTAATACAGGTAACATGCAGTCCTACTGTAAATATACCAAACAAGGTCAGATTGTCTGAGCCTGGAGAAGTAAGGGAAATAGCACAGATTATCATCATGGGCAAAGGACAAAATGGATAAATCAGTAGGAGAAAACTGGGATTTCTCTAAGATTTTGTTCAACTCAAGATCATTCTCAGTTTGCCAGGATTAGTGACTCCCCAGTGTGGTTTCAACAATAAGTCTTATATCCTTTTGCACTTGCGTATTAAAATATTCTACTTCTTACTGTTATCTCTACTTCATATTATCTAACTTCAGCCACTCTGGTCTTCCAGTATGTAAAACATGCCAAAAATTTCTTCCCTCTAGAGTCTAACGACTAGCTGTCCCTTCATATTTGTGCATAGATTGCATCTTCAAATATTAACTTTTTATGCATTAGTTTATATATTAAATCCTCAAAATTAAGGAAACTCCATGGACTTCTTTTTATTTTTCCAAATATTTGTTTATTTTAGAGAGAGTGTCTGTGTGAGTAGAGAGGAGGGGCAGAGAGAGAAAGAGAGAGAGAGAGAGACAGTGAATCCTCAGGCACACTTCCTGCTGAGTGTGGAACCTGATCCAGGGCTCAATCCCAGGACTCCAAGATTATGACCTGAGCCAAAATCAAGAGCCAGCTGCTTAACTAACTGTGCCATCCAGGTGCCCCTCTACAAACTTCTTCGTTATCTTGTTATGTTTTATATTCTTAATTGAATCAAGACCTATCATATATGAGACGCCTGGGTGGCTCAGCAGTTGAGCATCTGCCTTCGGCCCAGGGCATGATTCTAGAGTCCCGGGATGGAGTCCCACATCGGGCCCCCTGCATGGAGCCTGCTTCTCCTCTGCCTGTGTGTCTGCCTCTCTGTCTGTGTCTCTCATGAATAAATAAATAAAATCTTTAAAAAAAACTATCATATAGATTTAAATTCAGTTGTCTATTTTTGTCTCATCCTAGGAAAGATCGAACCTTATATGTCATATTTATCATATATCTTCAGTACCCAAACCTTTGTCTGCATAAATAGGTGGATATGTAATATTCTGTTTTAATAGTGTATATTATACTGTGCATAAGTATGAACTATGTAATACAGAAAATATACCACCATAAGAAAAGAAGTCACAATTATAAAACATACTGCCCAGTTTTATAGAGATTCTAGGAATTAAGAATATGAATAGAAAGCAGGTAGATCAATTCAGTGACTGGGGATGAAATAGAAGATGATATATGCAATAAGAGGTATACTTTCAATCAGTTAAAAACATCACCCCTGGTTCAAGTTTGCTGAGTTAGGAAGATCTGAGCTCACTCACATTTTCCTGTGAACATATCAAAACTACAAGTACATATGGAACAGCTGTCTCTGTGAAATCCCCAAAGACCATCAGAACAGGTCTTCCACAACTAAAAATAAAGAAAAAAACACATCAGACAGGAGGAGGGGTAGGAACATGCTCTTTTCAGAACCCACACTCCCAGCTTGGTGACCCCCCAACCAGGAGGGATATTATTAATGTGGAGTTCTTCCCTGAAAAGTGTTGTTTTCAAGCCCCATATTAGATACCACTGACCTGGGGACTTGCACTGGGAAGGTGATCCCCCATGACATGTGGTTTTGAAAACCAGGAGAGCCAGAGGGCTATAGGAAATGAAGGTCCCACCCTTAAAGGGCTTACACACAAACTCCTCCAAAACCCAGCACAGAGATAGCAGTTTGAAAAGTGCCTGTGCCATATGTGAAGATGTATGGATTGACTTTAGGGCATGTAGTAAGAGGGGTAGGGATTTATTAGAACTTTCTCTGGGAAGGGAAGAGATCCTGGGCACCATTTTTTAAAACTTATTTTCAATCTAGTTGTCCCAGCTCTGGAAGATACAGTTTCTAACACTCTCCATCTACCTTGCTTAGCATTACTAGCCCTACCCTGTTATTCCTCTGCAGACTGACTCCAACCAACCAGTACACCCTGGCAGACAACCCTCCAATACTGCTCCTGTATTGCCACAGTTGGTGTACAGCTTTGATTAGGCTCTCCCCCACCCACGTAAGTGGTGTTGGTTCTCAGACCTGACAGGTAGCCTCAGCCTCGACTATTATCCCACAAAAGGGTTCTCACCATGGTTGGACAGAGAGAAGCCAGGTCCACTATCCAATGTACCTGCATTGGCCAGCCACCCACTAACATGCCTATAGCAGTCTTGTGCTATAGCAGGAAGGCACATGCAGCCCACTGGGGACACCCCTGGAGTGTTTGGCTCTGATGACTGAAAGGATTATCCTTCTGAGTCCCATAGAACACCTGCTACCTAAAGCCACTCTCTCAAGACGAGGATATGTAGCTGGCCTCTCTAAAGCATAGAAACAAACATGGAGAATCAGGAAAAATGAGGAGACAGAGGAATAGGTTTCAAACAAAAGAAGACAGAAACTAGGATAAACAACTAAGTGAAAAAGAGATAAGCGATCTACCTGATAAAGACTTCAAGGTTAACGGTCATAAAGATGTTCACTGAACTTTGGAGAAGAATGGATGAACACAGTGAGAATTCCAACAAATAGAAACTAAAAGAAAGTACCAATTGGAGCTGAAGAATACAATACCTGAAATGAAAAAATACACTTTTGAGGAAATCAACAGATTAGGTGATGGAAAAGAATGAATGAACAATCTGGAAGAGAAGGTAGCAGAAATCCCCAAAGCTGAAAGAAAAAAAAAAAAAAGATTTTTTTTAAGTGAGGATAGTTTATGGGACCTCTAGGACAACAAGAGCACTGACATTTACATTATAGAATATGGGGGCAGTGACAGAAAACCACAAGACTCCAAACAGTAAAAGCAGTCTTGTGAAAGAATAAAGCTGAAGGTATCACACTTCCTGATTTCAATCTATACTACAAAGCTATAGCAATCAAAAGAGTATGGTACTGGTACAAAAACAGACACCTAGACCAATAGAACAGGATAGAGAGCCTGGAAATAAACCTACGTTTATATGACCAGTAAATCTATGGCAAAGGAAGCAAGGATGTGCAACAGGGGAGAGAGAGGCTCTCCAACAAATGGTGTTGGGAAAACTGGACAGCTACATGCAAAAGAATGAAACTGGACCACTTTCTCATACCATACACAAAAATAAAGCCAAAATGGATTAAATAATCAAATGTAATATCTGAAACCATAAAATTTCCCAAAAGAAATTATAGACAATAAACTATATAACTATAGACAATAAACTCAGCAGTATCTTCGGGGTCTGTCTCCTCAGGCAAGGATAACAAAATTTAAAAAAAAATGAGACTACATCAAACTAAAACTCATGTTGCAGTGAAAGGAGCCATCAATAAAATGAAGACAACCCACAACCCAAGACAACCAATGGGAGAAGATATTTGTCAATGTTATAGCCAATACAGGGTTAATATCCAAAATGTAGAAAGGACTGATACAGATCAGCACCAAAAGACCAAAGAATCCAAGTAAAAAGTGGGCAGAGGACCTGAAGAGACATTTTTTCTAATATCCAGATGATCAACAGATACATGAAAAGATACTCAGCATCACTCAGCATCAGGGAAATGCAAATGAAAACCACAGTAGATATCACCTCACACAAGGGAAACCCTGTGCATTGTTGGTGGGAATGTAAATTGGTGCAATGACTATGGAAAATAGTGTGAAGGCTCCCCAAAAAACTAAAAATAAAACTGCAATATAGTTCAGCAATTCTATTTCTGAATCTATGTTTCTATAATATTTCTATAATATATTTCTATAATATTTCTATATTATTCTATTTATTTAAACAAAAAGGAAACACTGACTTGAAAAGGCATATCCACCCCCATACTCACTGCAGCATTAATTATAATAGCAAAACTATGGAAACAAGTGTCTGTTGAGAGATGAATACCACATTAAATATATATGTATATATTTAATTAAATTATAATATATTTTTGTACATACAAATATTATATATACATATATAAAATATTATATATACATATATATGTAAAACAATATTCCTCAGCCAAAAATCGAAATGAAATCTTGTCACTTGTACAGCATGGATGGACTTACAGGATATTATGCTAATTAGACAAATATCATTTCACTTAATTTATATATGGGATCTAAAAAACAAAAACTAAATGGACAAACAAAACAGAAACAGACTTATACATACAGAGGACAAATTACTGGCTGCCAGAGAGGAGGAGTTTGGGTAAATAGTCAAAATAAGTGAAAGGGATTAAGAGGTCAACCTTCTGGTTGTAAAAAATAATAATCATGCACAGGGATATAAAGTATAGGCTTGGGAATATACTCAGTAATATTTTAATAGCTTCATGTGGTGACAAACGTTAACTAGACTTATTATGGTGATTATTTCATAATGTATATAAATGTTGAGTTGTTATGTTGTGCACCTGAAATTAATATAATAGTGTATTCAATTACCCAGTTTTTAAAAATGCACCTCTAAATTGTGGTGCGTAAAAAAAGTGTAGTGTGAAATCTTAAGTATTCATATGAAGAGTATTGTGAGTAGTTACCCCTTAACATTCTTCCAGCTGGGGCGCCTGGGTGGCTCAGTGGTTGAGCATCTTGCCTTCAGCTCAGGACGTGATCCTGGGGTCCTGAGATCGAGTCCTCATCATGCTCCCCGCAGGGAGCCTGCTTCTTCCTCTACCTGTGTCTCTGCCTCTCTCTGTGTGTCTCTCATGAATGAATGAATAAAATCTTTAAAAAATGAAACAAAACTAAAAAACATTCTTCTAACCTACTAGTAGGTAGATAGATACCTTTGTCTCTACCTAATATTGATGGATTATTCTGGGGTTACAACCCAACTTCTAGCACCTCATTCTTTCAGGTAGCAAAATTCAACACCTATCTGATGAAGCAATCTGAGACTAAGCAAATGTGAGCTTGATATTCTAGGAACTTAATGGCTTATCACACGTTGGCATTTGCTTAATTTTCATAAGGGATAAGCATTTTGCAAAAAAGAGGAGATGAAATAGAGTCCATAGAGATGTTTCTTCCTTTTAAGTGTCACACACCCCATTTTATTCTGTTATATTTAATCACAGGCTTCATATCTAAGCTACGGAAAAAGTGAGAAAATGAGAGCTAGGTCAGCTATTGTACAATTTTATCATTATAGCTTCTGCATTTAAATTTGATAGGCTGTTTTCAGAAATAAAGGCATTTTGTAAAGCATAATGTAAAGGCACTTTAGTTATAAAATATAATGATGTATCAGCCACCTTGTGCTGAGGTTTTATTTTTTTATTGTAATATAGATTATGTATCTTGACAAATATGTACAGTTTAAATAAGATTTATAAATCAGTCGTGTAACCAGCAGTCCGAGCAAGCAGTAGAACAATGTAAGCACCCCAGTAGCCTCTCCTATAAGCTCTTTTACATTTTCTGTTTCTCTACTAGCTTTAAACACTATTTTGATTTTTATGATCATTCCCTTGACTTTTTGGAGAGTTTTAAGCCATTGTATATCTTAAATAATGTAATTCAATGTGGCCATTTTTGGAACTTTATATAAATGGGAAAGTTATTTTTGTCTTTTTAAATAAGAATTTCTATTTTTACATAATTTTAGGTACTTAGCAAGTAAGGAGGAAAGTATAAAGATCCTCCAAATACCCTATGCCCCCCATGCATGCATAATGAACATCCCTCACCAGAGTGATACATGTGTTATAGTTGATAAGCCTATATTAATTATGATTATCCAGACCCCACAGTTTATAGTAGGGCTTGCTCTTGGTGTTGTCATTCTGTACTTTTAGACAGATGTGTAATGACCTGTGTCAATCATAATGGTATCATGCAGAGTATTTTCACTTTCCCTAAAACTCCCATGATCTACCTATTTATTCCTACCACAAACCTCCTACCCACCATCCCTAGAAACCACTAATCTTTTTACTGTTTTTATAGTTTTGCCTTTTCCACAATGTCATGTAGTGGAGTCATACTGTATGTTGCCTTTTCACATTGGCTTCTTTTCCTCAGTAACATGCATTTTAATTTTTCCCATGTCTATTTATTTATTTATTTATTTATTTATTTATTTATTTATTTATTTTTATAATAAATTTATTTTTTATTGGCGTTTGATTTGCCAACATACAGATTAACACCCAGTGCTCATCCCATCATGTGCCCCCCTCAGTGCCCGTCACCCATTCACCCCCACCCTCGGTCCTCCTCCCCTTCACCACCCCTAGTTTGTTTCCCAGACTTAGGAGTCTTTATGTTCTGTCTCCCTTTCTGATATTTCCTACCCATTTCTTCTCCCTTCTCTTATATTCCCTTTCACTATTATTTATATTCCCCAAATGAACGAGACCATATTATCTTTGTCCTTCTCCAATTGACTCATTTCACTCAGCATCATACCCTCCAGTTCCAACCACGTTGAAGCAAATGGTGGGTATTTGTCCCATTGTAATATTCCATTGTATACATAAACCACATCTTCTTTATCCATTCATCTTTCAATGGACACCGAGGCTTCTTCTGTTGCATTATCAGGATGCATCACAATTTATTTCTACATTCATTTGCTGAAAGCCATCCTTTTGTTGAGTTTTGGAAATGATGGGTAAAGATGTTATAAACATTTGTAAGTTTTTGTGTAGATATAATTCCTTAACACTTTTGGATATATACCAAAAAGCACAATTGCTGAATCTATAGTAGGATCATGTTTAGTTTTCAATGAAGCACCAAACTGTTTTCCAGAGTGGCTGTACCATTTTGCCTTCCCACCAAAAATGAATGAGAGTTGCCATTGTTTGACATCCAGGGCCGCATTTGTTGTTGTTGGTGTTTTGGATTTGGGCCATTCTAATACACTGTAGTAGTATTCCACTGTTGTTTTAATTTACATTTCCCTGAGATCTAGAAAGTGGAGCATCTTTCTTGTGCTTATTTGCCATTTGTGTATCTTTTTTGGTGAAGTGTCTTTTAAGGTCATTGACACATCTTAAAATTGGGATGTTCTTTTTTTCTTATTATTGGGTTTTAATTGTACTTTGCATATTCAGTCCTTTATCAGATGTTTCTTCTGAAAATATTTTCTCCAGTCTGTAGCTTACCTTTGCATTCTCTTGATATTGTCATTCACAAGGAGGAAAATTGTAATTTTTAAAAAATATATTTTATTTATTTATTCATGGGAGACACACAGAGAGAGGCAGAGACACAGGCAGAGGGTGAAGCAGACTCCCTGCAGAAGCCTGATGTGGGACTCGATCCCAGGACCTTGGGATCATGACCTGAGCCAAAGGCAGATGCTCAACCACTGAGCCACCCACGTGCCCTGAAAATTGTAATTTTAATTAAGTGCAGTTTGCCAATGCTTTCTTTTATAGGTCATGCTTTTAACGTTGTACCTAAAAAATCATCACCACCCAAGGGTCATCTAGGTTTTCTCTTATGGTGTCTTATGAGAATTTTTATCATTTTGTGTTTTACATTTAGCTCTGTGATCCATTTATGTCTGTATTTATTTTTTCTTTGTGTTGTCCAGTTGTTCCAGAGTCATTTGTTGAAAAGACTATATGATGTTGCTTATATATGGAATCTAAAAAGGTAAACTTACGAAAATAGAGAGTAAAGTGGTGGTTGCCAGAGGATGGGGGTGGGAAATGGGATAAATGTTTTTTTAAAAGCACAGACCATCAAGTTGTAAATAAGCCCTAGATATCTAATGCACTATGGGTTGAAGACAGACAAAAATATTGTAGTATAACGGTCAAACTTCGCAAGAGACTAGAACGTAATTGTTCCAACTATTAAAAAGGAAGAATCATTATGTAACATGATAGAGTTGGTAGATATTACTAAAATGATGATCTTTTTACAGTATATAGATGATTCAAATCAACACGTTGTACACCTTAAATTTATACAGTGTTATATGTCTAATATATTTTAATAAAAATACTATTATTGGTGCATTATATTGCCTTTGCACATTTGTCAAGGATCAGGTGACCATATTTACATGAGTCTGTTTCTGGATATTCTTTTGTTTGTTTGTTTGTTTCTGGATATTCTAATCTGTTGTATTGATCTATTTGTTCTTTTGCCAATATCATGTTGTCTTGATTATTGTAGTATATAGTAAGACTTGAGATTGGATAATGTCAGACTTCCCATTTTTCCTCTTCTTTAATATTGTTGGCTGTTCTGGATCTTTGGCCCTTTCCTCTAAACGTTAGAATCAGTTTCTGGATACCTACAAAATAACTGGCTGGGATTTCGATTGAGGTTTCAGTGAATCTGTAGACCTAGTTGGGAAGAACTGGTATCTCTACAATATGGAGTCGTTATCCCTGAACATGGAATATCTCTCCAGTTATTTAGCTATTCTTTATGTTCATCAGAATTTTATAGTTTTCCTTATATAGATCTTGCAATTATTTTGCTAGATTCATACCTAAATATCTCCTTTTAGTGGTAATATAAATGGTATGATGTTTTAATTTCCAATTCCACTTTTTCATTACTAGTATAACAGAAAATTGTTGACTTTTGTATATTACCAAAATCCTGCTACATTGTTATAATCTCATAAACTTCCAGGAGTTTTTTTTTTTTTTTTTTGCAAATTCTTTTAGATTTTCTACATAGACAATCACCAATGAACAAAGGCAGTTTTATTTCTTCCTTCTCAAACTGCATACATTTTGTTTCCTTTTGTTGTCTTACTGCATAAGCAAGAACTTCCAGTAAAATATTAAAATGAAGTAGAATGAACATTATTGCCTTATACTTGATGTTAGTGGGAACATTTTATTTTTTCACCACTAAGTATGATGTTAGCTATGAGTTTTCTGTAGATTAAGTTGCAAACATGCCCTGTATTCCTAGTTTGCTAAAAGTTGTTTTAATCATGAATGAGTGTTGGATCTTGTCAAATGTTCTATTTTGTATTAACTGATATGATAATGAATTTTTCCTTTGTAACTTATTGACATATTGGAATAAATCTCACCTGGTTGTGGCATATCATTCGTTATGTACATTGTTGGATGAGATTTTCTAATATTATGTTAAGGATTTTTACATCTACATAATGAGAGATATTATTCTCTAGTATGGTTTTGTTAATAGAGTAATTCTGGCTTCATCAAATGAATTAGTATAGTCTCTGCTTTTCCCTTTTGAAAGACATTGTAAAGAAATGGCATCATTTCTTTCTTAAATATTTGGTGGAATTCATCTGTGAACCTAACTGGGCATGATGATCTTTGGGGAGATTATTAATTTTTGATTCAATTGCTTTAATAGCATAGATCTATTTAAATTGTCTATTTTTGTGTGAGTCTTGGCAGATTGTGTATTTCAAGGAATTACTGCATTTCATCTAGGATATCAAATCTGTGCACTTAGATATGTTCTTAATATTTCTTTATTATCCTCTTAATGTCCATGAGTTCTTGTAGTGCTGTTCTGTCTCTCATTTCTTCTATGATTTACATCCTCTCTCTCTGTTGTTGTTACTCTTATTATTGTTGTTGTTGTTAGCCTGGATATAGGATTATCAATTTTGTTGCTGTTTTCAAAGAAACAGACTTAGGTTTTGATGATTATCTCTATTCTTTCTACTCTAATTCTTAGTATTTCTTTTCTTCTGATTACTTTAAGGTTAATTTGTTCTTCTTTTTCTAGTTTCTTAAGGTGAAAACTTAGATGATTAATTTAGATCTTTCTTTCTAATATGTAGTAGACCCAATGCCATAAATTTTCCTCCATGCACTACTTTCTCTCAATAACACAAATTTCAGAAGTTGTATTATCATTTTCACTTAGTTCAAAATATTTTTAAGTTTCTCTTGACATTTCTTCTTTTACTCATGTAATAGAAGTGAGATGTTTAATCTTCATGTATTTGGCTATTTTCCAGTTATACATTGTGTTATTCCATTTTAAATTTCACTGTAGTCTTAGAGAATATATGCATGGTTTATATTATTTTAAATTTGTTAAGCTGTGCTTTATGGTCCGGAATATAACCTATCTTGGTGAATTTTCCATGTGAGCTTAAGAAAAATGTATATTCTGTGGTTGCTGGATATAGTCTATAGATGTCAGATGTATCCAGTTGATTGATGGTGTTGTTGAGATCAGCTGTGTCCTTATTGACTTTCTTCCTGCTCTCTGGTCCTTTATGATAGAAAACTGTTGAATTCTTCAACTATGATAGTGGATTCATTTGCTTCTCCTCGCAGTTTTATCAGTTTTTGAGTAACATATTTTGATGCTTTGTAGTTAGGCACATGAATTTTAAGGATTTTTATGTCTTCATAGTGAATTTATTCTTTTATCCATTATGTAATGCTCTTCTTTATCTTAATAATATTTCTTGCTCTGAAGTGTGCTCTGACTAAAATTAATGTAGATTCTTCTGCTTTATTTTGGTCAGTATTAACATAGTATATTTTCTCCATCCATTTACTGTTAAAAATATATGATTTTATATTTAAAATTGGTTTATTTTAGCCAGCTTATAGTTAGGTTGTAGTTTTTGGTCTTCTCTCACAATATCTGTCATTAAATTGATGCATTTACACAATTGGCATTTAAAGTGATTATTGATATAGTTGGATTCAAACCTATCTTGTTACTGTTTTCTTTTTAAAATTTGTATTAAGTTTTAAATTTATTTCCATTATAGTTAATGTACTGTGTTATATTAGTTTCAGGTATACAATATAGTGATTCAACAATTCCATACATTACCCAGTGCTTATCATGACAGATACTTTTTTTGTTCCTACTTTTGACTTCCACTTTTTTGCCTTTGATTTTATTTTATTTTTTTTTAATTTTTTATTGGTGTTCAATTTACTAACATACAGAATAACCCCCAGTGCCCGTCACCCATTCACTCCCACCCCCCGCCCTTCTCCCCTTCTACCACCCCTAGTTCGTTTCCCAGAGTTAGCAGTCTTTACGTTCTGTCTCCCTTTCTGATATTTCCCACACATTTCTTCTCCCTTCCCTTATATTCCCTTTCACTATTACTTATATTCCCCAAATGAATGCCTTTGATTTTAATCGAGAGTTTTCCAAATTCCTCTCTCCCTTCCCTTCCCTTCTATCATTGTTGTCATTGATTTCACTTATGCATAAATATCTATGTTTAAATACTTAATAAATGATATATGCCTAAGGATAAATAATTGAACACATTATTGTGCTTTTCATTTTGAACAACTTATCTGTTAGAGCAACTGAATGAAATAAAAGTGTTTATTTCACCTTTTCTTGTATCTTCTTTGATGTTCTTCTTTTCTTACATACATTTGAGTTTCTGGTTTTCCTTCTCTCCAAAATATGTATGTTAATGTTTTTTGCAAGGCAAGTCTATGGGCAATGAAGGACCTTAATTTTTGTTTGTCTAAGAAAGTCTTTGTTTCTTTTTTTGCTTTTGAAGGGTAACTTCCTTAATGTCCATCACCCTGTGACCCCATCCCCCAACCTCTCTCCCCTCCAGCAACCCTCAGTTTGTTTCCTATGATTAAGAGTCTCTATGGTTTGTCTCCCTCTCTGATTTCATCTTGTCCAGCTGCACTTCTCTAATTTTCTTCTCTCTCACTTGTGATTGACCTTATAAGTCAACATTTTCCCCCAACAGTACTTGAACAGATTGTCATTCACTATTGCTATTCATTATAAAGTTATTTATTGAGTTCCTATAATGTGCCAAATTTTACTGTAGAGGAGAAAGTGTGTGGTAGAAACAGGCAACAAGCAATAAAAATAAGTTATATAATATGTTAGAAAGTTAAAACAGGGAAATGTATATGGTAAAAAATAAAAAAGAACCAGATATGGAATTAGAATTCTAAATGGGACTGTAAAGGATGGATGTGATATTTGAGCAGTGTATTAGAAGAGGTGAGACCACAAGCCATGAAAATGTACCAAGTATATTTTAGGCAAAGAAAAGCAAAAAATATTGAAGCAGAAATGTTCCTGACAAATTTAAAGAACAACAAGGAGGTAAATACAGATGGAGTTAAGTAGAAAAGAATAATAATTGTTGAAGTTATTAAAAGAATGATAATTTTTATGTTTTGTGAGCTATTTCAATGACATGGCATTTTAGTGAGTGAGTTGGAAAGACTTACCCTATAAAGGGACCTAGAAAACATTTATACTAACATAAAAATATAAATTCTCAAAATGGGTATTATGTAGCCAAAAGAGTAAATATAAGTAAATGTATAGCTTTATATGTTAACATTACCAAAGAAGAGGGATTTTAAATCAAAATATAGCTTTATATTTTTAGGAATAAGAAAAAGAAGGGGAAAATAAATGAAAGAAACTAATGAAAAATAATCAATGGGCAATAGAAAAACTAACTTAGTCATTGTTTCTATAATTGGGTTAGTGAAATTGATAAATACCTAGCTAATAATGAATGAGAAAGCATAAAATATTAAAATCAGGAATGACAAAATATTGCCACAACAGACTAAATATATTAAAAATATAATATATTAATACTATGGATAACTGTATTTCAATAAATTTTAAAACTGATGAAATGCTCAAATTTTTGAAAAAACAATTTCCCAAAACTGACACAAGAAGAAATAGAAAATTTAAAAGTCTTTACCTATTAAGGTAATTAATAAACATTTTAGTAAAATGGCTTTCTTCAAAAAAACTTAAGGTAGAGATAGTTATACTGCTGAATTATATCCAATATTTAGGAAGAAATACATCAAATTTTACATTACTTTTAAACTTTTTCAAAAATAAGAAGGAGATACTTCTCATTACACTTTATGAGGCCATCATTATTCTGCTAATGAACCTGACCTAGATATTACAAGAAAATAAACATTAAAGAACCAGCAAGAAAATAGATGTGAAAATCCGTGATAAAATATAACATTCAAATCCAGCAATATAAATAATAGATAACATATCACACTCAAATATGACTTATTTAAGAAATAAATAAGGAGGTTTAACATTCAAAAATTTATTACTGTAATTAGCCATAATAGAATAAGGAAGAAAATACATAATCATTCTAATAGATGCAGAAAATGCTTTTGACAAAATTCAATGTCTAATATCTAATCATCTTACAAATATAAAGCAAATTAGAATAGAGGGAACTTTCTCCACTATTAAAACGTATATGAAACCTGTTCAGCTAATATCATACATGGTGAAATAATAACGTTTATACTAAGATTGAGAACAAAATTACAAAAAGCCAGTTCTTTTATTTATTTAATTTTTTTTTTGAGAGAGAAACAGAGTGTGTACACAAGAGCTGGGGTGGGATTGGGAGTGGGGGCAGCAAGCAGAGGGAAAAGAGAGAGAGAATCTCAAGTAGGCTCCATGCCCTACCAAGAGCCCACCCCACGGTTTGTTCTCACAACTCTGAGATCATGACCTGAGCTGAAATCAGCTGCCCAGGCACCCCCAAAAAGTCAGTTCTAAGTCCATCTCTTCAAGTACCAGTGTACTTGGCAAGGTAAAAGAATAAATAAACAAAGGAGGTAAGAATAGACATTTTGGAGGAAAATTAAAACTGTTTTTATTCACACATGACATGATTGACTGCCTGGAACTTCCTCAATAATTTACATAATAGTTTCAAACTGGAAACACCTAAAATATGCATCATTAGATGTTGAGAGACAGTTCTCTGTGGTTTTTATGCATGCCTTCTATTAATTTTTGCTCTGGACTATCTTTTCAAGGATGCTTGTATGGAAACAGTCTTGGAATTCAGAGATAAGTGTCTCACTCTGAAGTAGAGGACAGATTTATTTTCTGTTTATCATAATAAAGATAAAACCTCTCTAAGGAAAAGATTGAGCAGGTCCACTAGCATCTATACCCACCTCCAACTCATGCCCTGGGGGATTTGGAGGTGGATCAAGACAAACTCATACAAACATGAATTTCATGCCTCTCTTCTGCCATGAGTAATAAAGTGTTTTATATCTGACCCAGGACTCTTTAGTCCTGTCAGTACTTATGAAACTGGGGCAGGCTAATTTGTGAGCTTACAAGTAGGGTAAAATCTCTTTTTTTTCCATTTCCTGACACTGATAAAATGGATAAACCAGGAAATATTTATATAATCAAATATTACTTAGCAATTAACAGAGAAACAAGTATTGATAATACATTCAGCAACAAAGATGGCTCTTAAAAAACCATATTGTGCTTAAGAAGGCAGACAGAAATGTCTACAGACAGTGAGATAAGTTTGTATGGATCATACAACTGGTAAAACTATAGCAATAGAAATCAGATATTTTGTTGCCTAGAGTGGTGGCTGTGGGCTTTGACTGGAAACCCACATGAGGAAACTTTCTGTGATGGAAATACTTTATAACTTGATTGGGGTATTGACTCATGGATGTACAAATTTGCTAAAACTCCTGGAATTGTATATTTAAGATTTATGCCTTTTATATCAATGTAAAAGAATATGAAAATGTCTGGAGTCTATCTTAAAAATCCAGCACACCTCATATTTTGCCACTATTATGCCCCTCTACAGTGGTAGTTCTTGTTTATACTTATCTTTTGACCTATAGAATTATGGGGCTTCCTTTTTATTCAACTATAGTTTATGAAACTTCTCTCTCTTTTTTTTTAAGATTTTATTTATTCATGAGAGACACAAAGAGAGAGGCAGAGGGAAAAGCAGGCTCCCTGAAGGAACCCTGATGTAGGACTGGATGGCAGGACCCTGGGATCATGACCTGAGCCAAAGGTAGACACTCAACAACTGAGCCACTCAGATGCCCTGAAACTTTTCCTTATTAGAGTTTCTACTTCTCATTCCAAATTAAATATGCTTTGACAAAGGTCAAGATTCTCAGCATTCTTTTGTTCTGCATGACTGCTGGCTAAACACTCCCTGCTTTGTGTCTGTGAATAGTTTATCTCACATCAATGATTTTACAAAGAATTTACAAAGACAGACATGATGGTGACATTTTATAAAGAATTAGGGGTTGATTTGGATTCTCCAGAATTTTGTTGCTTATTCAAGATCCACTTTGCACTTACTGTGATCTCTTAAGTACTCGTGTTCTTCCTGTAACTTTCCAGCATGCTCTGAACAAGATGAAGGAGTCTGAGGTAGTAATACTAGAGATGGTTTTTAGAGGCCAGTCTGAAATTTGGTCCATTTAAAAATAAATAAATAAATAAATAAATAAATAAATAAATAAATAAATTCAGTCCATTTGAAAATAAATAAATAAATAAATAAATAAATAAATAAATAAAAATAAAATTCAGTCCATTTATTAGAGTAGAAATAGACATACCATACGAGATGATTATACTATGAAGTACACATTGGTAGCATATCCTGGCACCCATTAGCACAGATAATTAGGTTAGTTTCACCAACTTCATCCATGCTTTGATTTTACACTACATTGTAGAAGGGCCACTTGGTTCTGAGATCCCTCAATTCACACAGAAAATAGCAATAGCAGCAATTTTATTTTCCCAAAATAGCAGCATTCAGTCAGTGCTCTAAGATGTTGATTCCAAGAACCTATTAAAAAAGTCTTCAGAGAATTAAATTATGTTTAAATTGAATGAGTGTCATTTTCTGTGGCCTTGCCGTGTCCCTCTAACCCTGGTTAAGCTGAGTGCAATCACCTATGGGAGCCCTGGTCACAGGTTGAGTGTCACACTAATGATCTCAGGTCAGAACTTGCATTTTCATCCGAGATACACTTAAGCCTCTGGTATTTCCAGACTTCAAAAGCTCTTAGCACAACAGGAGTTCTTAACCTTACATGATGTATTTTTTTATTTTTAATCCTTGTCTCTCCTTGTTTGACAGGCAAAGGTCCTGTGCCTGGGTCATTTTCTGTGACTTTCTTGTTCTTCCTTCCTAAATGCCCAGCAATTGGCAGGTAACATTTACCAGGTCACTGTGACCTCCGTGTGCAAAGTAGTTTTTCTCTAGTGTAGGCGGGTGGGAGAGGTAGGGATGAAGCCAAGGATGCTTACTAAACCATTGCCAAGTTTAAACCATGTAGATAGAAAAAGTGTTTTGAAGTTGCACTGAGGTTCACCTTCAAAGTGCCTGGTTTAGGTCAATCCTGATTTGACATATTCTCTTGATAATAAATTAGGCCCCAGAGATTAAAAAAAATACCGTTAGAAGTATCCTTCTGCATTTTGTGTTAAAATAAATTTCCATAATTCATTGCCTTGACACTAACTGTTAAAAATAATAGGAAGAATAATAGCAATGGCAGGGCAGGAGACTAATCGACATAGCAAAAATAATTAGTACTGTGTGTGGAGAAAATACTAGTGTGGGCAGGTAGTAACTTTCCGGGAAATTGCTGCATTTATTACTCCATGCACTTCCTCAGATGCTAACATTTGTTCTTACAATATATTCATATAAAAGGGGGATTTAATTTCCTATTTCAGCAACTCTTACTTAACTTTTGAAGAAATTACTTATGGTGTGTTCACAGTTTCACTGAGAGAGATTGTTGGCTCATCTGCAACTGGCCCCCCAAAATATGGATTTATCTGTGTCTAGGATGTGGCCTTCAGTACCTTAGCATCAGAACTTGATGTTGGCAGTCCACAGGAGGAAAGAGAAGACCCATTTCTTAGAACTGGTTCATATTAGCCAGAATCAACATATTAATGAATATTGAATATATTAAAATAATATTAACAATGCAGTAATATAAGAATGTTACTGTTATTTTATCAGTTTATACTAGGAAATATGAACAATATCATACCTTTTTGCAGGAACAGTTACTCCCTTACTATGACCAACATGGATGGAAAAATCAAGAAAAAAGGAAAGGTTGATAGAAAATGAACAAGAGAAATAAATTATTTATGGAACTAAAGGAGTTTAGGTTTTCACCTGTATAACATAAACAGGTTTGATATACAAAGTGTGATACTTGAAGTTTATGGGCTGATTCCTTATCTGTTATGTAGTATTTATTTATTTTATTATTATTTTTTAAAGATTTTATTTATTTATTCATGAGAGACACAGAGAGAGAGACAGAGACATAGGCAGAGGGAGAAGTGGGACTCGATCCCAGGGCCCTGGGATCACGCCTGAGCCAAAGGCAGATGCTCAACTGCTGAGTCACCCAGGCATCCCAATTGTGTACTGTTTAAACTTGTGTCCATAACTTACTATTTATTTTCTGTTTGAAATTTTATTTTCCTAAATATTTTGTTGCTCCCAAATTATGAAGTTGCTGCTATTCCTGGAGCCCCTAAATCTGCTGTAGCCACTTCCCGAGTTCCCATCCAGTTGTTGGAACCACACCGGAGACCTTGTATGAATGAGGTTGTGGTGCCACTGTCACCCCAGCAGTGCAGCTGGGTCCCTAACCTCTCACAGATACTCTGTTGCCTATCACTGTTACCTTCTAGAAACCATTGTCATGGGTAGGAGACCTCCCTTTTCATTCTATCTCTCAGTATCACCCTATTGCATCCCACTCAAGGTCTGAGAAAGTACTTTGTAGGATTTGATCCTAGTAGTACCCATGGGAGTATAGATGGGCACATTTGGAACTGAGAGACCATTAACATTCTCTGATACAATGTCTTGCTCATAACTGGGATGAGAAACTGTGAGAATTGTTTGTGTCTTCATATGGTTGAGGAGGGTCCTTCACAGATTTTAGACATCCTTGATAGGGCTTGAAGAGGTCATTGATTTGTTAAGAAGAGAGAAGGCAAACAACACATTTGAGTAAAAAAGCATGTAATGTAGAATTAGAGGCTTAAATGATTTGGAAGAGTGGGAGGAGTAGAAGGCAAAGAAGGTGCCACTAAAGTTATGGAAACCGGAGCTGACGGGCAGGAGATCCAGCAACCAAGATTTCAACCAAAACATTAAAGAAAATAGTTCTCAAAATTGTCACAATGTTGTTACAATTCTTAAAACAAAACAAAACAGAAATTCTCACTAGCTGCCTCCGCTTGCAAGACTGAGATGGCTTCTGAGAGCTTCTGGGCCAGCTGTCAGGAATCTCACTCTTCCCACATCTGGCTGCAACAGCCTCCTGAGAACTTTGGTTCCACTTTTTTTTTTTTTTTTTCTGTCTTCTAAATGTTACACAATTTCTTCTCATTGGCAGACTCTATCCCAGGAAAAGGATTCTAGAAAAGTAGCTCCTGACTTTTCCACTGCAAGGAGGAGTTCTTATAAGGACATGGTGGTGGTGGTGTATTGACAACAGACTACCCAGAACAGGGCTGGAGTAGGGTCAAGACTGTTGGCTTTTATGTTTGTTTGTACCCGTATGAGTGTCTGGACTTAAGTCTGCATGTGTAAGGGTTTGCCTGCCTTGTGAATTCTCACCCTAGCCTCAAGTAGACTTTTAACCTAACTCCGATTTTCTCCTGCTAAAATATACCCATGGATGGGTACAGTCCCCACCCAAAAGACTTATTCTCAAGGATCATATGTTAATATTATTATTGGAATTTTAAAGGAGAGTTGAGGGGTGCCTAAGTGACTCAGTTGTTTTTCTGACTCTTGATTTTGGTTAAGGTCATAATCTCAGCACTAAGGGATTGAGCCTTGAATCGATTCAAGCAGGATGTACACACAGTGTGGAGCCTGCTTGGGATTCTCTCTCTCTCCCTCTCTCCCTCTGCCCTTTCCTCTATGCATGCACGTGTGTGTGTGTGTGTGTGTGTGTGTACTCTCTCATGTCTCTCAAAAATGAAATAAAATGACGGCACCTAAGTGGCTCATTTGGTTAAGTGTTTGCCTTTGGCTCAAGTCATGTTCCCTGGGGCCTGGGATCAAGTCCCTCATTGAGGGACTCTCCCTCTGCTCCTACCCCCTGCTTGTGCTCTCTCTGTCTCAAATAAATAAAATAAATACAAATACAGATATAAATATAAATAAGATAAGATAAGATAAAAATAAAATAAAGGAGAGTTGAATCTGCCAGTCACTGCAGAAAGGATTTCAGGGAATATCTTCCTTAGAAAATCCTGGATAAATTTTAGGAGTTGTTCATAAGTACTATACACACACACACACACATGCATGTATAATATACATATCATGTATGTGATAATATATATCATCTATACATATCATAATATACATATCCCATATGATTATATAGTATATATATTAAATTATGTGTGTGAATATATATATATGTATATATATACTTTTTAACATGTAACATTTTTTGAAAGTAGAATACTGCAAAACTAAAGTCTAATTAAATTAAACTCAACAACCTTCCACAACTTTTGACAGAAATATTCAATGTGTTTCAAGGAAAAGCTTCCAGTTATGTGTACGTAATTAATGTGGATTTGACTAGCCAACATGTAGGGGTTTTTTTAACGGGTGAGTAAAAGATACCAAGCTTACCCAAGCTTATTTCTCAGGAGTCAAACTTCAGTGACTAAAGATTTACACCCCGAGTTAGATTTCAAAAGACAAAAATTATTATTGAGGGACTGTTTCTACCCAAACGTCTTCATTTATGTCTCTTTTATTGCTCACCTGTGGCTATAGAATTTTTCTTCTCTTTTTCCTTTGTCAGCCTAAAAAATAATATATAAATAAAGAGAGGACGAAAAGGCTTGGGAACCTCTTCTCTTGAGTGGCCTTCCTTATATGAGTTTCCATCCCCACATTAATGGAAACTGTCCCAGTTTACATGTAAACAGAACAAATATCTGTCTTTTCTATTCAGGATGGATTCTATTTTTAAGCATAAACCCCTTTGAAACCAATTAATACGAGGTATCTGACCTACATAACAGATTCTGAACTCCTTATTCTGTGTTTCTCCTTCTTTTTGTTTTTAAAGCAACACGCTTGCTCTTAGGTCTTTGTATTGATTTCATGGGTAATGTTCTCAATGCGTATGTATTATTTGAAACAGATTTCCAAAAAGCTCTTTAACCAGCTTTTTTACCCTACTAAATACTTTTTTATCACTTCCCATAATGCCAAAGTCGATGTATATCTTTGAGCTGGCAATGTAAAATGTCTCTAGCTGCATATGCTGATGCCACAGTAAAGTTGCCATATTCTCTCTTCAGAAAATTTGTGACGGGGGGAAAAGTGATTCCTTATTTGTTCCTCTGTGTGAAATCTATGCCTTTTTTGTTGTTGTTGTTTTCTTTTTTTCTTCTGGCCTCAGGACTCTGTGTCTTTTCCCACTGAGAACCATTCCTCTGTGATCTTACTTTTAAGTATCTTTTGTTGTGACCTTTGTGTGGAAAAGAAATCACCACATTTAGGTTTGTTCCACATCTGGGCCTCTGCATTTTATTTTATTCTAAAAAAGATTTTATCTTTTTCTCCTTTCCCCTTTATTCTCTTTCAAAAATAAGTGGGAAATATCAGAAAGGGAGACAGAACATGGAAGACTTCTAACTCTGGGAAACGAACTAGAGGTGGTGGAAGGGGAGGAGTGCGGGGGTGGGGGAGACTGGGTGACGGGCACTGAGGGGGGCACTTGACGGGATGAGCCCTGGGTGTTATTCTGTATGTTAGCAAATTGAACACCAATAAAAATGAATTTATTATTAAAAAAAAAGAAAAGAAAAAATAAAATAAATTTTTAAAAATGAAAAGATTTTATCTGTCTATCATCTATCTATCTAGTTATTTATTTACAGAGTGAGCCGGGGGACGGGAAAAGGGAGAGTGAGAATCTCAAGTGGACTCTATGCACTGAGCATGGAGCCTGTTGTAGGGCTCAATCTTTCTACTGAGATCATGACCTGAGCTGTATTCAGGAGTCAGAGGCTTAACCAGCTGAGCCACCCAGGCATTCCTGGGTCTCTGAATTTTAAAGGAAAACCTTTTTCTTAGGGTGCCTGGGTGGCTTGGTGGTTGAGCATCTGTCTGTGGCTCAGGGTGTGATCCTGGGGTCCTGGGAACATGTCCCACATCAGGCTCCCCTTGGGGAGCCTGCTTCTCCCTCTGCCTATGTCTCTGCCTCTCTCTCTGCTTCTCTCATGAATAAATAAAATCTTAAAAAAAAAAAAAAAAAACTTTCAAGAGCTTTACCAAAAGAGAAATAATGTCTAGAAGGTACAAATTTCAGCATCATTTGCAATGCTGGGTAAAAATATTTTTGTGAAGGAGAAAATTATTAATTCAGAGGCCTTAAAATTCAGACATATGTATACAAATATTGCCCATGTTGGAGTGCCTGAATGGTTCAATCCCTTAAGTGTCCAAATCTTAATTTCAGCTTAGATCATGATCTTAGGGTTGCAAGATGAAGTGCCATGTTGGGCTCTGTGTGTGTGTGGGAGCTGCGTAGGATTCTCTTTCCCTCTCTCTCTGTCTCCTCTTGCACTTATACTCTCTCTTTTTTTTTTCTTGTTTGAAAACTTTATTTATTTTTTTTTAATTTTTTATTGGGGTTCAATTTACTAACATACAGAATAACCCCCAGTGCCCGTCTACTCTCATTCTTAAAAAAAAAAAAATAGCCATGTTATACGTAAAACAGTTTTAAAGGGATGCCCAACCTTTTATCTTTCTTTGAAGTTCAGTAGAACAGAGATTTTGCTGAGTCACCTTGGTGATCACAGGATATTATTGAACCACAAGCTTCATGCTTTTGAAAACCCAGAATGATTTCTAGGACTTTTGTGATTTCTTTGTAGGATATAATGATGTAAAGAAGACTAACCCAAGGGCTTTATGTCTAACTATATGTCTGCTATTGATGTCTTTATATCCCTCTACTATGATATCTACATTCTTCGGAGCAGGGTGCTGCCATTACACACCTCTATGAATTCTATATCTGGAGTGTATCATTGGCATTTCCCTTTCCCTAATATCCCATTTTTAACTAAATCCAGAGTCCTCTGGAACTTATCCTCATGTACACTGCAATGAACACCCATGTGAGAACAGCCCATCTTAAGAAATTAAACACATCACTCTGAAATATTCCTTTGAGTGCTTCTTGTATATTCTTTCAGAATCACATACTTCTTCCTCCAACATTCCCAAAGATAACATCTTTTTAATATTTTTTGTTCATTAATACTGCATTTCTTTTTTGTTTAACTATACTTATGCATTTTAAAAGATATGCCTACATATGTATATATACTGCATATATTAACATTTAAACATTCTACATAAATAGAATTATATTGTTGTAACTTACTTTTTTTAACCAAAAATGTATTTGGGCCACTTGAGATGTTCAGAAGATTTTATTTTCCTAAACGGCTGTGATAGTCTTTCCCATCCTATATGCTTTCCTTTTTTTTTTTTTTTTAAGATTTTATTTAATTTTCATGAGAGACAGAGAAAGAGGCAGAGACGTAGGCAGATGGAGAGGCAGGTTCTCTGTGGGGAGCCTGATGCAGGATTCAATCCCAGGACCCCGGGATCATGCCCTGAACCAAAGGCAAATGCTCAACCACTGAGCCACCCAGGCATCACCTTCTATGCTTTTCTTACCACGTGACTTTGATGATGCTCCTGAGAGGTGTCTAAGGATTCCCTTGTCTTGAATCTGGGTGGGAGTTTTTGATGTCATTGACTGATAAAATATAGCAGAATTACTTTGCATGACTTCTGAAGTAGATCATAAGAAGGATACAGGTTCTACTCTACTCTCAATTAGAAGATGCTTGCTCAAGGGAAATCATCCACTATGATAGGAAGAAACCCAAACTACTCCATGTGGAGAGACTCATGGAGAAGCCTCATGGAGAGGAACTGAGATGATTAGCTGACAGCCACCATAGTGGATCGAAAGGAGCATAGTTTTAGATGGCAATAATCCCTAGCCTTCCAGTCTACCAAAGGAGGCTTCAGACAAGATAGAAAAGGGGTAAACCATTTCCCCTATGTTTTACCAAAATTCTGACCATCGCAAACCAAGAACATAGAAAATAGTTGTTGTACATTGCTAATTATTAGAAAACTATGATATGAAGCCATACTAACTGGACCAACATATATCTCTACTTCATTTACTATGGTTACTGTTATTAAGATCTTTGAATATATCACAATTATAAATTTATTCTGTGGCTAGTTACTTAGTCTCACTCATTTTATTTAAAGCTTCTAATAACATTCATAAACATATCTCTAGTGTGCAAATGCTAGAGTTTCTCTAGTGGCATATAATTAGGAGTAAAATTAATTTGGCCCCCTTCAGTTTTGCCGAATACATTTCGAATACAGTTTTGCCGAATACATTTCAAATGCTTAATGAAGATTGTTCTAAGTTACACTTACACTGCCTGCAATATGTGTTTGTATTATCCTATAACATAATTTTTTAAAAGATTTTATTTATTTATTTATTTGTTTGTTTATTTATTTATTTATTTATTTATTTGAGAGAGAGAGAAGGGAGTGGGAGAGAAAATCTGAAGCAGACTCCTCACCTAAGCACAGAGCCCCACATAATCCTCAGTCTTACAACCAGGAGATCATGACCTGAGCCAAAACCAAGAGTTAGATGCTTAAGTGAATGAACTAACCAGGCACCCTTAAGGCTTAGCAGCATTTTATAATGTTTATATTGTTTTATATGTTTATATTGTGATGAATATATATATACTAACATAAAAGAATTCATGAATCTCTTGGATTCATGTGTTTCTGTTTTTCTATGTATTGACTATTTCAGGTTGAGTAATCTTGTTTTTTTTTTGTTCTATTACTATTAAAGTGTTGATATTCATATCTTAATTTGAAAATTAAGATCTTCCTCAAATTTTCTTTGTTATACTATAATTATTTTCTTATGGTTTCTAGTCTATATTAATATCATAACATGAATTACCAGGAGATCTCATCTTATTTTTCTTAAAATTAGCCTTTTTTTCCTTTAATATTTGTACATTTAACTAGATTCACTTTTGAAAATTTCCAGGCCATATTTCATTGAAATATGAAATATGCTCAATTATAAGTTTAAATACTTTAACAATTATAGATATGTTTTCTTGAGCCAATTAAGTATATTATATATCTAAAATGATTTTCCATTTAATTTCTGCTCATATTTATCTAGATGTCATTAATTTCAGTAGTGTTTTATAGTTTATAGTTTTCAGATAATCTATTTGCACTAATTTTGTTACATTTTTTCTAAATATTTTACTACTTTTGGTTTTATTTTAGATAATTTTTTTCAATTTCATTTCACAATATTTATCACTAGTGTATAGAAATACAATAGATTATTTTGCTTTGATCTATCTATATCCTACAACATCACTTAACTTGTTTATTATTTATAGTAGCATCTATAAATACTATAGTCTATGGTATTACTATATAGTAGTAGATTTTTTAGGATTTTCTATATACAACATCATGTCGTCTGCAAAGAGAGATATTTTCACTTCTTACTTTCTCATTTTGATTCCTTTCATTTATTTTTCTTGCCTAATGGTCCTGGCTAAAATTTTCAGTGAAATGTTGAAAAGAAATGACAATAGGAAACATCTTTATCTTGCCTCTGCTGTTAGGGAGAAAACATTTAGTTTTTCACCAACAATATGATGTTATTCATGGGGATTTTCACACATGAACTTTATCAGTTTGAATAAGTTCCCTTCTATATTTAATTATTGAGGGCTTTTTTAATCATAAAGGATATTGAGTTATATAAATTGCTTTTCTGCATCTATTAGGATAATTACATAGTTTTGTCCTTTATTAATATGGTATAGAACATTAATTGATTTAAGCCAACCTTATTAAACCAATTATAGAACAAATCTTAGTTTGTTTTGGTATATATTCCACTTGATGTACCACTAGATTCAGCTTGCTAGTATTTTGTTGAGGATTTTTCAATTTAGATTCTAATGAAATATTGTTCTATAGCTACCTTTTCTTATGAGTGTTTACTTATAGCTTTGCTTTTCTTATGTTATTGTGTTTTGAACATATCACAATTTATAAATTTATTTATTTATTAAAGATTTTATTTATTTGTTCATGAGACACACACACACAGAGGGAGAGAGAGAGAGAGAGAGAGAGAGAGAGAGAGAGAGAGAGAGGCAGAGATGTAGGCAGAGAGAGAAGCAGGCTCCATGCAGGGAGCTTGATGTTGGACTTAATGCCAGGACTCCAGTATCATGCCCTGGGCCAAAGGCAGGTGTTTAACACCTAAGCCATCCAGGTGTCCCCTATAAATTTATTTTATTGTTACTAGACACTGAGTTTGTTTCACTTTTTTGTTATTTTATATACAACTGCTAATAGCATTCATAAACATTCTGATTTGCTATCAGGAGACACTGACCTCATAGAATAAATTGAGAAATATTACCTTTTCTAGTTTTTGGAGAAGTTGTGAAGAATTGGTATTAATTCTTTAAATGTTTACTGGAATATACCAGTCATCTGGGCCTTGGCTTTTTATTGTGGTAATTTTTAAATAGCTGTTCAAATTCTTAACAAAATATTATCAAACTAAATCCAACAACACATTTAAAATGTCAGTGTTCACAATCAGGTGGAATTTACTCCAGAATTACAAAGGTAGTTCAATATTCACAAATCAAACAACATGGTAGATACATCACATTAACAAGAGAAAATATAAAAATGATATGATGATTTCTATAGATGTAGAAGAATCATTGACAAGGTACAACATCCATTCATGATAAAAGCCCTCAACAAAGTGGGTGTAAAATAAATGTAATTCATCATATTAAAGACCATATATGAAAACCCACAGCTAACATCATACCCAATAGTGAAAAACTGAGAGCTTTTTCTTGGAAGATCAGGAACAATACAAGGATATACATTCCCACTACTTTCACTTAACATAGTCCTAGAAGTCCTAGCCATAGCAATCACACAAGAAAAAGAAATAACACACATCCAAGCTGGTAAGGAAGAAGTAAAACTTTCACTATTTGCAGATGACATGGTAGTATATATAAAAAACCCTAATGACTCCAAAAAACAGCAAGAACTGATAAGTGCATCTACTGAAGTTGTTGGATATAAAATAAATATACAGAAATAAGTTGCATTCTGTACAATAATAGTGAAGTATCAGAAAGAGGCATTAAGAAAACAATCCCATTTACAATTGCACCAAAAAGAATAAAACACATAGGAATAAACGTAACCAAGGAGGTGAAAGATCTGTACTCTGTAAACCATAAAACACTGATGACAGAAATTGAGGCTGACACAAGCAAATGGAAAGATATTGCATGCCATGGATTAGAAAAATAATAATATTGTTAAACCATCCATACTGCCCAGAGCAATCTACAGATTATTTACATGAGATATTATACAATTGATTCTTAGATAAGAAGAGAAAGAGGAATATGCACTTATACTGTATTTACCTACATTATTATCTTTACCAGTATTCTGTGTTTGTATTTAGTTAATTTTCTAGACTCACCTACTTTCAGCTTGGCCAAAACTTCCTTTAGTATTTCTTGTAAGGTGGGCCTGTTAGCAAGGAAATCTGTTGGGTTGGTTTGATTCTTTGTTTTTGTTATTCTGGGAAAGTCTTTATTTTGCCTTCATTTTTAAATGGGGCTTGTTGTTGTTTAGTTTTTTAGTGATACAGCTGGCATATTTCAGTGAAGTTTTTTCTACTGCAGTTTATAACCTCTGATGTCAGTCTTTATAGGGCACACAGCTTGGAGCATCCTCAGTCATTCTGGCATGACAGAAGTCTTGGCAGGGTTCCTTGACTTTTTCTTTCCCTGATCTCTGTTAAGCTATCTGCTCTTGTTGGTATTACACCCAGCTGTTCACCTACAGCAATTGCCACCTCACCACTCTATTGCTTTCAATAAAGTCATGAGCATAAATTGCCACACCACAAGAACCAACAAAGTTTATGTCCCTTTGTAGGGTGGTCTAGTGTCTTTGTGACCAATTTTTGAGTCTTGTTTAAACCCTAGGGACCTCTTCTTACCTGTCTTTTTCACTAATTCTCTCTGTTAACCTTATATCTGATCTATAGTTGACTCTGTTTGTATTCACATAACTATCAGTCTTCTCTTCATTGCATATCATCAAAATCTTCACTATTTTCAATAATGTCCTTAGGCTTGAACTTCTTTACATTCTGTCTGTTCCAAAAAAGTTAGTTCCCTTGAAAAGAGCTTCAGAACTCTCTATTCTTATGTCTTACCTCTCCCTGTGAATGAGACACTTGCATTATGTCTCCAAAGTTGGAATGGAAACCAGACTTCGCTTTTCTCAGAATGCCATTCTTGATTTACAAGCAGAGTTGCTAGGCAGGATGATAGTCTCTGGTCTTCATGCATCATATCTCATGGGATGGGGCCTCCATCTTTTGAGTAAGCTCAAGCAAGGGTACCTGTTGCTTCATATTGTCTATCTTCCATGCTTGGGGTAAGGCTTCCATGTTATGAGTGGAGGCTGGGTGGAGGAAGGGAGCCTGTGATCTCGCAGCCATTCTTTCCTGGAATAGTTTCTGCAGCTTGGAGCTTGAGTTAATGTGGAAGAATGAGAAATGCTACCTCATGATATCTGCTTAGCATCTTGTAATGCACTGCTTAAGCATCAGCAAATACCTTGATGAGAAAAGCACCTTGGAATGTTGGGCTCAGTTCAATGAGTAGCCTATTTCTTGAGTAGCTTGGAATCTCAAATTATGCCACCTTGGTAAATTTCTAAGGGTTTCAAATGTGTGTATTTGTGTGTATGTGTATATATATATATGTGTGTGTGTGTGTGTGTGTGTGTGTGTGTGTATTCATAGCTTAACCATTTGATTTAGTGGGAGGCTTATTATGGATGAAAGGTGAAAATCTAAATTCAGAACAATTAGATATGGAATATTTCAGTTTTCTTCTTTTTACTTTTCTATTTTTTCATTGAACCATAAGTTATTAAAATTAATTTTTATTCTCAACCTTATCAACTTTGAAGATATGTTTAGTTATGCATAATTTCGTTGTATTTAGAAAATAAGTCATGACTACCAGTAATTTCTGAATATTCTTTGGCAATTGATTTACTACTAATGACATGATTCTTTGATCAAATATTCTATATATATATTTAGAAAAAACGTATTACATTTAATTGTTTCTTTCAAGGGTTAAGTATATCATAAAGTTTTTTTTACTTGTATTCTTCAAAAATTTTTTTTCTTCATGATAATTATTTATGTTCATCATCTATCCAAAACTCTGAGAGCTATGTTAAAATATCCACACATCATTTAGTTTAGCAGTCTTTTTAAAATTCTGTTATTTTGTGATTCTAAATTTTGAAACTTTAGTGTGAGGATGAATACAAGTTATTTCTCATAATTTTTCTTTTTTTAAAAAGTCCAAATTATTATATTTGCATATCAGATCTTTTCTGGAGTACATTTGTCTAATGATTTTTCCCTATCTTTTTAGTTTTGAATATTTAGCATTTTAATATTTAATAAGAATATTTTATGATAGCTACATTTCAGCTTTTAAAAAATATTTGGTGTGATTTAAATGATACTGTGATTTGTATGTTGTTCATTGAATGTACTATTCTCTTTATTGAAAAAGTATATTTACACGGTGTGTGTGTGTTTGTGTGTGTGTATGTGATTAAAGACACTGATTTTTAAAAATTGTTTTTTAATTTAAGTTCAATTAATTAACATATAGTGTATTATTAGTTTCAGAGGTAGAATTCAGTGATCCAACAGTTGCATAGAATACCAGGTGCTCATTACATTAAGTGCCTACTGAATGCCCGTCACCCAGTTACCCTATTCCCCCACCCACCACCCCTCCAACAACCCTCAGTTTGTTTCATAGTGTCTCTTATGGTTTATCTCTTTCTCTCTGATTTTGTCGTATTTTATTTTTCCCTCCCTTCCCATATGATCCTGTTTTGTTTCTTAAATTCCACGTATGAGTGAAATCTTATAATTGTCTTTCTCTAATTGGCTTATTTTGCTTAGCATAATACTCTTTAGTTCTATCCACATCCTTGCAAATGGCAAGATTTCATTTTTTGATGGTGGAGTTATATTTCTATTTATATATATCACATCTTTTTTTATCCTAAAGACACTTGGGAAGTCTGATTCTGCTTTTCATTTTTTTTCTGCTTACTTATAATCAGGATGGTTACTTTCCTTACATGCTTTTTTAAATTCATGATTTTGTACTTAATGCGTACTTAATAATACTTATTAATACTTAATAGCAAAGCGCTATTTTATTGTGAAAATATTGTGAAGAATGTGGTAAAGTAAGAATCTATAGAAAGAGTTTAGAATCATTTGTATAGAGTGCTACAAATAAGTGATCCATTTAGGATCACTTCCATGTTTTGTGTGTCCTGGTGCATTCAGATGATCTGAAATTGGACCTTAAATTCACAGTGGGTATGGCCTACAGTCATAAATTCCTACTGCAGTAATATTTATGTACTTCCAGAGTCTACTGTAGGCAGAAAAATGATCTGGATCTCTCCTTTATAAGGCTGATTTTTTCTTAATTAGGCTTCCCTTTCCACATGATATTCTCTTCAGTGCCCTTCCTTTATATGAAGTATCATGGTCACACCCACTGTTTTCAAGGACACGAGGCTTTATCTTTTCTTTCTCTCCTAACAGGTCATTAAAATTCATTCTGTAAGTTACTGAGAGCAACACATCTCTCCTGGGAGCTACATTATCAATGGAAGTTTGCCACACTGACTTTCAATTGCTTGTCATTTTTTTTTAAACTAAAGTTTCTATTTCTTTCTCCAAGTTCAAGTATGTTTTACTTTTATCCTTACTTTGGAAGATATTTATGACATCTAGAACACCATTTGCCATCTAGCCTTAAATCATCTATAAAGAGCAACCAAAGTAATCTTTTCAGAAGGAAAATCACATGATTGGAATCCTTTTCATGCCTTTCTGATGATCCTTAGATTAACACAGAGCTTCCAAACAGGGTCAGCCAAGTCCTGTATGCATATTTCCATGCATGCTGCAGCTTTATTTTGCACTATACTTTACGTGACACTTTGTTATCCTGAAACTTCAGCCTTTGATCATAATTTTCAGTATTGTCAAAGGCCCTTTGTACGTGCTCTCTCTCTCTTGAATGTTCTTCCTTCTTTCTGTCTCCTGGTTAATCTCTGCTTTCCTTCAGATCTCATTTTGAGCTTCATTTCCTCAAGAAAGTCTTTCTTCCCTTCCTGACTTGGTCCTTCTCTCTCTTCCCCCACCCAGCACCATTTACTTCTCTGTTTATCTATAAGCACATTTACAGTTTAAAACCCCATATACATGTATATATTCTTTGATTTATATCTATTTCTCTCCTTGGATTGTAAATTTTCTGAAGGCATGCAATGTATCTGTTTTTATTTATCTTTGTTATCTCCAGCATTCAAAGGTTTACACTAAATACATATGTGTCTATCAGAATAATAAACTATTAATGTGGGATATTTCTAAATAGGAAATGTTCAATTTTTAGTCTTTCCAGTCAGAAAGGATCCCTATTGTAAAGAGGACCAGAGGTGAATCTAGAACTAATATGCCATCTAAAATTAGGAATTTAAGTTTCCTTGGTCAGTGTCATATAACAAACTCTTCTTCCTTCTACCGTGTTCATACTTTAGTCTGTAGGGTCATATTTCCATATGATTTTGCTATTTTAGCAGAGCCCTCAAACCCAGGAGTCCTGGGTATTCAGAACCCTACAGTAGGTACTGACGGTCGGTGCCGTACAGGCTTGTGTTGATGACCCCCATATATGGTGGCTGTTCAAAAACAATGACAACTTATTTGCAGTGATAAAGAACATTTCAACTTTTAGTGCTGTGGGCTCTGTTTCTGGGAAATCAGGGAAGCTATATTTTTTACTTTTACCAAGGTCAGAATGATTTAACCAAACTTCAAAGCATGGACACTATTTTCTGCCCTAAGCCCACATTGTACAACTCCTTTGTTAACAAATAACCTAAAAGAAACATTTCTATAGGTGAGAGTAAGTATCTCCATAATCTCCCATACCTCTGAAGCCCACAACCTTGTATGTTCTGAAAACATAAGATAAGGTGGTAATTGTCTGTAATGTCTTATGTCATGATGAATTGTAATTCTTGATGCAAACACACATATAAATATATATATAAATAAATATATAAATATAAATATAAATATAAATAGGCAGCTGTCCTAACTTGGGCTCAAATTAAACTTTTTTTTTTAAAGATTTTATTTTATTTTATTTATTCATGACAGACAGACAGAGGTAGAGACACTGGTAGAGGGAGAAGCGGGCTCCATGCAGGGAGCCCGACGTGGAACTTGATCCCGGGTCTCCAGGATCATGCCTTGGGCTGAAGGCGGTGCTAAACCGGGGCTGCCCAAACTTTTTTTTAAGAGAAAAAACTAAAAGGTTTGTTCCTTTTCTATCAGTGGGGTTGAGTGCTCCTACATACCTCTAAACTCACTCATAGGCATGGAATATGTGTTCAGGAGCCACAGCCTAGCAGATAGTTTATGTTTCATCAGAGTCTCCAAAAAAAAAAAGGCAACTGTGGGCTTTGTTTAAGCAAACATCATCACCAGAAATACAGGAAGTTTAATCAAGAAACTAGTGAGAAGACTGTTGGAGGATCAGTGGTTATATGGCTAAAACACATGGGTAAGCAGATACCAGATTATATCCTGTATGCAGAGTGCAAATCCACCCACGGGGATCTAACTTAGAGATAGGGATAATGGCAAAGTCAAAAGACTGTTCTAGTTCAGATTACTGGACACATTTTACTGGATAAAGAATGCAGAATATTCATAGCAATAGGAGTCTAGTGCTGCAACGGGACTTATCTAAGAGGGTAGAAGAAAGAAACACATCCAAGATTGGAACTTGAATGCTAAAGCCCTGTCATCACAAAAGAAACTCAGTGAGAGTAAGTTGAAGGTTGGAGATAAGCCAGTGCATCCACAGTTTAGCACAAATGCACCATGACACAGTTTATCCTATTTTGAAGAATGACTCTATCTTAAACCGTGTAAGATTGTCAGTAGGATATTTTGGTCTCAAACTAATGGACAGGACATCTTTATTTTCTTCTCCCTCTTTGCTTTACCTAGTTAATTATCATTTTCTCTCAAATATCAGTTCAAGCTTCACTTTCTTGGGAAAGCCTTTCTTGACTTTCTGAGTTGGCCCTGTTCCTCCTCCTTGCTTCTGTTAATTTGTCCAGTACCTTATTAGTTACTTATTTATATCTTGACATAGATACTACAACACAGATACTAATCTAGAAGCTAGTGATGCAAAGTGAGTTTGGGGGATTTCTCAGTCTAGAACACCTGGGTATGGCCCATTGTCCAGAAACAAGAGAATTGCAAGCTCTGATGTATACCAGCTGGGAAGACAAAAGACAGAAAAATGAGTTTAGGAAATGTTACTAGAAGTAGCATTTCCACGATCCTGAAACTCGCTAAAAATAATCTCCCAACAGAATATGTGTTTGTGTCACAAAGGAAAAGCAAAGGGTAATAGGAAACCCACTGGGGTCTGCAGATCTGATGTTTTATGCTCACTATGAATTACTTTAGTCTCTAACCAGGCCCTAAAGAGCAGACCTCTTTAAGAGTGGAAGATTTTCTACATTTCAGTAACAGCTTCAGTTGGGAGATTTTTGACTCCTATTATCTGAAGAAAAATAAAAGAATAAATTATTTGCAACAAGAACCCGTATGAGCAGTATTTGAAATTATTTTTCCTATGGATGTGGAATGAGGTTATCCAACAGAAATTTGATATTCTTGTTAATTCTTGAGCTCCACTGGTAAATGTGCAATTAGGCAAAACATTCCCCATCACATAGCAGGCAAGAGAAGAAAGCACTGATTCAAAACACAAAAGCCCTTCCTGCTCTGGCATGGATTCTTCATCAGGACGAACCAGGTTGGATAATGACAGAGGCTTTTTGTGCCAGAGCCTGGATTTTCATAATGTGAGAGATGCTTTCTCCTTGTAATTACTGATAATGTTGCTGGGTGAACTGAAGACACATTGAGCAGTGAATTAGATATTACAACTCTCTCTCACAGGGCATGGAAGACAGCAGTCTTGCTATTTACATCCCACAGACTTCAGATGCAGTTTTTGGATCAGCATACCCTGTCCTCATTTTCATTTTTATCCTTTCTCTCCTCATTTGCCCTGCGAAATATCCTTTGCACATTTTCATGTCATCTGCATTGTTTGGAATTGTTTTCGAAATCAATACCACTACTTCATCTGGACTATCCCTTCTGAGCACTCATCATTATCATTTGCCAGTTGAGAATAATGAAATAACTACCTTATGTTTTTAGACACTGCTTCTTTTGCCTCAGGAATGACTTAATCCATTACAAATGCACAGCTGCTTGACATTTGACCTGGAAAAGCATGTATGCTATGTGTAAATCAGTTTGGGCTACTATCACAACGTATACTGGGACAGCATATAATGGGTGGCTTAAGCAACAGACATTGTTTCTTACAATTTGGAGGTTGGGAAGTCCAAGATGAAGGTCCTGGCTGATTAGGTTCCTGGTGAGAGAGCTCTTGTCTCTTTTTGCAGATGGCCATCTTCTTGATGTGTCTTCGCATGATGGAGAGACTGCAAGCTCTCTGGTCTCCATTTATAAGGACAGTAATCCCATTATGGAGGCTCCATCCTCATGACATCATCTAAATTTAAGTACCCTCCAAAGTGTCCCCTCTCCAGCACAATCATCTTGGGGGTTAGGGTTTAAATTATGAGTTTGGGAGCCGGCGGGCCTGGTGGGGGTGGGGGGTGCAGGGGAGAAAATAAATAAATAAATAAATAAATAAATAAATAAATAAATAAATAATAGATAGATAGATGATAGATAGATAGATAGATAGATAGATAGATAGATAGATAGATAAATTATTAGTTTGGAGGAGACAAAAACATTCAGATTAGAATGTACTAGATCAGCAGAACATCTCCCCTTTTTTATAGGGCTCGCCAGAGTTCAGTCATGTGGGCACTTCAGTGACCAACTCACTGATACATCAACTCTGGGAAGACTGTTTCCAGTGGCAGGGTATTTTCAGTTTGTAAGTTTTCAGTAATTTTTCAGAATCTTTCCATGGAATCGGAAGTACATTTAATAGGTACTGTTTAAATTACTTCACATATTTAAAAAAGATGGTAAATTATGAAAGCTTTAAGTATGTCTTCTATAGGCAGCCCTTTCACATCCCATGTAGTGAACTTTTTCTTACTCTGCAATCAGTTGATTATTTCTCAGGACCAATACATTTTTTTTTCTTTTTATCTCTCATGGTCTGTTATTTCTATATTTAACACACTGGCCCAGTTTTTCCAGAGTAGCTAAACTGAAGAGTTCAAGAGTTACTTTGGATTAACTCTTTGAGGTTAAAAGGCTTACCTGACCTCACCTTTAAAGTTTTTTAAAGACTTACTGAATTGGAAAAGTAAATTGTGTTTTCTCATTACCTGGAGGTTCTCACTGAGCAGAACAGTGCTTAATTCTATCTGTGTATCCCCTGAAGCTTGAGTATGTTCAAATTTCAGTATATGTAGTATATATTCTCTTTCAATCCAAATCGCTCCTGAGAACACTGACACCTCCAGATGCTGTTAGCTTTTCTAAAATTACCACCAATCTCTTTAGCAACTATAGAAAGAAAAGTAACAGGATATAGTACTGAGCTGTGATTTGTCTGGAGGAAAGAGAGAGCTGTGAGAGCCTCTTGTCCATTTCCCTAGAATTAATGTAGGAATGTGTCCTATGGTAAAATTTCAAGGACTCTATTGAAAACAGTTTTAATAAATGCAAGCAGCAACACAAAGGAAGAATAATGTGCCCTGGTGCCACTTTTAAAAATGCTTTGGAAAAATATGGAAAATTATGTTTTATTTTTCCCTGATTGGTTTGTACAGAAGAAATCTAGAAGTTCTCATTTCTCTGCATGAGTTTTAATTCCCATTTCTTATGTTAGAATGATAATAACATAAAAAATAGACTATAGCAAAAAACCTGAAAAATGTTCTCTCGTAGATATTACTGAATTACATAATACATTTTTCTTTAAGTAAAACACAAATAAAAGCTCCATTGCTAGGGCAACTGTAATGCAATGAAATAAGACATCAGTATTACCACAAGAAAAAACAAAAGAAAATGTTATTTCTGATGTTTAGTTTTATTACAAAATAGCAGTCTTAACTATGATCCCAGTTAAAATATTTTGTGAAAAAGACGGAGATGCCTTGACAAGTAAGCTGAGATGCTTCACTGGGTTTATTTAATGTATGTTTTAAAATTTAATTTAAAATGTAGATTAATGGAGACAACGAAGTTAAAGATGGGAGGTTGAAGCCATATCATAGAATCTCTCTTCTGTAGGACCCAATGAGCAACAGGGCAAATCCCAACAGTGTCAATAAGAAAAGAGGAACCAAGCCAACCAATCAAATTAAGAAGCAAACAACAACAAGAAACAAAAAACAAGGAAAGAAATGAGATATTAAGGAAATAAATTATACTTAACCATTTTCATATTCCCTGAAAGTAATTCTCATGACTTAACAAATCCCTGAATGTAGAGATACAAATCCTTTGACCACTCTCTATTGTCCTCTTTCAACTGGGGGTAAGGAAAAGGGTTGTGGGGGTGAGATAGGGATGAGCGAAGGCAAGAAACATAAAGTAGAAATTCTGTCATTTTAGGGTTATCTACAACTTGAAGATACCCCTCAGTGGAGTGACCTATACCCTTCAACTATGTGGAGTGAGTGTTGTTACAGAATTTAACTGTCTCACAAGTAAGAGCAGAAGCCAGATACTCCAGTAATAACAACAGAGTCATAGCACTTTAACTCTTATATGAACTATTTTTTTCTGACACAGATGAGTGAGTAGATTTATATATGTATAAAAAAAAATCCCCTTTACCTTGTACTTCAGGAAGAATAACAAGTCCCATGTATAGTTGTAAATGTTAAATGTTTAAAATCTCACAATATTGTATCAGAGCAAATAAAAGTTTTAGAAGTGAATCCCCAAGCACTGGAGATGAAAAGAATCGGTTTTGTTCCTAGGTAAATAAAGTATAGGAAGGAAAAGAGTGAGGAGGGAGGGCAGCCCAGGTGGTTCAGCAGTTTAGCGCTACCTTCGGCCCAGGGCGTGATCCTGGAGATCTGGGATCGAGCCCCACATCGGGCTCCCTGCATGGAGCCTGCTTCTCCCTCTGCCTGTGTCTCTGCCTCTCTCTCTCTCTGTGTGCCTCTCATGAATAAATAGATAAAAATCTTTAAAAAAAAAAAGAAAAGAAAAAAGGAGTGAGGAGGAAGAAAATGTGTAACAGACAAGGACTCTTTTAGAAGAAAATGTAACACAATTAAGAGAAAGAAATTCTCTCGACTTTTTTCTTTATTCCATATGATGGTACCTTATTAACACTTATTTTAATAAAAAATATTTCAAAAAGGAAATGAATTTTAAAAATGATATGAAAAGTTGTAGATCTGATTAAATGAAGGGCCAAAATTATTTCTCCAAAGAACATTGAATTGGAATCATCAGAGACCATAGTTAATTTTTTTTTTAATTGCAGGAAAAATCTTGAGAAGATGTAATGAAAAAGACAAATATGTTAAAACAATCTAACAAAGCTATTTGATATTGAAAATAAATTAAGCAGAGATCATTGGTACCCTTGAGGTAGAGTATCCAATAAATGAAGATAAACACTATTCAAAATTGAATACAGAAAAGATAATTTTCCTTAAATAAAGTTCTAAATGTGTTGCTTAAAGGATCATGACCTAAAACAGGAAAAATGTTTTGGGGCATGTAAGCCATCTACAAGAGAACAAATACCGCACAGACCTCAGACCACTTCACAGCAACTTTTAAAGCTAGCGGGCAATAGAACAATGTTTGCAGAGCTCCAAAAATATTTTCAATAATGTATTCAAGGTATATGATACCAAGGTACAATGAGGTACAATTCTAAAGGAGCTTCTCCTAAGTTGTTTTTGTTTTTGTTTTCACAGCATGGCTTCATTATTTTCTTGACAATACTTCCCCCCCCCGCCTCCCCAGATCAGGCCTGTAATATTAAACTGTGCCTGAAATCCTTGAGAATGCAAAGAGTTTGGCAAGGTTCAAAGACATATCAGGAACAACAATAATAACATTTAGGTTGCTTTCACTCTATAAGCCAGCAAACAAAAAAGGACAAGGGTACAGGACAAATAAGAATGACAGTGAGTGGACAAGGGTTTATAACACTTCTTGAGGTGCTTAAGGATCTGCACTGATTCTATCAGTAGTACAGCCTGCATTGGAGCAAGGATCTGACTAGGTCAGAGGATCTAAAAAACCTTAATCTCATTGCCTTCTATGACATTAGACTAGGTGTGAGGTTGAGGTGGGAAAGACACGTCAACGCTTGACATAAGACCTCATAGAGACATTATTTTATCCCACAGTTAATTTTTTTTTTCTTTCTATTTCTACTGTGTAATCAGGCCTACATCTGAACTAGCCCGAGCCTGTTTTGGCATGGAATGACTAGACTATATGGGCAAATAGATATATCTTTTTAATTTTTATTTTATATTTTTCATTTTTTTTACTTTCGAGATGTACTGCTAATATATGGATAAAGTAATTTATCTTTACTTTTTTTTGCTTTTTTATTTTTTATTTTGCTTATATGGTTTTATTTTGTTTTGGTAAGAAATATAGAAAGAGATACTGGCTGTTAGATTGCAGAAAGGAGATGAGATGACTAGATTCTACTGTGGGAAACAAACAAAGAGCTAGCTTGCTTTGCATACACATGCATACACATACATAGCTGGTTGGTTGATTATATAACATGTATATATATGTAAATATATATATATATAATTATACAGTTAGTTGGTTTTAATGCTCATCTGTGGCTTGAGATGTACTCACTCACTGATGCTAGGGGATTTTTTATAACAAAACAAATATGAAGAAACAAGAACCCATTAACTGAGTTCCTAAGAAAGCAGATATTGATATTTGCGTTAAGTAGTGCATATAAGAGGTTGAGATGGAATAATCCAAGAGGATTCCTTGTACCTTTGGAACATGTTAATGGTATTTCTAAGACTGGTGAACCATAGAGATGTTCTTAGCTTCACTGAGCAATCTACAGCTTTAATTTACTCAGCATTTGTTTTCTCTGTAAATTAGGAATACAGTAGCATTTTCATTCATCCATCCATCCATCCATCCATCCACACACCTATCCATTCATCCATCCATTAATTCAACTAATGTATATTCAAATTCTCTTAGGTCATATTGACAGTTTGACATTGGGTAAATATCAGGAAAGACAACAAACAGAACTTTCGCTCTCCTGTAGCTACATTTTTAGTGTTTAGCTATATAAACTGAGTGAAAATTCCCCATCCTATGAATGTCTTTAATAAAGGGAGTAGGGTTTCAAACTAGACTTATGCAACACCATTTACTACAACCCCTTCGTAATCTCAAGTTTATGTTCCCTACTCTGTACCACTTTCTATCTTTCCAGCTCATTCTCTCTAGTCACCCAGTTGCAAAAACATTTGCTCACTGGTAATTCCATTCGATTTATCTGACTGACTTTTTGCTATACCTTATTCCCTAGATACCTTGTGTCTTCTTTCAAATTAGTGTAGATTCCAGGTTAGCCACTATAATTACTTCCTTGCATTTCCTTTGACGTCCTTAACTCCTCTCTCACTTCATGTACTAACCTAGCAAAATCAGAGCCTTTCTTAAATCCGACTTTGCCTGTTCTACACCTGCTACCATTTACTAAGTACTACTGGAAACACACACACACACACGTACAGAATCATGCATTTTTACATTTATGACATACACCACAGATGAATACTGAAGGCTGCCTAGAAATCATTTTACATTTCCCCAACCCATTTGCTTCCCAGTCTATTTCAGACTGCAAACATCTTGTCCCAGCATCCTCACTTGTAGATGGTAACCTAATTTCCCATAGTAAATGGAAAATAGCTTTTATGGACTTCCGCCACTACATACACTTACTGCCAGCATTCAATTTCCCTGCTTTTTAGCCTTTTGTCGTAGTTGGACTTTCATCATATTCCAAAAGCAAACTTTCATTTGTAGCTGGACCCCATGCCTTCTATCATTCCTTATAGTATATGCTCACGCTGTTTTCTCCCATTTTAAATAAAAGCTCTCTCTTGAATCCATCAACAATTATTTTTATCCCCTTTATAGAAAAGCTTGCAAATGTTACCTACACAGACTCTCTATCTAACTCTTTTACTTCTGTTCTCTCAAACTACTAAGGTCTGGTTTTACTCTCACCACGGCACTGAAGCTGTTGACTTCTCTAACGTCAAGGAAAAATTCTCAATTTTTTTTTCAGCAACATTGGACCACCTTTCTGAAACGTTCTTCCTCTAGATTCCAAGACATCATTTTTATTTCTGTTTGCTTCCTGTATTACTGGCTTTTCCTTTTCCCTCTACATGACTGGTTCTTATGCTTCTCTGTGACCCCCTTAAAACTGAAGGAGCCAGTCCAATATCTTCCCATATCATGGCCTTTTTCAGCTTACCAAAAAGTATTGAAAATATTTTCTGAGCAATGAAAGTCAACATGAGAGTTACATAAATGACTGAGGGGATAGTTATCTATAATTGTAGATTATTGATATCCTTCTATCAGATAGTCAAATAATTCAAAATTGATGATATTTCCTTGAGGAATCTTTTGATAAATGAGCTACTTGTGTTATAATGAGATATTCAGTAGTAGTAACATGAAATCAGGAATAAAGGAAGAAATAAATAAAGGAAGGAAGAATGGAAGGAAGGGAGGGAGGGACGGAGGAGGAAGGAAGGAAGGAAGGAAGGAAGGAAGGAAGGAAGGAAGGAAGGAAGGAAGAAAGAAAGAAAGAAAGAAGAAAGAAAGAAAGAAAGAAGAAAGAAAGAAAGAAAGAAAGAAAGAAAGAAAGAAAGAAAGGAAGAGAGAAAGAAGAAAGATTAATAATAAATATTCAGGGCAGAATTTAGTGTCATAGAATTTGAAGACTTTCAAGTAAATCAGTCAGTCATTTATTGAAGAGTGTGGGCCAGAGTGATTACTTTATTAAGAAAGAGTCTTCCATCCTCCCTTCTCTGACATAAGTATAAATATCATGTAAGAAATTATTGCATTTAACGAGAAACTGCAAAATGACAATTCTGACACTTTGAATAGCTCAGATTAATTTATAAATAATAAATCCATGAAAATTTTGTTTGACTCCTCATAATTTCAAATGTGTGGACCTGTTAAAAGTCATTTTTTTTTTTGTCCTTGGGGAAGCAGTTTAAAACTTCAGTAAGTTTATCAGAAAGCATTTTTTGTGTGGATGACAGTTGCTTTAAAAATGGGCTTTTTTTTTCTTTTCAGGAGGGAAAGTATCAGTGTCATGTGGTGTGTCAGTTGCTATGGTTACTATACTTCTCCCCCCCCCCAAATAACAGTTTGAACTGACTCTTAAACCCAAGCAACAATCTGTCCTACTGAAGAGTAAATTGCTACCTCATAAGAGCTCTGCTCTTAAGCCCACTCCCCTTCCTTCCATCTCCCACCTCCAGGTGATTATTTGAAATTAATTTATAAATATTCTCACTCAGTCCTCCTGGTTAGCTATGCAGTTCAATGAGCAGTGTATTAATAAGGGATTACAACTGACCCTTGAAAAGTGTTGGGGTTAGGGACACCAACCATCTCGCAGTTGAAAATCCACATATGACTTTGTACCCCCCCAATTTAACTGCTAATAGCCTGTTGTTGACCAGAAGCCTTACTAATAGCATAAACAGTTGTTTAACACACATTTTGTCTATGATTTGTGTTATATACTGTATACTTATAATAAAGTGGGCTAGAGAACAGAAAATGTTATGAAGAAAATCATAAGGAAAAGAAAATACATTTACAGTACTCTATTTATTTTTAAAAATCCATGAATAAGTGGACCCACACAGTTCCAATCTCTGTTGTTCAAGAGTCAGCTATACTAGTTAAATAGGAAGAAAAGGGTAAGTTCTTCAGTTTACCTTTGTTGGTAGAAGATGAAATGACTTTATTTTTCATAAACCTTTTAACTCTCTTGATGTTTGGACTCCAACTGTATGTCCCACACAACTCTGATTCCATATGTTTGCACTCTTGTCCACTTCAGTGTCTATAATGGCCTTCTGAATACAAATAAGGGTCAATGTAGACTGAGGTTTATTTTAATTCCTGTGTTATTAAAATGAAGCTGAAACCACCAAATCTCCACTGGGGAGAAAAGTAAAGTACCCTTTGACCAACGTCATAAAATAGCAATAGAGAAATCATATGACCTCTATCACTTTTTTTATAGCTGCTTATGAAATAAATTATGAAGTATTTAGCAATATATTATCCTAAGATCATGTTTTTTAAGAAATGAACTTTGATTAATTTCATTGATATGCATAGACTTGTCAGTGTTATAGTAGATTTTATTTGAAAATTGCTATCAAAGAAAGACTAGAATCTAAATGCAACATAGCTCATTAATATAAGATCTGGATTTGAGTTCCATATGTCCTTCACAACATAAACTACATAAAATAAATCTGAACTTAATTTGCTAAAGAGTAATAAAGGTTATGTGTTACTATTACAATGGGTTGTACTATGTGCAAAATTGATATATTCTCACATATCCTATTGCAATAGTTAGGTTACATGATAAAAATATTACTAATATTTTTTCTCATAGAGCTTGAAAATAATAGTATTCCCATGGATTCAAATATATATGGAAAATTAGCGACATAGGACATACCAAAATAATTTTGATGTATATATGTACATATATTATCCACATTATAAAACACACCCAAAAACTCAGAATCTAAATTTTTAAATTCATGGTAATTTTAATTAACATTTGTAAGAGTAAATCAATATAACTTTCCTGAAAAAAATTCTTCATGGCATTCCTATGTTCCTAAAATTTGTCAGACAATAAAAACTAACAGAAAATGACTAGCATACTGAGAGGCAGCCTGAAGATTCAGAACAGAACTGAGAGCTTCTTTCAGTAAAAAAAGACTGCATGCTCTTTCAGGCCAATCATAGAGGTGCACTAAATCCTACGCCCTGTATCATGATACCCCCACCTCCTACCACTCTTGCCAACAGTCCCCTAGAACTCATGGACTTTCAGAGTAGTGAAGGGCTAACTGACTCTTACTTCTTTCTCAGGCAATATTAAATTTCAAAGAGCAGGATAGAATGGAGCAATTGAAAAGCCCTTCTTATAATGTCATATAATATTAGTACTTCACGTTTCTCCAGAAGAACCGACCTCTCTCTCTCTCTCTCTCTCTCTCTCTCTCTCTCTCTGTATCTTTATATATCTATCACCTATTTCTATCTATTTATCTATCTCTGTATCTGTATCTGTGCATCTATGAATTTCCTGCTCAGATGTAGTCAGCCTTTTTTCTTTGCAGACTTCAACTGATTGGATGGGGCCCACCCACATTAAATCTGTTTCATTAAATCTGCTAATTTATATGTTAAGACACCCTCACAAAACACTCTGAATAATACTTGACCAAATATCTAGACATGCTGTGGTCCAGTTGAGTTTATATATATATATATATATATATATATATATATATATATATATATATGGTTTAATTTATTTTTATTAATAAGAGAGAGAGAGGGAGAGAGAGAGAGGCACAGACACAGGCAGAGGGAAAAGCAGGCTCCAATCCATGCAGGAAGCCTGACGTGGGACTCGATCCAGTGTCTTCAGGACCACACCCTGGGCTGAAGGCCTTGCTAAACCGCTGAGCCACCCGGGCTGCCCCTAAGTTGATATATAATATTAACCATCATACCTACATTCTCCTGATTCTGCTTCTGTCTAGAATTAAGTTAAATCTTGCCAATAACTTAACTCTGTGGAGCTTATTTCATTACTTGAAAATAAAGATATTATGATTAATAAGTAAGATTAATTTTAAAATCCTTATTAGTTCTAAAAGCAATATATTCTCATGCAGGCACAGATATTTTGACAATATTTATTTTTAGACCTCATGGAACCAAATAAATACGAGAATCAGTAGGATATGATCTACCACAAACATATATTGTCATTACTGAGAGATACAGATACCATGTTCTTTTATTGGTCTTTAACTTTATTTTAATCTGTACAATTTGAAGATGCATTTACATTATCACAAATAGAATCAGAGACACCTTTGGGATATTAGGATATTAAAAAAAATGTTCAGTAAGAATGAGAGAATGTATCTGTATTCAGATGAACCTATGCAGTGATTGAGCTGTTATCTCCTGTCTCTATCTTGTGTAGAATCTTATTTTCAGTGGAACTCCTAGGAATTGACACATTTGTAAAATATTAAGACACAGAAAACTTGCAAATCAGAGTTGTAAATAGGGCAATAAAAACCACAAAAAAATTTCTTGAGGTCATATGTTTGATAATGGATACCATGCACTCAATTCACATCCAAACCATTAAGGTGTCTGCAGATGTACATATTTAAATGAGTAAAATGATCACACAAGTTCCTTGGGATATGTCAGTAATTACATATTTAAATAACATTTACTGTTAGCATGAACTTAGTAATCGTATATCAGCTTTCAAATTCTTTGTTTTGTGTTTCTCATCAGTAAATTTTTATGAGTATGTTCCCCATATATATTCATTTATCTAAAAATAAGATGTAATAGAATGATCAGAATATATCTAAATTGAATGAGATTGAAATAAATCATACATGTAATTTCAAAATTTTCTTCTTACTTCCAGTGAAGCATTTTTCACCAACCCATATGTTGTACATATACCTACGCTGGTATGACTTCATACCATTTTGAACAAAATTTATTTATTTTTAAAAAAAATTTTAAAGATTTTATTTATCTATTTATGAGAGAGAGAGAGAGAGAAAGAGAGAGAGCGGCAGAGACATAGGCAGAGGGAGAAGCAGGCTCCATGCAGGGAGCCTGATGTGGGACTTGATCCTGGGACTCTGGGATCACGCCCCAGGCTGAAGGCAGGCGCTAAACCACTGAGCCACCCAGGGATCCCCTAAAATTTATTTTTATAAGGGAAAGGATGGGACAGCAGCCATGGGGAAATATTTCTTTCCATGTGGGAGAGGTTTGATCATATTAAATTCTAATGAGAAATATTCAGTAAAGAAGGAGCAGTTAATGGCACATAATCAACAAGACTACAGGTTCTTGATAAGACTTTGCATGGTGAGAATAAGGAACAGAGCACAAGGCTGCAAGAGAGGAAATATGAGTTGTAGACTCAATTCAGCAATTCATTACATTTGTGACTTTGGAAATGTATCTAATCATCATCATAGTTTTCTTATTCCTAAAGTAAGATTATTGTCATATGGTATCTTTTTTTAGCTTGGAAACTTCAGTTCTGAACTACAGATTTCTGGTCCAACATATGAAGAGCTTGAAAGTTGTCAGTCCCAACTTCACAAAATGAAAATTGAAAAGAAAAACATGAAAATCAACAACTCTTCCTAGATCCATTAGAGAATTAGGGTCACAAAACAAAGCATTTTCATTAAAACTGGAAAGACAGGTGGATCCTTAGCACCACAGCTTATTGGAAGCAGAGGCAGCTGGAATCAGCACTGATAATAGCACAACAGCTGTAGCTGAGGAGCCTCCAGGGGCTCTGCGTCACTGAGTCTGAGTTAAAAACTGTAGAGAGGAGGACAATCTTAGGAGAGACTTCATACTTTCCTGAGTTTTAGCATCAAGATACCTACCACTTTCTCAGGATGAATTAAAGAAAAATCCCCATATCCTTCTGTCAGTAAAAGGGAAAAAGAAACCATTTTGAAATATGCCTCACACATTCTGCTCTCTTCGACAAAAGACTGACCCTGGAAGAAACTCTTTTACCGGATCCTCACATACTTGGATTTTAGCAGAGCCTAATTGACCTGGAAGAAGGTAAATAGCTCCAGGTCACACCAGATTTCCTGCTTCACCTAAGGAAGGGGGGACCTGGCAAGGTCTTGTGAAAGTAACTGCCAAAGGACAGGCTGGTGGAAAGACTGAGATCTGATTATAAGATTACAGAGCACCTTCCCACCACCTTCACCCCTCAACCACATCAATAGGGTTCTCTTGTAATAATAGGGGACTATAGCTGAAAGGACTGCAAGCCTCAGACACTATCTAATGAGTCTCCAAGAAACACCCAAGGATAACAGGGGAGACAAAAACAAGAACACTAGAAGAAATTTTATTCTCTGACACACACAGCTGCAACAAACAGTAAGCACAACCATATAACTTCTAGCCAAACATAAAACCACAAATGAAGGGCCTCTTTACCTCAGTTCCTTTTACCTGATGCATTATGTCTGGCTTTTAACAAGAAGTTAAAAGACATGCAAAAAAGAAAAACAAATAAACATAATCTGAATAAGCAAAATAGCATTAGAATCAAACTCACAGGTGGCAAAGATTTTAGAATTATCAGTTGACAACTTCAAATAAATATGATTCATATGTTGAAGGCTCTAAGGGACAAAAACAAAAAAAAAGGGGACAACATATAAGAGGAGATGCGTAATGTAAACAGAGAGATGGAAACTAAGGGTCAAAAGGAAATGTGAAAAATAAAGAACTTTAACAAAAATAAACTTGCTTTCAAGGGGCTCATCTGTAAACTGGCTATGACCAAGAGAAGGTTCAATGAACTTGAAGATATGTCAGCAGAAATTTCTCAAGCTGAGAGGCAAAGAGAAAAGAAAATGTACAACACAATATCCAAAACAGTGTGGGACATTTACAAAAGATTATGGGACTGCTAGAAGAAGAGAAGTAACATGAGGAAAATTTGAAGTACTGTTGAAAGTTTTCCAAAATTAATATCACACACCAAATCACAGAGGCAGGAAGTCAGGCAACACCAAGCAGTATAAATGCAAAAAAAAAAAAAAAAAAAAAAAAAAAAAAAAACAAAAAACAAACAAACAAAAAAAACTACATCTGGACATATATATGTATGGATGTAGTTTTGATGTATGGATGTCAGAAAGTCACAGGCTAAGAGAAAAATTTTGAAGACAACAACAAAGGGGGAATAAAACACCTTCAGAGTAACAAGGATAAGAATTATAATGGACTTCTCCTGAGAAACCATGCAGGCAAGAAGAAAGTATAGTATATTTAAACTGTTTAAAGAAATAGACCACCCACCTAAAATTCTGTATACAGTTACATATTGACATATCTATCTTTTTCCTTACAAATGAAGGAAAAACAAAGATTGTCTCCAAGAGAAACTGAGGAAATCAGCCTCTTAAGAATTTTCGAAAGAAACTCTTCAAAATAAAGGAAATGATACAGGCCAGAAACTTGAATCTTTATTTAAAAATGAAAAGCATTAGAGAAGGAATAAAAAAAGTAAAATAAAATCTTTTATTTTTCCCATTCTTAATTAATCTAACAAGTAAAGGTCTATTCAAAACATGACAACAACGTATTGAATTTTTGTAGCTTATTGTTAAGTGAAAAGAATGAAAACAATGTAATACAGGAAGGGAGAGAAGAATTAGGAATACTCCGTTAAAAGGGACCTTCACTATCCATGAAGCAATATAGAGTTATTTCAAAGTAAATTTAAATTAGTTGTATATGTATATTGAATGCTCTAAGCAATGAGTAAGATAAATAGAGGTATAGAGAGATGGATGGGTGAGTGGATAGATAAATTAATAAAATTAAAAGAAGCATAATTGATATGCTAAGAAGAAATAAAATGGAATCATATAAAATGTTAAATTAAAATCTAAAAAACAAAGTCAATGGAAAGTAAAATTAACATATGATAGATATCAATCCAATTATTTCAATAACCACTGTAAATGTGAATGGATTAAGTGCACCAATGAAAAGACAAAGACAATTAGAGTGGATTTCAAAAAATTAAAAAAACAAATTGGACTCAACTGCATGTTGTCTACAAATATACCAACTCAAATATAAAGATATAGATAGATTAAATGTTAAAATATGTATAAAGAGATACCGGGGCTAAAATTGATCAAATGCCTATCTTAATTTCAGACAAAGCAGAAAAAAGAAATAATAAAAATTAGAGCAGAAATAAATGACATTGAAAACAAGAAATCAATAGAAAGATCAGCAAAATAAAAAACTTCTTAGTTGAAATACTCAGTAACAATGATAGATCTCAGCCAGGCTAACTAAGGGAGCAGAAAAAAAAGATGAAACACAAATTACTAATATCAGAAATGAGAAAGAGAGCATAACTATTAATTCCATATATGTTAAAAGGATACTAATGCAATATTGTGAACAACTCTATACTCATAAATTTGATAACTTAGAAGAAAATGATCAATTTCTTGATATGAGCTATCAAACAGAAGTCACACAAAGAGAAATAGATAACCTGAATAAGCTTATATTTACTAAACAAATTAAATTTATAATTAATAGTCCTCCAAAGAAGAAAACACCATAGACAAATGGTTTCACTGGTGAATTCTACCAAATATTTAAGGAAAAAAAAATACCAGTTTTCTAAATCTTTTCCAGAAAAAAGAAGCTGAGGAAACATTTTAACTTATTAGTCCAGAAGTATCCTAATAACAAAATCAGACAAAGTCATTACAAGAAAGGAACACTAAAAACCAATGTCTCTTATGAACATAGATGCAAAACTCTTCAACAAAGTATTAATAAACTGAATTCAAAAATGTATAAAAGGAAATCTATACCACAACTGAGTGGCATTTATCCCAAGTATGCAAGGGTGATTCAACATTCACAAAGCAATTAATGTAACTGTCATATCAACAAACTAAAGAAGAAAAATGACATTATAATATCAGTAGATCAGCACATTTAACAAAATACAGCACCAATTCATGTTTAAAACTTTCAGCAAACTCAGACTACAGGGTAATTTCCTTAACTTGATAAAGAACATCTGCAGAAAACTATAGCTAACATCATATTTAATGGTGAAAAACTAGTGGCTTTCTCCTTAAGATCTGGAGCAAGATAAGGTTGTTCCATCTCACTACTGCTATACAATATCATATTGGGTGTCGTAGTTAATGTAGCATGACAAGAAAAGAATAAAAGGTAAACTGATTAGGAAGGACAGAATAAAATAGTTATTGTCCTAAGATGACATGATTGTCCATGTAGAAAAGCTCAAAGAATTGACAAAACTGTTTTATTTAGCAATTATTGCAAGGCTGCAGGATAGAAGGTTAACACATAAAAGTCACTAGAATTCCTATATACCCACAGTGAACAATTGGGATTGTATTTAAAAGCATAACTCCAGGGATGCCTGAGTGGCTCAGTGGGTTAAGTGTCTGGCTCTTGATTTCAGCTCAAGTCATATTCTCAGAGTCCTGAGACCAAGGCCTATGTTGGGCTTCATGCTCACCAGGGAGTCTGCTTGAGATTCTCTCCATCTGCCCCTCCCCTGACTCACATGCTTGGTCTTGCTCTCCCTCTCTCTTAAATAAATAAATAAATGTTTAAAAATGCAACCGTATTTACATTTACTTAAATTTATTTAAGAGATTATTTCGGTGTGAATTTACCAGAGCACATACTAAACTCATATGAGGAAAACTCTACAATTCCGATGAAATAAATGAAAGAAGATCTAAATAAATGCAGAAATAGTCCATGTTCACCTGAAGGAAGATTAAACATGGTCAGAATGTCAGTGCAGTCTAATTTGATACGTAGAGTCAACACAATCCCAATGAAAATCTCAGCAAGTTATTTTATGAACATTGACAAAGTGACTCTAAAGTTTATATGGAAAATCAAAAGACCCAGAATAGTCAATATAATATTGAAGAAGAACCAGTTTGAAGGATTGGCATTACAGGACTTCAAGACTTACTGTAAAGCTACAGTAATTGAAAGAGTATGATATAGACAAATAGATCTGTGGACCAGAATAAAGCCCAGAAATAGACCCACACAAATACAGTAAACTAAAAAAAAAAAAAGAGAGTAATGATGATTCAATGGATAAAGGATCATCTTTTCAATAAGTGGTGCTGGAGTAGTGAACATCCACAGGAAAAACCAACAACAACAACAAACACTAGATAGGGGCCTTAAATATTTCATAAAATTAACTCAAAATGGATCATAGACATAAATGTAAAACCAAAACTAAAACTCCTGGGAGACAAGATATGAAAAAATTCAGGTTCACATGGGTTTGGTGATGGATTTTTAGATACAATGTCATAAATGAAAAACCTGCAAAATGGTACAGCCATTTTGGAAGCCAATGTGACAGTTTCTTTTCTTTTAAGATTTATTTATTTATGGTAGACATAGAGAATGAGAGAGAGAGAGAGAGAGAGAGAGGCAGAGACACAGGAGGAGGGAGAACCAGGCTTCATCCTGGGAGCCTGATGTGGGACTCAATCCCGGGACTCTAGGATCGCTCCCTGGGCCAAAGGCAGGTGCTAAACCGCTGAGCCACCCAGGGATCCCCAATGTGACAGTTTCTTACAGATCTAAATCTAATCCTGTCATGTAATCCAGCAGTCATTCTCCATGCTATTTATACAAATGACTTCAAATTTTACATCCACAAAAAACCTGCATAGGAGTGTTTATAGGACTTTATTTATAATTACCAACAATTGGAAGCAACCAAAATGCCCTTTGATATATGAATGAATAAACCAACTGTGATAATCCATAAAAGGTATTATTATTCAGTGATAAAAGGAAACAAGCTATCAAGTCATGAAAAGACATAAAGGAGCCTTAAATGTATGTAGCTAAATGAAAGAAGTCAACCTGAAAGAGCTAAGTACCGGATGATTCCAACTATATGACATTCTGGAAACAGCGGCTATAGACAGTAAAATGATCTACTTGTCAGGGTTTCTAGTAGAGGTAGGAGGTATGAAACAGAAGGGAACACAGGATTTTTAGGGCCATGAAAGTATTTTGAAGAAATACTTTTTTTATTATTATTACTCTCTAAATCCAAATGATTGAAAAGGAAGTGGGATTATCTAGGTTTTAAACCCAAGAACTTTCATACCCAAAGCAAGAATTATATCCCTAGATCAATGAGCCACCTACAACCATGAAATCATTTCATATGATATTGTAATTGTAGATATATAGCATTGTGAATTTTTTCAAAACCCATAGAAGTGTACAACACAAAAAAGGAAACCCTGCTGCAAACTATAGACTCTTGTTATAATGTTGTATCAAAATTGGCTCATAGGTTGTAATGAAAGTACCACACCAATGCAAGATGTTAATAATAAGGGCACATAACAGGGGGAGGAGAGTGAGACAGTATATGGGAAATCTATACTATTTTTTCTGTAAATCTAAAATTTCTCTTAAAAATAAAGTCTACTAATCTAAGTGAAGGAGTGATTTGATTCTGTGAATACATGACTATCAAATCTGTCTGACTACCTCAGCCTACCTCAGGTTGCATGGAACTAAGTGAAATGTGAAGAGAGCTCTCCCTAGAAATGTTAGTGCTCTTTTTTATATTGTATTTAGTGTATTAATGGCTGACTTCTGTTGAATTCTTTATATATATACACACATACATACACAGATATATATGTTAGAAGTTTTATTTCTAACAAAATTTATGGAAACAATTATTGTTCTCACACTAAAGATGAGGATATTGAAGGGCACCTGGGTGGCTCAGTTGGTTAAATGTCCAACTCTTGGTTTCAGCTCATGTCATGATCTCAGGGTCCTGAGATTGAACCCCACATTGGGCTCTGTGCTCAGGGAGGAGTCTGCTTGAGGGTTGCTCTCCCTCTCCCTCTGCACCACCCCCCTCTCTCTCAAAAAATGAGGGAATTTTTTTTTTTAAGATGACAAAATTGAAGTTTATAAAAAGAACCTTGGTCAGGGTTAAACAGCTCTTAAAAGGCTAACTCTCTAAGCTCACATTCTTTCTTCTTTGCCACATTTTGGGTTTTGAATTAATCCATTTATGAGAGCATTATTCCTGGGGAGATTATGCATTGGAGAGTTTTGTACAGAGTGCCATGCAACCACGTGGGGATGAACACAGAGGTGAAACACATCCAGAGACAACCACAGTGAGAAATAGGAACAATGCATTGTTGATTCTTGGCCACTAAATTCCAAGGTCTTTAAAAGTATTCAAGAACGCTCATGTATTCCTTTAATCAGCTATTTTACCTCTTCTCTGGGTTAAATAGACAGTATTCTTTTAAATCACTGATGGCACATGTTCTTTTATCACTCTCTATGCCCAACCTTCCTTTTTACTGTATGGAGTTAAGTAAAACCAACCTCTGAGATTCATAAGAGTCTACAACAAAATATGGCAAAATGGCTATTTCTTTCTTCCTTATTCTGCTACATTTAAGACATCTTTTAATTCTCCAGATACAGGTTAGTGAATAGCTGTCTAAGACACTTGACACATTTGATTACTCCACTCTCTTTTGATATCAGGGTATTATAAAATGAGTTTGAAAGGGTTTCTTCCTTCTATATATTCTGGAAGAGTTTGTGTAGAATTGCTATTATTTCTGTTTTATATTTTTAGTAGAATTTTTCAGTGAGGGCATCTGCACCTGAATATGTTGGGTGGTTATTTCATAAGGAATTGAATTTATTTAACAGATATAGGACTATCCAGGTTATCTATTTCTTCTTGAGTGAAATTTTTTGTCTTTCAAGGAATTTGTTCATTTCATCTAAATTGTTGAAAATGAAATCTCTATGGAGTCTCTTTCTTAAAGTTTCCATCTCTCCACTGACATACCTTACTTTTTGTCTATATTTCTCATCTCTTACAGTAGAGCCTTCAGCATATTACTTATAGTTATGTTAATTTCTCCATTGAATACTTTCAACATCTGATGATACCTGAGTCTGATTGTGTTAATTGATGTGTGACTTGATGATTTTTTTCTTTGTGATTTTTCTAAGATTTATTTATTTGAGAGAGAGAGAGAATAGGGGAAGAGGTAGAGAGAGAGGGAGAGACAGTCTTAAGCAGACTCCACACTGAGCACAGAGCCTGATGCAGGGCTCAATCTCAGGACCCTGAGATCATGACTCGAACAGAAACCAAGTGTCTGTTGCTTTACTAACTATGCCTCCCAGGAGCCTCACTTTGTAATTTTAATTTTGCTCTATTGAGTGTCATAATGTTTTATTTAAGCCAGATATCTTGGGTAGAACAACAACAACAAAAAAACTGTTTAAGAGTAAAAAGTACTTCCAACTGCAACTGGGTGGATATTCCTCTCCTAATCTAAAATTGATCTTTGGTTATAGTCATTGAACCACTGGTTTCAACATACTCTAAGGATGACTCAGGCTGAGTGAGGAGCTACCAGGATTGTATAATGTCTATGCTCTGCTTTAATATTTCAGCTACTCTGCTATATTTATACCAGAGAAAGACTATTATTTTCACGTTCTTGCCCCTCCCAGCACAGCACTGTTTTTGCTCACTACTGCGTCCCAGGTTGGGTGGTGGATGGCAAGGGATGAGCTCATCATCCATGTTCTAGCTTCAGATTTAGGGAGGCCTTGTGTGCCTGAGACTTGGGGGTGAAATTTTCTTAACGTTTCTATTCCTTCTCCCTGTGGCATGTTTCTTCCTGACACTCAAATGGAAGTAGGAGGCCTCTAAAGTCCCTTTGAAGCCCTCCTCAGATTCATAAGATTTTATTCCTAGGAATCTATCTCCATCATGAATAGGTGTGCATCTGTGCATCTGTGACCTTGGGGCTATAGTGTTCCTTGCCCTTCTCTCAGAGACTTAAGTCTTTTGAGAGAATGACTCATACAGGAGAGTAGATTTCCATGACATTCTCCTCCATACTTATACCAACAAGGAGGTCTGTCTCTAATCTTTGCCCCTAGTAATCTTTCTTGCAAACTCTGAATTAAAGTCCATGGAAATATGCCTGCAAGTTGATACAAATTCCGTCTGTGTCTGAATTTCTCTGGTGTTCTGTTTTCTCATGCTAACCCATACTCATCCTTTTGCAATCCATTGATATTGTAGGCAACAGCTTTCACATTTGCCCCTGTCTTCTTCCTGTGTTTTGCTAGAGCCAAGACATTCTCCATGGGGGAAGGAGGAGCTGATCTTCCTGGTCACAGTTACCCTGTGAGTGCAGCTCTCTGGAAGTTGTGATTTCATGGTATATTCCACTTTTTCTCTTTTATTAGAGTAGGAACAGGACTCTTTCCTTTTATTTATTTATTTTTTTTACATCTCAGGTGGAAGTAGAAATCTCTCTCTATAGTTTCAATCTTTCCTTGTAAATTGTGTCCTATCCAACTAGATTTCAAGAGTTATTTTTTTCTTTACAGACACATATATCACCTTTCTTTCTTTTTTTTAAAATATTTTTAAATTTTTTTTATGATAATCACACACAGAGAGAGAAAGGCAGAGAGAGAAGCAGGCTCCATGCACCGGGAGCCCGATGTGGGATTCGATCCCGGGTCTCCAGGATCCGCCCTGGGCCAAAGGCAGGTGCCAAACCGCTGCGCCACCCAGGGATCCTTCACCTGTCTTTCTCTCTCTCTCTCTCTCTCTCTCTCTCTCTCTCTCTCTCACACACACACATACACACACACACTCCTGTTCCAGATCTCTTTCCTATACATCTCCATCTCCTTCTACTTCCCCTAGCTCTATTTCCCTGTTAGTCTAGTGTAGCACTGCCGGTTTCTGTCTCTGATACACTAATGTAGTGGCTTTCTTTACAACAGCCTCTTTGTGGCTAAATCTAATGGTCAATGTTAGTCTTTGAACAGGCAGTAAGTCATTAGGGTATGGAGTAATCAGACCAAATAAAGTACTAGAATTTGGAGAATGTTAGCAGAAAATGTGCTTTATAATCAAATTGCACAAGGTTTATTGTTGATAGATAAAATTAAAAAAAAAAAACAAGAGAAAAATAGTGCAAAAGGAAAATGGTAGACAGATGAATAGTAAGATTTAAATGTGAATTAATACTGATTCCCATGGTTTCAGGGCAACTGAATGACTAAAAGCACAGGGGGAAAAAGTAGAATTAAGAATAATCATATAAATTACAGGATAGAACGTTCCAATGACAAGGACTCATAATGGGAGTAATAATGAAATGGACAACAATAGAATATGCTTGAGTCACTAGGAGCCTAACTAGAAAATAATGTGGATAATACAGAAGCAACTGTTTTTGAGATTGCACTAATGCACACATGGTATTATCTGGGGTCAAAATGCACACACACACACACACACACATACATACACACACAGAACATTTGGGAAGCAAGGTAAGAGAGTAGGCAGTAATACTTGGGAAAAAGACTGATGAAAATCAGATAAGAGTTCTTTGACCATTTTACTTAAATTAGGTGAGGATGTTTATACCTGAAGGACTAGGAAGACAGAGAAGATATCCTAAGGATCATGACTGTTTTGTTTAGAGAAAAATATTTCACCATAAGGAGGACAAGAAATATATTACATTTCATGATGTAATATATAATACATACATTAATATTAATATATACTAATACATATTATATATAAAGAATAATATATATACACAGTTTACATGTATGTTACACACATAAATATACATTGTTATATATTGAAGAAAATAGTAAGGTTTCACTTTGACAAAAAACACATTCATGGTGGGGGGAGCAGTAGGAGGCAGAAAAAACAGTCTTTGCATAAATCTCTTGTGGAAACAATCCTTATGAAACAGAAAGCTCTACACTGCATTGCCATTTTGTAATGTTAAGATTGAAGTCACATTTGGGGCCTTACATTATTCCTCGCTTTGCTAAGGATCCCACTCTAAAAGTTTAAACAGAAACTAAGAAATGCTTGCTTGTTGGAGTCTAAGCATCTGATAGGTGTCATCTTTACCAGCTTCCACAGACTCTGCCAGAAAAGCCCACTAACCAAATCACTACATCAACTCCAGACAGAGTAAATGGTCTCAAATACCAGGTGAGTGAAAGGAGGAAGTTTGACCTCTGTACATTTTTATCCAGAGTTATTCAGTTGGTTGTTTAATTCAATTTATCCAGAGTTATTCAGTCGGTTGTTTAATTCAATTTAATTGTACCTTTATTGTTTAACTTTCCAAGGAGGGGTATAACTTATGTTCAGATTTGTAATTCGTACTGATATAACGCAGACTGCAGTATTTAGCAGCATCCAAAAGATGTGCCCCAGAGAATACAGACAAATGGTACCACCTGCCATATTTCAAGAAAGAAAAAGGAAAATAAAAAACTTAATTCATTCAAAATCCTTCCATAATAATTTAAGTATAATCTTTTGATCTAAACAGATACAAATACAAATAAATTTGAAAATTTGCTCTAAAGCAATAAGAGACAAAAGACAAATTCTTGTAGAATTCAAGCTAAGCATCAAACAAGGACAGCTGCATGCCATGCTAAGAACATTTCTTTTGGGGGAACTTTATGGCATGGGTTGTGAGGGGTTTAATATCATAGCTCAATAGTTTTCTATAACTTCCTAACTGTTCTAGTGTAAGGGGGTAGCAAAAAATCAAGGAGACTGGTAGGATAGTAACATGAATCCTTTATGGTTCTGCTAACTTTTCAATAAGAAAATGTTGAATGGGGTGCCTGGATGGCTCAGTGGTTGAAGGTCTGCCTTTGGCTCAGGTCATGATCCTGGGGTCCTGGGATTGAGTCCCGCATCAGGCTTCCCACAGGGAGCCTGCTTCTCCTTCTATGTCTCTCTCTATGTTTCTCTCATGAATGAATAAATAAAATCTTTTTTAAAAAAGAAAAAGAAAAGAAAACATTTAATGGGAAGTCCATGGATACCTGTTATTTTTCTTTATTTGGAATCCCATTTTAAAAATCTCCATATCTCTTTAAAATTGAAAATACTCTGTAACACCCTGAGAACTTTCACTTGGTTTAACTTTTAAATTCCTTCAGTTCTATGTAGTTAAGTCTGTTGTCAATTCTATACCATAAGATGATACTTCTTTAGTGGTTTTGAAATTTCGGGTACCTGACAATTATATATTTTTTTTTTACAGTTTTATTTATTTTTTATTGGTGTTCAATTTACTAACATACAGAATAACACCCAGTGCCCGTCACCCATTCACTCCCACCCCCCGCCCTCCTCCCCTTCCAGGCTCTGGAAATGTTTAGCTATAGTAAAAAGCTGACTGAATTGCATTTCCTTTATAGCATTACTTTGATTCTGCCAATGCCACATGCTAAAATATGTTTTTTAAAAAATACCACAGTAGTGGTTTGTGGTAGAGATAAATAATTAAAAGAAGGGGTTAGGGGGATCTCTGGGTGGCTCAGCGGTTTAGCGCCTGCCTTCTGCCCAGGGCTTGGTTCTGGAGTCCGGGGGTCGAGTCCCCCATCGGGCTCCCTGCATGGAGCCTGCTTCTCCCTCTGCCTGTGTCTCTGTCTCTCTCTGTGTGTCTCTCATGAATGAATAAATAAAATCTTTAAAAAGAAGGGGGGTTAGCTTTCTGAAGTGGTACATTTTATATAGTGTTTTCGTTTGTTTTTACTTAATATGGCAGTGTGAGCATTTTGACGTCACTGAATGATCTACAGCATATCACTTTTTATTGAGCGTGTATTATTTCATCTTGTACATATACTTAAGTTGTTTCAACTATTCTATTTTGAACATATGGAATATATCTAATCTTTTGCTTTTATAAGTAATCGTGGTATTTGCATCTTTGTACACACTATTCGACCTCTAGTATGAACAATTATTTTGCCTTGTAAGTTTCTAAAGAATAGTTTTGATTAGAACTAAAGGCAATAATGAACTAATTTGCTCAATCTAATTTTTAAAAATTAAGTCACCTAAAAAAAAATTAAGTCACCTCTTTGACTATTTCCTTTCTTTATTTATGTTCTCATCACACATTTTTTTTTCAATTGACATATACTGCCATCCAGTATTCTATTCAGGTGTACTTCATATTGATTCAGTATTTTATATACTATGAAATGATCCCCACAAATCTAGTTACCATGTGTCACCATCAAAGTTATTATAGTATTATAGACTATATTCCCCATGCTGTACATTACAACCTCAAGATTTATTTATTATATAACTTATATCTATACCCCTTATTTCCCTTTACCTTTTTCACCTGCCCCCTGACAACACCTCATTCTGTTAACAGTTTCTTTGTTATGAGTCTATGAGTCTATTTCTGTTGTTTTTATTTGTTTTTTTTCTTCTTGTTGTTGTTCTTTAGATTTCACAAATGAACAAAGTCACAAGTTATTGTCTTTCTCTGACTTATTTTACTTAGCATAGTACCTTCTAGCTCCATTCAGGATGTTGCAAATGGCAAGATTTCATTTTTTTTTTATAAATGAATAATATCCCTGTGTGTGGGTATCACATTTTTTTTCTATCTGTTCATCTGTCAAACAACATTTAGGTTGCTTCCATATTGTAAATAATGCTTCACTGAACATAGAAGTGCATAAACCTCTTCTTATTGGTTTTTTTATTTTCTTTGGATAAATATCCAGAAGTGGAATTGCTGGATCATATGATAGTTCTATATTTTTCTATCTTTTTATTTTTGAGAAACACCCACATTGTTTTCCCCAGTGGCTGTACCAATTAGCATTCCCATCAACAGTGCACAAGGGTTCCCTTTTTTCCACATCTTTTCCAATGCTTGTTATTTTTGTCTTTTTGGTAATGGCCAAGCTGACTGGTGTGAAGTACAATCTCATTGTGATCTTGATTTGCATTCCATGAAGATTAGTAATGTGGAGCATTTTTTCTTGTGCCAGTTGGCCATCTTCTTGAGAAAAATGTCTATTCAAGTCCTCAGCCCATTTTTAAAATTGGGCTACTGTTTTGTTTTATTTTTTGATACCAAGTTGTATAAGTTCTTTATATTTTTTAATATTAACCCTTTATTGGATATATGATTTGTAAATATCTATTTCTTTTCAGCAGATTGCCTTTTTATTTTCTTTCTTTGCTGTGTGAAAACTGTTTAGTTTGATGCAATCTTGTTTGTCTCTTAGCTTTTGTTGCCCTTGCCTGATGAGATTGGTCCAAGAAAATATTGCTAAGATCAATGCCAAAGAGCTTACTATCTATGTATTTTTGTAAGAGTTTTATGGCTTCAGGTTCTACATTCAAGTCTTTAATAGGTGTTAAGTTTATTTTTGCATATGGCAAAGATAATTGGTCCAGTTTCATTCTCTTGCATGTAGCCTTCAAGTTTCTCCAACACCATTTATTGAAGAGTCTTTTTCCCCATTGCATATTCTGGCCTCCTTTGTCATAGATTAATATACCATGTGAGTGTGGGTTTATCTCTGAACTCTCTATTCAGTTCCATTGATTTATGTCTCTGTTTCTGTGCCAGTACCATACTGTTTTGATTATTTAGCTTTGTAGTATAATTTGAAATCAGGGACTGTGATGCCTCCAACTTTGTTTTTCTTTTTCAAGATTGCTTTGGCTACTTGGGGTCTTTTGTGGTTCCATACAAATTTTAGCATTATTTGTTCTATCTCTGTGAAAAAAAAAATCATTGCCATTTGATAGGGATTGCATTGAATCTGTCAATTGCTTTGGATAATATGGACATTTTAGCAACATTAATTCTTCCAATACATGAACACAGAATATTTTTTCATTTATTTGTGTCTTATTCAATTTCTTTAATCAGTGTCTTATAGCTTTTAGACTATTGGTCTTTCACATTCTTGGTTGTATTTATTCCTACATATTTTATTCTTTGTGATAAAATTGTAAATAGGATTTTTTTTTAAATCTCTATTAAAGAGGACATTTTTATTTTCCTGAGGTGTAATGATCATGAACATTTCTGGTGGCAGCAGTGAGGCTATAAATTGTACTTCTCATGTCTGTGAAAATTCCCATAATCTGTAGAGATTGGATCTTGTGTTTCCTACGTACTGGGACAATCTTACTCCATACTTCTCCTGGATACACATGCCCACCTGGGAAGAAGTGTGAGGGCTGTAAAGTGAAAGAATCTTAGTATGATCCCTGTTAAACTCTTGGTAAAGAGAGTTAATTCTCAAGGATTCCTAAGGAAAAAAGCTACCAAAACCTGAACATAAGGACCACTCAATTATTTTGAACTTAATTTAAAAAAAAAAAATCAGTCCATTAGATTTAGAAGAGAACACTTGATGGGCTGCCAGCCATTTAATGCACATGAATAAATGCATGTACATATGTTGTATCTATAATGCTTTTTAAAAATGCTAGCTCTCTGATAGTGCTGGAAGAACAAATGGGTTATTACTTGGCCTTCATTTGCTTTTGTCATTGGAAAAAAGTGTTTGAGCGTCTGTGCCTGAATTGTAGGGGTTTATGAGTGTGTGGCTATATGTATCTCCTTTGTTGTCACAAAACTTCTATTTATTAGTTGCTAGGCAGTCTGACTTGGTACTGGGAAGGACAACATCCTGTAAGTTCAGACTCATAAGCACTTCAGCATGAAACCCTCTGTCCTGTTCTCCCACAGCTTTACATATTGATATTTGCTCCTCCTTAAAACTGATTTATCGATGATCAGTAGAATGATAGAACTATAAGGTGTAGTTCAGCTCTGTCACTAATGAGAACACGTAAAGACAAGTCAAAATACATTACAAAGAAGCACGTATTGACTTAAAGTTTGAACCAGGAAGGAAAGGTGAATTCTCTGGCTCTTCATACTCCAGTTTACTCAATAAACCTCCGTAAGGAACTCAAATCAGGGAGCACGTCTGGATCTGAGTGATTCTCAAATTTTAATTTCCTATGAATCACCTGATGGGCTGTAAGATTCTGTATTGCAAACAGACTCCCATGTTTTCCACTATGGCTGCTTGTGGATCAAGTTTTGAGTAATGAGCTAGAACAAAATTGCCAGCCTCTTTGCTCACAATACATTTGCTCACCATAGAACCCTTTTGCGGATATAGAAATGTGTGTGTTCCAAAGGAAATGAAAGACTGTTTCAAGATAAATAAGCTTAAAGAAAGAGTCCTTAACCTCCTGCATTTTAAATATTTCCAAAAATTTAAACTTTGTCATTTCACAATATGGAGTGCTGTCTTATTTAATTATGAAGTAGGTAGAATCATTGTAAAACACATCATGAACATCTTACAAAATAGCACACTAAGTTATAATATATACTTGAACCTCAGAAGCTTTTTGCTTGTTTTAATTTATCTAGCAAACCTAAATATACTCAATGGTAAAAACAAAACAAAACAAAACATAAACAAAGCATTAATTCTTGAGGACTGATTTGGTACCTTACTTCATCTGTTAAAGTTTCTATAGACATGATGTTAGAAGGAATTCCAACTATAAAAGAAAAGATATGATTGCCAAAAGTGATTTCTATGTTATCTGACTCTCACCCACATTCAAAAGGAAGATATAGCTTGTAAAGAAAACAGTTTGAAAAAATATTTAAAAAGAAAAGTTTGACTTAAAATTAAAAAAAAAAAAATTAAAATCCTGACTTCTAATGTTCCTTGTGATCTGTGCAACTCACTATTCTGAGTTGCTGGTCTAACAGGGTTGGGAAGGTCTGAGCCTTAGGACCTACTTTCCTGTCTTACCTGATGTTTTCCTGCCAGAAATTTGTGGGTGATCTGAGCAACTCAGTGTTCTCGAATTCAACTACATCCTCTTTTCCTACCCTGTGCTACACCATGCCTTTACTCAGCTTTTCTCATGAAACTGATAAAAAAAATCTTATAAGCTCCTTGTCACTGGCCCTGTTAGAGTCTGCATATATATTCCGTCCCAGGGATAGTTGCCTCTGGCTACATGGTAGGATTACCTGGAAAGCTTTTAAAAATAGCGAACCCAGACTTCCCCAAATCACTTAAATCAGAATTTCTAGGGTCATTCCTGAGCGCTGGTATTTTCAAAAACTTTCTTGGTGAAGCTAATGTTCAGTTAAGGTTTATAATCACAGTTAAAAGAGACAAATAGAAAGGATACTGGTTATCACTTCAAATGGAAACTAGGTTTCAACAAAGTGTGATGTGGGCTAACCAGTGGTCATGGTTGCTTGGAGGCTGATTCTTAGGAGCAGTGAATTGGCTGCGCCTCAGGAGATGGAGTGGAAGCACATACACCACGTATTTATCATCTTTGGCTTGTGATAGAACATTAGAACACAGGAGATATTTTGGAGAAGGAAGCCTTGCCATCCCACTTCCAGGGAAAGCATATGGGCTGACTACAGGGGAAAGGAAAGAGGGGAGTCCTGAGATGCTCCACTTGGCCACCTGTGCTCTCACCTCTTGCCAGCCCTTCATCCATCACATCACATAATCTAGAAAATTACTCAGCTTGTTTTGAACATCTCTGTCCTTTCTCCCTCCCAGTACCTCCTTTTAAGAATGAATCTGTCCAGTTACAAGAGGCAGTTAACTAAACAAAATGCAGTATGGTCAACAAGCAACATCTTGTAAATTTTCCTGACCTTGAAACCATGTTCTAAATTTATATATTGGGTTTCCATTTGGTTACCAAATCGTCTACTTCTGATCTATTTCTTATAGCTTGAAATCATCCTTGGCCCTTACACTGAAGATCATACTCCTGTAATCTGTCATGGTTTCTTAATGCCTTCAAAGTCTGAAGCCCTGCATTGCCCGTCATCCCATGATTGCCATGGTACCAAAATTACCTGACTTCTGTCCCACCAATAAAGAGTAAGCTTCATCGTTCCAGAGCTCCAAGTCTCTTTACCTGTTTTACTCTAAGCAACTGACTTTCCCCAGATGATAATTAAGATGCAATATTTCACGCAAGTTAACAGTATAAGTTCACACAATCTCATTCGAAAATTTCACACAAGACCTCCCCAGCATTTCTTATTCTAGTGCCACTATGGGTAACTGCCTTTGAATAATCACATATGTGGTGCTCTATGTTTTGGACAATAGCTCCATTCTATCTGAAACTACTCAGAAGAGGTGGACCAACTGACGTCTAAGAAGCACGCCTTTGTTCTTAAAAGGGCAGCAGAAGGCCATGCTAGTTATTCCTCACTTGTCCCCCTGAAATCTACATTATCAAAATGAAATGTTAAAGTGTGTATGTACACACACAAATATAGAGAAAACTCCAAGAATTCATTATTTTCTTTTGTGCACACTTGAGTTAGATAATCCTTAAAATCCCCAAAATGTATAAATGATTATTTCTTATTCAAAATAATCATTCAAAATGATTTTACTTTTTGGTCATTGACTTAGATCTGTTTTCCCATAGTTTTCTGGTTGGGCCCTTATCCACCTTATCCACCTAGAATTATGTTATTGGTGCTTTAGAAATTGTTACACTTTTTATTTTACATTTATTTTCCTCCATTGGGTAGGTGCTGTTTAGTTTTTTTTTTTTAATATTGTTGAAATAAATCAGATTCTTGTAATCTTTCATTTTAATATGCAGTTAGCTTTTTGCTTTAAGAACATAGAAAATAGGGCCAATCTGTCATTTCTCTAATTAAAAAGCAAATCCATCTACTTTTATTATGTGACTGGCTAATAACAAATTTGGGAATAATAACTTGTTTCTTTAAAAGGATAAATATTTTTACCCTAAGAAATCATATCACCAGCATACAGAAATATAAATCATTTGCTGAAATACTAATTTTTATGAATTTTTTGAATGCCCTTTGGCTAGGTGGGTTTTGGATTTCTGCTAGAGATGCTCATGAATGATATTCTGTTCCCTGTTGGTGTCTCCTATGCATGTATAGTTAAGAGATACTTTCCATACAGAATACCAAGCACCTTTGGCAGGTGAAAATTAGGCGTCTCTTCAAAATCATACACTTTATCAGTGGCACAAAACATCACCACTTCAAACAGGCAACCAGAAAATGTGATCAAGTAATCAAACAACAGCTCTTGGTGATGTAACTTAAAATATATTACTAACTAGATGAAATAATAGTAAAATGCTAAGGCCAGATATTATTGCTTTGCATTTTTAGTATCAAATATTTGTCAATAAGTGATAAAGTATATGCTCAGTACCTGGGGAAAAACATGGTAAGTTTCTTCTAAGAGCCAATTTCTAATTATAAATAGAAAACAGAGGATAATCCTGAATTATGTATACAAGCTTATGGACTATACCATAAAATTATAGTTAGTGTTTATTCTTGTTTACTCTTAATTTAGTTAAAGAAAAAAAAAAGTAGATATAGGGAAAATATTTCCAGAAACTTGGGAAATGCTGTGGGTAATAGAGAAGTGACTGTTGTAGTAGATGGAATATTCTTGTCTAGAATATTCAGGTAATTAGAGTGCTGTGAGGCAGTGAGGAGATTAGACAGTATCCAAAATATGACTTCCAGACTTAGAATGAGGTTTTAGGATAACTGTGTTCTCTAAAGCTGTGCTTAGTGATATTAAGGTCTCTAATGGAAATATTGGGAACATAGTACGTTAAGAACGAGAAAAATCCAGAGAGCTTTTTGTGGAGAAAACTCTTGAAAGATGCTTGTACAGAAACATAGATAATTTCACAAATTTTACTCATCTCTTAGATTCTGGCTTTAATGATTTCTAGATGCTGGGTCTCTCTCCTTGAACTACTGTACAGTTTCACATATTTATTTAGCTTCAGCAGAAACATAATAATATATAGTCTCTTCTATCATATTTACCTAATCTATCTTGATTTGCTTTTATTATTTGTCTCAGCCACAAAATTCACTTTGCATTAGTTTATATTTGGTTTATGTTCAAAATATATTGGATTTTACATTTTTTTATTATACTACTTTCAGTTTCTTGAAAAAACTGTGCAATAATCATGGTATTTGTTGATTTGGTCCCATGTTTTGTTTCATAAAACAAATATAAACAGTTTCAACATTTTTGTGCAACAGAGAGAAAAAGCTTGAAAAATAATCTTTATAAATAATAAATTTAATAATAATTATAGTATTCATTGTTATTACGTGTATTGCTAGATTAGAGGACATGCTTGAATTGCTTTGTATAAGTTATTCTATTTTTAACCTTTATAATAATATAACTACTAATCTTTTATGGATTTTCTTGATGAAGAAAATAATAGTATCTCTCTTGACATATACTATAAATATATACACACACTATATTATAGTAATATTATATATGCATTAAATATATGTATCTTCATGTACCCTATCAATAGCATTTCAACCTACATTCAACTAAGACTAATAAAACTAAAAGGTAAATTTAAAAAATCTTTGCTTAAAAAAAAATCTTCACTTAAAACTGGAAACTTTACTCTTCTAATCCATGAGTGTGGGATGTTTTTTCATTTATTTGTGTCATCTTCAATTTCTTTCATAAGTGTTCTACGATTTTCTGAGTACAGATCTTTTACCTCTTTGGTTAGGTTTATTCCTAGGTATCTTAAGGTTTTTTGATGAAATCGAAAATGGGATCCATTCCTTGATTTCTCTTTCTGCTACTTCATTATTGTATAGAAATGCAACAGATTTCTATACAGTGTAGTTCATTATGTTGATTTTGTATCCTGGAACTTTGCTGAATTCATGCATCTGTCCTAGCAAGTTTTTGGTGGAATCTAAGTTAAAAATAGAACTACCCTACAACCCAGCAATTGCACTATTAGGTTTTTACCCGAAGGATACACAAATACTGGTTAGAAGGGATACATACACCCTAATGTTTATAGCAGCATTAATCAACAATAGCCAAATTATGGGAAGAGCCCAAATGCCCATCAACTAATTAATGGACAGAGATGTGGTAATATGTATATAAAATGAAATATTACTCAGCCATCAAAAAAGAATGAAATCTTGCCATTTACACTGATGTGGTTGGAGCTAAAGAGTATAATGCTAAGTGAAATAACTCAGACAGAAAGACAAATACCATATGATTTCTTTCAGATGTGGAATTTAAGAAACAAAACAGATGAACATGGTGGAAAGAGGATAAAAGAGAGGGAGTCAAACCATAAGATATTCTTAACTATGGAGAACAAAGTAAAGGCTGCTGGAAGGGAGGTGGCCATGAGGATGGACCAAGTGGGGGATGGGAATTAAGGAGGGCACCTGTGATGAACACTGACTGTTATATGTAAGTGATGAATCACTAAATTCTTTTCCTGAAACCAATATTACACTATATTTTAATTAATTAGAATTTAAAGAAAAGCTTGAAACAAAAACGAACAACAACAAAAAAGAAACAACTTTCATTTAAGCAGTAGAATAAAAAGCTCTGATATATAAAAAATAAAATATGCAAAATATTTGTGAATTATCAAAAAAAAACTGGAAACTAGTATTATTCTCTTAGTAAGTGATAGAAAAAGTAGATAAAAATCAGTAAGGATACAGCAGATTTAAAAACTAATATGAGGGCAGCCCGGGTGGCTCAGCAGTTTAGCACTACCTTCAGCCCAGGGTGAGATCCTGGAGACCCTGGATTGGGTCCCACATTGGGCTCCCTGCATAGAGCCTGCTTCTCCCTCTGCCTGTGCCTCTGCCTCTCTCTCTCTCTCTGTGTCTCTCATGAATGAATAAATCAAATATTTAAAAAAAAAACTAATATGAAACAAACCTACTTAAATGACATCTATAGAGGATTTCACACAATAAAAACACTGTATAAATTCTTTTAAAGGGCTTTTTAGTCACAAAGCTAGACTATAAGCTGAACAGTAAAAGAAATCTCAATACATTTGAGATTACAGGGATCATACACATCATTATCTACTATGATCACAGTGGAAATAAATTAGAAACAATAAGAAATATTTGGGGAAAATTTCTAACGTACTCCAAAATAACCCATGGGTCAAAGAAGTATTTGAAAGAGAAATCTGAAACTATTTTGAACTGAGTGAAAATAAAAACAAAACATCAAATTTATGATATTTGACTAAAGCAGTGATTGGAAAGAAAAAATTTAACTTTAAAAGCCCTGAGAAAGATCAGAAAGGGCTAAACTCAATGAACTAAACTTCCATCTTTAAAAAGTAGAAAAAGAAGAGCAATAAAATCAAGAAACAGAAAAAGGAAAGTAAGAAGAAATTTAAAAAGATAAAAATGAAGAAGCAATGAAGAAAGGCAGTGAAATCACAAGCTTATCTAAAAATATTGATAAAATTAATGATCTCCTAGTTAGACAAGAGCAAAGATAAAAATGACCAATATAAAGAATGAGAGTGGAAATATCATTACAGAACCTATAGGCATTTGTGTAATATTAAGAAAACATGTTGAACAAACAAATTCATGCCAATTAATTTAAAACAAATGAAATAGCCAAATTCTTTCAAAGACATGAATTTATTCAGGAGTAAATACATAATCTGTATAGTCATCTAGGCATGAAAAAAATTGTAATTGAAAATCTTCCCCAGGCTCCTGGGTGGCTCATTGGTTGAATGTCCAACTCTTGATTTTGGCTCAGGTCATGGTCTCAGGGTGATGGGATGGAGCCCACATTGGCTTCCAGGCTCAGGACTCAGGGAGGAGTCTGCTTGAGATTCTCTCTCCCTCTGCTCCTCCCCCAACTTGTGATCTCTCTCTCTCTCTCTCTCTCTCCCAAGAAATAAATAAATAAATAAATAAATTTTTAAGAATACCTATTATATTTCACTACACTAGCAACAATCAACTGAAAATATGTCCTAAAAAGTAACATTATTTACAGTGTCACCTGATATCATGGAATAAGCATACAAAAAAATGAACTATGATGTGAGATTTATAAAAAGAAAATTGCAATAAATTGTTGCAAGAAATTATAAAGAATTTAAATACATGGGAATATATACTCATTTTAAGATACTAATTCCAAGTAGATGAATATATCTAATGCCTTCCCAATAAAAATCCCAGTAGCTTTTTGTTGGAAAGTATGCTGAATCTAAAATGTCTATGGAAATACAGAGGACACAAAATAGCCAAAATAACTTTGCAAAATAATTTTGTATTGACTTTAGACAAATACACCAAGACTGCATAGGAATAGGGTAATCTTTTTTAACAAGTGTTAGTGGAAACAATAGGATATCAATGTAGGTAGATCTAGATATGACCAGTCTCTGTTAACTTGTTTATAATAAATTAAATGCAATGCATTAGATATCTCTAGAAAATGTTTTCCCTGATCTTGCTTGTTTAACAAATCTAATCATGAGATTATATGGAAATTGAAAATAATCAAATCAAATCATCCCACAGATAGCTGTGGGAATGGGATATAGGAAAATACCATGGAGTATTTGGGTTTGTGATAGTACTTAAAATTTTTGGTTAATCTGTAGAAAACTGTTTCACACAATTTGAAATGCAATCCCAGGGATTTGGGGTTCTCCTGAAACCATTCATGGATTCAGCCGAGTATATCTACTGTAGTGGAACCCTGCACTCGACTCTTTGTCTTGCTGTCAAGTAGCACCAGTGATCATGCTTCACCGCTCTGGCTGGTATGAGAGCTTTAATGTTTTTAAAATACAGTTAAATCCATGGTGAATTAATATTTACATAAAAAGTCAATAAGTTAAAACTCCTCCAAATTAGCAAACTACTCAGTAAGCATAGCATCCTAAGATAGATCTAAGAATCATCAGGGAAATTGAGCAAGCCGAATTGTGTGGGGGGTGGGGCCAGCGGAATACTTCATTTTAGTCTTTATAAGGTATTACGAGGAGGCAAGGAGACTAGAATGATATAAAATCTTGTTTTATTAGGGAATATATTTATTTCAATAATGTCTCATTGAAATCAAATTATTTGAACTGTCTGGAGATTTTCTTGATACATGACTCTTTACTATTACTATCAAGATGAAGTTTAAATTTATTCATTTTTTTGAGAATCTGCCATGTAGTGGATGCTGGGTTCAGGCTGCAAATAAGAAGATGAATGAAACATAAAATTAGAGTCCCTGCTCCAAAAACGACTGCAGTAATAAGAGCAAGATATACCCTGTATAGAAGGGGAAATGATTCAGTATTAGTGGAAGTTTACCATAACTTCGGGGAAAGACTTTTTGGAGGAAGTATTCTCAAAAGCAAGCTTTGAGGAAAGATTGGGTGGTCATTTTCTTGAAGAAAATTAGGGTAAGAGCATCTGAGACTAAAGTAACAGATTTTCTAAAAACAATTGGTCACTGAGTTTCCACTCATCCTTTTAACTGGAAACTATAGCGCATAGAAGTCACTGTAATGTCATTATAAAGCTTATTACCAGAAATTAATTAACTAATTTGCATTATGCAGCCTCCTATGTAACAGGGAAAGCTTATTGTTCTTGGAGTACATGACAATTAAGCATAGAAGGAAGTTCTGTGGAGGATAAGTGTTGGGAAAATCCTTAAAGGTGCAAATGTTTTATTGCTCCAGTGGGAATCATTCTACAAAGAAAAGGTTGAATCCTTAATGAAAGGCAGACAGGAGTTACAAACCTTTTTTCTTTTCTTCGATTCTTTATGTAATACCAGTTCTTCCTGTAAGGAGATTAAAATCAAGTTGTGTATATACAGATATATTTTTAAGTAATTTGGTAATTGACAGTAGATTCATGTGACATTCTCATAGTAGGTTGGTCCATGATAAGAACTATCATCCAAGATGCCAACCTCAGTGTAAACTAAAGATACTGTTGTTCATAGTCTAAAGGTAACATACAATACATTGCAAGAAATTAAACCTCAGTGTTTCTAAGCCATGGATCAAGGGCTTTGGATCCCACAGAGATGAAAATGACATTCACCTTCTAAATGCACAATAAAACAGGTCTGAATGGCATGACCGATATGGATCACACAGGATAGTTATAAAATTAAACTATATTCTCTGCCAAATCACAAACAAAGAAGCACTTTTTTGGTAGATTATCAGATCTAAGAAAATCAATGCTTCTGCATCTAACTTGCGCATTAAAAAATCTTTCAGGCAATCAGAGTTATACTTCAGACTGTCTCTTCCTTTTGTTGAAGGAGACAAAAAACTAAATTGGGGTCAGCTAACCACTGGAAACCTTTATATTTTCATTTAGTGAAATATTTGAAGTTGTGCTTCAAGTGGTTGTTCTAAATAAAAATAAAAGCTATGACAATGTGGAAATGTCTAAAATTAAAATGAGTAACTATCAAGCTGCCTTCTCATTCTTATTATTGCTTGTGTCTTGTGGTTTTAATGAGGACTGATGAGATAAAATTGAGCAAAGGGAAATCTAGGCAGAATCTTAGGAACAATTATATAGTAGTGAGATCTGTTGAAAAGTGGATGAATCTCCGTGGGGAGCCTCTTCACCTGAGTTATTTAAATCGAATTGGACAGAGCACACCAAAGTCCCTGCCACAGGTACAGTCTTGTATTACAACTAGACACACTAGATAACCTAGTGGTTCTTGGTTTTATTTGTTTGTTTTTAAATATGAATTTTTGATCCCTAAAACTTCTTTAGATGGGATTCCCAAATAGGAGTTATGTGAAGGCAGTAAGAACCTTCTGCTTAGGGTTTGATAGAACTTAAGTTAACTTATCAGCTTATGGTAGGCCAGATATTATGCTAGCTGTTTCCTAATCAATAAATGGATAAGAAAATACATTGTAATGATAGAATTATTATATAGATATATAGACTATATAGATGAGGGTGCTTATTGTCAGAAACTTTAATGTAACATGGATCAATGAAGAAACAAAGTGAAGATATTCCAAATGAATGAGTGCAAGCTGTTATGAACCAATATTATATTCTTCCTACTGCAGGATTTCATACCATCAGAAATAAATCTAATTGAATAGTTAGTATCTTCAAATACTGTGGAACATAAATTGATAAGAAGGCCCCCCATGGATGACTACCAAATATCCAAGCTGGCCAGTGTAGCATGCTCCATAAATTCCCAAATCACATTTGACTGTCATGAATTTGTAATGACAACTCTGATTATAGGATGAGTGTCTGAGGCTAATGCTTTCCACATGGGGTAAAGTGGTGAGGATCAGAAAGTGAGAAAAGATCAAAGCAGGCACAGATCAATGAAATGTCAATGACGTTGTCATATTCTCTCTCAGATACATTTGTCCAATAAACCACTACTCCTTGTCTATGTAGGGAAGTCATGGTTGCTTAACTGCAAGAGAAGGGCAGAAAGGAGGGGTGCTTAGGTGGCTCAGTTAGTTAAGTGACCGACTCTTGATTTCGGCTCAGAATTCTCAGAGTCATGGGACTGAACCCTGTGTCCAGGTCTGCACTCAGCAAGGAGTCTGCTTGAGATGTACTCTCTCCCTCTCCGCTTTACCTAACTTGTATGTATTCTAAATAAATACATAGGTAAAATCTTTTAAAAGAAAAAAAAAAAGGAAATGGTGACCTAAAAGTTCCTTATACATACTTGCAGCCAAGGTTCATGTCTTAAACCCTATTGCTCACATGTTATATTAGGAACAAAATGAGATATAAATAGAGAACAGTGATTTTTTTGAAATTGAAATTTAATTAAATTTTATTACAATAATTTTGATAATGTAGTTGAAATAGAAAAGGATCAGAAGTCAGCTCCTTCTCCATGAATTAGTATATCATGAGGAAATTAAATTCAGCCATATTAAAAAAAGACATTATCCTCCTGATGTAAATAAAGTAGAAAGCTAGAAAGAAAAATAGAAAATAATTATTTTCATACATTGGATAGTAGGTTACACAAGATTGTTAGCCTTTAGAAAAGGAAACCAATTGAAGTAAACCTCAGTATTTTGTTGGAGCAATTCTGGAACTGCAGTGCAGGAAAAACTCTTAAATTGATCCTAATGAAGAGAGAGACAGAGAGACAGAGATACAGAGAGACCTCAGAGAGAGAAATCTCAGAGAAAGAGATATCAGATGTTAAGGATACTGAAAGAACTAGAATAAAGTGAGCAGAATATTCAAAAGGAGGAAGTTCTACAGAGATAGTGTTCCAAAAATATTTATGGGATTTTCTTGATTGTTTCCAGAATATCAATCTGGCAATGTAGATTTCTGGATTTTTTTATTTCATTGCTCTATTGTCTTCCAATTTGCATAGTTTCTGATGAAAGTTCTGCTGTATTTTCTCTTTATTCCTATTTAGGTAATGAGATTTTTTTTGTGTGTATGTAGCTACTTTGATTCTTTTTTTTTTTTAAGATTTTATTTATTTATTCATGAAAAACACAGGAAGAGAGAGGCAGGGACACAGGCAGAGGGAGAGGCAGGCTCCATGCAGGGATCCCGATGTGGGACTTGATCCCAGGACTCCAGGATCATGCCCTGAGCCAAAGGCAGACGCTTAACTGCTGAGTCACCCAGGCGTCCCCATTTTTTATCTTCAATATTCAGCAGTTAAAATATGATGTGCTGATATTTTTTTTTGTGTGCTCTGTGTTTATCTCGCCAGATGTTCTCTGAGTTTCATGGATATGTGGTTTACTGTTTCTCATTAATTTGTGGAAATTACTGCACAATATATCTTTAAATATTTTTTTTACTCCATTCTCTTTTCTTCTGGGATTTCAAATATGCATGTTAGACATTTTGATATTGTTCACATGTGTTTTTACCCTCCTTGTTCCCTTTGTTTTTTAGCTTATATAATTTCTAATGTACCAATTCTTCTAAGATGACCTAAGTCTACCAATGAGTCTGACAATTGCATATATTTTCCTTTGTTATTACATCCATTCTAGCATTCTCATTCGATTGTTTCATATGTTCCTAGCTCTCTGCTAAAATTCTCCATCCGTGCAACTGTATTAAACAAGAAACTCTCTCATTTTAATCATAGCTTTTTTTTATTACTATTAGATCACTTTCTGATAGTTTCAACATACAAGGTATACCCTTGAGCCAGGTTCCCTGATGGCTTTATCTCTTGAGTGCATTTTCTTCCCTTGCTTTATGGTGGCTCTCATAAATTTTTGTTGAGGGTGTTGCTCTGTTTGGTCAATCAGGAGTTGAGCTGAGGTTGGATTTTGTTACTGCTATAATTACTGTCAGTATACCACAGCTTCCTATTGCTGTAGCACTATCCTGTGATGAGGGTGGGACTCTTTTGCCAGGAGGTTTTCTTAATATCTGTTCTACTATGTTCCCCTTATGCCTGGGCCTCAAAGAAGGTCTCTGTTTGTCTTCTTGCCCCTCCCTCTGCAGTAGACCAATGCCAGTTGTTATTCAATACTTGATCATGGGGACAAGGATAGCCTTTCTTTTTTCTGGTTGTACATCAGTGTATAGTTCTGGTGTGTCCCTGGGTGTTGGGAATAAAGGCTTCCCACGGTACCTATCTGTCCCTCACGGTAGGAAATTTCTAATGATCTTTGCTCATGATGTTTTCCTTCCCCTCTTCTAGGGTGTTAGGGGTATGGTGGTAGAGGTTTTTTGGTTTTAATTGCTTTCTCAAACTATCTGTGAGTCCCAATTCCCTAAATGGCTATGGCTTCCATAGTTTTGAATTCAAGCTGGCCTACTTTCAGCCTTTATCAATTCATTTCCAATCTTCAAATTTTACCTGATTTCTTCTTATGAGTTTATATCAGGTCCATTTTCTACCTCAACAAGAAGTACGTGTATCTAGTGTCACCTTGAAGGTGCCAGCTTTTCTTGCATTTGGGGTTATTTTGATCCTTAGGACCTCAGCTCTGTGATGAAAACCATTGATTTAGGAAAAGTATTGATTATGCAGATTACTTGCCATTTTCTATTGAAGAGATAGGAGCAACACTCTCTCCAACTAACCTAAGATGAAGCAAGAATGCTTCTGACACTGAATTTTAGGAACTTTGTTACTTAGCAATTAATAAATGAAACATAATCTAAACAATAATTTAAGAAAAAAATACATTTAAAACTATACATTATCCTCTCCCTAATCTTTATATCCTATGATTTTAGTATTTGACATAATCACTACTCTATAGTTCCAAATAATTTGTAACTTGTTTTGTTATTTGGTTTAATTTATTGGTACTTGGCATGTTTTTTTGTGACTGCTTTTTTCCCCATAGAATTTGGATCAGACCATATTGTCATTTTAAATTTGAAGTTTTTCACTTATCAATATAACTTGATTATTTTTCTATACAATTAAATGTTTCTGAAAATCAATTTAATAACACAACATTTTATTCCAAACTCCATTTTAAATAAAAATAACAGGATTAGTATATTTAAAAAAAAACATAAAAAAATATTTAGTCTTTCAGATAAATGGTTTAATTAACTTCAAATTCTTTTGAAATGACTGCCCTTTCACTGCCTGTTAGAAAATACATTTACTTGGTTCCGAATAGACATTTCTCCAACAAAGATATATAAATTTCATCAAGCACATGAAAGGATGCTCAATATCACTAACCATTATGGAAAAATTAGGGAAATTTTTGTTTATTACTGGTAGGAACTTAAAATGGTACAGCCTTTGTGGCAAATAGGATGGTGGTTCCTCAAAAACTTAAACATAGAATCACTGTATGATCCAGAATATTACTTCTGCATATATATTCAAGTGAACACAGAGACCCAGATCTCTTCCTACCAATGTTCATAGTTAGAATATTGACAATAGTCAAAAAGTAGAAATAGCCCAAATGCCCATTGATGGATGAATAGATAAATAAAATGTGTTTATTTATACAACAGAATATTATTCAGTCTTAAAAGGGAATGAAATTCCGACTTGTGTGACAGCATGGATGCATCTTGATGACATTGTACTAAGTGAACTAAGCCAGACACAAAAGAACAAGCATCATATAATTCCACTTGTATGAGATGTCTAGGGTAGTCAAATTCATAGAGATGGAAAGTACATTTGGTGGCTTCCAGGGACAAGGGAAAGGTTGTAATGGGGAGTTAGTATTTAATGAGTATGGAGCTCTAGTTTAGGATGATGAAAAAGTTCTGGAGATGGATGGTGGTTACCGTTGGTTGTACAACAATGTGAATGTACTTAATGCTACTGAACTGTATACTTGAAAATTATTAAAACGGTGAATTTGTGTTTTGTATATTTTACTACAAAAAATGGACTTATTTTAAGGTATGACAGTGAAGAAAACTTTATTTGTTGTTACTAATAAATTATCAATGTCAAGCAAAAACTATAAACCATTAAATAAGAAACCTAAGCCACAATACCCAATTATATTAATACTATAATTTCCTTATGTATAAGTGCCAATCATTTTCTTTCTTTTTTTTACTGAAGATTTGTTTGTGAAAGAGAGAGAGAGAGAGGGAGCACAAGCAGGAGGTGGAGGAGAGAAAGAAAAAAGAGAGAGAGAAGCAAAGTCCCTGCTGAGCATGGAACCCCACACAGGGCTTGATCTCAACAACCCTGAGATCATGCATGACCTGAGCTGAAATAAAACGTCCAGCACTTAACCGACTGAACCACCCAGGCATCCCAGAGTACCGATAGTTTTCTGCCACCATAGTGAGAAATAGTAACATTTATTTTATTTATACTTGCCTTAAAAAGATATTTTGATTAGATATATTTAAAATGGCCTAATAGCATAAAGGCAAATAATTCTTCCTTACATTTTACATTTAAAAGCACAAAGATAAGAGAAAGTGCATTAAGTGGCCAGTTAGGAAGGAATTTCCAATTCTGACATCTTAAGAAAATTCTTAAATATGATTTGAACATAGCTTTCCAATTATGCAAATCATCATGTATCTTAAATGGTTAGGTTGCATATTAAATCTAATGTATAAATGGTGGGAGTAAGTTACTGTCTAAAGAGTACTAAATACTTAAAACTGCAAACAATATTACCCTAATTAACTGTATATTATGCTCTGGTGAATTTTTTTTCCTTCTTGATAAAACCTCCATTTATTTAAAGAACTCAGTTTAAGAAAGCAGACATTTTGTTTCCTTTTTAGAGTTTATTCTAGGTCTGATATTCAAGTTCCTCAATTTCATCTCTAATTTTTTCCATATAGATGTTTTCTTTGAGGAACTGGTTAATTTTGTAATTATATAACTAAGGTTTATCACTGTATTATTATAATTTATAGTTATAATATTTTATAATAATCACTGAGATCAGGAGGGTGGAGAGCTCAGGTAAATGAGAATAAAATTAATAATGATGGCTTGATAGTAATATAAATGTCACAGAAATCTTGTGAATGTGAAATATCTTTATTTTTATTCTAGAACTCTGCTTGCGCTTTTTGGCTTTATCTGCATCTCGGTCCATTTAACAATAGCATATATATCCTGAGTATGTTCAAAGTATACAGAGTAACCCAAGCAAATTTTGTGCTTGGAATATCCCCAGAATCCATGTTGGCTGAACTTCCTGGGGTGGAGAGTGGTATTGACATAAAGAAGTGGTAGAAGAACAAGATAGATGAACTATATCTGTATCTATAACTGTACCTATATATCTGTTCTATTCCTACATAATTCCATTGTATCTTAAATAATGTAGTGTTTTTCTTTTTAAATGTCATTATAGATCTTTATATGCTTAGAAACAGAGAAACATTGAGTTGATCATAAATAACTGGGAATTCCCATACAGATGATAAGAAAGTAAGTAAACATTGGAAATTATCTCATCAATCAAACAATGAGACCTCACTGATATTGGAGTCATTATCATTCAACAATCAGTAGCATGATTAGTGATGCAAGAGAAGGTCTACAAACCTCTTCATCTTGCCACTTTTCCCACCATGAATAGTGAATGCTTTTGCTGTGGAAACTCAGACATTCATTTTTTGTCTTCATTAGCCTTCTCTACTTTTGTTATTTATCGTCCTGAACCATCTGCTTCCAAATCTTTCTCTTCCCTTTACATTCAGGACTCTTGGACAGAATGAATGACTGTAATCACCATCCAAAATGGACCATCCCTACTGAATATAATTATTTCATTGTGTAGTCTGTGTATGCTGTGGCATTCAGTTCATCCTAGAAATTAATAATAATTATGGTAATAAAAGATGCTTATTGAATTTTATAAGCCAGAGACTTAGCCCTGGGCTGAAGGCGGTGCTAAACTGCTGAGCCACCAGGGCTGCTCTATTATAGATTTTTTTAAAATTTAGTTGAGCATTTATACATTTTTATTACCATTAATTTTACTCATTCTTTCTACCCAAGAGAAATACCAGCATGTATTTACCATGGGTTATATGTAGGAAGAAAAAAGTAAACAACTCAAGATCTATAAAATAGAGATTGGATTTTTTTTATAGCAGTGTATTAACATATAATTTTGATGTAAATAAAAATGGATGGAACTTAGTGATATAATATTAAAAATATAAGACCTAAACTTAATATATAAATGTAATATATAAAATTAAAAATAATTAAGAAAAAATATTTAAGAATCCTTACAGATGTTTGAAACTACACAGAAAGCAAAGCAAGAAAAGGATGGGTATGGAATTCAATATGATGGTCATGATTAACAGGGAAAGTCAAGAAGAAACAACAGGAAGCTACAAGGTTGGAAATAGGTTATTCAAAAAAAAAAGGAAATAGGTTATTCAGATATATGTAAATATATAATTTAACAAATTATATAAATACACATTGTAAATGTTTATTAAAATATATGTATATATGTATATATATATATAATATAAATTGAAAGAGCAACATGAACAAAGGCTGTCAGTATATAGCTAACAGAACAGTTAACTCTGTGGATAGGGAGGAAGGTATTAAAAGCCTTGATTAGAAATCACAGAAAGAAAAAAAAGAAAGGAATCACAGAAAGAGATAATTGTTTAAATTTGTAAGTAGGAATTCACCACAAAAAGAATTAGAGATGGAAAGAATACAAGGCCAAAGTCGAAGCATAAGCAAAGCAAAGGGATACATAAAACTAATCTGTAGTAAAAGGGTACAATAGTCATAACCGTACTAGTTGTAGATGAGATGAAGCTGCTCCATGACAAGCCAGGAACACTCTCAAGGACATGAGCAGCCTATCGGGGGTTATCAGTTATTGCGAGCTCCAAGCTCTCATATGTCTATAGCTGCTGAGATAGGCAGCAGGAGGTTTTCAATTACTGATTGCTATGACTTCCAAGACCAATCCCATGGTTATAGTCATCCTTGATTACCTCAACTGCCCTGACAGAAGTCCAGAGCACCCAGATCATACCCAGAAAAAATAATCCATTTACATATATTTTTCTGTGCATCGTATAATCAGATTCCATTTCTCACCTTTACCTCCTTTCCAAAATTTCCATTAGGCTTATTAAAATTAATCATCAGCAAAGTGCTGTACGACCTCCTCCCTTCTTTAAAATCCCTTCAACTTTTGCTCCTTCACATATTCTCTCACACATGGCACATGCCCCAGGAGTTTGATACAAGATATATTTCCTTCTTATTTCCCAAAGATGCTTTCAAACTGTCTCATATTTTTGTCTTTAAAACACTCAAAAAAAAAAAAAAAACCACTCAACTCTTTTGAGTTTCATGGTGCCAGACTTTACCTTTCTTTACCATCCATTGTTTCTGTCATCGGTCAGTCTTTGCGAATATTCCTTGACTGATAACTTCATTACTTTCAATTTCACTACTGTTGTAATTCGTGGAGACATCAACTCTCCAAACTTGTGTATTTTATTTTCTTGCTTTCCTTAGATCCAATATTATTTTTTTATCCACTCCTAACTCAGCCATCCAGTGGTATCAGATAATTCACTCTCAAACTACCATCTCCTCTCATGTTAGCTCATGGATTTTTTTTTTTTCCTCTCCAACATTTCCCCAACTTCATCATGAACAGAATTTATTTCACCATCCCTTAGTCTGCTAGGGTCTTTTTATAAAGCCTATAAGCCATTATCTATCATTAAAAATACTCCCTTGCCAATACTTTAACACATTTGCATCATTGTCTCTTTCTTATTCACTGGCAAAATCCCATCCCAGGTTAAATTTAACTATGCTCTTATCTATACCTGCACATGAGTAAAACGTTGTGGAGGGAAAAATCATACAACTATTGTTAATAGGTAAATTTCTGAACAGAAATTTCAATTGGACATGCTTCTGGACTCAAATATCAATTTGGCATACAACAAACATTAAAAGATAATATTGCTAGTAAATTCACTTTTCTCCTCTCAAGCAAGCCCATTTCACACCTAGCCTCCTATCAAACACTACATTCTCAGCTAATGACTTCTTTACATACTTCTTAGAAAAAATAGAATCAGTGGATAAGAACAATCGTATCTTAAAATACCAACAGCTGCAACCTAAGCGCAGTTCTAACCACATACTTTGCTGTCCTTCCTGTTAAGATGCAAGACATTTTTCGGCTTAAATGCAAATCTCACCTCTCCACTCATTTCTTAGAGTTTTTGTGTGTGTCATCATTTCTAGGATTTTCTTCCTGTAGTTTCCTCTTTTTCTCCTGCCATTTGTTTCTTTCCTTCTAACCTGATGAAATCTATTGACATATGAATATTTCTTAATATTACCCACTTAAAAAACTCTAAGCCACCCTTGATCGTGCTTATCCTTAATTTACCAGTTATTGTGTTCTTTTTCACAATAAAACACTTCAGATGAGTTCTCTAGGCCTTCTGTCTATTGCCTTCCTCTTCTTTTATGGTTGACCTCAACAGTGCTTCCCCCCACACACACACCATTTAATTGAAATGGCTCTTGGAAAATCAACAATATTCTGAATCATCCACATAATGTAGATTTCATTCCAGTGTTCATCTTAGTTCTCTTTCAGTAGTATTTGACAAAGGTGACCACATATTCTAATGAGAATGTTTTCTACTCTAAGCTACCATCTCACCCCCATGAATTTCTCCTGTTCGTGTGATTTCTCTTCCTGAGATTTATTTGCTGACCACCCCTTAACACAAAATCTATTCAGAAATTCCCATGCCTCTGTTCTTGGCCCTCTTTTCCAACTACATTTTCCTTAACAAATTTCATCTAGTTCTATGATGCTAAAATGTTATGGATACAGGCACCTGGATGGATGGCTTAGTCAGTTAAATGTCCAACAGTTGGTTTTGGCTCAGGTCATGATCTTCAGAGTCTTGACATTGAGCCATACTTCAGGCTCCATGCTCAGTGGGAAGTCTGCTTGAGATTCTTTCCCTCTTCTTCTCCCCTCCCATGCTCTCTCTCTCAAATAAATAAATCTAAAAAAAAAAAAAAAAAAAAAAAAAAAGAAGAAAGAAAGAAACAAAAATTGTGTAGGTTTTCTTATTTTTTGTAAATATGTCCCTATAAAACCTTAAACTTTCTCATAATCTATTATGTTCATGCCTTCAGAAAATGTGATAAAAGAACTTAAGTATAAAAGCCAGTGATCTCTGTTCAAATAACAGTAAAGAAATCTGTAAGTTATAGAAAACAAAAAGCAGAAGAGAAACTGAAAATGCTCTTTATGGCTACTTTAAAGATCACCAAAGTGAAGTAATAACACTGAAGATAAGAACAGGATAGAAGGTTTATCTTATCTTTAAATATTGTGGGCTTTGTGTTCAGGCTTGAGGCAAAATATATGTTATTTACCTGATGGATCAGAACATTTCCCTCATAAGAAATGAGTTTGTAATGAAAATACTGGTACATTCTCAGTCATTAGAGCCAGAAGATGCCAAATTAATAGCATCTCTATTGTTCCAAGACCTCAGAATATTATAAACCGAGGGCTTGTGGTCTTAAAAATATTCTAATCAAAAATGCTGTCATCTCCCCTCTTCTTATTGCAGAAATCTGGAGATAACATTATTTCCATCAATTGCTTCTTTTGTCCTTTTCCTCTAAAATCTCTTTCCAAATTGAAAGGTTGATATTAATATTAAGTGGAGGAGGGAGGAGCAAGATGGCGGAAGAGTAGGGTCTCCAAATCACCTGTCTCCACCAAACTACCTAGAAAACCTTCAAATTATCCTGAAAATCTATGAATTCGGCCTGAGATTTAAAGAGAGACCAGCTGGAATGCTACAGTGAGAAGAGTTCGCGCATCTATCAAGGTAGGAAGACGGGGAAAAAGAAGTAAAGAAACAAAGGCCTCCAAGGGGGAGGAGCCCAGGAGGAGCCGGGCTGAGGCCGGGGCGAGTGTCCCCAGGACAGGAGAGCCCCGTCCCGGAGGAGCAGGAGCTGCACCGACCTTCCCGGCGGAAAGGGGCTCGCGGGGAGGTGGAGCAGGACCCAGGAGGGCGGGGATGCCCTCGGGCTCCCGGGGACAGTAACAGCAACTGCGCGCCCAGGAGAGTGCGCCGAGCTCCCTAAGGGCTGCAGCGCGCACGGCGGGACCCGGAGCAGCTGAAGGGGCTCGGGCGGCGGCTCCGCGGAGGGGGCTGCGCGGCCCCGGGAGCAGCTCGGCCGGGCTCGGGCAGAGGAAGAGGCTCCGTGCGGAGGGGGCTGCGCGGTTCCAGGAGCAGCTCGGAGGGGCTCGGGCGGCGGCTCCGCGGAGGGGGCTGCGCGGCCCGGGAGCGCGAATCCAACAGCGCAGGCTCCGGAGCACAGGGCGCCGGGACACAGCCCAGGATCCCGCCTCCCCCGGGACAGGCAGAGGCCGGGAGGGCCCAGGACAGCAAGGACGCTCCTGCCCCGAGCTGAGCAGATCAGCGGCCCCGCCCGGAGCCTCCAGGCCCTGCAGACGGAGAGCTCTGGAGTTACTGCGGGGACTGAATCCAGGTTTCCAGAGCTGCCCCGCCACTGGGGCTGTTCCTCCTGCGGCCTCACGGGGTAAACAACCCCCACTGAGCCCTGCACCAGGCAGGGGCACAGCAGCTCCCCCAACTGCTAACACCTGAAAATCAGCACAGCAGGCCCCTCCCCCAGAACACCAGCTAGACGGACAACTTCCAGGAGAAGCCAAGGGACTTAAAGAACACAGAATCAGAAGATACTCCCCGGTGGTTCTTTTTTTGTTTGTTTGTTTTTGTTTTTGTTTTTGTTTTGTTTTGCTTTTTGATTTGTTTCCTTCCCCCACCCCCTTTTTTTCTCCTTTCTTTTTCTTTCTCTTTTTCTTCTTTTTTTTTTTCGTTTTTTTTTTTTCTTTTTCTTCCCTTTTTTTTTCTTTCTCTTTTCTTTCCTTCTTTCTCTCCTCTCTTTTTCTCTTTTTCCCAATACAACTTGCTTTTGGCCACTCTGCACTGAGCAAAATGACTAGAAGGAAAACCTCACCTCAAAAGAAAGAATCAGAAACAGTCCTCTCTCCCACAGAGTTACAAAATCTGGATTACAATTCAATGTCAGAAAGCCAATTCAGAAGCACTATTATACACCTACTGGTGGCTCTAGAAAAAAGTATAAAGGACTCAAGAGACTTCATGACTGCAGAATTTAGAGCTAATCAGGCAGAAATTAAAAACCAATTGAATGAGATGCAATCCAAACTAGAAGTCCTAACGACGAGGGTTAACGAGGTGGAAGAACGAGTGAGTGACCTAGAAGACAAGTTGATAGCAAAGAGGGAAACTGAGGAAAAAAGAGACAAACAATTAAAAGACCATGAAGATAGATTAAGGGAAATAAACGACAGCCTGAGGAAGAAAAACCTACGTTTAATTGGGGTTCCCGAGGGCGCCGAAAGGGACAGAGGGCCAGAATATGTATTTGAACAAATTCTAGCTGAAAACTTTCCTAATCTGGGAAGGGAAACAGGCATTCAGATCCAGGAAATAGAGAGATCCCCCCCTAAAATCAATAAAAACCGTTCAACACCTCGACATTTAATTGTGAAGCTTGCAAATTCCAAAGATAAAGAGAAGATCCTTAAAGCAGCAAGAGACAAGAAATCCCTGACTTTTATGGGGAGGAGTATTAGGGTAACAGCAGACCTCTCCACAGAGACCTGGCAGGCCAGAAAGGGCTGGCAGGATATATTCAGGGTCCTAAATGAAAAGAACATGCGACCAAGAATACTTTATCCAGCAAGGCTCTCATTCAAAATGGAAGGAGAGATAAAGAGCTTCCAAGACAGGCAGCAACTAAAAGAATATGTGACCTCCAAACCAGCTCTGCAAGAAATTTTAAGGGGGCCTCTTAAAATTCCCCTTTAAGAAGAAGTTCAGTGGAACAGTCCACAAAAACAAAGACTGAATAGATATCATGATGACACTAAACTCATATCTCTCAATAGTAACTCTGAATGTGAACGGGCTTAATGACCCCATCAAAAGGCGCAGGGTTTCAGACTGGATAAAAAAGCAGGACCCATCTATTTGCTGTCTACAAGAGACTCATTTTAGACAGAAGGACACCTACAGCCTGAAAATAAAAGGTTGGAGAACCATTTACCATTCGAATGGTCCTCAAAAGAAAGCAGGGGTAGCCATCCTTATATCAGATAAACTAAAATTTACCCCAAAGACTGTAGTGAGAGATGAAGAGGGACACTATATCATACTTAAAGGATCTATTCAACAAGAGGACTTAACAATCCTCAATATATATGCTCCAAATGTGGGAGCTGCCAAATATATAAATCAATTATTAACCAAAGTGAAGAAATACTTAGATAATAATACACTTATACTTGGTGACTTCAACCTAGCTCTTTCTATACTCGATAGGTCTTCTAAGCAAAACATCTCCAAAGAAACGAGAGCTTTAAATGATACACTGGACCAGATGGATTTCACAGATATCTACAGAACTTTACATCCAAACTCAACTGAATACACATTCTTCTCAAGCGCACATGGAACTTTCTCCAGAATAGACCACATATTGGGTCACAAATCGGGTCTGAACCGATACCAAAAGATTGGGATTGTCCCCTGCATATTCTCGGACCATAATGCCTTGAAATTAGAACTAAATCACAACAAGAAGTTTGGAAGGACCTCAAACACATGGAGGTTAAGGACCATCCTGCTAAAAGATAAAAGGGTCAACCAGGAAATTAAGGAAGAATTAAAAAGATTCATGGAAACTAATGAGAATGAAGATACAACCGTTCAAAATCTTTGGGATGCAGCAAAAGCAGTCCTAAGGGGGAAATACATCGCAATACAAGCATCCATTCAAAAACTGGAAAGAACTCAAATACAAAAGCTAACCTTACACATAAAGGAGCTAGAGAAAAAACAGCAAATAGATCCTACACCCAAGAGAAGAAGGGAGCTAATAAAGATTCGAGCAGAACTCAACGAAATCGAGACCAGAAGAACTGTGGAACAGATCAACAGAACCAGGAGTTGGTTCTTTGAAAGAATTAATAAGATAGATAAACCATTAGCCAGCCTTATTAAAAAGAAGAGAGAGAAGACTCAAATTAATAAAATCATGAATGAGAAAGGAGAGATCACTACCAACACCAAGGAAATACAAACGATTTTAAAAACCTATTATGAACAGCTATACGCCAATAAATTAGGCAATCTAGAAGAAATGGACGCATTCCTGGAAAGCCACAAACTACCAAAACTGGAACAGGAAGAAATAGAAAACCTGAACAGGCCAATAACCAGGGAGGAAATTGAAGCAGTCATCAAAAACCTCCCAAGACACAAGAGTCCAGGGCCAGATGGCTTCCCAGGAGAATTTTATCAAACGTTTAAAGAAGAAATCATACCTATTCTCCTAAAGCTGTTTGGAAAGATAGAAAGAGATGGAGTACTTCCAAATTCGTTCTATGAAGCCAGCATCACCTTAATTCCAAAGCCAGACAAAGACCCCCGCCAAAAAGGAGAATTACAGACCAATATCCCTGATGAACATGGATGCAAAAATTCTCAACAAGATACTGGCCAATAGGATCCAACAGTACATTAAGACAATTATTCACCATGACCAAGTAGGATTTATCCCTGGGACACAAGGCTGGTTCAACACCCGTAAAACAATCAATGTGATTCATCATATCAGCAAGAGAAAAACCAAGAACCATATGATCCTCTCATTGGATGCAGAGAAAGCATTTGACAAAATACAGCATCCATTCCTGATCAAAACTCTTCAGAGTGTAGGGATAGAGGGAACATTCCTCGACATCTTAAAAGCCATCTATGAAAAGCCCACAGCAAATATCATTCTCAATGGGGAAGCACTGGGAGCCTTTCCCCTAAGATCAGGAACAAGACAGGGATGTCCACTCTCACCACTGCTATTCAACATAGTACTGGAAGTCCTAGCCTCAGCAATCAGACAACAAAAAGACATTAAAGGCATTCAAATTGGCAAAGAAGAAGTCAAACTCTCCCTCTTCGCCGATGACATGATACTCTACATAGAAAACCCAAAAGTCTCCACCCCAAGATTGCTAGAACTCATACAGCAATTCGGTAGCGTGGCAGGATACAAAATCAATGCCCAGAAGTCAGTGGCATTTCTATACACTAACAATGAGACTGAAGAAAGAGAAATTAAGGAGTCAATCCCATTTACAATTGCACCCAAAAGCATAAGATACCTAGGAATAAACCTCACCAAAGATGTAAAGGATCTATACCCTCAAAACTATAGAACACTTCTGAAAGAAATTGAGGAAGACACAAAGAGATGGAAAAATATTCCATGCTCATGGATTGGCAGAATTAATATTGTGAAAATGTCAATGTTACCCAGGGCAATATACACGTTTAATGCAATCCCTATCAAAATACCATGGACTTTCTTCAGAGAGTTAGAACAAATTATTTTAAGATTTGTGTGGAATCAGAAAAGACCCCGAATAGCCAGGGGAATTTTAAAAAAGAAAACCATATATGGGGGCATCACAATGCCAGATTTCAGGTTGTACTACAAAGCTGTGGTCATCAAGACAGTGTGGTACTGGCACAAAAACAGACACATAGATCAGTGGAACAGAATAGAGAATCCAGAAGTGGACCCTGAACTTTATGGGCAACTAATATTCGATAAAGGAGGAAAGACTATCCATTGGAAGAAAGACAGTCTCTTCAATAAATGGTGCTGGGAAAATTGGACATCCACATGCAGAAGAATGAAACTAGACCACTCTCTCTCACCATACACAAAGATAAACTCAAAATGGATGAAAGATCTAAATGTGAGACAAGATTCCATCAAAATCCTAGAGAAGAACACAGGCAACACCCTTTTTGAACTCGGCCATAGTAACTTCTTGCAAGATACATCCACGAAGGCAAAAGAAACAAAAGCAAAAATGAACTATTGGGACTTCATCAAGATAAGAAGCTTTTGCACAGCAAAGGATACAGTCAACAAAACTCAAAGACAACCTACAGAATGGGAGAAGATATTTGCAAATGACATATCAGATAAAGGGCTAGTTTCCAAGATCTATAAAGAACTTATTAAACTCAACACCAAAGAAACAAACAATCCAATCATGAAATGGGCAAAAGACATGAACAGAAATCTCACAGAAGAAGACATAGACAAGGCCAACATGCACATGAGAAAATGCTCTGCATCACTTGCCATCAGGGAAATACAAATCAAAACCACAATGAGATACCACCTCACACCAGTGAGAATGGGAAAAATTAACAAGGCAGGAAACAACAAATGTTGGAGAGGATGTGGAGAAAAGGGAACCCTCTTACACTGTTGGTGGGAATGTGAACTGGTGCAGCCCCTCTGGAAAACTGTGTGGAGGTTCCTCAAACAGTTAAAAATATACCTGCCCTACGACCCAGCAATTGCACTGTTGGGGATTTACCCCAAAGATACAAATGCAATGAAACGCCGGGACACCTGCACCCCGATGTTTCTAGCAGCAATGGCCACGATAGCCAAACTGTGGAAGGAGCCTCGGTGTCCAACGAAAGATGAATGGATAAAGAAGATGTGGTTTATGTATACAATGGAATATTACTCAGCTATTAGAAATGACAAATACCCACCATTTGCTTCAACGTGGATGGAACTGGAGGGTATTATGCTGAGTGAAGTAAGTCAGTCAGAGAAGGACAAACATTATATGTTCTCATTCATTTGGGGAATATAAATAATAGTGAAAGGGAAAATAAGGGAAGGGAGAAGAAATGTGTGGGAAATATCAGAAAGGGAGACAGAACATAAAGACTGCTAACTCTGGGAAACGAACTAGGGGTGGTAGAAGGGGAGGAGGGCGGGGGGTGGGAGTGAATGGGTGACGGGCACTGGGTGTTATTCTGTATGTTAGTAAATTGAACACCAATAAAAAAAAAAAAAAAAAGAAAGGTTGATATTAAATTATTTTTTAAAAGACATATTTACTTATTTATTAGAGAGAGTGTACTCACACAAGGAGGAAGAGCAGGCTCCCTGCTAAGCTCAGATCCTGAAGCAAAGTCTAACTCGATCTGAAGACCCATGAGATCATGACCTGAACCAAAATCAGGAGTCTTTCACTCAACCAACTGAGCCACTCAAGCACCCTTTAAATTATTTTAATCAATTTAGCCAGTGATAAGATTAGAACAACCACATGTATCCTTCTGACAATACTTAAATTCTCTGCTACCCTTTGCTTAAATCCATACCTTCTCATCAATCAAGAGGCATTTGGTAACATGAAGAGTGCCCTTCTTGATTGGCTTCACTGATTTTCCTAAGATTGTTGGAGAATTTATGCTGATATAATGGAAATTCTACTTTTAAACTTTGGTAAGGAAGCATTATTAAATACGGGAAAAGTAGATTCAAAACAAAATACAGTAGTCACCAATTTTTGAATGTGTCAAATTCCAGAAGTTCACATGTGATTGAGCACCAGCAAATTAAATGATAGAGTGAACTACCTGACTCATTAGTCTCAAAAGATTTATTTTCTACATTACTAATCTTCTTCTGTCAATTATTGTGAGATACGAGTCAAAGTCTCCCCCTTTAAGACTTACTTATTTATTATTTTAAAATCAGTTATGCACTTATTTCATAGATTCAAAGAAAAGACTTGAAAGTCTGACATAACATCTCAGAATATTTTAAGGGATATATTTTATATACAACATTCTGAGGAACACCACCTCCAGATGCTTTGAAGTACCTGAAAACATCCCTTTACGCTCTTAAAAAATTGCCAGAATGGAAGGAAAACTACTAACTCAATATACAGTGAAAATGGGAGTCTTCATCTAATCCCTCACAAAAACTGAGAGGAAACACACCAGTAACATAGAAAATAGATCCTTTGAAAATTAGTCAACTTGACTATTAATATGCATAGAATGTTACCCAAAACAACAACAGAACATTCATCTTTTGGGTGCATATAAAGCATTTGCCAAAATTATACCACAGGGCAGTACAGAACCTTAACCAAGTTGATTTAAAAAGCTAAGCATCTGGGGATCCCTGGGTGGCTCAGCGGTTTAGCGCCTGCCTTCAGCTCAGGGCATGATCCTGGGGTCCTGGGATTGAGTCCTACATCAGGATCCTTGTGGGAGGCCTGCTTCTCCCTCTGCCTGTGTCTCTGCCTCTCTCTGTGTCTCTCAGGAATAAATAAATAAAATCTTAAAAAAAAAAGCTAAGCATCTGATTTAAATTCAAGCTTTCCCACCTAATAAGTATAGAACCACACTCTTCTGGCCTCTCTAAACCCTGCAGATTGGCTTAATAATAATAATGCCCACCGTTGGGTTGTTGTGGGTTAACAAATAAATACCAAGTACACACACCTGGCATGTGTCAAGAAAAAAAATAACTATTACATATTTAAGGACTTCACTATTTCCTGAAAGTGTTGAGGGGGAAAAAAAAAAAAAACCAACAACCCTGTATTACAGTAGATATAATGCAGTTTATAGAGCTTTTAGTGGAAAGAGTTAGAACGGGTATGAGTCACAGTGGAGGGCACAAGTGAAGGAGGCATATTTTGACAGGAGGTAAGTAGCGGAAGGACTTAGAGTTGCCCCTGATCAGAGTGGGTGGCTTCAGTAAGCGTTAGGTTTACTGCCCCTGTAAGTGTGGAACAAAACTGCACAGCACCGTTCCAGAATGTCAGAGAACAGTGGCATTCAGTCTGTGTGCTCTGAAGGACCTGGGAGCCTGCGCTTTTGCAGAGGAGGCTGTGGGAAAAAAGGAATATTATCCTCCTTTGTCCTGCTCCCAGCCAGAGTAACTCAACTCTTTTCTAGTTAGCATACGGAGTTTCTAAGTAGAATTCTTTTTGAAGGAAATGTTCTGCTATTAAAATAAACATTTAAGCATTGCTGCTACAGATGATATAACCATACTCAAAAGAGAGGTTAAACTAAATAACCTGTAGGTCACCTCCTAGTTTATGATGCTGCATAAGTTGCCTTAATTTATCCCATAGGCAAAAATGCAACACAATCACCACTGAATAAAAATACAGAGCTGAGAGGACTCGCATATTATGCAATATTCCTAAATGTGTCTCCACTCAAATTCATACAGCACTTGTCAAGAAGAGGCAGTTTCTACCTTGTGCAACTTTGAATTTCGTCTTTACAGTAGATCCATATTGCTACATTTAGTCTTCCATTTTAGCTCTTGGAGACTTTATTCAATCACTCAGCAGCTTATTGATGCACAATCCTGTCATCTAAAAGCAAACGTGAAGAACTCCAGGCTATGTTTCGAAGTGCTGCTCCATGTTAATGGAAGGATTTCGAAATGCCACAAGGGAAATTATTAGAAAGAAAAAGAAGGCACCAGATTAAACCACTCTGGACATTTTTTAAAAAGAATCATGTTAAAGTTTTTCCAAATTCTTAGAAAACAAACAAAATTATTAAACAATTCACTATCTTTAGCACATTATTTTTTTTCCATAGCTATAGTATAATACAACTGGCAGAGATTTATGCACACACATAAATGTTTATAGATTTGGGAGATAACATGGCCATTATGAATTTTATGAAATTTATGATTGTGGTTTTTTTTCCTTGATGACTCACTAGTTTATAATCTGTGTCCTTGGTAAAGAAAATACCACTCCACTAACCTATGATAAGTTTGTTCCTAAATGGAAATATTACCTCTTTTCATGAATTTACATTAAGGCATTGTTTCTGGGACTAATTACCAGTAACACACACACACACACACACACACACAAACTAAAAGTTTTTCCTCTGAACTACTTGTCAATATGATACTATATTCATTCTTAGATTCAAGGATTGAATGCATGGAGATTACATACTTATTCAAGCTTAGAGTATTTCAATAGTTTTAAAATCCTTTTCCTAGCAAGTAACAAATTCTAACTCTAAATTTAGATTAAAATGATTTGTTTGACAGGTTCACTATATTAGGTGACAATTTTCCAGATATGGTAGGGCAGTAAGAACCCATCAAAGCACACATCTTACTTTGTCTTAGCTTTCACAAGATTTTATGGCAATCTTGTCCCAGTGGGTCTGTGTCCAATAATCACTAATGAAGGCAAATATCGTGTAATTTAGCAAAACATTTCTCAAGATTTTTGAAGACTCCTTCTCCGATTGACTTATTTCACTCAGCATAATACCCTCCATCCTGGGTGACGGGCACTGACGGGGGCAATTGATAGGATGAGCACTGGGTGTTATCCTATATGTTGGCAAATTGAGCACCAATAAAAAATAAATTTATATAAAAAAATATTTTTGAAGACTTTTTCCATTACTTCAGAGTCAAATTCATTTATTTGGCCAAAATCTTTAGGGTAAACTACTTTCTAGTTAATACCAAGATCATACCCTTAGCAAAAAGATATCTCTCTCTCTCTGTCTCTCTCTCTCTCCCTCTCTCCCTCCCATTAAAATTCTTCCTTTTTGGTGATTCAATAAGATGACAAACCACATGACAAAGCACTAATACTGCCTTTAACATTATGAGAGTGAAAATATTAAAAATATATTTTAAGCCCTTTCTATGGATTATGTATAAGCATATTTTGAATAGAGGATGATATAAACTGATTATCTCTGGTAACTGAATCTCAGGCTTTGTTGGTTCCTTCAGTAGAATGCAGCTGTCCTGTGTATTGATACCAATATATATGTTATGCTTAGGCAAATCATTTGGCCTACTTTGGTTTTAACTCATTTGGATTATCACATAATGAACTGGAAGCCAGTATGGCTGGTTTATTATCCATTGGGAGAAAGCAAATGAAAACCTTCCACTACTTTGCATATTGGCACTAGAGAATGTATTCTAGGACTTGCAGAATAGATTTATAAGATATGGACGGAGTAAGAGAAAGAAACGTAGACTTGAGGCAACATTGGGCTTTCAGTACAACATTTCCATGTTTTATAGATTACTGATTAAGAATTTTCTCAGAGTAGGTATGCCTGGGTGGTTCAGGGGTTAAGTGTCTGCCTTCGGCTCAGGGCGTGATCCTGGAGACCCGGGATCAAGTCCCACATCGAGCTCCCTGCATGGAGCCTTCTCCTCCCTCTGCCTATGTTTCTGCCTCTTTCTCTGTGTCTCTCATGAATAAATAAATAAAGTCTTTAAAAAAAGAAGATTTTTCTCAGAGTATACTGGGTCTTAAGATCTGTGATAGATCCTGATGGTGGATGGGGGGGACATACTAGTAAGTTATGTTTTTGTTTTTAAAGATTTTATAGTCTTGTGAGAGAGAAACAGCATGTTAATAGTACAAGATAACCTGTTTTTGATTCCTTGCATATAGACTAATGACTTAACACTTTAATTTCTTTGTTTTCTGTTCTAAATGTTCCTTTGACAAGGAATTTTAAGTCTCAGAAGTGCATTTACAAATAAGTCCACTTCTCTGGATACCGTATATGTCCTAAAGTCCTTCTTAAAGCTGAGATTTACCAGTCACTGATCAAGAAAGAAGGCTTTATAAATTACCCAGTGAAGGAATTAGCCAAGAATCTAATTTCTTCTAGTTTTCTCTCATAAATCATTTCATGGTTCATTAGGACCTCCACCAGAGGGTGACTTGGAAGGGAAGAAAAAACAAAAACAAAAAACCAAAATCATTGTTTTTTCACAGCAACATTAGAAATAACATAAATTGGATTGACTAAAATCATTAAAATAAAAGCCAAAATAAATCTTGAGATATCAGTTCTCCTTTTTCCAGGTCTTGACTATGCCTGCTTTATAAGTAGGACCATTTTATCACTTTATAAGCACAACTGATTTTATTATTCCACCCCTGTGGTACTTCTGTGACTTTCAAACGGAAGAAACACTAAATGCCTAGAAAATGGTATTTTTGTATTAGCATGTGCCTGTGCTAGCAATTATCTAACCAGATATATAATAAAGGACTCTGAAAACTAAAATGTAACAAGAACATTAGAAAAATAATTGCAATGGAAGAAATGAATTGGCAAACTAAGGTTCTTTCCAAATCAAGCCCTAGTGAACCATTGGCCCATCTGAATCTCCTCCTTACTTATTACTCACATCTTGGGAGATTTTCTGGAGATTTCTTTCCCTTTTGAGGCAAAAGCCCCATTATTTTTATCACTAAAAGCAAAGAAAAGCATCCACCTTACACTTATTATGGATGCCATTAGCCTTATGGGAAACTGGGTGGTTGTTACAATATTTTTCAGCAGATCTCATTTCTTTCTGTTCCCATCAAATATGACTTTATTAATCCCAGTATGGAATGGTTTATACAAAATAAAAACTGCTAGGTATCTTTTACAGTCTTTTCTGAAGGTAGTTTTAAAAATGCACTGGATTATATGAAATGACTCATCTAGTGTCAAACAACAAGAAATAATTTAAAAATCTACTAAAGGGTTTTATTTCATCGACTATAAAAACAATAACAAAACAAAAGAAAGCAACAAACAAAACCAATATATATTCTTATTTTTTCCTTTGAATGGCAGCTGGCTGATGAAATTCCTTATTGAAGATAGACATGCTACCTAATGCCAGTAGAAAATTTTAGATAAGATGGGGAAAAGAAATATTGGTTAGGGTGGGAAAATGGGAGTAGCTCAGAAAAACATGGCAACTGGATACATTATTCTTACAAATATAACAGCTAGGGACCCCTGGGTAGCTCAGTGGTTGAGCGTCTGCCTCCAGCCCAGGGCATGATCCTGGGGTCCTGGAATCAAGTCCCACATTGGACTCCCTGCACCCTGGTTCTCTCTCTGCCTATGTCTCTGCCTCTCTCTGTTTTGCTCATGAATAAATAAATAAAATATTTTAAAAATATATAACAGCTGACCTGACTATTGGGATATCTTAATTTACATGCCATAAAGTTGGAAATATTTTATCTATGCTGTCCTGTGACTAAGCAAACAAAAATGAATACATGAAAAACAACAAAAAGCAGTATTTTTAAAAGGTGGTTTTTATTTTCTAGATAACAACACTTAACTAGAAGTTTCCTGCATTTTTTCCCTTCCTTTTTCTGAAAGAGTTCAGTACAAAGATATTATCATGGGAACCAATCTAGTCTTTATTGACCATGACTGCATTGGTTCACAGAAAGGCTGGTCTCCATCAGCAGAACTATCAATTAGATAGTGTGGCTTAGAACTAGGAATCATTTTACTTAATAGCTGCAGATTTTCTTTATATATAGTGGTGCATACTTTAATTTCTATTTTTCTATAAAATAGCATGTTTGAGTTACATGATTTCCATGTATTTCCATATTTTAATATCCCATATTTCTAAGTGTTTTTGATTAAACTTACATAATAATTAATATTAAAATGATAATTGGTTTATTTACTGTCCTTCGAGTACAATATGTGTTTGTTGGCCTCTGTCCTATAATGTCAGTTTTCACAGTTAAAACAATTCATTTTATTGACTATCTACTATGGGCATGGTACATCTCTTTAATCTACAAAGAATCTTACTCACCACATTAGCAAATCTGTCTTTTTAAAAAAGAATCAACTGGAAATCTTTTGTTCTATACAATTCCCTGAAATTCATCTTGAGGAAAAGCTCTACTATTTCCAAACGCCTCCTAATGAATGTAAAGATTATAGGGAATGGAAGAGGGAAACTCACTTTACCTGTGAAGAGTTCAGGCCCTGTGACACATGCTAAGCTATGGTATTTTTCTTCAAGGATGATGCAAGCTGTATGCAAATGTCCACATCAAACAGAAGACTTTAAGATGCAACTTGGAATGAATTATCCAGTCACAGGAGTGAAGATTCAAGTCCACTCTTTTTCACATTACCCTAACAATTATTGTTGACACAATATTCATTATTGGAATTTTGTTAGGCTAAATGTTGTTAATCAGAAAATTATGTACTTGGCTTTTTAAAAACATGCACATTAAATCAGAATGACTGAGTTTGAATTCAGTTCATATCACATAAGAGGCCTATGACATGTGACAATTCACTTAATATTTATAATTCCTAATTTCAGCCATTTCTAAAAGAAGTTAATGATACTATCTCTCTCAAAGTATTGAGACTAAAATAAGTGATATTAGGCATTCTAATAATGCAGTGAATACATGCTAATCTCTTTATCTTCCTATTGAAATTTAAGTACATTAATGGCAGGAATATGACAAGTTCCCCCAACAGAGGGTTTTCCAATCAGCAAACTTTATATGTATAGATGGGTGTGTGTGTTAATTATACATTATATGTAGCATATACTACATTTTATTAATTAACATATTATATATTTCATATATATCTTTAATATAAATTTCTAATATATTTTCTAAGTTTCAAAGTCAAATAATTGCAGATATAAAAGAAAAAGTAACTTCTTGCTAACTCAACTTTAAGATCTATGTATTTCTCTACAGAGAATCAGAGCAAATATTTTGAACAGGTTATAAGGTTGGCTTTTGCAGGATAACACCTGAGAATTACCTACTGCAGAATTTCTATACGTACAGGTCACAGGGATCAACCATAAATCATAAAGAAACAAAAATTCCTTTTTAGATGATATAACTAAATCTGGTATTTGCTTGAACATCTTCCCTTGACTGACTACTCAGACAAATAATACATTTAGTCTCTCAATCATAAGCTCAATATCCCCTAACTTCCCACTTGACAATTTTGAAGAGAAGCTTTTGGTCTATGGTAAAATAACACTATGTTGGAGGATAAAAAAAATATATGTATCAAATTAGTCATCTTTCCCTCCAACATTTATAGACATGAAAGTTGTTTATTGTCATAGCCTGTCTTTAAATCTGAGCTTATTTTCTCATAAACTGGTACTTGTTCCTGGTTTTATGAACCATAATGCTATATCCACAAACTTCTAGGGCTATTGTGAGCTGACTTCAGAATTCTATCTCAGAGTAGGATGGATAGGAGAGAAAGAAACCCTTAACTGAGACAGCCAATCTCTTCAGAAAATTGGCCAAGGCCAAATTTTGTCCTCTGTAATTTTGTTTGGAGGCTTTATGTAATTTCTCAAGTCAACACTTGCTCTTCTTTGTGTCATTTTAAAAGGATATACTGTAATAAATTAATGAGTGGCCTTTCATAGGTCACCTCTTAGTTCAGTTTTCTTGTTTGTAAATTGGGTGTGTTAGTCTGTTTGGACTGCTATAATAAAGTACCACAGATGGGGAAACTTCAGCAGCAGAAATTTATTGTCTCATAGTTCTGGAAGCTGCAAGTCCAAGACTAAGGTGTAGGCAGGGTTGGTTCTTTCCCTGCCCTTTGTTTATGGAGTTTTGTGGGGTTTTTTTGGTTTTTTTTTGTTTGTTTGTTTTTTTGTTTTTTGTTTTGTTTTTTGTTGTTTGTTTGTTTATGGAGTTTAGATGGCCATCTTGTCCCTGTGTCTTCACATGGTCTTCCCTTAATGTCCAAATTTACTCTGCCTATAAGACTACCAGCCATACGGATTAAGGCCCATTCTAACAATGTCATTTTAACTTCATTACTTTTGTGAAGATTCTATCTTCAAATATAGTCACTTTGAGGCATTAGGAATTAGCACTTCAGCATATAAATGTTGCAAGAAACAGAATTTAGCCCATAAAGGTCCATAGCTCTTATTCTCATGTCTATTAGATGTTATGGTGATTCAATGAAATGATATTGAGTAAAGAACTTGCTATGAAGCCACAAAATAAGTATCAAAAATTATTACCAGTGATTGAGACTTCTGACAATTTCATTTCATAATTTATTTTTTCTTGGTAATTTTTATAACAACTGCATTGAGGCATAAATTACTTACTAGAAAATTTACCCTTGTAAACTGTATATATAGCTCATTTTTTGCATATTCAGTTATTAAATAATCCTCAATATCTGATTTTAATATATTTTCATTGTCCCAAACAGAATCCTACACCCATTAGCAGCCCCACTCTAGTTCCCCATTTCTTAGACACTGGAAGCCACTTACCTGATTTCTGTCTCTGGAAATGTCTCTGGACACTTCCTCTAATGAAATTTTACATATGTGTTCTTTTGTGATTGACTACTTTTATCTAGCTTAATGCTTTCAAGGTCAATCCATGTTGAAGTATGTATCAATACTTCATTGACTTGTATTACCAAATAATATGTCATCATATATTTTGGGGTTTTTATCATTCATCAATTGATGGGCATGTGGTTATTTCTACTCTTTGGTTATTATGAATAATGCTGCCATGAATACTCTTTTGTAATTTGCTAGGTGGACATCTTTTTATTTCTCTTTCTTGGGTTCATATTAGGAATGGGATATCTGATGTATAAAGGTAACTATATGCTTAGGATTTTGAGGAACCATCACAGTGTGCTCTAAAGTGATTGCACTGTTTTTACAATCCTACCAGTAATGTATCAGGGCTCCAGTTTCCCTACAACCTTGTCAATGTTTTTTTACCGTTTGTCTTTTAGTTTTATTTTAGCTATCTTAGTGGATTTGAAATAGTAGAGCAGTGTGTCACATTTCTCTGATGACTAGTGATGTTGTGTATCTTTTCTTGTGCTTATTGACAATTTCATCTTTAGGATGAAGATCTATTCAGAGCCATTACCCATTTTATAGTGAGTTTTCTTGTATTATTGTATTATAAGACATTTTTTTTTTAATGATAGAGAGAGAGAGAGAGAGGCAGAGACACAGGCAGAGGGAGAAGCAGGCTCCATGCACCGGGAGCCCGACGTGGGATTCGATCCCGGGTCTCCAGGATCGCGCCCCCGGCCAAAGGCAGGTGCCAAATCGCTGCGCCACCCAGGGATCCCAAGACATCTTTATATAACTTGTGTGTGAATCCTTTATCAGATATATGATTTGGAAATTTTCTTCTATTCAGTGGATTATCTTTTCACTTTCTTAATGGTGTCCTTTGGATTTCAAAGTTTTCTAACTTTGATGAAGCACAATGTAAGCCCTTTTTTTTCTTTTGTTGCTTGTGGTTTTGGTATCATATATAAGAAAATGTAATTTGTTCCAAAGACAAAAGATGACTCCCATATTTTCTTCTAAGAGTTTCAGAATTTCAACTCTTCCATATATATCTATGCTCAATTTTCAGATGATTGTGATGTATGGTATAAGACAGGTGTCCAATTTCATTATTTTGTATATGATATGCAATAGTCACAACACTAATTGTTTAAAAAAACTACTCTTTCTCCATTGAATTTTCTTAGTGCCTTTGTCAAAGGCCAATTGGTCATAAAAAAAGAAAAGAAAAGAAAAACAAAAAAGTCAATTGGCCATAAATTTGAAGCTTATTTCTGGAATCTCATTTCTATTCCATTGATCTATGTCTATCTTTATGTCAACGTCAAATCATCTTCATTATTGTTAATTTGAATGAAATTTTGGAATTTGGAAGTGCAAATCATTCAACTTCACTATTTTTCAAGATTGTTTTTACTATTCTGGATCCCTTACATTTTCATATGAATTTTAGAATTCTCTTGTCAAATTACACTTAAAAAAGCCACTGGGATTCTGAGCATGGTTGAATTGGATTTTATATACATTGGAGTGTTGGCATGGATTACTGTCTTCTTTAACAATATTAAATATTCTAAACTATAAACATGAGATGCCTTTCCATTTCTTTAGCTCTTTAATTTCTTTATAAAACATTTTGTTATTTTCAATAATAACTTGCAACTTGCAATTGTTTTATTAAATTTATTTTTATATATTTTATTATTTTTATTGTGATTGTTTTAATTTTTTATTTAAATTTAATTTAATTAACACATACTGTATTATTAGTTTCATAGGTAGAAATTAGTGATTCATCAGTTGCATACAACACCCAGTGCTCATTACTTCATGTGCCCTTCTAAATGTCCATCACTCAGTTACCCCATCCTCCCACCCACCTCCCCTCTAGCAACCCTCAGTTTGTTTCCTAGAGTTAAAAAGAGTCTTTTATGGTTTGTTTTCTTAAGTTTATTTTTTGGTTATTTGTTGCTAGTGTATAGAAATAAAAATATTTTATATAGAACTTTTACCTAGAAATCTTGTTGAACTATTTAATAATTTGATAGTGTGCTTTTTTTAGGATTCTCTACATATGAGATCATGTCATCTGCAAGTAAAGATAATTTTATTTCTTTCTTTTCAATCTGGATGCTTCTATATTAATATTCTTGTCTAATTGCCCTGGGTAGAACTACAGCTAAATGTTGAATAGAGGTGGAGGGAATAGACTTCCTGTTCTCAGATGAAAAACATTGAGCTTCACTGTTGAGTATGATAGCTGTGGGCTTTTCTTACATGCCATATATCAGGTTGAAGAAATTCCCTTCCATTGCTAGTTTTCTCATCCTTTTATCATGAAAGGGTGTTGGATTTTGTCAAATGCTTTTTCTGTATATTTTGAGATTATCAAATGTTTTTTGTCCTTTATTGTATTAATATGGTTTATTACAATGAATGATTTTCAGACATTAATCTCACTTGACATTCCTGGGACAAATCCTGTCTGATCACAGTGTGTAATCATTTTATGTGTTGCTGGAATTGTTTTACTGTTATGTTGTTGAGGACTTCTGCATCTATATTCATAAATGATATTGCTCTGTAGTTTCTCTTGATAATTTATAGTTCAATTTTATATAGATGCATTTTCCTCTCTGATCACTAATAAATCAAAAAACATTTTATGAGTGTGCATCTTTTAATCTGACATTAATCTTATGCTTGCTTTTAATATGCTATGCTTCTTTATTTCACATAATTTTTCTAATGAATGTCATTTTATTTTTGTCAATCAAGAGCAATAACACTCGTCGTTACTTCCTCTTTTCCCTCATTTCTAATAGAAATAAAGCTCCAAGTTTATAGTGCATAGCATCTTCTTTTCTATGTATCAGAAGCTAACGGATTTTCCCTTGTATCATGTTATGGAAGTACAAATTAGATGATACTTGGCATTCTGTTTTTCTCTTCTTAAAGAATGGCTTCCTCCAAACAGTTGAGCAATCAAAAAGTCTCTTTCTCCATATGCTATCTATCTTGCTTCGAATATCAAATTCCTCTCCACTGCCACTGAATGCTATGGGTTCTTTTCTGCTATAGTAAAAGACAGGTACTAAAATCTCTTTTCTTTTACTTCTGAAGAGCTGGAACATATCACTTCCTCAATCCTCTTGATCCAATAGTGTCCACTAGAACTTTACTTATTAAGGATCAGCTTTACTGTGATCTAAGGGATCACATATAGGAGGAACATAATTTAAAGTTCCAGTCTACATGAACTTTCTTTTACACTGCACGAGAGAAGGCATCTCAAAATCTGGGCCATCACAAGGAGAATATTCCAGAGAACTGTCCCTCCACTGGACATCCACTGTCCAGGAGATGTTGTCCAGGAGTTGGCTCTCCTGGGCTCAACTTGTATCACACATCTCTCTGTAAATCTGTCATATGACACTTGTGACCCTGCCCTCAGCAAATCTCTACCATTCCACAAGAAGAGCTGTCATTTCTTGCTTTCTTTCTGATTCCCCAGTTTCAAACAATGTCAAGTGAGTAAACCAAATGGAAACTAATATTCCAAATCTCTTAGACTATCAATGTTGTATGGTCTCCAGTCCATGTATCTATTCCAACATTCACTTAAAGGAGTTATTGATTTATTGCTTCCCTTAATAGGTGACTTATGAAGCAAAAACAATATCTTAAAAATATTTTTTCACTCTGGGACAACATGTCATTGATATCTATTAAATAAGTCTATCATAAATTTGTCCCTTCAGGAATAATGAAACAGCATTACAGTTGTAAGAAAAATTGACTGGGATGACTAAGAAAGAAATTTTCTGTTCACTTAGGTGTTATGCTCACTAGATTAATTTATTTCAATTTAGGAATTTGTTCTGGCAGAAACTCTTTCATTTGAAACTTCAACCCTACTTGAATCGGTTGGTTTGGGGTTTATGGTATCCTGATTGTCTTCAGAATCAGTGGTGTCCAATATGAAGAAGTCAAAGTTAACCCCCTACACTTTCTAGTTTATTAGGTACTTTCTTGAGTCCTTACAATAATCATGTGAGAGATTTCCAAAGAAAAATTTATTTTCCCATTAATTGACACAGAAACTAAAGCTTAGAGAGGTCACAAATGCATGTTCTAGTGAAACAAGAACTTAAATGTAGTCCTTTTGATCCATTCCCAGGCAAGTTACTTACCAATATCAGATGCTTATCATGATGATACTGATATTTGTATTGTGTCAATTTTCTAAATATACATCTGTTAAAGAAAGCAGATTTGTGGTATGTAAATTTAGGAAAGCTGAGTTAAACACAGATCCCATTTTTACTATGAACTCAGAGCCCTTGACATCCATCATGAAACTAAAGGAAGGACATATAGTGTAAGGACTTCTCAAACTTACTTGCACAAGAATGCTTTTGGCCGAGTTGATCTCATGAACAAATTTTCTGAGAAAAAACTTTTTTTTTTTTTTGCAAACACTACCCTAAGATAGTTATTTGAAACAATTAGTAGGTTTCTTCCTTTACTTTCAGATCATCTATTTCAGTGTAATGTCTTATGAAGTAGATGAAGTATGTCTTTGGGTCCTTCCATCCTCCCTTCAGTTGCTCTCTCCATTCTCCTGTGCCTTAACAGCCTATTTATTAGTTTAGGCCATATTCTTTATTTCATCCTTTTCATATCTTGTTCTCAGTCTCCCAAAATATTAGTTGATTTTCAGAAATTAACCTTAGGTGTTTAATATCCTAGACATATCTGCATTTTAATAGAGAATTCTTTGGAGAGTGAAAATAATTCAGCCTGCAAGGAATGAATTCTAATGTGGCATTTCAAATAGACACACTATCAAATGGTGGGGAAATGGCTTTTGAACAGGGAACCCTGTTTATGCCTACAAAACTATACTCCCTTGGGCAATTTTGAGGCTAGCTGTTGATGAAGTTCAATCTGTGAGTCACTTTAATGCCTATTGGAGTTCAGGATGTGGGGCATTCTGTAGTATGTTCAAACAAGAAAGTTGGATTGGGAATGTAATGAGTTATGGATAAACTATCAGAGGCCATGAACTACACATTTCTCAACTGGATGATTGAGGTAGGAAAAAACTGTAGTGTCCTAGTATATAGTCCATATGAAAATCATGTCTACTGCTCTTCAACTTCATGATGAAATAGGATGAAGGCAACATGTTTTAGTTGTTATTTTTTGTTTGTTTCTTTGCTTATTGGCTTATTTGTTTCCTGGTGATCAATTCTCTGTTCTGAGAAGTAAGAGTAACAGTAGACTCCACTCACAATCTAAATTCAGTAATTGATGAAATTTTCTATAGTATATCTTTCTTCTTGAAGATTTTGACCTGTTAAAATGATTATAATTTCATTCAACTAAGGTAATATGCAGAACTCACACTTCAAATATGCACTAAAGGAATATTTAGAAAAGGTGCTAACCAGAGAATTAAAGAGTACTTTACACATACTTCTAATTCAAGAGTTGTAGGAAAGCTACCAAAGCACTCACAACAATAGAGATAAACTCAAACACAGTATGCAAATTGTTGTTTATCTTTATAAGAAGATATGTCTGTAACTCAGAAGGTTTTACTAATTTGTACAGGTAAAAGAAAAGCTCAGAACTTTCTGTGGTTAGTTAGGAATTTGAATAATGAAAAAGATCAGGAAAAAATTCAAATGTGGTCTATTGTTCTCTGTATCTAAGATAAGACATTGCTGAGAACTTTAAAGATAACAAACATGTCTGACTATGCCACAAGTCTGATAATAAATATACTCAAAATCATACCATTTTTCTACATGTTAAATCTATCTAAATTTTATGTCCCAAGGGACCTTTTACTTTAGGCCATAATGGTGTTTGTGATTCTCTGCCAGTCTTATTTAATTTTTTAATGTTTTATTAAGGTCTACAAATTTTATCTCTAGTATTGTTAATATACAGAGTTATATTAGTTTCAGGTGAATAATATAGTGATTCAACTCTTCCATCCAACACCCAGTGCTCATCACAACAAGTGCACTCTTCATCCCCATCACCTATTTCACTCATCTCCTCACTCACCTCCCCTCTGGTGACCATCAGTTTGTTCTCTGCAGTTCAGACTCTGTTTTTAGTTTGCTTCCCTCCTCTTTTTTTTTTTTTATTCATTTGTTCTGTTTCTTAAATTCTACAGATAAATGAAATCATATGGTATTTGTCTTTCCCTGATTTATTTCACTTAGCACAATACCCTCTAGCTCTATCCATGTCATTGCAAATGGCAAGATTTCATTCTTTTTTATGACTGAGTAAAATAGTAATATTCTATTTTATATATATACCACCTCTTCTTTATCTTTTCATCTGTCAGTGAACCCCAGAGCCACATAATTTGGCTATTGTAAATAATGCTGCTATAAACATAGGGATGCATATATCCCTTTGAATTAATGTTTTTATATTTTGGGGGGTAAATACCCACCATTATGAACACCAGATCATATGGTAGTTCTATTTTTAACTTTCTGAGGAAGCTCCATACTGTTTTCCATAGTGGCTATATCAGTTTGCATTCTCACCAATGGTGCACAAGGATTCCTTTTTCTCCACATCCTTGCCAGCACTTCTTGTTTATTGTGCTTTTGCTTTTAGCCATTCTGGCAAGTGTCAGGTTATGTCTCATTGTGGTTTTGATTTGCATTTCCTTGATGATAAGAGATGGTGAGCAGCTTTTTATGTGTCTTTTGGCCATCTGGCCATCATTTTTGGAGAAATGAATGTCCATGTCTTCTGCATACTTTTTAATCGGATTATTTAGTTTTTGGGTGTTGAGTTGTGTTAGTTCTCTGTATGTTTTGGATACTAACCCTTTATCAGATATGTCATTTGCAAAATCTTCTCCCATTCTATAGGTTGCCTTTTAATGTTGTTGATTGCTTCCTTCACACTGCAGGAGCCTTTTATTTTGAGGTAGTTTCAGTAGTTTATTTTTGCTTTTATTTCACTAGCCTCAGGAGTCATATCTAGAAAAAATTTGCTATTATCTAATGTCAGAGAAATGGCTGCCTGTGCTCTCTTCTAGGATTTTTATAGTTTCATTTCTCACATTTAGATCTTTATTTTTCTGTATCATATAAGAAGGCAGTCCAGTCTCATTCTTTTGCATGTTACTATACAGTTTTACCAATACCATTTGTTGAAGAGACTTTTTCCCATTGTATATTCTTGCCTCCTTTGTTGAGGATTAATTGACTAAATAATTTTGGATTTATTTCTGGGTTTTCTATTCTGTTCCATTGATCTGTATGTCTGTTTTTGTTCCAGTACTATACTGTTTTAATTACTACAGCTTTTTAGTATAACTTGGAGTCTGGAATTGTGATATCACCAGCTTTTTTTTTTTTTTTTCTTTTTCAAGATTGCTTTGGCCATTTGGGGCCTTTTGTGATCCCATATAAATTTTAAGAATGTGTGTTCTAATTTTGAGAAAAAATGGTGTTAATATTTTTATAAGGATTGTATTAATTTCTTTTTTTTTTTTTTATTTACTTATGATAGTCACAGAGAGAGAGAGAGAGAGGCAGAGACACAGGCAGAGGGAGAAGCAGGCTCCATGCACCGGGAGCCTGATATGGGATTCGATCCCGGGTCTCCAGGATCGCGCCCTGGGCCAAAGGCAGGTGCCAAACCGCTGCGCCACCCAGGGATCCCTATAAGGATTGTATTAAATGTATAGATTGTTCTGGGTTCTATAAACATGTTCACAAATTTTTTTTTCTTACAATCCATGAGCATGAAATGTCTTTCCATTTCTTTGTGTCATCTTTAATTTCTTTCATCAATGATTTATTCTCAGAGTACAGGTCTTTCACTTTGTTGGTTAAGTTTATTCATTGGAATTTTATTATATTTGGTTCAATTGTAAATGAGCTTGTTCTCTTTATTCTTTAATATTTTATTTATTTAGGGCACCTGTGAGTGGGGTAGGAGTAGAGGCAAAAAGAGAGAGAATCTCAAGGAGACTCATGCTGAGTGTGGAGCCCAATGTAGGGCTTGATCCCATGACCCCAGATCATGACCTGAGCTAAAATCATATATGCTTTTATATGCTTAACTGACTGAGCATTCCAGGTGCCTTGAGTGTTTTCTTAATTTTCCTTCCTGCTGCTTCATTATTGATGTATAAAATGCAACAGATTTATGTATATTGATTTAGTACACTGCAACCTTACTGAATTCATTTATCAGTTCTAGTAGTTTTGTTGATGGAGTCTTTTGGGATTTCCATATACAGTATCATGTCATCTGCAAATAGTGAAAATTTTACTTATTTCTTACTAATTTGGATGTCTTTTATTTCTTCTTGTTTGATTTCTGTGGCTAGGACTTCCAGTACTATGTGCAATAACAGTGATGAAAATGGACATCTTTGTCTTGTTCCTGACCTTGGGAGAAAAGCTCTAAGTTTTTCCCCTTTGAGGCTGAAATTAACTGTGGGTTTTTTTTTAATGGCCTTTATGATGTTGATATTTTCTCTCTATCACTACTTTCTTGAGGGATTTCATTGTAATGAATGTTGTACTTTGTCAAATATTTTGCCTTCATCTATTGAAATGATCATATGGTTTCTTTAAAAAAAATTTTATTTATTTATTCTTGAGAAACACACAAATAGAGAGAGAGAGGTAGAGACACAGGCAGAGGGAGAAGCAGGCTCCATGCAGGGAGCCTAATGTGGGACTTGATCCCAGGACTCCAGGATCACAGCCTGGGCCTAAGGCAGGCACTAAACTGCTGAGCCACCCAAGGTTCCTGATCATATGGTTTCTATGTTTTCTCTTGTTGATATATCTCATTGATTTATTTGTGAATATTGAACCACCTTTGCATTCCAGGAATAAATTCCATTTGATTGTGGCGAATGACTTTTTAAATGTATAGTTGGTTTTGATTTACTAGTATTTTTTTTTTAGAATTTTTGCATCTATGTTCATCAGAACTGTTGGCCTGTAGTTCTCTTTCTTTCTTTCTTTCTTTCTTTCTTTCTTTCTTTCTTTCTTTCTTTCTTTCTTTCTTTTTTCTTTCTTTCTTTCTTTCTTTCTTTCTTTCTTTCTTTCTTTCTTTCTTTCTTTCTTTTGTAGTTTCTTTATCAGCCTTGGCATCAGGGTAATGTTAGCCTCATAGAATGAATTTGAAAGCTTCTCTTTCTCTTCTATTTTTTGGAATAGTTTGAAAAGAATTGGTGTCAACTCTTCTTTAAATGGTTTTGTAGAATTCACCTATGAAGCCATCTGGTCCAGGACTTTTGTTTGTTGGGAGTTTTTTTTATTACCGACTCAGTTTCATTGCTGCTAATTGGTCTGTTCAAACTTCCTATTTCAAAAAAAAAAAAAAAAAAAAAACTTCCTATTTCTTCCTGCTTTGGTTCTGGTCGAACACCAGTCATTTTAAAATGTGACTATATTACCTTGTCTGTATCTTCACGAATAGGGTCAATATGTCTCTATGTGGAATTCCTCATTTGCTTTCAGTGTTCAGCTTAGGGCATTTCACATTTTTATTCATTCCTCTGGGGTTTTGTTATTTTCTTTCAGAGAGTTTATATTCATAGTAAACTCATGAGGCCATATATCCCATCTTGATCTCGTCATGTAGTTACCATTGACTTCAGCAAAATTCCACAAGAAGATCTAAGACGTTAGCCCTTAGAAAAACTTATAAATGGACTGGCATGTCCATCTGGTTTAGAGAGCACCATTAGGAACAATGATAGAGACATTAGTAAAGATAGACAGGAGGGAATATTGGAAGGATTTTTCTTCCCTCAGATGTGACTAAAACAAGAACTGAACCAAACTGCCTGTTTCTTGCTCTGAGGAATGTTAGCAGCAGAATGGGAAAGAGTTGAAAGAATTTCTCAGCTGCAAAATTTCACTCTAGGGACTATGTCTTTGAGTAGGCTCTGGCTACTTAAATTGAAAATGAAATTAAGCATTTTCAGAGATTTTTCAATTCCTCCCTTGCCAGTAGCTCCCAGATCGGCTGCAGTAGCAAATGAGGTGCTTGGTAGGATATGGCCTTGGAAAGACCTGCCCCCTAACCCCTCCCCCCTCCGAGACACTAGTGGCTATTTATTACATTTCATTTGAAGCTATCATATACTCTTTTTCCACTGTGACATAATTTGGATCCTTTTTTTTCTTAGTACCATATATTGGACTGATAGTGAGAACAATGACTTAGCTGACATTTCTGACAATTTCAGATACAATGTGTGTAAGTGATAAAATGAATCAACAAGGGATTTCCTGGGAGGTTTGGGATCAAACAATACATTATTTTAAAAACTCACATGTTAATTTACCTCAGCTTCCTTTGTGTTCTAACATAATGGTCCTATTTAAGAATTCTTCAGACTCTTTTGTGGTTCTCTAATAATATTGCATAAGAGATGAAGAGTTGACTCTTGAGGTGTTTGCCATAAACCCAAGTAAAGTAAATATTTTAAGAGATGTAAATTGTTCTTAATTTTCTCTTCTCAGTAAATAAGATAAAAATTAGCAAGTAAATAATCTTGTGGGCAGGCATTTTCTTCCCAATTGTTTTCCATTATACTTAAAGTCCAGATACCCTACCATGTTTTAAATGAATTGTCTTATGTAAAATGCTTCCTGGCGAATTCATTCTTTACTTCTTTCCTCCTTCCTCAATCCACTGCAGTTATGTTAACCAATTTCTTTGTTACTCTATTTTATTTTATTTCATTTTATTTATTTTATTTTATTTTTTTATTTTTTAAAGACTTTATTTATTTATTCATTCATGATAGACAGAGAGAGAGAGAGAGAGAAGCAGAGGAAGAAGCAGTCTCCATGCAGGGAGCCCAACGTAGGACTCGATCCCAGGACCCCAGGGTCATGCCCTGGGCCAAAGGCAGACACCAAACCACTGAGCCACCCAGGGACTCCCTTTGTTACTCTTTAGTTAGGTCAAGCATATTCCTGATGTGGGTCACATGGCCCCATTCACCTCTCTGGGATCCTACTCAAATATTATTTCACCAGGGGAACTTTCTGTGAGCAAGCAACCTAAAGAAGATTAGTCTTACCAACTTTTTACTTTGCCCACTATTTTGAAGTAAAACAATAAGTGCTGGGAAGATATATGTTCTTTATGCAAGCTCTCTGCCTAAAGCAGTGATTGGCACATAGTGGGTACTTAATAAATAATGTAAAATGAACTTGAACAAATTGATGTAGTCATCATCCCACTGTTTAACAATCTAGACTTGTTATAATAAATAGTGTAGAATGGACATGAACAAATTGGTGTAGTCATTATCCCACTATTTCACATTTTAGATTTGTTAAATGATTTTCTTATGATTAGACTTAAGCTGGACATGTGGGGCAATCATTATATCAGTGACAGCATGTATACCTCTGGTGTTTCACACTAGAAGAAAGATTATATCAGTCTATCCCAATAATTAAAATGGTGACCACCAAAATCTTCCTGTGAAAAGTTCTCTTTTGTCTTTGTTATTAACAAATAATTAATGGAGTGGCACATGGAGATGTTGTGAATATTTTATCCCATAACCATCATTCTCTCCCAAAATTCAGTATCTTTTGATGGCCTTTGCCAAAATCATTCATAGTCATGGTTGAAAAGAGTGTTTAGTTTAGTTTTTTTTTTTTTTTTTACCTCCATCCCTTCTCTCATTTTTCTGTAAAGAAGTTTCCTCTCTCTATCTTGCTTTCTCTCCACCCTCCCCCTTTCCTTTATTTTTTGTAAGTATTGTTATGGATTTATGGATTCTTTTTTTTTTTAATTTATTTATGATAGTCCAGAGAGAGAGAGAGAGGCAGAGACATAGGCAGAGGGAGAAGCAGGCTCCATGCACCGAGAGCCCGACGTGGGATTAGATCCTGGGTCTCCAGGATCGCGCCCTGGGCCAAAGGCAGGTGCCAAACTGCTGCGCCACCCAGGGATCCCGGATTTATGGATTCTTTTACAGTCAGTATATTTTAATCCAATGTAAGATTTCTTATCAGTGTCTAAATTTGTCCAATAAGGATTTCTCCTTTTGATATGTCCAATTGACATGTTAATTCCTTCTTTTCTCCCTGCTTCCTTTCTTGTACAACCAGATGTTTCAGGCTCAACCTGTACTGTCTTGCCTGCACCTACATCAGCCATTTGTCCATGGGGCTCTGATTTCCTTAAGTGGAAAATGGTAGTTAGAAACCAAGATCTGAAAACTTACTATACCTATGGTACTGAAGTGTTCTGCTTCTAGACAATTTAACTAAATAAGCTAGGGAATATATACATAAAACTATATGGAAACTTCCAATTCAAATCCAGTACTATAGAGTATTCTCCTTATCTTCCCCATTTCTTCCATTTCTCTTACCTTTATTCACAGTAACAATCCTGGCTTGAAATATATTTATTCATTTGCTCAATTCTAAAATTTATACAGAAACAAAGAATTACTAGAGCAAATCAATACCACTATTAACAATAATTCTACTAAGAGAAATTCAAATTTTTATTTATTTTTATTTTATTTTTTTTAGATTTTATTTATTTATTCATGAGCGACACAGAAAGAAAGGCAAAGACAGGCAGAGGGAGAATCAGGCTTCTCACAGGGAGCCTAATGTAAGACTTGATTCCCAGACAGCAGGATCATGCCCTATGACTAAGAAAGACACTCAACTGCTGAGCCATCCAGGTGTCCCTATTTCAGTTATTTTTTCTTAGATGTGTTCTAGAATATTTGTATAGTTAGTATGCTACGTTCAAAAGTTATATTTTTCCTATGCAGTTATATTTTATATAAAGCACTGTTCCTTCATTTTTGTTTGTTTTCATATTTAGGGTTTGCATTTTCATTCTTTTTTACTTAATTTCATTTTTCTCTATAAAACAGGATTCAGAAACCAATATGATATAATATAGACAAGTTCACTTGTTTACTCAGGAAAGTCATACTGCCTCCCCTTTCCTTCCACCATCCTCAATTCCCTTCATTCCACTGTTAAAATGATTAAAGAAGACAGTTTAGGTGATAAAAACAAACTTCATTTAATACTTCATTAATCAGAGAGTCTCCATTCAGGCAAGAACAGAGAACAGGCAAGAAACTTTTTAAGATTTATTTATTTATTTGAGAGATAGAAAGAGAGAGAGCACATGCAAGCATGGGGAGAGGCATGGGGACAAGGAGAGAGAGAATCTTAAGCAGACTCCATGCTGAGTATGGAGCCTGACTTGGCTCCACTTGGAGCTCAATCTCAGGCCCTGAGATCATGACCTGAGCTGAATTCAAGAGTTGGACACTTAACCAACTGAGCCACCTAGGTGCCCCAGAAGGCAAGAAACCTTTATAGAATAAAGAATAAAAATAGGAGAAGAAAAATAGAAAATACACAATCAGCTGGGGCCACACAGTCAACCTTGTTGGAGTGAGAAGGCCCAGAGTTGTGTGAGGATTAGCTGACAGGATTTACTGTTTCTAGTTAGGTGGAACATTTGCAGGGACACAAATGTTATCTAAGTTTCAGTTTGCTGACATGACACCCCAGGTAGGACAGGCTGTATCTTGGGCCTACAAAGTTATTTCAACAAGATAATAGAAATACTAGAAAGATGAATGTAATAAAATATGAGCTAGTTGTTTAACCAGTGTTCTAATGAAAGACCTAACCAGTGCACTCTGATAAACATTTATTCCATGTTTGTCTGTGACCACTGCAGCAAGCTTATACTATTATAAGTATTGGTTAAATCATGGCAGGCTGTCAACAGCCAGGATATCATTATTAATGAGCTTGTCTCTCCTGTTATAATTCAATAGAACAACCAAGAAGTATAGATGAAGCTGCTCAAGGAGATGGATGTCAAAAATGTGTTCAGCTCTCATTTCAGAGACATTAAGGAAGTTTGAATGTACCACTGCTTAACAGGTTGTTAGTTTACTTTGAAATTTAGTGCTGCAGGACAACATACTCTGTTAGCATCCCAATGCACAGGCTTCTTGATGTACACTACCTGTTTACTCTTCATCATTCAGCATGCAGTAGATAATGAATTTCTTATGCAGCAGTATCTTGGGACATGTGTCTCCTTGGTCATTTCTGACAAAGCCTTAGAAAGACTGTTGTGTGTGTAGATTTCCATTTGCTCATTTTCAAGTTTATATTCAAATCGTAGTTCTACAAACAGCTCATAGTTATCACCATCTCTTTATGTGTAAGATCAAAGATACAGGGATTTATATACCATAATACAATGCTTTTTGATTGAATTCCTATGCAGTGGGAGAAAATACTCATTGATAGATGATTTTTAAAATACTGTCTGATAATTAAAGAAATATTTTGAAATGCTCTTCTAAAAAGTTTATTCTCTCCTCTTTCTAATATAGTTCTAAAAATCTTTAAATAAAACGTAATGCACATTTGCTTTTCATGCTGTTGGAAAAGGCTCAGAAGTAAATGGTGAAGGTTTTTAGAATGAGAACTGCCTTTTTTAATAGCTACCAAATTCCAGACACTCTACTATCATAGCAATGGTTAAAAGAAAGGGAAATAAATTTATAAACAAAGGATCACTCTCCTATATCTTTGATGGAATATGAAATTTTATAACATTAAGGAGGGAAATTTTGCAATAATAACAAAACTGCCTACACATTTGCAGTCAACAATACAATTTCTAGCCATTTACATGGAAGAAAAACATTCAATAATACAAAAGTATATATGCACAAGGTTTTTTATTGCAGTAATTTTGTAGTAGAAATGTATAGGAAATAACCCCAATACTCAACTATGAGAGGCTGAAGAAAATACAAAGATATATTACAGAGTAATAAGCAGTTTAAAGATTGATGAATATGTCTATGAACTGAGCTGATAGGGACATATTTTAAGAATTTAAAACAATGCAGAATCTAGATTTAATAATAGGAGGAAGTAAGAATTTGAAAAACAAACAAACCTCAAGAGGTAAACCAGAAACTATTGAAAATTGTTACCTTCTGTTGGAATAACTTTCTAGATCCAAGATGGAGCCGCTCTTGCCCTGTGTACCACATCAGGAAATTGAAACAAATAAGTTCTGTGTTTCTGTAAATACTCTGCTTGACCAAACACAGTAAATCCACACCACCGATCCCCAAAGCAAAGCCAACTCTGGGCCTTCTCACTCTAAACAAGATTGACTGTGTGGCCCCAATCAATCAGAAATTTGCAATTTTTCTCTTGGTCTTTATTCTTTATCCTATCAAAGTGTATTGCTTCTTCCCATTTTGCAGTTCTCTAAAGTAAGATTGCTTCATGAAGTGTTAAGTAAACTTTTTGTCACCTAAATGTATCCTTTGATCATATTTTAACGGTGTTTTGTGATGAGTATGGGGTCCAAAGCTGATGGCTAATGCTTACAGTATGATGAGATTTACCCTGATGAGATTGACCCCTGCTAAAACCTTTGCATTCACTGTTTCTCTCATTATCAAAAGTCCTGGGTGACTCTCAGATTTGAGCTCCACTCCCTTGCATGCAGCTCTTCTATCCACAAGTTCTATTTTTTTTTAAATAGATAGATGATAGGTCAATAGATCAAAAGATAGATAATGTTACATGGTAGATATCCAACTAGATTATTCCCAAGCAAGATTTAAAAATGAAACATTAATTACTGAACATAAGTTTGTCCACTTATCGTTTCCTTTTAGAGGAACTGAAGATATTTGGGTCTATCAGTATGCATGTTTTGTGCCACATTGAAAAATTTACTATGAAGAAGAATATACTTCTAGAAATCATGAAAAATATTCATAAATTGGCCAGTCCGCAATTGCTTCCTTTTTAGTTTTCACTAGAATTAGGGATTCTAAGGGTTACAAATGCTAATTAATATATGTAATTAAGACCATTAAAAATAAGAGAAACATCTCTATGGAAAGTAGCATTTGCTTTTTGTAAGAAAAAAATATGAGCTATAGAGATGTGTCTTTTTAAGGGGAAAAAAAGAGTAATTTTGTCCTAAAATAAAACAACTGATGTTTTTCAGAATGATAAAAATGAAAAAGTAAGATAAAAATATAAACAAATATTTAAAAATGTAAGTTTATGGAAAATGAATCCTGAGAAAGGATTCTTACTTGTGGTCAAGCTGCCTAAGAATGGAATTGATTTATTTTATGTTTAAATGAGTTTTAATATCAAAAAAGTATACCTGTGCAAAATTAGAATTTGGTTTTTCTTTGTTAAAATGCCAAAGTGTTTTTCTTTTTTAGGTTATCTATCTCTTCTTTTTTTCTTTTTTAAAATATTTTATTTATTTATATGAGAGAGAGGGAGAGTGCACAAGATGGGGGAGGGGGAGAGGGAGAGGCTGACTCCCAACTGAACTGGGAGCCCAACTCCACTTGGGGCCAATCCTGGGGCTCCAGGATCCTGACCTGAGCCAAAGACAAATGCTTGACTGACTAAGCCTCCAGTCAGTCCCCTTATTGGTTTGTTCTTAATAAAAAATTGTAAACAAATGATTTTTCTTTACCTTTTAATTAATCAGCCTGTAAAGCTGATTTTTGTCTCACCAAAATAATTTGCTGATAATTCACATCATCTTTATCAGATCTTTGACTACCTAAGACAGTATAGTCTTCTCAATAATAAAAGAGCTATTTTCTTTTTAACCATGGAACTTTCTGTATTTGCCTTTGAAGTCTTTAATTTTCACTTTCATTAAGTGGATATTTTTGACTTCCCAAAATTCAAATTCTGAATGAAGTCTTACCTTGAACAAACTCTGGAGTTTTCCAGACAGTCTCTAGAACATCTCAAAAGATTTGTTCTCTCTTCTTATAAAAATAAAAAATGTTAAGCCAATTAGGCTTTTTTTGGCATGTTAAATTACATGGGAAGTGTCGTCAAATCAAAAGTGATACTAAATGTTCTTAAGCTTATATCTGTATGAGTATATGTTATTAATAGAAGTGTTCCAGAAATTATATGCAATTCCTAAAAATTTGATATATCTTGGTTTAATGTTACAAGTCATGATTCCAATTATTATCTTAAAATGTTTTATGTCACAGAAATAACCAAATTTCCTTGTCAATTCCACTATAATGAACTCTCTTCTTTTTTTGTATATTTTTTATTGGAATTCGATTTGCCAACATATAGTATAACACCCAGTGCTCATCCTGTCAAGTGGCCCCCTCAGTGCCCTTCACCCAGTCACCCCATCCCCCCGCCCACCTCCCCTTCCACTACCCCTTGTTCGTTTCCCAGAGTTAGGAGTCTCTCATGTTCTGTCACCCTCTCTAACGCTACAGAGAGAAAGGTTTTGCTTATAATGAACTCTCACAAGATCTTTTGCAATGGACATTTTTAAGTCTTTTGTCACATATAGAAAGGTATTGTTTCACTCTGATGCTTTTGCAAAAGTGAGATTCTTGGAATGGATCCTACTGAGAACTCTTGACCACTGACAACACTGTCAAATTATGCATATTTCACAACTGAAGAAGCTTTTTCCTGATATCTGGTCCTGTATAAACACAGGAGACCTCAAAATCAAATTGACTAGGAAGAGAAATAGCCAACATTGAGGTAGACTGCTTCTTCCTTTCAAGATGTTGGATCGAGAACGTTCTTTCCTTTCCTCCTGACCATCCTTTTCCTGGTTCTTACACCACGAAGGTCTTTATGATTCTTTGTCCACCTTTCTCCTTGCCCTGGCATGAAGAGATAACGCTGGTGTTGATGTGTCTTGGGCCACTGCAAAGAGAATAATTCAACCTCCACCTGACTATTTTGCCATAATGCTTTGTGATTTATAGTCCCTTCTGCCTATGGCAAATTTCTCCCAGATTTCCAGTGTCTCATTTTCTCTGGAACAACTTGACTAGATAAACACTTCTGGGGAAGTGGAAACATGGTTACATGAAATATGTAAACAGGCCACTGGCTTAAAGGAGCATCCCTCTCTTTGGGAGTATTTCTTGACTTACTTGATTCTAACTAGTTTGGGTTATGGGGACTCTGGCTCAGGAGCACTCTTTAAACCATAGGCATTATTTTGTTGCTAATAATTTTAACTGTCTCCCTGATATGCTGCATTCTCTTAAATGTTTTAAATGCATGTGGGTATCCATTAACCAACCAACAGATGGTCTCTCTTCAACTAGAATGACAAGACAGAAAAATGTAACCAGGTCCAATAATAATTTGACATTATCTCCTGAGAACAGTATGCTGAGATCTGTAAAGGCAGTGGTTACTGAGAGTCATGCTAAGACCAACATTTTGATTAAACCTCTTGAATAATAAAGAATGATCAAAACAAGAGGCACCTGGATGGCTCAGATAGTTCAGCATCCAACTTTTGATTTTAGCTCAGGTCATGATCTGAGACTGAGCCCCACTTTGGGCTCTGAGCATAGCACAGTCTACATGTTCTTCTCCCTCCAGCGCCCCCCACCCTCTCTCTCTCAAATAAACAAACAAAAGAACAAACAAATATCTTTTTTAAAAAAAGATCAAAACGAAAGGACTATTAAAATAACTTTCTAGGTCCATGATAGAGCTGTTACTGCCTGGGATGCCATATCGCAAGCATGACTTAGGTAACTTTTTGTCCCTGTAAAAGCTCCACCTGAGCAAACACACAGTATAACCAGCCAGCCAATCCCAAATACCAAGCTAACTCTGGTCCTTCTTTCCTCAAACAAATAGACTCTGTGGCCCCAACTTATCAGTTATTTTGTTTTTCTCTTCCTTGTGCTTTATTCTTTATTCTACAGGAGCTTCCAGCCTTCCACCCTGTTTTGCAGTTCTCTGCATGGAGACTGTCTGCTTCATGAAGTGTTAAATAAAGTTTGTATTGCCTAAATTATCTTCTCTAATCATGTTTTAACAATGTTAATCCACTTTAAAACCGACATTCAAATACTAATTGACAGCGCATATTCTTAGGGAACACTATTATTCATGTTGGTTTAATTCACAACCAACCAGGTGGTGCAAATTCAGATTATATGTTCAATTACTTTAGTATGTTGTTTGTCTTCAGTACCTGTCATCAACCAAATGTTTCTTTGTTTTATATGTGTAATGAATTTTGGGGACAATTATGTTGTCGTGAATCACCATGATATCTACCTTACCAAATATGTTTTGCCTGTATTCTATCACCTAAAAGATTTAATTATAACTTTTGACTAAAATGAAATGATTATAAAAGTAAATGCCTTGAGATGAATTTACATTTTCCTAAGAATAATTAAACAATTTAAATTTGAGGACTGGAGCAAAGTTTACCATGTTAGGTAAATCCCAGAGTCATTTTTTTAAAGATTTTATTTATTTATTTATGAGAGAGAGAGAGAGGGAGAGAGAGAGAGGCAGAGACACAGGCAGAGGGAGAGGCAGGCTCCATGCAGGGAGCCCGTAGTGGGACTGGATCCCGGGTCTCTGGGATCACGCCCTGAGCCAAAGGCAGATGCTCAACCTCTGAGCCACCCAGGTGTCCCTCCCAGAGTCATTTTGTGGGCACAACATAAAGTAAAAGTAACAAAATATAAGTTACATATCCCTCCATCTTCTTAAAGGTACTTATGGTTTGGATAGCAAAAGTCCCATTTTTCTCATGAAAATCTTTATTAAAAGGAACAAAAGATAATTCCTATCACAATTTCCTTCCAAAAATACCAACTTCAATCATATTTTATCACATATTTTAGCTATCAATTCATGTCTTGGAAATAAGGTTTCACAATATTCTATTTCTATGGAAAATTTCACTGTATATTTTGTGATTGGTTTACTATACCTTTGCCAACAGCTCCCTCTATGTTCCATAACACAGATACTTATTGTTCATGCTCTGAAAAACCGTGGATGTATTGTTTCATAACAATCATCCCCAGAAAGGAATTTCAGTTTTTTGGTACTATGCAGTAGAACTTAGGACCATAGTTATTGTCTCTATTATTTGTCTCTGTTGTTAAAATTGTGTCTTATTACTTAAACTAGACTTTCATTACTAATTTGGGGGGGGGGGTTGATTCATTAAACTCATTTTTAAATTACATTGTGTACAATTATCTTACTGTAGAAAGAACTGAGATCGTATGTAGGCCACTGTAATGTTGTTAAATATTAGACTAGTTTCTTGTTACTCAAAATCATATATATTCTCTGTTCATATCTGTGTTTCCCTACTAGGATAAAATAAGGCTGGCTTAGACTTTTGAAATGAAATATGATGAGAGGGAGAACATGCATATCAACAAGAACAAAGAATATATATTAGCAAGTGAAAAAAGTTGATGAAGTATGTATATTTGCCATTTTTGATCAAACTAAGAAATTATAAAAGGCTTACCTTTGTGTGTGTGTGTGTGTGTGTGTGTGTGTGTGTGTGTGTCTAGTGGGGGGGGGAATTCAGATTGTGATGTGTAAAATACAGTTTCACTGTTGTTTCTGATTGTGTTCTTGGATGGCAAGTCCATAGCAATAAAACAGGCCAAACTCTTTTCCTGTAATGACATTAAGTAACCACCACTCTATTCCCTGTTGTGCAAAGAGGTGACTTCAGAATCCTTCCCAACAACTCTATTCCTAACAGCCACAAAGTTTGATATTAGATAAAAGCTACACTTCAATTCTGTTAATATTTCCTGCTGGGCAATAAATATTAACATTTTAATGAAGTAACTCTGCTGAAATTTTGATAAACTACTTTTGAGGTTAAAAGTACAATTAACCATACTAGGGTTTTTAATTTTATTTAAATTTAAATTCCAGTTAGTTAACATACAGTATAATATTAGTTTTAGGTATACAATTTAGAGATTCAAGACTTCCATATGTCTCCAGGTGCTCATTACAAGGTGCCCTCCTTAATCCTCAGCACCTATTTCACACATCTCCTACCCATCTCCCCTCTGGTAACCTTACTTCTCTGTAGTTAAGAGTCTGTTTCCTGGTTTACTTTCCTCCCTCTCTCTCTCTCTCTTTTTCTCTATGATCATTTGTTTTGTTTCTTCATTCCCACATATGAGTGAAATCATATGATATTAAGCTAAGTGAAATAGGTCAGAGAAAACCAATATCAGACTAGTTTATAAAAGTTTTATATTAGAGTTGTTTCTTTTTTTCTAAAGTCTGCAGTTTAGAGCTAATTAGAAGCTATTCCATTCCCTTATATCAAGATTCTAATGTTACTGCCTAATAGGAGACTTGTTCTAAAGTTACTTGGTTATACAGGAATGTAAATATATAAAGGAATTGCACCTAAGTGGGATAAAACTTGGAGTACATAAAATTACTTCATCAATGACTTTATTTATAAATGAACTTAAGCAAAACTGTACTAGGTGAAAATATTTACACCATGTGTATCAGTCAAAAAGCTGATATCTCTAATATAAAAGTGAGTCTTACAAGTGGAAAATCTGCATTCAAATATCCCAGCAGTAAAACAAGAAATATGAGCAGAGAATACATATAAATAGAAATGCAAAGAGCTTATCAGCAGAAGAATCTCACCAGTAGTCCAAGAACAACAAATAAATCTAAAAATAAGATACTATATATTGCCTCTGTGCTGGAAAGACATTTCTTATAGATTTATTAAAACTTGTGTTTGTGAAGGTAGAGTGTAAAGTGGAGATTAATCATTGATAATAGAATCATATATTTCATAAAACTTTGGTGAGTATTATATATACATTTTAACTCAATTCTACTTTTACTAATATATTAATATGTGATATATATGTAATAATAATTACCATATATTAATACTGATATATTAATATGTGATATATAATGTGTGATAATTAACATATTAATTCATAATATACAATTAATATAACATGTAATTAATATATATTAGTATACAAAACCCAAAATGTCTACCAAGTTACATGTTACAACTGTATTTGTATAAGCCAGCAAAGGTTGTTCAAATTTGTAAAATGTTTAAAGAGGATATTAATCATCCGTGTTGTGGAATAAATAATAGGGTAGAATGTACAAACTTTGAAGGATGTCCATAATATAAAATTGAAAAAGAAACAGAAATAATGACTCAATAAAGTATGTAGAACATGATCTTGTTTTCAGTTATCACAATTGTCTCTCATAAACAATAGGAATTAGTGAGGATAAAGGGAATAGTAGGACATTTACTTACATTGAACTCTACCTCTATATTTTTAAAATTTTCAAATGTGTATTTTTATTAAGTAAAAATCAATAACTTCTTTTTTTAAAAAATATTTTATTTGTTTATTCGTAAAAGACAGAAAGAGGGGCAGAGACTTAGGCAGAGGGAGAAGCAAGCTCCCTATGGTGAGCCTGATATAGGACTCGATCCCAGGACCCTGGGATCACGACCTGAGCCAAAGGCAGATAGATGCTCAACCAATGAGCCACACAGGTGCCCCCAAATCAATAACTTTTTAAAGTAACTTTTCTCCTCCATTGGGGAAATTGGTCTCTTCACATGAGCTAACACCAACACAGATAAAACTAAAAAATTCCAAAGAAAATAGCAAAATTAGGTACTCTTTTTACTGAGAATCTAAGTTATATCTGCTTATATGCAAGATAACAACAGAACAGTAAAGAAGAAAATCATTTTGGAAGAAAAACATAGCAGTGTCAATTTGGAAGCATTGCTTTTCCAGAACGCGGAAACAAATGACAACATTATATAATTAAGGAAAGCAAATTTGTTATGGAACAAATCAAGCACCTTTCTGGAAGTGGAAATGCAGTGTCAGTTCCTCTACTGGAGAATATGTATTTTGAATCTTGTCAGGAAATCCAGAAAATTAAGTGATGTTTGGACTGTCACCAGATAGATAGATAGAGCAAGCAACTTAGCCACATAAAACAATTATAAGGCATACCTAAATGCTAAATTCTTGTCTTTTTTTGTTATTCTTATCTCTTGTTTCATTCCTTTTGTACGTTAAATTCCACCTGAACAAATCTACACTTTTTTTTTTTAATCCCAAGATTTGCTCCATGAGACCCTTATTCCCTCTTGGTGATTCTATGAGCAATCATCTTTCTTAAGGCTTGGCTACCTAACAAATTAAAATTATCAGGGGCAGGGAGGATGCCTGGGTGACTCAGTGGTGAGCATCTGCCTTTGGCTCAGGGCGTGACCCTGGAGAGCTGAGATGGAGTCCCCACACTGGGCTCCCTGCATGGGGCTTGTTTCTCCTCCCCTTGCCTGTGTCTCTGCCTCTCTATTTGTGCCTCTCATGAGTAAATAAATCCTTAAGAAATTTCAAATCATCGGGATTATAAGAACAAATAAATAATAAGTCTTTTCTTTAAAAGACTTAATTTTTTAGAGCAGTTTTAGGTTGATGGAAAAATTAAGAGGAAGTTCTAGAATACCCTGTGTTTCTGCCTACACATACAGCTCATTATCAACATCCCCACCACAGTGGGACATTTGTTACAATTAATGAACCTACATTGACTCATCACAATCTGCCAAAAGTCTGTGCTTGACATTAGAGTTCATTCTTGGTTGATGGACGTTCTATGGATTGAGATAAATTAATAATGGCATGTATTTATAATTATAGTATTAAGCAGAGTATGTTCACTGCCCTTAAAATCACCTGTGCTCCACCTACTCAACACTCCTTCCCTCCAGCCTCTGACAACCACTGATCTTTTTCCATCTCCATCTCCAAAGATTTATTTTTCCAAGAATGACACATAGTTGGGATCATACATCATGTTGCCTTTTTGGATTGATTTCTTTTCACTTAATAATATGCATTTGTGATTCTTACATATCTTTTCTTGGCTTAATATTTCATTTTTTTAGCGCTGAGTAACATTCCATTATCAGGATATAACCCAGTTCATTTATTCACCATATTAGGGACATCTTGGCTGCTTTCAAATGTTTATTTTTTGCTCATGGTTCATGAAGTTAGTGGATAGGCCACAATTGTCTTGGGCTCTGTGGGCTCTGAAGACCCAAACCACATCATCTAGCATTTCAGAATCCAGAAATTGGGACTCCTGGGTGGCTCAGCAGTTTAGAGCCTGCCTTTGGCCCAGGGTGTGATCCCGGAGACCAGGGATCGAGTCCCACATCGGGCTCCCTGCACGGAACCTGCTTCTCCCTCTGCCTGTGTCTCTGCCTCTCTCTTTCTCTCTCTTTGTGTGTGTGTGTGTGTCTCATGAATAAATAAATAAATAAATCTTAAAAAAAAAGAATCCAGAAATGAAGATCATCTCTGTCTACAACATGCTGTTCTCATGGTTGAGGGGTGTAGCAGAAAGATTCCTTGTAAGTCAGATAACGGCATTTAAATACCAGCTTCCATGTGGCAAACATCATATCCACTTGCCACCCTGTGGGCAAAGTCTCCCATGTACCGGCAAAGCCATTGGGTGGGAAAGAATGAAAGGAAAGGAAGACCAACATAATTATAAACATATATTACAATTTATCACTGTGATTTAGTTATAATGGAATAGGTTGATCACATTTTTGTTACCCTAGACTTTTTATATCTTTTAAAAATAAATTCGAGTGTTCACACACAAATACAACCTCATAAACTACGTCAATAACCAACTATCAAGAGCTCATTTCCACTTTTGCCATTACTAAAATGTTGAATAGTAAATTTTTGGATGCCTAAAAAATGGCCTCTTATTTGGACTGTTGGTTGTACTATAAAACTAGAGCAAGTATTACATGAACTCCTAGCTTGTTCTTAATTAATGGAGAGCCTGGAAGAAGAGTTTGGTTTGTCTGTTTTTTTGTTTTTCCATGAATGTTACCATCCATTAATCTAGAGTTGCCTGGCATTCATAGCTTTAGTTACTTGCAAGTACGTATTTATTTTTTTTATTTTTTAATAATAAATTTATTTTTTATTGGTGTTCAATTTGCCAACATACAGAATAACACCCAGTGCTCATCCCGTCAAGTGCCCCCCTCAGTGCCCACCACAAAACAAATTATTTTAATATTTGTGTGGAATCAGAAAAGACCCTGAATAGCCAGGGAATTTAAAAAAAAGAAAACCATATCTGGGGACATCACAATGCCAGATTTCAGGTTGTACTACAAAGCTGCGGTCATCAAGACAGTGTGGTCCTGGCACAAAAACAGACATATAGATCAATGGAACAGAATAGAGAACCGAGAAGTGGGCCCTCAACTTTATGGTCAACTAATATTCGATAAAGGAGGAAAGACTATCCACTGGAAGAAAGACAGTCTCTTCAGTAAATGTTGCTGGTAAAATTGGGTATCCACATGCAGAAGAATGAAACTAGACCACTCTCTTTCACCATACACAAAGATAAACTCAAAATGGATGAAAGATCTAAATGTGAGACAAGATTCCATCAAAATCCTAGAGGAGAACACAGGCAACACCCTTTTTGAACTCGGCCACAGTAACTTCTTGCAAGATACATCCACGAAGGCAAAAGAAACAAAAGCAAGAATGAACTATTGGGACTTCATCAAGATAAGAAGCTTTTTCATAGCAAAATATACCATCAACAAAACTGAAAGACAACCTACAGAATGGGAGAAGATATTTGCAAAAGATGTATCAGATAAAGGGCTAGTATCCAAGATCTATAAAGAACTTATTAAACTCAACAGCAAAGAAACAAACAATCCAATCATGAAATGGGCAAAAGACATGAACAGAAATCTCACAGAGGAAGACATAGACATGGCCAACAAGCACATGAGAAAATGCTCTGCAAGTACATATTTCTTGATAAGCTTTTTACCATTCACCAATCCTCCATGTTAGGCAACTTGCATATCCCACTGAAATGCAGACACATTTGTCTAAAACTGAAGTTTCAAACTTAAATAATTAATAGAGAAACTTCTCAATGGTATTTTAGAGTTGGTATTTTAATAAATTATATCATTTGTTACATTTTACTTCCATATATTTGTCTCACTGCCTTCTTGGCCCAAAACCTATGACTTAAAAACCTTTTTTTTTTAAGATTTTATTTATTTACTTGACAGAGAGAGAGAGAGAGGGAGAGAGCACAAGCAGAGGGAGCAGCAGGCAGAGGGAAATGAGGCTGAGCAGGGAGCCAGACACAGGGCTCAATCCCAGGACCCTAAGATCATGACCTGAGCCAAAGGTAGACACTTTGCTGCCTGACAGGCACCCTTGACCTTAAACCTGATTATAAAACACATATGGAAGATTTTAAACATGGTTTAAGTGGAGATTTGTACCACTTCAACATCATGAACTCAGAATTTAAATAGCCACAGAAAATAAAAGTGAGATCAAAATACTTAACAGTAAAGTAGAATTTTTGAAAGTATTATTTTAAAGAAAACTAACAGAAAATGGAAGTCTTTGGGAATACTAGTGGAGCAGGGACCATATCTCTTTTCTGTTTTCCCTTATGTGGCTCCAGGTTTATTAACAGATTATAATCCATTTTAGTAAATATGTGTAAGCGTACTAATATGAATGTGAAAGAGAAATAATTGAAAACATATATTGGTTTTCCTAAAGGATTAAAGTTTAATTTGACATTTATTGATCTGTAAAAACTAGCTAGGAAATTGTTTTGAAAATTAGAATAGTTTTGGAAATTGAATGGAATCATTACGTACCCCAACTCACTAGGCCCATCTGACTTCAAATGTAGCAGATGTGCAGAGTCTGCATGTCTGGCTAGAAGCAACATGCAGATCATAGTAAAAGTGATCGAGGCTCAGTTTATATAGATATGTCTTCACCTATGGTTTACTTGAAAGAGAAATAGGTTGTGTTTAAATTGTAGAGGAAGAAAACAAGTTAGCTCCATGTAGCTCTTTAGTTAAGAGCTTTTTTCTGTGTCTTCTTATATGGGCATTTGTAGAACACAATAAGCGCTGACCCTCCTCAGAACCTTCCCCCACGCAAGTCACATGGCACGGGCAAGGATGAAACCAAAGTCGAGATTATACATGGAGATAAAGCAATTTTTTTAGAAGCAGTTCAACTTAAAAGTAGAATCAAAGTGTTAAACATACATGGTAGAAGCATTAAACTCAAAGTCTTGAGAATAAGACCCAAGTAAACCCCAAAAGCCAAGTGTTGAAAACCACAAGCGGAAGTTTAATAGAGCTTAACATTAATTGTTGAGGATATGGTTTCCTTCTTGTGGGTTGTTTTTGATGAAACCAGCTTGAGGCACCTGGGCAGCTCAGTTGGTTCAGTATGTGACTCTTGGTTTTGGCTCAGGTCATGACCTCAAGGTCCTGAGATTGAGCGCTGCACTGGGCTCCACACTCAGCTCAGAATCTGCTTGAGATTCTCTCCCTCCCCTTCTCCCTGCTCTTGCACGTACTCTCCTCTCTCCTTCTTAAATAAATAAATAAATAAATAAATAAATAAATAAATAAATAAAAACAAATAAATCCATCCTTAAAAAAATTGGCTTAACTATTTCTACTCAAACTAAAAGCCCTTTTAAAATATCTTGAGATTTCCTTTCAACAATTTAGCGGGAGTGAATTAGGAATGATAGAAGTGGAATTAATTCATAAGTGAATTAAAAAGTAGATGGAAATTGAGGGAAAAAACAAAGAAACAAATGAGTGTAAAATACTCTTTTTAGTAGTTTCAATAAGAGGAAAAGAGAAAATGCACATTTGATATTGAAAGCAAGGCAAAGCTTTAGAGCAGGCATGTTGTTCTCAGAGCTGTTTTAGAATAGAGGGGCTTAAAATCTCTGAGTATGCTGTAGGGAAGCACTTTGAAGATACAGGAAAAGGGGGAGAAAAGCTGATGGAACATTATCCTTGGCTTCTCTTTGCTGCTGGGTCAAAATCATGGAGCCATATTTTTTGCCTTTTTTTTTTTTTGTCATAGTCCACATCTGGTACATCAGCAAATAGTGTCATGACTACTAAAATAGATCCCGAAGCTTACTATTTCTCACCACCTCTGCTGCTAACATTTTAGACTTGCCAATATCATTTCTCACTTTGACTGCTGCTGTATCCCAATTGACCTCCCACTTCCATGCTTTACTACCAAAGGTCTTTTACTCCACGCACTGGTCATAGCTTACAGCAGATCCTGTCACTCTTCTATGCAAAAAGCACAATGGTTTCCCATCACACTTAGGAAAAAAAATCCACAAAGGTCCTGCATGATGTGATTCCTGCCTTTCTTTCTGGGTTTCTTGTTTTCATTGTTTGTTTTACTGTATCCACTCTCATACCTTTACTCAAGCCACACTAGCTTTTAAAATATTTGTTGAACATGGCAGCTACATCTTCACTCAGACTGTTATTTTTTTGTTTTGTTTGTTTTGTTTTGTTTTGTTTTTTGCATTTGCCATCCCAACAGCCTGTGTAGCCACAGAGCTCACTTGTCCATTATTCAGGAATTTGTACACATACTAGCTTCTCAGGCTTTATCTGATCAGAAAAGGCATTCCCTATTGCCTTCCACTGTATTTTCTTTTTAGTACCTGTCACTACCTGACCTTATATCTGTTTATAAAGTTACATGGTTGGTATTTGACGATTCTGTATTGCCCCAATAAGAGCAGGAAACTTTTCTTTTGGTATATGACTAAATATTCATCACCTAGATGTTTATACACCAAGAGGCTATCTTTAAGAAAGAGAAAAATACAGATGGATAAAAATAAGTCCTGAAAATGAATATTTACAAAAAAAGACAAAATATATAACAAAATTTTTGCTTTTAATTATTTTGGTCACTTTTACTGAGGTATAACTTATGGACTATAAAATTAACTAATATTAAGTGTGCCATTTTGTGAGTTTTGACCTCTGTGCAGAGTTGTACAACACGCACCACAATCATAATATCACCCCCACAACTGCCCTTATAGCCTTTTTTAGCCTATCACTGTCCCCTACTCCTTGACCCTTAGTGATCACTGACCAGTTCTTGATTACTATAGTTTTGCTTTTCAAGAATCACTCCTGAATAGAAGCATATGGGATATAGTCTATATGTGCCAGCTGCTTTACTCTGCTTCTGAGACAAATCCATGTTGGGGCTTGTATCAGTTGTTCCTTCCTTTTCACTGATACTGGGATATCATTGTGTGCATATGTCATGCGTTTTTTGTTTGTTTGTTTTTACCATTCATCAGTAGATGGACATTTGGAAACCCTGTCAAAGTGGCATTGAACATTCACATATGAATCTTTGTGTAGACATATATTTTTATCCTTGGAGTGGCATTGTTAAGGCATATGGAAAAAATGCATGCCTAATCTTATAAGAAACTTTCAAATTGTCTTCCAAAGTGCATTCTTTGCCAGGACAATAAGAGTGCTATTGTTGCTCTAAATTCTCACCAACAGTTGATAGTTTTGGACTATAGTGAGTTGGTGAGAATTAGAGCAACAGTAACACTAATATTGTCCTGGCATGAAATGTACTTTGGAGGACAATTTGAAATTTCAAATTTTTTGACATTCTAGTAAGCGTGTTGAGGTACCTCATTGTGATCTTAATCTATATCTCTTAAGGACTAATGACTAAATATTTCCCCTGTGCTATTGGCTTTGCATTTATCTTCTTTGGTGAAGAGTCCGTTCATACTTTCTGACACTACTAGTGTACAGAAATATAGTTATATAGAAATATAATTGTGATATGACCGTTCTTTATCTATCTGGAAAGTTGTTTTTATCAATACATGTCTTGAGAACAGTTTCTCTCTTTCTGTATAAAGTTTGTTTGTTTGTATACAAATATTCACTTGTTACAGCATCATTTGTTGAAAAATTGTTCTTTTTGCAATGAATTTTCTTGGTACTTTTGTTGAAAATCAGATTTATGAGTGGCTCTATTGCTGGAATTTCTATTCTGTTCCATTGATCTATACATCTGCTTTATGACCATATCACCCTCGTGTTTCTTGGCACTTTATAGTAAATCTTGAAGTTGAGTAATATATATTCTCTGATTTTTCTTTTTTTAGTTTCTCTACTGTAAATCCTTTGAATTTCAATATACCTTTAAAACCTGATTGTCAGTTTCTACAAAACAACAACAGGAAACCCTGCTAGAATTTTGTTTTAAAGATTTTATTTGGGACGCCTGGGTGGCTTAGCGGTTGAGCATCTACCTTTGGCTCAGAGCATGATCCCAGGGTCCTGGGTTCAAGTCCCACATCCGGCTCCCTGCATGAGGCCTGCTTCTCCCTCTGCCTGTGTCTCTGCCTCTCTCTGTGTGTCTCTCATGAATAAATAAATAAAAATATTTATTTATTTATAAAAATATTTTAAAAATATTTTATTAAATATTTTATTAAAATAAAAATAAATAAAATAAAAATATTTTATTAATTTTTTTTAAATATTTAAAAAATTATTTATTAAATATTTATAAAAATATTTATGTGGGACTTGATCCCAAGACCCTGGGATCATGACTTGAGACAAAGGCAGATGCTCAACCACTAAGTCAGTCAGGCATCCCCAAAATTTAAATTTTTAAAATACCACTTACAATTAACATGATTGTTAAAGAGATAAAAATATATTTATTAAGCTATATGTGCAATCTGTATACTGACAATGAAACAATGCTGAGAGATATTCATTGAATAATAAATAGAGAGGTATACCATGCCATGACTGAGAGACTCAAGCACCAAATCCACAGATCAAGACATCCCAATCAGAATTCTACCAGGCTTGAGGATGCCTGGGTGGTTCAGTGGTTGAACTTCTGCCTTCAGCTCAGAGCATAATCCTGGAGTCCCAGGATCAAGTCCTGCATCAGGCTCCCTGCAAGGAGCCTGCTTCTCCCTCTGCCTGTGTTTCTGCCTCTCTGTGTGTCTCTCATGAATAAATAAATAAAATCTTTATTTTTTTAAATTTCTGATCATTGCACTTATACAGATGCCCAAACTATTTCTACAAATTGAGTTTGTATTCTGCTAGTTTACTAAACTTTTTTTTTTCTAAAAACTTTTTGATAGATTTCTTAGTATTTTCAAGTGATAAATTAATATAATTTTTCTCTTTGTATTAGTTTCCTAGGGCTGCTGTAATAAAGTACCACAAATATTGTGGCTTAACACAACAGAAATGTGTTGTCTCACTCTTCTGAGGGCTAGAAGCCCCAAATCCAGGGCTCAGCAGGGTTTGCTCCTTCTGAGGCTGTGAGGGAGAATCTGCTCCATGCTTCTCTCCCAGCTTCTGGTGTACCGAGTATTTCCTTGACTTGTAGAAATATCATTCCAATCCTTTGTCTGCATGGTATTTTCCTTGCATCTTTGTCTTCTCATGCCCATCTTCCTATAAGGACATCAGTCATTTTAAAGTAGGTACCCACCCAACTCTAGTTATGATCTCATATTAAGTTACATCTGGAATGATCTTATTTCCAAAAATAGTCAACATTTTTGAGGTATAAGGGGTTAGAACTTCAATGTATCCTTTTAGGAGATACAGACTCATAACACTTTCTTCCGTTCTGTATGCCTTTCAGTTTTACCCCTGACTCATAATATTGAATGTGATTTTGAGTACATTCAGTACCTAGAAGTGATGACAACAGATATCCAAATCATGTTTGTACACAGCTGGATTATTATTCAAGGAGGAGGAGAAACTTGTATTTGAGACTGAGAAAAACTGAGAATGATTGCTATGAGCAGATCCTCAATAAGTAGAATTCTAAGGAATACAGTTTAGCATAGATAAGACTGACTTTATCGAAATAGAAAGTTCTGATACAACAAAGAAAAAGAAAATGGTAAACATGTGGGGAGATGTAAATGAACATAGGCTGTCAAGAATAGATAATATAAATTGGCAAGGTTAAAAACTAAGTTCTTTTTTTTTTTTTTTTTTTTTTTTAAATTTTTTATTTATTTATGATAGTCACGCAGAGAGAGAGAGAGAGGCAGAGACACAGGCAGAGGGAGAAGCAGGCTCCATGCACCGGGAGCCTGACGTGGGATTCGATCCCGGGTCTCCAGGATCGCGCCCTGGGCCAAAGGCAGGCGCCAAACCACTGCGCCACCCAGGGATCCCTAAAAACTAAGTTCTAATATCACTCAATGCTTTGTTAAATTATTTGCAAATTTTCCTTTAGGCTGGAAGAGAATAAAGATTTTTAGTAATTTCAGTTATGATACATTAGGTTTGTCAGTTTTATTTTATTGATTAGCCAATAAAAATGGTTAATGGAAACCAAATATATAGGTTATAAGGCAATAGAGGAAAAATAATAAAAAATAAAATAATAATAGCAATAAGTCAATTAATATATTTATTTAGTCCTAACAAAAATTTTATTCACAGCAAATAAGGATGTTGCGGGGAGTGGCTTCCAAAAGCCATGATTCCCTGAGAGAGGGTGAATGGGTTCCTTTTATTTAGGGTTGAATGGATGAATATTGGATAGGGAAGCCTTTTCATCCTATGTAGAGAGGGATTTATGGTCATGCATGTGCCTTAAGGAAACATGCCTATTCTACATTGTATGTGATGTAAATGAGGGCGAGACTCCTTCTTGGGTAGAAATTGTAGTAGTATAATTAGATAAAGTAGTTGTTGGTCATTCCAGAGATCACAGTGCAATCTGTCTGTTTAGGCATGAGTTGAGAGGTTTAACTAAGAAAGTCTGAGTGAAAAAAAAAAAAAAAAAAAAAAAAAAAAAAAAAAAAGAAAGTCTGAGTGGTCTGAGTCAGTGAGAGGTCTTGTCAGGGCAGTCACCATCACCTGAAGTATGGTTTAGGATTTCATTTGCCTGAATAACTCAGTAAATTTAAAAGAAAGTAAGATAAGAAAAATAAATAAATCATAGAGAAATGTGGGACAAATAAAATGTGCAAAATAAAAAAAATAAAAAAAAAAAAATGTGCAAAATAATTGAAAATAAAAAGCAAAGACAGTAGATTTAGGTCCAAATAGATCTGAAATTATATTAAATGGGCCAGTTGTTTATCTAAAAGTTAGAATTTTCAGACTGGATACAACTTTCATGAAAAACTAGGAAACAGGTATTATATTTAAGTTTCTTATTTTAAATATTTTAAATAATATTAGAAAATAAAAGAATCATCAAATTTGCATTCTTACATAAAACCATATTCATTTTACTTTCTTTTGGTGAGCAAATATCTAGGAGTTTTTTATGTCATAATTCATTGTCAGTTAGATACCATATTTCATAGTCATATTGATTAATTGAATACTAGTTTAAATATTATAACAATACTAATTATAGCAAATAGACATAATATTTTATAAATTTCAAAGCTATTTTAAGACTTCTTGGGTTGCCTGGGTGGCTTAGCAGTTGAGCGTCTACCTTCAGCTCAGGGCGTGTCCCAGGGTCCTGGGATCTAGTCTTACGTTGAGCTGCCTGTGGGGGGGGGAGCTGCTTCACCTTCTGCCTATGTTTCTGTCTCTCATGAATAAATAAATAAATCTTTTTTAAAAAAGACTTCAACTTTCTTTAAAAAAAAAAGATTTTATTTATTTTTTTTTAGAGAGAATGAGTGAAAGAGAGCATGAGTGGGGGGATACAGCAGAGTGAGAGGGAGAGAGAAAATTTCCAGCAGACTCCCCGCTGAGCAGGGAGCCCCACATGGGGCTCATTCCCAGGACCCTGAGATCATGACCTGAGCCAAAGGCAGACGCTTAACCACCTGAGCCACCCAGGAGCCCCAAGGCTTCAACTATCTCATTTATGAAATAAAATGGTTAACCTAGGATCTGTAGAGACAAACATTATTATTTGTTGACTATAGGTAATGCCTATATCCATCTTCTGGGGAAAGCTGACCACTTGACCATCCTAGGCTAGAGCACTGGAATAAGCAAGCCCCTTACCCAAGAGAAGCCAACTGAAAATTGTGTCATATAGAGATCTGGAATGAGAGCTATATGCAGAAGGGAAAATGTACCTATTTCTATCAATTAAATCTCATTTCATAGAGATTCACTTTGTAATGTATGGAATGAATTTAACATAAATTGAGAGAGGACAGAGCCAAAGACATACAGGGATTAGCTAAAGCCGAGATAGTAAAACTGGGATGCCAGAAGCCAGGGTAAGTAGACGCTATAAATAAACAGAGCTGTCAAGCATAGTTGAAAGTAGAAATAAATTGTTCTCTATCAATAAGATAGTGGAATAAGACACTAAGTGGGACAATGATAATATTGGATTAAGAAGCAATGATGTCTCTATCAAAAAAAAAAAAAGCTAGGGTTTCTTATGATCCCTTAATCTGATTCCACACTACACTATAATTAGTTTTTCCTCATCAACCGTATTCTAGATCTTTAAGACCTTGCTATAAAACCAATCTTATCTCCTCATTCCTTTATGAAAAACAAAACACACAAAATGTCATATCCTCTGAGTAATGTGAGCAACTGTCTTGCAATCTGAAATAACCTAAAATAAATCTTCTCTGTATTTCTTCTTACTCAAATAATTTCTACAAGAACATCGTCCACCGACCCACTAGAAGAGGCAAGAGTTAGGCATGAGGTGTTATTAGCCAGCTTGCAGAATGGCAAGCCCAAGTGTTCCCCAGGTGGAAAGGATGCCAGGCACTCTGAGAAAAGTGGAAGGAACACAAGTCTCGAGGCACCATGTGGGAGTATTTGGAGATGTAGGCCACACTCAGATAGGAAGGGGTGGTGTATGTTACCTGCAGCATTTAGACTGTGTCCTGCACATGGGAGGGGGTTTGGTGGTAGGCATGGCAAATTCGCATTTTGTAAGGTTCCCTTTGTCATCCAGGTGGAAAGCACATCTCTGGAGACTCAGTTTACACTGGATACTGGTTAGAAACTTTTGCGATGATTGAGATGAGGAATGACACATCGTTGGGCTAGAGGGTGACAAATGAACAAGAGAAAGGGGCATTGGATAATTACTATTAAGCAGGCACTCTTCTGGGTTTTGGGTAGCCAGAGATTAAGATTAAAGATCCCTGAGTGATAAAGAACTCCTATGATTGCTAGAAACTAAGGAGTAAGCAGGTCATACAGAGTGAGACACATTAACTAGAGGTCTTCACAAGTCTGTAGGAATATGCAGGCAGGGAAGGTCACAGACCAGAGGGAACAGAATGTTCAAAGACACTGGAATGAGAGAAAGGATTTATTTTACACTGTTTTTTTTTTTTAATTTATTTATTTGAGAGAGAGAGAGAGAGAGCACAAGGAGGGGCAGAGGGAGAGGGAGAAGGAGATTCCCCTGCTGAGTAGAGAGCCCCACCCAGGGCTGGATCCCAGGACCCTGGGATCATGACATGAGCCGAAGGCAGACTCATAACTGACTGAGGCAGCCAGGTGCCCCTACACTCTGGTTCTTATCAAGCATACCTGTCCATCATTTCCATCCATCCTATTTCAGATTTGCTCTCTGCTCTGTAACATGTCCCCCAAATGTGCCCCTCCTCGCTCATCCACTCTCACTAGTAGAAAACCAGCTCAGATTCTAGAGCCTTCCTGAGGCCTTTTTTTTATTGTTGGTGCTGTTTTTTCTTCTCTAAGCTATCATCATTTCTCACCTGTAACTTGGAGTTGGTTATGCACTTACCCCTGATATTTTTACATGTGTTTTTTCCTCACTGCTGAACTGTAAATGATTTTATTGAAAGGGTCATATATGTATTTTTTATTCTCTCTACAAGATTCAGTACCTCATTGGCTATGTTGTCTGCAATAAATGTACTCGCTTATGGGGGAATGGAGAAGTGATGGGCGAAGGTAAAGAACCAGGGGTTTAGTTCCACAACTAGCTCCAGGTGTCATTGATTTATAGTGAATAAAGGGAGAAAAAGTGTTATAATAATGTGATTGTCATGGCAATGGCAAAATAAATTGGATTCTCAAAGGTATGGGAGCATTTTTCAGCACAGCCTCTTCTAATCAAACGTCATCAGTTGTTTAAAGGATTGTTCCTTTCAGTTACAGGAATTAGGTAAGACATTAGTGGAGGGCCAGTTCATACACAAACTCTAATATGCTTACAAAGGAAGTCTTATTGTCCTGAAAGCATTCTGGGTCTCTAACGTACCCAGGCATTGTTTTCTCTCAAGATCTTTACATCGCAATATTCTTTCTTCTTTCATTGTAAGATCATTTGTAACATCTCTAATTTGGTGCTCTGTCCTTTATTGTTCTAAGCATTTCACAGTATAATTTTCTACTCCCTTCCCTCCTTATTATATTAGCTGACCTTCTTGCATTGGTAGTTTCAAATTATTATGCATGTGAGATTCATAGCAATTACAGCTTTGAGTGTTAATAAGTATTTATTCTGATTTTATTAGAAATAATCTTAGGATGATGTTGAATATAGAAATGTGTGAATTGGTTGTGGGCCTCACAAAACAAAGCCTTTGAAACTATCGCCAACAGCAAAAGTAAACAGAGCTAGCTTCTTTAAAAATTCTTTGCTAAAATAAACATGTAAAAGTTGTTAAATAAAAGTACCAAAGCAAGTTTTCACCTACAGTGACAGAGCTAGAAGGATAAAGACAGAAGATATTCACTCTACTATTTCTGGGTGAAAATTGTTCTAACAGCCCCTACACACACTTTTATTGTGTTTACTCTTCTTTAAAAGAATGTTCCACAGCCTTAGCTTAGAATAACTCTGATTCTTTTTCTTTCCCCTAGAGATACTAGATAAATGGCTATAACGGACAGAAGCACTTTGTTCCATGACCTAAGACCATGTTCAGATACACAGGTTACTAAAAAGGTCATACCGATACCCAGGTACAGGACTCTAAGTCGTGTGTGTGAATAACAATTGGTCTCAAAAATCAATAAAATGCAAGGCTAGTGACAAAGGTGAGGGAGCTGAAGTATAATAACATGGTGACCGGCCTTGGAGCAAGTGAGTTGTTGTATATGAGAATTCTCTTCAAATGAACTGTTTGATTAGGTAGTCTAGTTAGTTCCCAGAAGCAAACAGGATGCCAGGATATCAGTCAATAAGCTTGCACATCACCAGCTTCCAAGAATTCTGTGATAAAAGAAACTTAGAATGCTTTCCCAATCACCGAAATAGATATTAGGTTCTAAAATGTGAGCTAAGAAATGAGAATTTGGGGAATTTCTGTTTTCTCTCCTACCAACCACTGCGAGGTCTTTATGAAGCATTTTTAACCTCATTGTATGTTGGTTTCTTAATATATATGATGAAAATGATAATGCTGAACAATTCCGGAGGGCATGGCAATTAACTAGCATTTATAAAATGCTTTAAAGAGAGGTACCATGTGAGAGCAAATGATTTAATGTAAACCAATAGATGGCTTATGAGCATACCATCTGAATGAGAACCGTATCCACTGAAATAGCTGGATGTGATCAAAGAGACAGCTGGAATTTAAAAATAAAAGTTTAAAAATCTGGCAATTAATCCAGAATTCTCAGGACATACAGATAGCTAATTACCATGACTCTGCTCTTCAGAGCACATTGTAACAAGTTATGTTTTATTTTGATCATTCTTTTCAGTGGTTTGGCTTCCATCCACAGAAGAAAGAACAAAATAAAATATTATCCAATCAATCAGTTGCAATAATCACCATATTACCAAAAAGTAATTAAATATATATATATATATATATATATATATATATATATATATATATATACCAAGAGAAAGCTGAAGTGGTTGAATAAGAGAGGAACCTGTGGTATGGAAGATAAATACAAAATATACAAAAAGGAGAAATACATGGCTTCCTGTTTAAAGCAAATGCCTAAAGGTAACATAGAGAGGATGTAGAGCTCACAGCTCTGCTTAGCAACTAACGCACACGCTCAAATATGACTCGCTGTGTCAGTAGATTGGTCCAAATAAGCTGAAGGGAAACAGTCTGTAGACACTTTGTCCTGAATTTTTTTTCTTTTTACCTTTATACTATTTTGGATTCACTGGACCTTGTGAGTGTCCTCCATCAGTTCTGGAAAATTCTCAGACATTTCCTTCTTAAATACTGCACAAATCTCTTTCTCTGTCTTCTCCTCTTAGGATTTTAATTAAACATGTGTTAAAACTTCTCACTCTGTTTGGAATGTTTCATAATTCCATTTTAGGATTTTTATCTTTTTTTCACTCCTGTTCTATGATATGCTTTTAAAGTCTTCTATTTTCCACTTTACTAAGTGTGAAGCTCAAGTGTATAATATTGGTAGGTCCTCTTGGGTTCCCGTCATTTCAATTTTAACAATAGTATTATAAGAACCTGACACTGTGAAATGAATCGTGCATATATTTTTTATCATATACATCAAAAGTGAGATGCTGTTGAGAATAAGTTATGATAAAATGTAAAATGTATCCCAATTTCAGAAATTTATAATGAAAAAATGTTTGTCTTAGAGTCGATGAGCAATGGTAATGCCCAGGGAAGTATGTCCCCTTCCATCCTCATTTTTCTAATTCTGATAATACCTTCTAAGGAAAAATACAATGAAGACATTTATAGAAAGCATCCAAAATCATGAAATAATAGATGTAGGACTTCTTATCCCTTGCCCTCTACTTCTGTGATTCATTTCCAGGCAGCTCATATTTTAAGCATCCACCTGCTTTGTGCTAATTTCTCCACCTGTCAAAGCCTTAATCAATTCTCATCACAATAATGCATCTGCTCCATAGGTTCTGTGGTATTTTTCATATTTCAGCCCTTGCTGCACTAATCTAAAACTTGTGTATTCATAATGAAGAAATTTCTGGCAGTTGGAATATGTGGGAGCAGCTAACTAGGGAATGAGGAGACCTGGTGTGAGCAAGTCATATTATAGAGGAGACAACATCACGGCTCCCTCATAGAAGCCAGTCGATTAGAGATAATGTCTAATCTCTAACCATAGAGATAAATTGTTGTTGTTCTATCAATACTGGCATGGTTAATGACTACTTGGCCATAAGAAGTGAGATTTTCATTTTTTTTTAAGTACATAGATTTCCTGGTCAAAATATTTTTCCAACACACATTTCTCCCTCACTGTTCTATCAAACTGTCCAAGGAGGGGAAATCACTACCTAAACTCTTAAGAAAACTATTTCATAATAAGACAACAAAAATAAATGGCTTATATATTATTATACATGTATAAAAATGTATAAAGTACAATCACGATTTTAAAGAGCTTTCATATCAGCAACAGGGCACCGTTAAAATGAGAAAGCCTTTAATTATGTTGTAAAGGTCTGGTATTCCAGGAAAAGGTCACTTCAAAATAAACTTCTAACAGTTAATTATCAGTGATATTTAACTTGTACAAAAATTAAATATCACCATATAATCCTGTGATCATTTTATTGCTTTTGTAGACATTTCAATATTTTAAGGGTTCTCAAGAAATAATGGAAAAGGCTTGCTGCTGAGCCCAGTTCTTAGCTTTGTATGAAAAACCAAATGAAATTCTTGTGCTTGTTATACAAATAGATCTTTAAAAAACATGAAAAAATAGTACTGATCCCCAAGAAATAAACAAAATCATACAGTGTACCTTAAGTTATTAAATTCCCAAGAATTGGTTTTAAATTCCCAAGAATGATCCTAATGAAATACAATACCAATTTAAAAAAGTAGAATTCCCCAGTTCCTATCACAGCCTTGCTCGAATCATAAATGATTATAAGAACTGATAACAGCTATGACAAAGTGAAATTCTGTGATTTAAATTTAAAGTCTAAGTAGCAGTTGCATACTTTCTCAGTTGAATTGATAAATACTGCATATTATAAACTTTATACATACAATATAAAGATTATGTAAAGTATAGTATGAAAGGAAAATCATAGAAACTTGTGTTGAGAAGAGTGAAAGACAAAAATATCTTATTGGTTTGAATATTTAGTAAGAATCTGGTTACTTGCCAAACTGAACTAGATTAGTATAGTCACTTTATCCTATGCATGGCCTGGCAGGAGGGTGTCACCAGAGCTTATACTTCCTGTACTCACTCCTTTGTCAGCTTCTCTTGGAAACAGTGATTCCTGATTCTCATCTATACTCAAGTGTAAATGAAATAGTCAAAATTGTGGTTTGTCCAAAGACATGAAATATTTCTAGGATAAAATATTGTGAATTTACAGCTATAAAGTTGAGATATCCCTCATTTAAATATCTCGCAATTTTCTTTCTTTTTTTTTTTTTGTTAAAGATTTTATCTATTTATTCATGAGAGACACACAGAGAAAAGGGACACAGGCAGAGGGAGAAGCAGGCTCCCTGTGGGTAGCCTGATGTGGAACTCGATCCCAGGACCCTAGGATCATGGCCTGAGCCAAAGGCAGATGCTCAACCACTGAGCCACCCAGGTGCCCCTATCTCCCAATTTCCTTACTTATGGCAGTGGTGATATTACTAGATGTCTATGTCCCCTGTCACATAGCTCTGAACACCTATATAGCAGTCAAAGAAGAAAGCGTATAAGGAGTGTATGGATATCCTGTTGCACTGCTTTTATTTTTAAAAAGCGGATTCTATAACAATATGTAGATTGAATAAAACCCTTTGTTTGTGCTCACAAAGTCCCTTTTCTTTTCTTTTCTTTTTTTTTTCTTTTCTTCTTTTCTTTTTTTAATAATAAATTTATTTTTTATTGGTGTTCAATCTGCCAACATACAGAATAACAAGGTCCCTTTTAATTTTAATGATTCCAGGGATCCCTGGGTGGCGCAGTGGTTTGGCGCCTGCCTTTGGCCCAGGGCGCGATCCTGGAGACCCGGGGTCGAATCCCACATCTGGCTCCTGGTGCATGGAGCCTGCTTCTCCCTCTGCCTGTGTCTCTGCCTCTCTCTCTCTCTCTCTCTCTCTCTCTCTCTCTCTCTCTCTCTCTGTGACTATCATAAATAAATAAAAATTAAAAAAAAATAATTTTAATGATTCCAGCCTTTGTTCCGTAATGTTGTATAGAGTAGCTTTGGAGTAAAATCCATGCCTCCGAGCCCCACCTCTCCATCACTGATGTATGCCAGTGGTAATAAACTGGTTTTGGTTCAGCACGACTGCGCAAATATTTTTTTTTTTTTTACGAGAGTATATCAGTATTTGTGAGCACTTAAAAATGGCAATTTTGTGGGGCACTTGGGTGGCCTAATTGGTTGAGCATCTGACTTCAGCTCAGTTGGTGATCTCAGGGTCCTGGGATGGAGCCCCTATGAAGTCCTGGCAGTGTCGAGTTCCTCACTCGGAGGGGAGTCTGCTTGTACCTCTCCATCTCCTTCTGCCCCTCCACCTGCTCATGCTTTCACTGTCTCTCTCTCTCAAATAAATAAATAAAATAGTTTTTTTTTTAAAAAAGTGTCAATTTTGTGTGTATTAAGAATATAGGAAAGAATATAAATAGATTTTTAAGGCACTTACGATGGATAAAGAGGATGCTAGCTAAAATCACGCTGAAGTTAAAATGAAGTTTAAACCTCAAGACGTATCCAGGGGAAATTTTTCTGTAGTTTCTGGCTAATAATCATCCATCGAAGTGTTTAGAATATGAGGAGAGTAATTCAGTAAGACATCTGAGAAATGTGGGACTATAGTCTTGGGCTAAGGATTCCAGAGCTGAGATTAAAATTCAAAATTTTGTTCATTGTTGACCCCTCTATTTAGAATATATCCAATTGCTTTCTTGATGGCTTTGATAAGGTTTGGCAAGTTGGAGAAATCCTTCTGATAATTTAACTTATTTAGGGTTTGAGAATACCTATTGCGTATGCTTACTTTGGCACTTATACTAAGAAATTGGAAGGCTACACAGAAGATTAGCATGGCCCCTGTGCAAGGATGACAGGAGAATATCTATTGAGCAATAGGGATCTCCTTCTTTTGCTAAAGCCAGGGAGTGAAGCCAAGCATGAAGATACCAACAAAACTTACATTTTTCACCTTTTTCATTTTTTAAAAAATTTCTGTTTCTTGGGTCTAAGGAATGGGAAGAAGAGACAAGCATATCAAAAGCATAATAAGAAATCAGTGGATATTGGTATTTCTTAACATTTGCTTTTCTCTCTAGCATGCTGTCAAAGAATATTAGAGAATATTGGTAACTGAAGGGAAATTCTTTCAGTACAAATAGCTTTATAGAGTTTTATAGACTACCCAGATGTAGATGCACAAAGGGAAAGGGAAAACATGCTAACCAAACTGTTTTCATAGATAAGATTTCAAAGGACTTTTTACTGTCTGTTGCTTGCATTTTTGTATCGTGTGAACTTTTATTATAAACGTATGCATTATGTAGCCATTTTGTTATTTTTTTCCTTTTTAATTGTCAAGACAATACTTGAAGAGAGGTTCATAGTAAATTATGTGTTACATATATATAGATATTTGTTTTATAGACAGAATCAAGCTCTACATATCAATTCATATTGTTTTCTTAACCAGCTTAAAAATGCAAAGAACTTACCATCACACACACTAGGAATATGTAATACAAGCACATGTAGATCTACCTCATTTCTCTAAATTTTCATGTAGGAGCCCATATGGATATTCTATATACACATTCTGGATTTCAGTAAATACCGTAATAGCAGGTAGCCACAAGAATTGATTTTAAATATGTTCAGCCAAGCAGCCACTTGCCTCTGCAAACATGCTTTTGCAATTTAGCCAAGCAGTGACAGACAAATCCTGCGTGTTGGCCAGTCAGGAGTGGGCTCATTCTAATAAACACACTTGCAAGCACAAGCCACTCCAGAACAATCGCATTTGAGTAACTGGGCTGGTGTAGATAGTAACAACCCCCTGTATAGCCCCAGAAATCCCTCAAACCCTATAGTGATAGAGTGGATTTTACTACATGAATATTAAAAATAATTTTTAAACCATGCCACAAGTCATTAATATATTGGTGTTCATTTGTCCTTCGGTTGACCACTGGAATCCCTTTCTGGTTCTTCCTATATCATTCTAACGTGGCTCTATCATTTTTTAAAGAATTTCCTTACTTTCTGGCATAATTTGATGCTCCAGGGTTACCATGTAGTATCTCTGCCTCAGCACGAGAATCTGATCTCTGCAGGGATCCCTGGTTCCTCTTGGTGTGGAAAATTGTTTTAAAGATCAAAACCTTATCATGGTTTTTTTTTTCATAGCTACTAGTGTCACTGTGTTGGGGCTCTTACATCAGATAGGAATTTATACTGTATATTTATATTATACATCATGTATTCATGTTATATTTCACATATATACACACAAATACATACTTTTATGTTATTTTTCATGAATTCATAGTGACAACTGTAGCTCCAATGTAGCCTGCAACCTGAAAGTGTTCTTTATGTGGGGACCCATCCCATGTGTCTCTCTTCTCCTGTGTGAGAACCACCCTGATATCCACAAAAATATATTTCCTTATTTCTTCAGTTCTACAATAATCATGAAACATAGTTTCAGAATTGCTACAGCTATAGCATTACCATCAATTACCACCAGTGACCTACTAATTAGAAGAGAATATTTTTCAGCTCTGCTGTTGTATTAGACTAAGAAAGCATAGTCTAGGTTAAATATATAAAAGGTTAAATTATTTTTTTCTTCTTTGTGGGTATGCTCATTTTGAAAGATAAGTAGGGCAATAGTATCAAAGGATGTGCTTAATTCAAAGTATCTACACCTATAGTCAAATCTGTAAATGCTCTCCTGTTGATCATGTTATTGACCGTTTTATCTTGCTTGAAGATTGATTCATATTTTTTAATTTGATAGAAATAAAGGTTTTTTCTGCTTAAACAAACAGATGTTATTTCAATAGTTGGTTTAAAAGGGAAAGACATGTTTCCAGAGTGGATTAAGGGCATGATAGAAATCACCACTGTAAAGAAGTAGTGATATAAAGGCATTCACTAAAATAAATAAATAAAATAAAATAAAATAAAATAAAATAAAATAAAATAAAATAAAGGCATCCACCAGATAAAATAAAAACCTTCCTAAAGTAAAAAAAAATGTATAAACAAGATTTCTGACCAAGTGAAGTAAAACAAAAACAATTTAATGGGCAGTAAGTATTAAATGATAAAGTAAGGTTAACAATATCGGACATATGCATAAATATGATTGGGTTTAATGACCCATTAAAGGAAAACATTTCAATTTGTTTCACAAAACAACACCCTATGTGTTGTATAAGAAACAAACTAAAACAAGCAGCTTCAGAAAGGCTACAAATGAAGAGAGGGGCAAAGATATACTAGAGAAATGAGAAGACACTAGAAATAAAGATACACTCATGTTTCAAAAAACATGAGAAGCTGGGGTCACCATTCTGGTATGGTCAAACTCGTCATAACCATAGGAAATAAACTTGGAAAAATGACCCTTCACAATACTTATTACACTACTACTTTATATAATGCAATTCAAAAAGTGAATTATATACAATGCAAAATAAAACATTTTAGAATATCTCTGCAACAACATGGCAACCACTCAAAGTATAAACTATTTAGTTACAGTAATTTGAACATTGAAATATTCTCTCTGTCTCCTAGTCATGCTAAAAGCATGGATAATGTGTGGATTTCTTTGCTCTTGTTGTTAACTTACACATGCTTTTTGAGGAGACATTTCTGTGCACTTTGCCTAACACTAATACAGAAATTTAACTCTATAATGTACTTCTTCCTTTTATTCTTTCATAAGCACAGTGCGGTAGGCACAATTGTCTTTCATTCAAAGATGAAATAGTTTCCCTGAGCTCTCAAGAATATTTATACTCCTCCACAAGTCAAAAAACTATTTTCAAAATTTCAGAGTCCAGCGTTGCCATAACATCGAAGTTCTTGGATACACAAATGAATATAGGTAAAATATCTGACACCCTCTTACAAAGGCCACGACATTACAGCTGTAATACTAAATATAATTTGGTGATGAATGGAAATCACCATTTGAAAGAGAGCTTTGCTGAATTTGGAAGATGTATCTGGAAAAACTTTAGAAATTAAAAGAAAGAAAATTAAAATAATTTTAATTTTATATTGCTTATCCTGTTGTGATCACTTATGTATAAAATTATACTTTATTATGGCTTCATTCTTTTGAAACTAAGAGGAAATACTGCAAGAAAAGGAACAATGTAGCATGAAAAGATTAATATTTTCAGAGCAATTTATTCATTATGTATCATCAATATATCTTGTGCATTATGCAGTGTATTTTGGATTTCTCAAGCTCTGTAAACCAGTAGTTTTGTTTATAGAAGACCCGATCGCTCTCTCCCCTAATTTTATGTAAACAACAACTCAAATCACTTAAACCCACTTTTAATTCCCTACATTTCATGTCTGCCCCTGTTCTTCTCAGTTCCCATCCTGATATAATTAAAGGAATGGTAATAAATATGTCTCTGATAAATATGTTTGTTCAACATTTCAGGTTTGCTTGGTAAATTTGGTATTTGTAGTTTATGTTCTCTCAACTGTAGAATCCAGAAACAAATATTTGCCAGTATTCTCAGAGAATTAAATATTGAGAAATGACTGATTCTAGGGGAGATTTTTAGGTTTCTTTTTTTACATTGAAATATTGCATAAGTATATATGTGCATAACATCTAAAAACACAAATTGAAAAATAGATGTAAGGAAAACATCTTTGTAATTACCACATAGAAAAAATATAATAAAGAAATAACTTCAGTGCCTTTCACTTATTATAACTTTCTCTACTTCTGCAGAAATCAGTTTTTTGACGTGTTATTTATCTGCTTCCTTTTATTCCTACTTTAACAACAATGTAGTCTTCTCTAAATAATATAGTTCAATTTTGCCTTATTTTTGAATTTTATGGAATTGGAATCATGATGCATGTATTATTTTGTACTTTTTTTACATTCAATTTTTGTTTTAAAGATTCAGTTACGGTGTGGCAATTAGATATAATATTGCATTTTTATTTCCTGTAATGTCCAGTGGTTTGACATGTATTTATCTAGATATTGTGAAGGAGATTCAGGTGGATTTCATTTAGCCAAATATGAATAAGGCTATGTTTCAGTTAACAGTATTTGCCCTAGTGTTAAGTGAATAAATTGCCCTGTGTTACATTATCTATGAGTGGAAATCTAGCATCATACCACTTGTGTCTTCAACTGTACTTGATAATGGTAAACATTTTTCAAAGTGGTTTTAACCAGTTCAGTTCCCCTAAAATTGTGTAAGCTTTGCCTTTCTCCTCTATACTTATATACATGTCACACAATCATTATTTTTAATATTTTCCTCATCTGTAGGGTATGTGGCATCTCTAATTTACAATTCCATGTCTTATCAATGAGATAGGACATTTTTTCATATTTTTATTGACTATCCCTATTAGTCTATTTCCTTTTTCTTTTTTAAGATTTTTTTATTTATTTATTTATTCAGAGACACAGTGAGAGGCAGAAACACAGGCAGAGGGAGAATCAAGCTCCTTACAAGGAGCCTGATGTGGAACCCGATCCCAGGACCCCTGGATCACACCCTGAGCCAAAGACCTCTGAGACACTCAGGTGTCCCCCTATTAGTCTATTTCCTATTTGTTATTTTAGCTGGCATTTCCAGGTGTCCCTTTCTCTGCCTAAGAAAGTACTTTTTTTGTATTAATAGATTAATTTTCAACAGTGAGCGTGAAAATTGTTTACAAAGAAAGCTCTTGATTTGGGAGCTTACAATTTATATCCCATTAGTTACAAAGATAAAAGTGTATATGTGACTACGATTAATTCTGTAGCCAGCAATGCCCCATAATTTAAAACTTATTTAGAGAGACTGACCATGTCTTCTAAAAAAGTTTCGTTTGTTTTTCAAATAATGCCTTCATTAAATCTTTCTGCTGGTAAATATTAAAGCATGTTATCCAAGGAGGACTGGTTGAGATTAGTCATTCATGGGGAATACTGAAGTCTAGAGGGGCCAAGCCACAGACCTGCTATTAATCCCTTTCTAGTGAAAATTAAATTTAAGTGTGGATCATCAAGGATTGGAAACGTCCTCAAGGACCAAGCACATTCAATGCTCTGACAATTCTAAGTTCCTGACTATAAGCCATCAGGCAAAAAATACCCATCACCACCAACAAAAACACCTGGCATACCATTAAAGGAAGTCAGAATACAGAAGAAGCATAAAGAATTTTTCTTTGCTCTGCCTACATGAAGCAGATGACCCAACAACCATCTTTCCAAATCCAAGTCTTTGTTTAACAGTGGAAAGTATCTTCTAAATAAAAATTACAAGTGTCCCAACTGTCCATGAGTATTCCAGCTCTGGTTTATTTAATCATTTTGTGGACTGTAGTAACTTCTGTGTAGACAAAATCATTATTGTGGATTAGATATTTTGAGGCATTGCACCTGAGAATACACTGTTCATTAAAGCAAAACACATTTGTATAGCAAATTAACATCTTAGCATAAGACCTTTGATTAAAGAAAAAATAGCTAGAATGAGGAGAAAAATGGATGAGGTATCCCCAAGATCACCATCAACAACAATCTACTGAAGTTCTGGTGACCAGGCAAACATGTGAGCGGGACATTTAATGAATAGCCAAAGTGTCAATGCATAAGAAGAAAGATACATTTTTTTCCTCTCATTTTGCTTATAACTCAGATTGGAGACTACACACCCCATGTTGAACTGCAAAACTGTTCTCTCTGGTGTTATATATGCTCACTCCATCATTTCCTGAACAGCTTCTGTACTTCCTGGAATTGCACAGCTGTGCATGCTCCAGACTAACGCTGGCCTCAGGAAGCCGAGCCCTCGACATTAGCCTTCCAACTCCTGGTAATGAAGTTTTCCAACAGGACTTAATTATAACCAGGAAATGCAGCTGCAGCAGATTCACACTTGCTGAGATGAAGTTTGAAAACAGTGTTGGATTCTTCCATTCATTCAAATTCACTCATTTCACAGGACGAAGATGGATTATTTCCAAACTTCTTCAAGATGAGGTAAGGAAATACATCAACGCTTAAAAACAATACAAAATAATCAGAAACACCTACAGATTCAGAACTTTTATGTTTTTATAAATATTATGAAAATTTATGTTTAAGTGCCTTGCCATATGTGTCTTTTTTCATTTTTTACCTCTGTTTATGAGGTTCATTTTTTCCACCCTTACTTGCCTTTTTTTTTTTTTTTTTAGCTAACTTTCTTTTCCTTTCTCAAAAGCAATAGTGCTACTTTTAATTCTAGAATATAAAATTGTGGCTCCATATGATTTACCTAAATAAAATGATTATTAGCTTGTGTATTAGTCTAGGACACTTAAAATAAGGCACATTGCATTTGTTTTTAGGGCTCTAAATGTAGGAGAAGAGTAAATGGTAGTGAGTACCATCTATGAAAAATTTTAGAAGCAATCAAGAGCAGAGTGACTCATATATGAGAAATGACTATGTAAAGGGATAATTTATTCTGGGAAAATTGTCAGCAAGTGTTATTTCCTGAATTCAATAATTTCTGCCTTCTTTTCCTTCCCTTACCTATTTATTGAGTCCTCAAATTTTAGTAATTGCTTGTCTAATTACTAAATACTTGGGGATTTCAAATGAAGTATATCTGAGTATTAGGAAAAAAGAAGAAAAGCCTATGAAGATTTTATCATGTACAGTTATTTGTAGATCACAACAAAACACAGTCAGAGGAGAATTACCAGCTCTTTTATAGATGAATTTCATTCCCTTTGAGTTAATTTTTTATGGCAGCTAATTGATATTCCTAAGTATTATACTCATAAAAACTGTGCTACTTTAGAATGCCTTTGACCTGCAACATAATTTGGACTCAGCAGGTTAATTCATCATTTATAGCTGCTGAAACTTCACTCCTGTTCTCTCTAGAGTCTTTTTAGATTAATAATAACACAGCAGTGAAGAACTTTTCTTCCAAAATATGTACAATCTAATATTTGCATAGGATTTTATGGTTTTCAAGGGATCTAACATATATTCTTGAATCTCATCAACAATTCTAAAGGTGGGAAGAACAAGTGTTATATGGTTCAATTTGCAAATAAAGACATGAAGAATAATTATAGTGACTTACCTATGTAAGTTCTATAGCATATATATTAAAACTAGGAAAATTATTTGGTTTTCCAAAACTTGATACAATTGTTTTAATATTTATAATATTATCTATTTAAAAAGAAAGACTGGGGGTACCTGGGTGGCTCAGTGAGTTAAACATCTGTCTTCAGCTCAGGTCATGATCTTGGGGTCTCGGGATCAACCCCTGCAACTGGCTCTCTGCTCTACAGGGAGTCTGCTTGTCTCTCTCCCTCTCCCCTTAATCCTGCTTGTATTCTCTCACTTTCTCTCAAATGAATAAATGCAATCTTTTAAAAAAATTACTGAAGTATAGTTGAAAAAATCAGTATACTTTTTAAACAATAACATTAGATAGTTTGTTATTTACTTAATTAGTGTCTATCCATTATATGCAAACTCAAACACTTTATAAACATTATTAATTCTCAACCTCTATTATGTATAATTAATTTACTATTCATGTTCATATGTATCCTAATGTATTGTTTAATTCCTGTCTACTCTCCCTTTCAAATATGTGCATATTTGGATACCAAAGTTTGCTTAAAATTTGTCATTGCAGAAAGCAATGTGTTTTCTAACCAGGAAAAAAAAAAACAAGGTTATAGAATCATAAAATAACATACTGTTGGTATAGAAGATTGTTGTGGTTTTTATATACCCACTGTTCTATTTGTATCTATTACCTTTTTAGATGTTCAGGTTATCAGTCTGTGTAGTTCAGTTTGATCCCCTATGTAATTATAAAGGCTAATAAATGTCCTATTACTGGCTAGTTTGAGCCCTCCTACCTGTCTGGCTCTAGCATTTATTTTAGGATAGACATGTGAGCTGTGAAGGTCAGTCCTCATTAGTCCAAAAACCTTTGCTAAAATTCTGAAGAAGAAGGTTGTATTAGTTAGGATTCTCCAGAGAGACAGAACCAACAGGATATGGGCATACATAATCAGGAACGATCCTGATCCTGGTTAGAAATTGTTTCTAAAAAAATAGGAGTATATTTGAACTTATATGTGAGGATGATGAAGTATGGGTCTGGAAATCATTGCACATGGAGGCAGAGAAATAGGCAGCCCTTGGTTCTATAGTAGCTTATGCAGGAAGTCCATGAAATGTATAAAAGAGTCAAAGATACACCTTCCTAGGTAATATATTGGATTCATGAAAAGCATTTCTTATCTATGCTAATGCATTAGGAATTAAATTTCATAGATCTGCTTTACACAAATAATTTTCTACAAGATCAGAGGTAAAGAAGCAGATGGGAAGTTTCTCATGCTTCTGACTGGTAGAACCATACCTGAAAAAAATGCCATCTCTCGAGTGATCACTCATGAGCCAATTTTGAAAAATCATGAAGATTCGAGGCACTTTGGTGGGACCCATAATTTTTGAAATAAGCATTCAGAGGGAAATCCAGATTTACTGGTTCTCACCATGAAGCATTAAGTAAGTATATTTAGTCCTCAAAGTAACACTTCAAAGTGAGAAACTAAGTAAGAAACCCCTAAAGGGTTGGGGTGGGAAATCTGAAACCTGAGATATCAATAATATAACTGGCCTGGGATCCTCTGGCTCTGGCTTACTTCTTCCATTTCTTCTTATTCAGTCCCCAATTTGTTCTCAGTTCAAATGTAGTGGAGTTTTTTTTCTAAAGTCTGTGTTGAGAATGCCTTTGCTCTCTTCTGCCTTAAGGTGTTAGCCTTGTGTTCCTTTCTGTGGAACACTCCCCCACCACTTGGACTAGCTATTTCCTATTGATTATTTACGTATCAGTATGTAATTCCCAAAAAGGGGAAACTATGAGCTGAGTCCCATGATTGCCCTGGCTCTGAGGACACTTTCCTCCCCATGGGACATCAAGCTGGAGTTCAAGCTGAGTATAGTGTTTTGAATCTGTTGAGGAGGCACAGATCGGAATTCAGGACAGTTTAAATGTTTGAACTCCATAGAGCAGAGAACAAGAACAAAAGAAGATGCAAACATGAGATGCCCAGAAGTTTCTGTGGGGGTCTTGAGTACTTGGATGAAGAATGGGCTACCCATACACGAGTGAAACTACCCAAGGCTAATGGACTATAATGGGGCTGAAACACTAGAAAACTAGTTCTGCTTGAAATCTTGGAGTTCCAGCCCAACCAGAGTAGAGGAACTACATTAATACTTCCTTAGCACCTTGGGCATCCAGCTGAGACGTCGGAAAGACTGAGTTTAGAGATAAGGACCATGATATAGGATATGACTTATTGTAGTTTTTTGCTAACAAAATCAAAAGCCAAGGTCTTGGTAGCTTCATGGGGAGACAGAGTTCAGAGATTGAATTGAGCTGAGCGCTTAGAAAACAGCTTGAGGTTTTCACAGATCACTTAACAAAGCACAGAGTCAAGCATGTATAAATTGAAGCTTTTTAAATACATGTAAAACCGCACCCAGACCCATGAGTGGTGAGAAAAGATGCAGTGTGGTACCTGTTGCCAGCCCCATGAGAGGATTGCAAAGCATTATTCTGATGAAACCAAAGAGAAAGAGAAAATCTTAAAATCAGAAAGAGAATAAACACATACTACGTACTGGAGAACAAAGTAAAAAACTATGTCTGACCTCTCATCATAAACAACAGAGACTAGGAGAAAATGTAATGAACTTTTAAGGGCTGAACGAAAACAAATAAACAACTAGAAACCCCAAATTCTGTATTCAACAATAATATTTTTCAGAACCAAGACTGAAAAAACCACAGTTGAGATGCACAAATGCTGAGAGAATTAATTGCTAACAGAAATACACTACAAGAAATGCTAAAGGATATTTTTTCATGCCGAAAGCAAATGATAACAGATGGAAAGCTGTATTATAAGGAATCTTGAAGAGTACAAGTAAATGTAGAAGAAAATGTGTTATTATTATTCTGACCTATAAGTTTTTCTAAAAGGCCACAAGCTGCTTAAAGCCAAATAAAATTAAAAGGTGGATTTTACATTATGCATAGAGATAAAATATATGATAAAAGAACAAAGTGATGCAATGTGACAAGTGCATATACTGGAATTTGTTCATTGTATTTGTGATGGAGTGCAAAGCTGGATATGGGAAGTGTCAGATAGATTGCAGTAGGTGTAGAGTATATAAGTAAAACGTGGATAATCTCGTGTATGGAATGTGAAGTGAAACAATGATGACTACAAATAGACTCTCAGATTCAGGATGCATGTTGTAAGCCTCAAAGCAAATACTAAAACTATCACTCCTCAAAAGAAGTACTATTAGGAAGTCAGTAGAGAACATAAAAAATATATTAAATATATGTTCCTAAAAAAATAAAAAAGTAAATAAAAATATGTTCCTGACTTCTGGATAGATAGCCACCCAAGTTTTGCCTCCACACACAATAAAACAGCACTAGCAAAAAGGAGGATAATAATCTACACAAAACAATACCATTGGCATAAATAGCAGGTGGATAATGGGACAGATTCAAAGTAGTTGCTAAATAAAAACCAGCAGAAAAGAATCACCAACTCCCCACAACACTTTCTCCCTTGCTTCCTGAAAGCTCTGCTGTAAGAGCAGCCCAAGGGAAGTCACCGAGAAGAGAGAAGCAGGGAGCTAGCATCTGGCCTAAAATTCCTTTAAAACCACCAGAAACAGGGCAGCCTTCAGCCCAGGGCATGATCCTGGAGACCCAGGATCGAGTCCCACGTCAGACTCCCTGCATGGAGCCTGCTTCTCCCTCTGCTTGTGTCTCTGCCTCTGTGAGTATGTGTGTGTGTCTCATGAATAAATAAATAAAATCTTAAAGAAAAAAAAAAAAAAAAAACAGAACACCAGAAACAGAAAGTCCGCCTAGCTGGTAGGAAATGCATCCTTGTATATAAGAGCCTGATTAGAGGGTCCAGGCTTTCAGATATGTGTGATTTGATGGCCAGTTTTCAAAAGGGGCAGCTAGAGGAGTAAAAGACAAAAATAAATAAATAAAAATATTTTTTTAAAAAAAGAAGAGAAAAGAAATAAGCTCCCTTTATCTCCTTCATCAAGTATATCGAGAGATTATATCATGAACAGATGTGGAATTTTGTCAAATGCCCTTGTGTCATATACTCATATGACTGTTATCCTTCATTTTGTTCCTGAAGTGTTTCACCCTGATATGTTGATGCTGAACCATCCTGACACCCTAGAGATGAATCCCACCTGATCAAAGTTTGTGATCCTTTAAATGTTCTGTTGAATTCAGTTTGATAAAATTTTTTTAAGGAATTTTGTGTCTGTGTTCATGAGGCATAATTTTATTGTTTTGTAGGGTCTTTCTCTCTGGTTTTGGTATCAGAGTGATGCTGACCTCATAAAATGATTTTGGAATGTTCTCTCTTCACTTTTTTTTTTGGTAAAGTATAAGAATGACGATATTAATTTTTCTATAAAGATTTGATAGAAATCAGCAATGAAGTCCCTTGATCCTGGAATTTTGTTTGTTGGAAGATTTATGGTTATTGATTCAATCTCCTTACTAGTAATTGGTGTGTTCAGATGTTGGTTCTCCGTGATTCAGTCTAGGTAGGTTGTATTTCTAGGAATTTATCTGTTTCTTCTAGGTTTTACAATTCTGGGTGTCTAATTGTTCACAGCAGTCTCTTGCATTTGTATGGTATCATTTGTAACGTGTCCTTTTTTGTTTATAATTTATTTACTTGAGTTGTCTCTATTTTCATGGCACATCTAGTCTATGTTGTATTTCCTTTATCTTTTCCAAAAATCAGCTCTTAGTTTTAGTGATATTTTCTATTGATTTTTCAATCCCTATTTCATTTCTTTCTCTCTTGATCGAACTTCCTTCTATTAACTTTGGATTTAGTTTGTTCCTCTTTTCCTCTCTCCTTGAGGTGCAACTTTAGGATTTTTTTTTTTTAGGATGTTTATTATGAAACCAATTTTATTCTTTTTTTAAAAAAATTGTTTATTAAAAAGAGAGAGAGAGAGCATGCATGCCTGAGAGCAATAAAGAAAGAGAATCTCAAGCAGTGTCCATGCCAAGTGTGGAGGCCAAGGCACAGTTCAACCTCATAACCCTAAAATCATGATCCGAGCCCAAATCAAAGGTAAGGCACTCAACTGATTGAGCCACCCAGGCACCCCAAGTCCTTTCTTTGTTCTTAATGTCAACCTTCACTGCCATAAACTTTCTTCTTACAACTGCTTTTTGCTTTATCAGATAAATTTTGGTATGTTGCATTTCCATTTGTTTTCAGATATATATATGAATATCAAATATATATATTATATATATATGTATTCAATTCTCTTTTGATTGTTTCTTTGACCCATTAGTTGTTCAGTAACATGCTGTTTAACCCACTGTTTGTGAATTTTCCAGCTTTCACATCATCACGTTTCATACCACTGTGGTCAGAGGGATGCTTGATGTGATTTCAGGCTTCTTAAATGTATTCAGACTTGTTTTGTGGCCCAAGTTATGATCTATCCTGGAGAATGTACTGTGCATGTTGAGAAGAAGGTACATCCTCCTGTTTCTTGATGAAATGTTCTATAAATGCCCATTAAGTTCATCTGGTCTAATGTTTTAAACTCAAGGTTCTTCCTCATTAATTTTCTGTCTGTGTGATCTACCCACAGGTGAAAGTGAGCTATTGAAGTCCTCAGTTATCGTTGTATTGTTTATTCTTATTTTACATCCATTAGTGTTTATTTGCTTTATATACTCAGGCACTCCTATCTTAAGTGCATACATATTTATAAGTGTTATATTAGCATATTAATTTGATTCTTTTATCAGTATAATTACTTGCTTGTCTCTTGTTTAGATTTTTTACTTATAATTTATTTTGTCTGATATTAAATATAGCTGTTTCTGCTTTCTCTTGGTTTCCGTGTTCATGGAATATCTTTTTCTATCCTTCACTTTCAGTTTATATGTTCTTATAGCTGAAGTGGATCTCTTGTAGGCAGTATATGCTGGGCCTTGTATTTTTATCTATTAAGCCACTCTGTGTCTCTTGAGTGAAGAATTTAATCCACTTACATTTAAATTAATTACTTAAAGGTATATGCATTTACTATTGTCATTTTGTTTACTTTTTTCTGGCTATTTATATTTCCTTTGTTTCTTTCTCATTCTCTTGGCCTTTTCCTTTAAGGTTTGATAATTTTTCTGTGGTAGTATTCTTAGATTCCTTTCTTTCTTTTGTGTATCTACTCTAGATTTTTCTTTGTGGGGGCCATGAGACCTTCATAAAACATACTGTATAGATACAGTATATTGTAAGCAAACAGCTTACCTTTATTTTTTTAAGATTTTATTTATTTTTTCAGGAGAGACACACAGAGAGATTGCAGAGACATAGGCAGAGGGAGAAGCAGCCTCCATGCAGGAAGCCCGATGTGGGACTCCATCCCAAGACTCCTGGATCATGCCCTGAACCAAAGGCAGACCCTCAACTGTTGAGCCACCCGGGTGTCCCAAACAACTTACCTTTAAATGCATGTAGAAACTAAAGCTTTACATTTTTATCCCCCCTCAAACATTTTATGTTGTTGATATCACAATTTTCATCTTTTTACTTTGTGTATACATCGACAAGTTATTGTGGTTATAGTTATTTTTGCTACTTTTGTATTTTAATTTTTATACTAAGTTAATAAGTGATTACCTACCACCATTGCATTAGAGTATTCTGAATTTAACCCTTTATTTGCTTCTACCTGTGAAATATATTATTTCATATATTTCCTGTTACTAAGTAGCACCCTTTTGTTCTAGCTTGAAAACTTCTCTTTAACATTTTTTATAGCACCTTATTACTGCTAATAAACTCCTTCAGGTTTTGCTTGTCAAGGTAACTCTTTCTCTCAATTCTAAAGTATTTTCCAGGCAGAGTATTCTTAGTTGCAGTTTTTTTTTTTTCTTTTAGCACTTTGAACATATTGAGCCACTCTCTAGCATTCTACAAAATTTCTGTAGAAAAATCTGCTTATGGTCTTATGGGGTTCCTTTTATGTAAGAAGATATTTTTCTCTTGCTGCTTTTAAGATTCTCTCCTTGTCTCTAACTCTTGACATTTTCATTATAACATTTATCAATATGATTCCTTTTGAATTCATCTTTTTTGGAACCCTCTGAGCTTCGCAGATCAAAATTTCTGTTTCTTTCCTCAGGTTAGGGAAGTTTTCAGCCATTATTTTTCTAAATAAGCTTTCTGCCCCTTTCTCTTGTGCTCTCCTTCCATGACCCCTATAGTGCACATGTAGGTCCATTTGATGGTGTCCCATAGTTCCATTAATCTATGTTCACTCTTTTTTCATTTTTTTTTCTTTTTGTTCTTCTGTTTGGATAGATTCCACTGTCTTGTCTTCAATTTTACTGCTCCTTTTATCTACTTGATCAAGTATGCTGTTGAATCCCTCTACTGACTTTTCCTTCAACTCAGTTATTGTATTCTTCAGATCTGTGATTTCTGTTTGGTACTTCCTTATTTTTTTAATCTATCTATTGAAATTCTCACTCTGTTCATGCATTATTCTCCTGACCTCAGTGAGTGTCTTTATGATTATTAGTTTGAATTCTTTGTCTGTTAAGTTACTTATTTGTGGTTCACTAAGTTCTGTTCTGGAGTTTTTTCTTGTTCTTTTGTTTGCAACATTTTTCTGTGTTTCTTTATTTTCCTTGTGTCTCTGTATCTTCTGCACAGTAGATAAAATATCCTTCTCTCTGTGTCTCTTGATGGAATGTTCCTATATAGGAACATATAGGAGATAAAACTTATTGCCCAAACAATCCTGAGCTCCTGGTTCTCTCTCAAAGTTTTGTGATTGTCCAAGCCATCTTCTCTGTTCTTAGTTACTCCTAGTAGTTGAGGTTGTGCAAAGACTTGTTTGGCATGGGTATTTTCTCATTCATCCTGTGTGTAGGAGTTGCCAGCTAGTCCTGGGTTTATTTCAGAGGGAATTGTTCCGTTTGTAGCTGTATATTTAGTGTATCCATGGGAGGTGGTGAGTTTAAGAGCCTCCTATGTCACCATGTTGGACTGAAACTCAGCATGCAATTTATTTATATATACTATTCAAAAGTAGAGAAGCTGAGAAATCATGAAAAAGCATGTTAAAAAACATTTAAAAAGTTAAACCCAATGTACTATCTTTTTATATTTTACATATTTTCCTCTTTGGAAGGTTCAGAGAAGGTTTAACAAAAGGTATTGAAAATCAAATTCTTCTTACACAGAATTTCATAAAGTCACTTAGAAGTCATAGCTATATAGAAAATATCTAGTTAGTTAGAATATAGATGAATAATAAATAATGAATATAAGCTGATGGATGGATGGATAGATGGATGGATAGATAGACAGACAGACAGATAGAGGTGTTTCCATTTTTTAAAAAAAGTAATGCTACACTTAACATACCTCCATTAGAGTGCTGTTAATAGACCAGAGAAATAATTGTAGAAAACCTTGTAAATATAAATGTAGAAATATGAAGTATATGAGACAAATATAAAACATAATTCAAGTACAAAATATGATAGAAATATTTAATATGTCAGGAACCTAGTCCTGCAGATGTGCAGAGGTAAACAAAAATTCAAATAAATGTGCTATGCTGGGAAATATCCCCTTAGTGTCCCACTAGGTTGCCTAGAGGTATAAAATATGCTGGTTCTTCTCTTAACATGGAAAACTACACCTGCTGTGATTGTCCCTTAATGAACCAGCCCTTAAAAAATCAGCCCAGTGACTCAAAGTTGAGTAGGAACTGGATAGAGAATAGCCCCTCTAATTTTCTCTAAATTTAACAGCCACTAATTGCATTGAAAGACCCCCTTCCTTTGCTGATTACCTTAAAGTACTCCATGAGATAAGGTGTTAATGAGATTTTCTTTGGTTCTTTTTTTTTTCTTTCTTTCTTTTTTTTTTTTTTTTTTTTTTTTTTTTACAGCACTATTAATGCTGGCATATTACACAAGATTTACTCCACTAACTATAGCCCAGTCTACGTTTCCTTTTTATATGTATATAGGTTATTTTGTTTTATGGAAGATGAGGATTAATTCTCAAATGAAGATGCTTTTTTTTCTATCATTAATGAACAAATTGCTATTTTACAAGGTTTGGTTGTAAGAGATTAGCTGTTTCTTTCTGGTTATTTAGAGGCCCTTCAGGCTTTCTTTGGGGATCTCATTACTTTCCACAGTGCTTCAAAAGAGATTAAAGAGTCCTAAAGGATGCTAACAAATACATAAAACTGAATATGTTATTCTTCTTAGAAAGAGAATGGAGAAAGTAACTAGAGGTATGTTGTTTGGGGGCCTTATAAAAACCTAAAATATTTCATCTATGTGAGGGTTATGGCACCTAATTCCATTATTAAACAATCATGAATATTTTTTATTTATTGGACTTTTATAAGCTATAGAATATACTGAATGTTTTAAAAATAATATTTTGTAATTATTTTGTTTACCAATTCATGAATATGAGCTATTATTTTATTTATCAGCATTATAATTGTTATCATCATTATCATATTAGTTAACATTTACTGAACAATTACTACACCCTTCAAACTATCCAGCGATTTACACTCTTCTTTCATTTAATCCACTGAATAATCTATAAGATTATTATTAGCCATTCTTAACCTTTTTTTTTCTTTAACATCCACATTCATTCCAACAAAATACATTGTCTCCACTCTGTTATCTCCATTTATAAATGAGGGAACTGAAGGTCATATAGTGAGTAAATGGTGAAGCAGAAATAGAAACTAAGTTTGTCTGACTGGAGTCCACCATTGTGCTGCATTCTAATCTATTGTATTTTCAAACACAAGTGTGGAAATTGAGAAGTTACTCTGTGAGACCCACTGGTTGAAACTAAACTCTACTTGTAAACTATACATTTTGTTGTCAATGAGCCCAAGTCCATTTGGAGGCAAATTTCATGGCTTGCATTTACTAGATCAGTTAAGGAAACATAATTTGATTAAGAAGGAAGTATATTTAATGGCTAGATTTTATCCAAATTAGTGATCTTTAGACTGTGGACTGTGACATTAGAACTTTTATCTGACGGTAGAACCACCTTTGTGTCTATCTACATATTTTGGCCGGGATCTTTGTTTTCAGGCTGGATTTAGGAGATAATAGAAAATATTTCATTTTCTTCCCTTAATGGAAATTGATAGCTTAAATCCCATTTCTTAAATTGTTCACTAATTGTTCCCTAATTCTATATGTATATAGATCTATTTTTGAGCTCTCTGTCCTGTTGTAGGTGTGTATTTTTTTTCTACTCTTGTGCTAAAGTATTTATTTGATAAAAATTTTATTGATGTCTCCTGTCCTTCAAAAGTGTCTTACTTATTCATGGTTATTCTTTCAAATAAATTTTGAAGTCATTTCTCAAGTTCAACACAATTTCACTTAAATTTGGGAAAGGAGTGAGCATTATATTAAATCTATTAGTCAATTTGGAGAGAGTTGATATATTTAAAATATACCTATGGCAATGGTATATTTCTTCATTATTTAGGTAAACTGAATAAATTTTAACAAAATATTAGTTTGTTAAATATATTTATGATACGTGTATGTTATATAATATGATATATAATACATTGTATATGGCATATATATAACTATATAAGTTGATGTTTATTTTGAGAAAATGTGTATTTTATGAAACATATATGTGCTGCTATAAATTACATGCAAACACACACATTTCAGGAAACTAAAAAAAAAAAAAAAGAAATACCTAAACTATCTTTTTCTAGCATTTTGTTGCAATATGTGGAAATGCAATTAATATTTCTATTACTCATATTTCTAGCAATCTTGTTAAAATATTTCATTCTAAAAGTCTACCAAATGATTGTTTTATATTTTCACATAGGTAATAATATGTGATTAATCATTTATTTCTTCCTTTAAAATCTTTACATTGTATTTACTTTTCTCAGATTTATTGCATAATCCAACAGAAGTGGTGGTATTAGTCTTTTTCCTTATTTCCTAATTTAATCAAATGACCTCTAGAGCATTGAAACCTCTCTATTGAAATGAGACAATCTACGGCTTCGTCACTGGGTTAGTTTTACCCCAAATGCTCCACCATACGTGATAATCAATTGAATACATTTTTTTTTCTTTAACATCTTCTCAAAGCCTATCTCTAAGACTTCTCTTCTGCTCTTCAATTTAACTTGGTCACTATTCTGATTCTTTACTCCACTCCTCAGTAATATATACTGTAGTGTAGTTTACTTGTCTGTTCTTGAATTTCTCACTTTATTTCATTAAAAGATTGTGCTAAAGGTAAATATTTTCCTTGAGTTTCCAAAAAATCCTTATAATATCACATAATTCCTGATTATTTAATTTATAATAAGTTTATATTCTCTTTGGATTTTATACTTTTGCAAAATCTGATATCATTATAACTTTTTGCAAAATCTGATATCATTATAACCTTTTGTCTTTTTTTATAACTTTTTGTCTTTTTAAAAACATTAGAGTTCTCTTTAAAATCAACTAAGACTTTTTAAGCATTTGTAGATCTAAAATGAAGTTTAGAAGTTACCAAAAGGAAAAAAAAAAACAGAATTACCTTTGGCTCTCCAATTTATATGCAATTTATGTGTAGAAATTTATTTTGCATGGTGTGAAGGTTACTTATTTACGTAAAGGTTTTAAATCTTTAATTTTGCAGTAGGAACTCATTTTTGTGTGTTGTATTTTAACTTTAAAAAAAAAAAATCTTACCCAAGAAACCATAGATATAGATTTAACAAAATGAGATGCTATAAGGTTAGAATCTTAACCATATTGCATAAATTCCTTCTACAACAGGAATTATTTTTCTAAGTGGCATTCTGCAGTAAATGTTTTTAAATCAAAGGTGTTTTTATCTTGATACTAGATTTTGGCCATTTTTGAATGTAGCAATTACCAAGGAGAATCTATATTCCATCCAATTTTCTGGCCCATAATGCAATACAGTGATTTTATTTGCAATTAGGTGTCAGTAGGAGGTGAAACATACTATAGATGCACGCACGCACACACACAAACACACACACACACACACACAAAAGCAAAATCATTACTGTTCTTCTCTGCGAGAAATATGACCTTCCCTTTGAAAGAGTGAAAGATAAGCAGCTTAATTGTATCTTTGAATCACAAGACTGTTGAAAATACATTTGCAAGGATGAAAGGCAATTAAATGTGCCTGCCAAACGTGGTGTTTATATTATAAACCATTTCTTTAGTTTGATTCATTAAGAATAATATCATTACTGGAGAGAGAGATGGTAAAATGATAAAATGAATTAAGTCCTACAGACAGTGCAGAGCTATTTTTTTTCTTTCACTTTTTTTGTGGCGGGATATTTTTGTTATTATTATTATGCTTTTTACTCTTTCTGAATAGCCAGTGGTTAAGGAATAGGACATTTATATAGTTTATTGAAGAATTCTCCCTAATTTGAGGTAGTATCTAGACAATCCGCTGTAGGAGTGAGACCCCTCTATTGAGATGGGACAATCTGCCAATCTGGTCATAAGGATAACATAATTATTTTATTCTCATTGCTTTTAGGATTTTCAGTTAGTTACTGACTTAAGCAATTTAATCATGATGAGCTGTGGTGTGTGCTGTTTGTATATCTACCTGTGTGTGTTGTATGTAACATGTTAATTTTTTTTTGTTTTGGATCTGTGGGTTGCATCATTTTAGTAAAAATCAGACTATTTTTGACATTTTTATTCAAAAAATTTTCTATCCCCTCACCTTTTTTGTTACTAGGACTCCATTCCCATGTGTTAGGTTGCTCAGAATTACACTAAGTTTCGTTCATTCATTCTTTCTTCTTTCTTTTTTTCCCTAAAATTTTAGGTCTATCACTAGTTTAAACTCAATGATCTTTTTCTCTTCAGTGACTAATCAGGTGTTTATCTCATTTAGATACTTCATTTAAAGTACTTTTTCAACTCTAAAAGTTCTGTTTTCTTATCTTTATATCTGTCATTTCCTTCCTTATTATATCCATATTTTCCTTTAAATATGTGTGTTTAATCGATGTTTCATCCTAGTTTTACTAATTTTTTTTTCATTTTGGCTATTTATATGTCTGGTTTGGCTGGTTCTTTTTTTTTTTTACTTGTGATGAGTCACATTTTTGTACATTTGGCATTTCTAATAACAATTTTTCATTGCTGGTCAGTTATACTACATTGTGCAGCGTGTGAATTTTGCTGACTTCCTTAAAGAGTGTTAGGCTTTGCTAATTTACAGGCAGTTAATTGTCTTCCAGATTAATTTGATCCCTATTTTAATATTTGCAAGGGTATGTCTAGGGGGATCTTCCCTGTGTATCAGCTTATTAATAAAGCTTGACTCTCTGGAGTCTGTACTGTATCGGGGGATCATTAAGTACTCTTCACTCTCACTATCCAGAACTTGAATATCGCTCCCCAACTTGTTTGATCTCTGAGAATTGTTTATCTTATCACTCTGTGTTTGGTTTGTGTCTTGTTTTACTTCATTTCAATTTAGTTTGCATAGTCTAGTACTCATCAAAAACTCAAGAGGGTTTCTAGCAGCTGTCTGGAGCACTCTCTCTATACTTCCCTCTTTTCTAGTACTTCTATCTAGGTAGAATTCTAAACTCCAATTTCTTCCTTCTCAAAATAGGCTTCTGGGTTTTGTAGGACTTTTCACCCTTGCCCCTGCAGCCCAAAAATGTCTCAATGAGAAAGTCATCATGATCACAAAACTCATCTAATTTGTTGGTTTTTGTCTCTCAGAAATCACAATCCTTTGATGCCAATTATTGAAAAATCTAAAAGTGGTTGATGTACCTTTTTTCCTGTTTTCTACTTGTGTTTTTTGAAAGGATTATATTTGGTACTTGTAACTCCATCTTACTTGGAAGTAGAAATCTCTAAGTCTTTTTTAAATAATACTGTATTAGGGGTGTCCAGGTGGCTCAGTATAAGCATCTGCCTTTGGCTAAGGTCATGATCTCAGGGTCCTGGGATTGAGCCCCATGTGGGGCTCCCTGCTCAGTGGGGAGTCTGCTTTTCTCCTCTCCCTCTGCCCCTCCCCCTGCTTGTGTGTGCACTCTCTCTCAAATAAATAAATAAAATCTTTAAAAAATAAATTATATTTTGTCTATAATTATTATATATTAAGAGTGGAGAAGATCACAATGTATTAGATTTTTAATGTGTATATAGAATAATTAATTAAAATTATGTTTTAGGAAAATTATTTTCCTCTTAATTTTCTCTATTTTTTTAAAAAACACAATATCTCATGTCTTTAAAAAACACAATATGTCATGTTTTATATTTTATGTGTTACCTTATGGGATATTTAGTGTATTATCTACTTCAAAATTTACTAGGATTAGCAGTGAATTTACATGAGTAAACTGTAAAAAAATAAAAATAAAAAAGGAGTAACTGTATTTAGGAACACATATCATAGATATATTTGATCATAAAAGTGAGGGCTTTGGGGTTTGGGATGGAGGGATGAACAGGCAGGACACAGAAGATATTCAGGGCAGTGAAATACTATATATGATATTCTAATGGTAGATGCAAACCAATCTACATTTGTCAAAATCCAGATAATTTACAGCACCAAGAATGAACCCTCATATAAACTATGAATGTGATAATGTTTCAATGCGGCCTCATCAACTGTAACAAATGTACCACTCTGATAGAGGATGTTGGTAACTGAGAAGGCTCTTCATGAGTGGGGGCAGGAGGTATATGGCAAATCCTTGTATTCTCCATTTTTCTGAGAACCTAGAACTACTATCAAAAAAAAAAAAAAAAAACCTTTAAAAAGTGAGGCTCTCTGCTGTTAGCTTTCAAGGACCAGCTCTGAATTGGAAGTTAAACAGGAGTTGAGTGGAAAAGGAGGATCATACAAAAAAAAGTGTTAGAATATGTTCCCCATGAGATATGGCAATGAAACAACTATATGGTGGGGGTGGCCCAAGATCTTTTAAAATTTGATGGGTCCCCTAACCCATGTATCAGTTGTTTGCAGAGTGACACCATAATACAGCTTCCTGTTGTATCTTCAACTGTACAAGGCATACAATTTTCTTGTGGAGCAGCAAATTCTTCATTTTGTTTTATGTTTCTTATCAGTGTTAACAGATAACAAAAAACAGTAGCCTCAAGGCAGGAGATGGGTGCAACTTAATATCCAAAGATTATAGTAAGAAATGACCAAGAGAGTTAAAGTTCTTGAGAATTCACAGAAATCTTAGGTAAGGTTTTGAAATTAACACATTTAAATCCTAAAGAACCTCAAGTGACATCTGAAGTGGTTAAACTTTGTTTATTAATATATTTGTTTTGATGGTTAAAATAAAACTTTTACTTTATGTTGATTTTTGTTATTTTCATTTGCAGTTTCTATTTCTTTATGTCTAAATTCTGAGGGTTCAAATCCCTATGGACACACTACATGGAATTATTTCTTATTTTCATTATAAAAAGGGAAGTAAAAATTCTACAATATTCAAGAAATGTGTATTTCTTAATATGGATAAGTCTTTCACATTTCTTAGAGGAGGATAATGAAATTTTAAATTTCAAGGTTCTGGTTTGTGTTCCTCATTTGCATGTTCTTATATAGAATAATTATCCTTTCTAGTTTAGTTTTTCTTCTATACAATGAGAACTGCTGTCATTTTCAGAAATGGACATTTTAAGGAGAACTCCCTTAAAAATAAAATGTCTGTAGAACACTAGTCTAAACTGATGTATATTTGGGAAATGCTACTTGCTATATCTTCATCTAGATTTGCAATGTGTATTTACACAGTAAAAGCACATTATAGTAATTGTGAATTACTATAGTAAATGGAAATGTGTTTCATTTTTAATGAATCCTTGGCTAACTTATTTGAATATGAAAATATTTTTTCAAGTAATATGTAAAAACATTCTTTATGATTATGTTCTGTCTATACAAGACAGAATTTGGAAATTCTCATCCACAGAATTGTGAAACAGTTTGCTATCAGGTTTCATGATCATATGTAACAAATGAATTCAGCATTCCTTTCTTTGTTCATGCTTACTTCTCTTGAAATTATTTCCTTATGGTACTTTCTTTCAATGATACTTCTAAATTGCCTCTGAAAAAAAAATAAATAAATTGCCTCTGATATGAGTCATTTGGAGATTTACAAGCTGTTTTTTATAAATTGATATTGGAATTTTGTCTCTCATTTGATCAGAAGTATGCTGAAACTGCATTCATATTTCTAGATCTTTCCATGAGTTATCACAATGTCTCACTAGACACTCTATTTTCTATCCTCATTGTTGATAATAAAATTTATTCAAATGCTGGAAATAGGATGAAAAAGAATTTACAGGCTATTAATATTGCTATACTAAAAATATTTCTTTTCAAATAACATCTTAGTTTCAGAAAGCACTCATTGTATTACTTAGTCACCATTATTAAATGCCAAAAAATGGTGATTGGTGACATTCTTTGCTTGGCAATACAAATTGAGGGAAAGTATGAAAAATATTGTCCCAAATGAGTATGCTTTATTCTCTATGGAAACCGAAGCAGCCATGCCAAGATAATTTATTTGGCATACATTCCTATCAGAACACCCAACTCAAAGTTGCAAATCTTCTCCCTTCTAACACTGAGAGCTCCTCTGTTAGAGTTGTGTGAGGACACCATGGAAACTTTCTTTGATTACTACCAGTTATATCTTGGTGCAAAATTAAATGGAGAAGTTGGCAATGTATTGGATTTTTAAATTTGCAGATAGAATGATTAATTAAAATTATATTTTTGGGGCACCTGAGTGGCTCAGTTGGTTAAACATATGACCCTTGATCTCAGCTTAGGTCCTGATCTCAGGGTCGTGAATTTGAGCCCTGCATTGGGCTACAATGCTGGGGCATGTGTTTTAGGAAAATAATTTTTCTATTCATTTTCTCAATTTTTAAAAACACAATATCTACTATACAAATATCCTACAGCAAGTATTTTGGAACATCGTTATGTAGCAATGATTTTACTAGCTATATATGATAATTAGACCTTCATTGTTTTTCTTTCCTTTTGGCTTGTTTAATTAACTAATATAAACTGTACATATTTTCTTTACTACCCTGAATCCATCATTATAATTTTAACATTGAATCAACTTTTTTGAAGTTCATTATATGTCTCTTAAATACTCATGAGTATGTAAAAATCAAATCCCCCAGAGGTATGTATGCTATGTTGTATTTTTTTTCATTCTACATCAATCAGAAAATATTTAGAGGTAATATTTACTTTGATAAAGAATTCATTGTCTTACATTAGAGGCTGACACCGAAATATTTTCTTATAACCCAAGATGACTTCTGTGGAGGACATGTAAGGTATTTTTGCCTATCCCAAGGATTGATAGCTGGCAGTTTATTTTAAGTTGACATCTTTTTACATAAATTGTTCACATGCTGGTAAAATTGTTCAATTTGAATTGAATAATTTGTTTTCACATTTTACCCATAATTTCATTTAAAAATAAAGTGAAGAAGATGAAAAAATGAGAATGCTACCATGGGTTTATGAACTAAACGCAATCTGTATAAAGATGTAATTCATTATGTGTGGTTAAAGTGGTAAATTTTTAGTCTTAATCTAAAGCTTATATAAGAAATGCCAAAAAAAAAAAAAAAGAAATGCCAGACCTATTTCATCAGCTATGGTACCTAAAATATACTTAATAATTTGATATTTTGCAATGTATTTTGTTTCCTGGACATCCTACCACTTTTGTGCACATGCCCAACTCACAACTTATAAATTGTTATGTATTTAATTGATATATATACTTACAGGAAAGCTTTATACAGAAATGGATATTACTTGTATCAAATATCCCAAGAAAACTGAAAGTAGATTGTCTGTAATACTTATTAATATATCCATTTCATTCTCTTTACCATCTTTACTGAGCTACTGAATTTAGATAGTCAATTGTAATGAATTAGGGTTAAATAAGTGATTTTAGGAAAATATGTAAATATTTGTATCAAATATTTTCATGGTAACTTAACTGAGATTGCTGCTATATAATTTTCATTACTATAATAGTTCTTTCTTTTTTTAAAAAAAGATTGTATTTATTTGAGAAAGAGAGAGAGAGCACAAGCAGGGGGAGTAGCGGAGGGAAAGGGAGAAACAGGCTCTACACTGAACAGGGAGCCTGATGTAGGCTCATTTCCAGGACCCCAGGGATCATGACCCCAGCCAAAGGCAGACACTTAACTGACTGAGCCACCCAGATGCCCTAAAATAGTTCTCATTATATTGAAATATAAATGAAGATGATATTGAAATAGCATATATCTCCTTGTTCTCCACTGTTCATTAGTTAATGCTAAGCCGTATAATGCCTTTATGCAATTAAGAAAATGCACCCCTTACTCCAGGCAGATGAAACCCTGTGTCAGGGCCTACAGTTGGTGAGTGGGCAGTGGTTTGCATTTGAGTTGTCTCTTGCCTCTTTAGCTGAGTGCATTTATCCAGGGCACCTTTCCTTACGATCCTACTCATGTGAGGACTCACTTTTTAAGAAGACTCAGATAAAGGGAGTAAAGAAATTGGAGAGGATGAGTATTAAACTTCAACCTTATTTTTTTCTTCTTAGGGCCAGCCTGCTCTTAATCCTACTAGCTACCCCCTATTAATGAAAAAGCTCATGGCATTGTTTTCAATCTTTAAAAATTGAAATATGATACATATAAAATCTACTCTCTCATAGTGTGTAGTTCAGTGGGTTTTAGTTCATTCTCAGAGTTGCACAATCATTTCAGAACATTACATCATCCCAAATTAAAACCCCATATTCAGGGGCACCTGGGTGGCTCAGTCAGTTAGGTGGCTGCCTTCGACTGGGATCATGATCCCAGTGTCCTGGGATCGAGGCTCATGTTGGAATCCCAGCTCAGTGGGGAGATCGCTTCTCCCTCTCCCTCTGCCACTCCCCCTGATTGTGCTCAAGTTCTCTCTCTCTTTCTTTGAGAAATAACTTTAAAAAAAAAATTTAAGTCCCATATTTATTATCAGCTCCTCCTTATTCACCACCCACAGTGACTGCAAATCTACTTCTGTTCTCTCTGGTTTTACATATTCTGGATATTTTATATAAATGGAATCATGCAATATTTCTTCTTTTTGTATTTGTCTTCTTTCATTTAGCTTAATCTTTTTTCAAGGTCCATCCATATACTAGGTTATATCAGTACTTCATTAGTTTTTATGACTAAATTATTATCCATTGTATGAGTAGACCACATTTTTGTCTGTCCATACATAAGCTAATGGGTATTTGGATTATTTCTGTTTTTTTTTTTCTATTAATAATGCTGCTGTGAAAATTTCAGGTACAAGTTTTTATATTGACATGTATTTTCAACTATCTTGGGTATAATATGTAGGATTAGAATTATTGGGTCATATGATAATTCTTTAATTTTTTGAGGGATGGGCAAAAACTACTTTTTAAGCACCTGCATCATATTACATTCCCAACAGCAATATATGAGGGCTCCAAGTTTTCCACTTTCTTGCCAGCATTTATAATTATCCATCCTTTTTCTTCTAGCCATCCTAGTGTGTGAAGTGATATCTCATTGTGGTTTTAATTTGTATTTTCCCAATGACTAATGATACTGAGTATCTTTTCATATGCTTATTGGTGACTTATATATCTTCTTTGGAGAAATGTCTATTAAAATCCTCTGGTCTTTTTAAAAATTAGGTTATTTTTCATTTAATTTGTTGAGTTGTGTTTTTTATATATTCTAGATACTAGTCCCTTATTAGATAGATGACTTGCAAATATTTTCCTCCATTCTTGGTGGCAATTTTGTTTTATTGGTTGTCTTTCAAGTCACAAAAGTTTATAAAATTATTTTTAAGTCTAAATAATTTGATTTGTGTTTCTTGTGTTTTTGGTGTTATTTCTTAGAAATCGTTGCCTAGTTCAAGATCATAAACATATACATTGGAGTTTTTTTCTAAGAGCTTTATAGTTTTAACTCATTTAGGACTTCAATCAATTTTTAGTTACTTTTTATATGTGAGATAGTGATATTAGGTATGTTTAAGCATTGTAAAGTCAAAGCAATTTTTAATATGGGCCCTAGAGTTCATTAGCAAAAAACCTCCTTTAATAATATGAACAGTTTTTGTTCCTTTTGCTTTCAATCAGTTTCATATCCCTAGTCACATTCAGAGATCTGATGTGACAATCTGATGTGACAATCTTTGGCAATCTTTGGCAATTGTAAAATGACCTAGTCACAGTTTCAGCCCTTGAAAAATATTCAGTAGGGTAGACAACATTCATATAAAATTTAACAAAAATCCATTTTATACTTTTTGGCTATAAATTACAAATGATCTGGTGTCATAGTTTTTAAAAAGGAGGATAATCTTAGGAAGTATGTTTTCAATATGACTTCTTAAAAATTTAAACTTGACCCTTGTTTGTAATTATAATTCTTACCCATAGTATGTCCTTTCCAGAAGCTTTTATTCTTTTCTTGATATGTTTTTTGTTTGTTTGTTTTTCCATTGATTCAATCTGAAAATAGATATGGAGAACATTTTCCTATCCTGGGTACTATAGAGTGGTTAATAGACAGTCAAGATCTCAGTCTTATGAAAGACAAGATCCTAGTCCTCATGAATCTAATTCATGTGGCTATACACAATTAAATGGCTACAATAGAATAATGTGATAAATGGAATTGGAGGTGCAGTGTTGACATATGGGAGAAGCACCTAACCCAGACTTCATAGGAGGGGAAAATGTGGCCTATTAGGAGTTGGGGTAAACAAAATCAAAGTTCATGAGTGGAGGTCAGGAAGCTTGAGGGAAGGTCTTCCAGGCAGAAAGGACAGTGTATACCAAAGCTCCAAAGAAGCAGACATGAAGGTGTTTTGACAGAACTGAATGCCAGCCCGCCTTGCATCAGTGGGCATGGTGAGAATTTGCGGAGAGCAGAAGGAAGGGTAAAGACAGGACTGAGGAGGTGGGTACAGGGGGTGGGGAATGGATTATGCAATTCCCCAAAGTCCTAAAAAGCAGTTTAGATGTTTTCTTGAGGAGAGTACGTATTTTTAACAGGAGGATGACTTGGCATAATTTGTGTAACAAAGATCACACTAGCATCAAACATGGTGGAACCGTAGGACTCAAGGATGGAGGCAGGGAAGCAAGTCAAAAGGCTGTTTCATGGATCTGTTCTTTTCAAAGACTGACCTTCCTAGAAACTTTTTGTTTTGTCTCAGGCCAGCACTATTTCTATGTGCAAAGAGGAGGGTCCTAAAAATTCATGCTGCTGTGTGATCCCCTACTAAGCGGTTACTGTTGGTGACCAGCGCTCTTTCCTCATTTATCTTATTCTCATCTCTTATTCTCATTTCTATTTTATCTTTCCCATGAAGTGGATTCGCACTTATATTTGGAGAACAAGAAATTTGTCATACTTGTGGTTGAATCACTTCAATAAATATTTAAATGTACAGTTTTTCATGGTCATAAAAACCAATCCTGAAGACCAACTAGAAGTACACACTGCTACAATAATAGGAAGCAAAAAGTGCTTTGCACTTTTGGATTCTTTCTTTCTTTCTTTCTTTCTTTCTTTCTTTCTTTCTTTCTTTTTCTTTCTTTCTTCCTTTCTGACTTTTTATTTCTTTAAGAGAGACAGAGAAAGCAAGCATGAATAAGAGGAGAGGCAGAAGGACAAGTAAATTCCCACTACCAGGGAGCCCTATGCAGAGCTTGATTCCAGCATCTGAGATGATCTCAACTGAAGTCAGAGCTTAAGTGACCTGAGCCACCCAGGTGCCTGAGTCTCTTATTAATATTGCATTATGTTTTAGGTGATGATTCTCTCTTTTATTTTTATTTTTATTTATTTATGATAGTCACAGAGAGAGAGAGAGAGAGGCGCAGAGACACAGGCAGAGGGAGAAGCAGGCTCCATGCACCGGGAGCCCGATGTGGGATTCGATCCCGGGTCTCCAGGATCCCGCCCTGGGCCAAAGGCAGGCGCCAAACAGCTGCGCCACCCAGGGATCCCTTAGGTGATGAATATAAAGGATTGAAAGTTTTATTTTTTTAAGATTTATTTATTTATGATAGACACACACACACAGAGGCAGAGACACAGGAGGAGAGAGAAGCAGGCTCCACGCAGGGAGCCTGACACGAGACTCGATCCCGGGACTCCAGGATCGCACCTTGGGTCAAAAGCAGGTGCCAAACTACTGAGCCACCCAGGGATCCCCGGATTGAAAGTTTTAAATTGAGGACTATGCACAGCGTAGCTATGAAGAACAGAAATCAAATGCTTTTTCTTCAAAAACATAATTATAATGAAGCCAGTAACCCTAGAAAAGTGACATGAGAATATTGTAAAGATAGCCAATAAATTAAAATTAAAACAAAACCGGAAGGCAAAGAACAGTAGTCTGTTCAATGATCATATCCAAACCCTTTATGTAGTGGTACCTACAACACACAGTGAAGTCCACAGTCACTCTGAGGTGTCCTTTCTTAACCAAGTGATGAACTAAAGGGTTAATTTATGTTATGATTCTGAATTCAAACAGAAGTTAAAAGCCACCTTTAATTCCTTGAGAAATGTGTTTTAAATCTCTACTACCCATTTTAAAACAAATAAGCAAACAAATTAATTAATTAATTAAGCATGTCTCAGTGAAACAGGAGCATGTAGGGCCAAATGCATAGACATAGAGTCATTAATTAATTAATTAAATCTCTACATCCAGATTTGATCTTTTGGTTGCCTGACATCCATACCTGATTAGCTTGTAAGGGAAATAGTGTGCCAGTGACACTGGGGTTGTAGTTCCAGAGCAATTTTCACTGTAGTTCCTGTGAAAATACTTTCTCTGTGATCTTTACCAAGACACTACAACCACACCTGTGGTAATGTGGCAACTAGGGAATGCAGCTAATGAATTTGGTAATCTAGCTAATGGGACTTCCAGGCCAAATATCAAGAGAACCACCTGGGTTCTGTTTACTGTCTAAGATGAAGTGCTAATGGACAAATACGAACTAAAGGACAAACTGTTTTCTAATAAATTGTAATAAATTTGGAGGATATGTGGATGGCCTGTGGCCATCCTTCCAGCCCGAAAACTGGACTTAAAAAAAGGAAAGGTTTAAGGACAAAAATTAAAACGTAGCCACAAATGTGACTATAAAAACCTTTACTCAGACCTTATGAAAATATAAAGTAGTGCCATGTAGATGCTTTGAGGTAGACAGAGACATGGTAAGAGTCTTGGTGTTGTAGCTGGCAGGATCTCTCTGTTAATAGCTATTCTAAAATCTTCAGAGTGTTGTCCTATAAAAAAAGGTATGCCAGGTAGGGAAAGCATATGCAGAGGAGATTGGTGGATGTGGCTTTTGACTAATGGGGTGCATGAGACAGTGTTATACAAGAATCTTACAAAGTTTTAAAAATTAGAGCAAATTGGACTTGAAGAAAAAAAAAGAAACAAAAAGTTGGACTTAAAGAGGAAAATAAGAATCCTAAAATGAACACTTAGACCTCTAATTTTTTAAAAAAGCAGATGATCCAGGCTACTTTATTATTTGTTTTATTTTTATTTTTTAAGTAGGCCCCACGCCGAGCATGGAGCCCAGCACGGGTCTAGAACTCAGAACCCTGAGATCAATACCTGAACTGAGATCAAGAGTCAGAAGCTTGACTGGCTGAACCACCCATGGGGGTGCTCCAAGACCTCTAAAATTTTTATGAGCAGTTGGCAGCCTGAAAAACACTGGGCAGCTGCAAACACAAGTTATTTCTTATGACACAGAAAGCATGTCTCAGCGAAACAGGAGCATGTAGGGCCAAATGCATAGACATAGAGTCATTCCCAGGAGCAGTATGAGGCCCTTAACAAGAAGATAGTAGTGGTGTCCCACTGGATTTAACATTGCTACAGAGCAGTGATGGCCATGTGCTTCTCCTGTTTTCTTTCCTTTTGAATTGAATCCGTTATTGCTGTTATACTGTACCTATCCTACCATTGCGTGTTTGGGTATGTGGGAAACAATATCTTGTTTTTGTTTTTGTTTTTGTTTTTGTTTTTTGTTAACAAGTCTTCGAGCCAAGAGAAACCATAACAAAGAAATTGAACCCCAGATATCAACCACACCTGGACCTGATATGGATGAAGCTATCTTGGACATTGAACATGAGTTTGATGCAATAATGGGATGAGAACTTTGAGTGTCTTATGAGGGGGAATAAGCATGTTTTGCACAAGGGGGAGTGACATAATTTGTGGCCAAAATTCTAACTGTGGCAGTGTGATAGCAGAACATGGCTATGCAGTCTTGACACTCCTGCCATTAAGACGGGAGGCTGGTTTTCTCTCCCTTTAAATCTAAACAGCCTTGGACTGCTTTGACCAATAGAGTATATATCAGGAGTGATCAATGGAGTCTCACAGAAATGACCCTATATGGCTTTTGAACCTATATCATAAAAGACCTTGAACTTCTGCTTTGTTCAATGGACAGAGCACTCCACAAAGAGCCCTGATTCACCAGATAAGATTAACTACTCTGGGGTCACAGTGCTGTGAGAATGCCCAAACCACATGCATTTCTGTTTCCTGTATGTCAAGAAATAACAATGCTATCTATAACTTGGTACAGTGATTTGGGGAACATCTTTAATATTACTTTTTTTTTTCCTTTCTGGATTGAATTTTAGATCAATTCCCATCTGGAATAAGGCATTAATTTCCCTAAAGGAGGGACAGATATAAATGTATTTTATGCTTAAACAGTAAGAGCCCAGATGCTACATATTTAACATTTAACTGACAGTTCAATATGCTTCAGTAAAATTTTTTTAGAACTTCAAAGTTTTATGAAAAGCAACATTCAGAATGAAAGAAGAAAACTCCCGTATAGGCAAGGAACATAGTGATCTTTGAGGTTTGGAAAAAAAAAAAAAAGTGTAATGGAGGGCATACTCATTTGGGTGCTAATCCTCCACAGCATAGGCTTTAATGAAAAAGATGTGAGAAACATGGTGCCTGGGTTCCTTCCTTTTTCTTCATTTAATTAATATGTAAAGGTTTCCTCACCTGTAAAACAAAGATTGTATTTGTTAGGGCTCTGCAGAGAACCACAACCAATAGGATACATACAAACACACACACGCACACATATGTACAAAAAGATTTATTTTAAGATATTGGCTCACACAATTGCAGAACCTGAAAACCCCGTGACCCACCATCTGTGTGGTAGAGGCCTCGAAAAGCTGGGGTTAGCTCAAGGGCCTGAGAGCCAGAGAGCCAATGATGTAGATTTCAGTCTGGAATAATAATACTTATATGAAAATAGACATATCCTCTCATTGTTTTTATCATTCAGAAAGCATTTATTGAACATCTATTTATGCTACATTTTGAGGAGGACAATAAATAAAGGTATTCTTCAGATAATGATTTATACAGCCCCTAAGGGAAGACTTATAACCGAATGATCTTGATTGTCTCCTCTGGAACCATAAAGTAAGCATTCAACAGGCATGTGATTGAATGACTGAATAAATGAAACAATATGAAGAAAAAGTACAGTCTCATAGGAATAAGCAGACCTCCACAAATAGCTATAACATGAGATGTATTGGAAATGTCAGAACCCCAGAAAGAGAAAGAAATCATTTACACCTGGAGTAATGAATGCACTCTTCATAACACGGGTGAAATTTGAGTTATGTCTGGTCCAGACCCTTTCATCATTAATTTCTAAAGGTTTTTATGCTTTGACATATCATTTCTTCCTACTTGAATTGACTCCATTCTTTATAGATAAAGTAATCTTTGCAAAGATACATAGCCTTTTCTCACCTTTTATTTGCACCTAAACATATGACATTATTTCTATCACTGGCATTTTAATTAAATTTGACTGAGAAGCATGGAACAGTAACTGGGTGGTTAAAACATTAAAAAAAATGTTACTAAAGTCCTCTCACTTGCAAGCTGAGATATTTTGATATTATTGCTAATGCCCATTATTAATATGATTGCTAAGGTTTGATTTTAGTTGGGGGACAAAATGGACATGCCAGAAATACTCTGATACTAAGCTAGCCACTGCATCCCAAATTTAAATGATGACTACAGAACTAACCACACAAGAACCAAAAGATTTTGTGAGTTTGAATTGTCCAAAGAATTGCTAGTAATAAATGGACGGAGGACTCTTAGGCTGGAGGAAACTTCACACGGGCAGAGCAACTGTGTCTCTCAACAATTAGTCCACAGTTGTGTTCAGATGAACTTGTCTCTCTTGTTTTAACGATTTAATAACCATTTAACCAGGACAACTGATCCATCAAGATCTCTGTCAGGAGATATGGTGAGGGACACTTATTTTGCATTGTATTTCTATTTGTTAGACTTACTTTTAGTTACATTTGACAGATTTTATTACATACTTATGCTCAGCACCACAGTGATTACTGAACAAGATAGAAGAAAACCCATAGGGTAATAAATATGAAGCTAATCTTGGCTCCCTAGGGACATAAACCACATTTTTGGTAACTTGGAATACTAAAAACATAGCATAGTTCTTCCTAAGTAAAGGACATATCTTTAAATAAAGAGCATATCTTTAATCTCCTATTTTGGAAGACTTAGCTAAAAATCGTTTATCTTCCTTCTAATGAAAAAAATTTGTAGGGCTATAATATAGATGTTGAATACAAGAAGCCATTTATGTATATTACATGTATTTCATGTAACTCGATTCTTTTGCTGAACTGCTGAACAGTATTCATAATTACAAATAATTATCATTTTTGTTCTAGAACTATCATTTGGAATAGTTGGTTAATGTGCAGTTTGTTTTCTTTCTGTATGAAATTTCTAGACTTCTAGATTTGATCAAGATTTTCTAGATTCTATTACTTAGTACTCATCAATGTGTTTAGACTTTAATCTTCATGTTTAGATTGAATATGAAGTATATACGGCATCCAATAAGTAAGACAAGCTCTATAGACTCCAACTCAACACAAATATAAACGTCATTCTTCTCGAACCAGAACCACTCAGGATGGTCCACATCTTGGACACTCAAACCATGAATTTCATGGTTTGAAAGGAATTTTTCCAAAGTTTCAGATTCATATAATTTAATGGCACGGACACATGAGTAAACGCTTTCCATCCACAAGAGAAACATTTTTGCTAAATTTGTGAATATACAATGTGTATCTGGAAAAAAGTAAATCGAGTAGCAGAAGGTAGTTAACTACCTGAAAACACCTGGATTTCAGAAAGGTATCATGCACAGTAGGATAATTGGCTTGATGGTTTTTCTCTTGGTAACCTAGCCTTACTCAGAAATCCCAAGTTCTCACAAGAGCATTTGACCAGGTAGCTGACATAGGGCAGATGTAGTCTGGGCGTTGAAGCGAGCCACAATTCATTTATATTTAACACACTCATACACACAAACACACACATAAGAGGAGGAAACAACCTTTTATCCAAATGCCTTAAAAAAGATTTAATAGCCATGGCTATATTTTCTACTGTTGCTTGACAGGCCAAGGCATCACTAGTATTTGATGTTTTAAGGCAATTATTTTTACTGCTGCTAATGAAAAGGGAGGTTGAGACCACAGGAGGAAGCACTGCCTAGGAGGCATAGTGTTAATAGAAAATTCAAACAAAGAGGATTAATTTGTACATCGCCAGTATTCATGTCTCCTACCTCCTTTGAGATAGCTGAGAGAGATGACATTGTTCAATTATTGCATTCCCTTGGACATCGCCTAAACCTTCCAGATCTCTGCCACTACCTGGAACTTATGGATCTTCTGGGAGGAACTTGTAGGGTTAGTACATTTTTAAATCAACAAAAATGCTGACACACTCAGAAGGGAGACTAAGTATTTACTACAAACTGTGGATTTTTTATTGGGTCAGGTGCTTTGGCAGTAAAAATGGCTTTAAAAAATATGCTGGTCTCATCAGAGGCAACCTGAAAAATGTTCCTTTCTCAGCAGCAGCATCCTGACCTATAAACCCATTGTTTAGCACAGTTTCAAAAATCTTCTGTTTTCTGGCCATTTATGGAAAGCAGCAACCTTCAAATAAGGCTTCTTTTTACCCCTTTGAGCTTCAGTTGGCCTCATGCAGCTTTAACAAGATCCCCAAAGAACCCAATTCAAAGAGATAAAAGGATGTATGTATACACATCTGTTTTATGAGTAGATGAGAATCAGAGCCAAAGTGTTTTCTAAATATTTTAAGGGAATTTAAACAACAGGTATTGTTTCATGCTGAGTCTTTAGTGCAAAATGCAGGCATTTGGGGAATATATGTACACAAAAACAATTAGATAGTTGTACTGCAAAATGTATCCAATCTTTAACCATAAAACCCAAACCATAAGACATCTGTGACAAAATTGTCAGATATCCTTGAAAAATATCTTTCCCAAATTAATCTCTTTTTTTTTTCCCTGTAAGCCATTAGCTAATAAGGAAATTTACACTTTGGAAGATTTAGTATGTTCCATCCATCTATTTTGGCTGTATCTTTGATCACCAAAGACTAAATTAACCGTAAAAATATAGATAGAATACAGAATAAGTATTCTTATTAATAATATAATTCGTATATTATCTTCTTATATATATTAAAATATAATAATATATTCTTATTAATAATATAAGTAGAAAAAATACACAAGTCATGTTAGCAGTATCTGTATCATTAATTATGTTTATACCTCATGAGTGGCAGAAAATGAAGGAGGATGTATTCATGGTGGAGGGCACCAAGTCTCCTTTTTTATAAGTAACGTGATTATTAGGAATATTTCATTTCTAACACATTAATTATACGTTTGGAAAGAAAACATGGCTTTAAGTGTTGATCTCTTCACAGAAGAGAAACAAGTGGTTCTGAGTCCTGAGGCCCCCAATATAAAATCTGGGCTGGACGTCATATCATCCCCTGAGACAGTCAGAAGTCAGCTCAAGACTGAAGAAATCTCTGAGAAGTTTGGGAAATAGAAAAACACCTGGGATTATCTTGGTGGAGCCTCTGGTGTGGTAGGGGGTGACACATCTATGGGCAGAAATAAAAACAGTCCACTTAGTGATGGGAGCTGCAGAGCTCCCATTCTGACATATCAACTGAGATAGAGTGTTCGAGTAAGGGGTCAGGTGCATCTATTTGTATGATGAAAATAGTCTTTTCAGATTTGGAACATATTGCCTGAATGCAAGTAAGAAAATCCCTGTGGCTGACACAATGCGTGCCAGTTATGAATTTATTGCCCCTCAGCTCCCCATCCATCCTTCCTTGTCTGCTGGTGGTACCAGAATACTTTGCCCCTGACAGCTGGTGTGATGTTGGTAGTGGGTTCTAGTAGAAGATTGGAGGAGAAAGGAGCATCTTCTGGTTTCCTCGTGCTCTGCATTCTCCCCATTCTCATGGCACTGAGCTGGTACTTATAGCTCCAGGAGACCTCTGCCTTCATGCCTTAGAAGCATCACTCAGGGTTTCATGGGATCCAGACAACCCAGCTGGCCTCCCAGTGGCTTCTGCATCATGACATTCTAGTTAGTTATACAGATGCCCCAGCCAATTTCCCAGAAATTTCAACACAAATCCCCCCCTCAGGCCCCATAAGCAACTTCCTGGTGAATGTCACTGGCATGCTGCCAGGCTGTTTCCGGACCACCAGCCTCAGCCACCAAATATGGACGAGCTCTGGTCTGGAGCAACCCAGCAAACTCTGTTGCCAGCCAGTGGGCTGCACACACCCTCTCAACAGTGTCTGAATCACAGACGTCCTTTTCTGTGTTCGTTTTTCCCTTGAGCACTGTATTAATTTGCTTGTGCTGCCATAATAAAATACCACAGACTGGGTGGCTTAAACAACAGACAATTATTTTTGCACAATTCTGGAGGCTAAGAGTCCAGGGTGTAGATGCCTACAGACCTGATTTCTGGTGAGGACTCTCTCCTTGACTTTCAAATGGTCACCTTCCTGCTGTGTCCTCATGTGGCCTTTCCCCTGTGCCAGAGCAACCCTTGGTTCCTCTCCCTCTTTTTATAAGGATATCAGTTATATTGGATTAAGGTCCTACCCTTATAAGTTCACTTAACCTTAATAACTTCCACAAAGGCCCTATCTCCAAATACAGTCACATTGGGGTTTGAAGCTTCAATATATAAATTCAGAGGAAGCGACACAAATCAGTCTGTAACAGGCACTCACCCTAAACTATAGATTATTCTTTACCACTCTCTTCGTTCCCATTTACTAATTGGTTTCCTCTAAAGAATGAATAAATAATTCCTTATATATTAAGCCTTTTCATACAAATTACTATGTGATCAATCTCTGACTCCTGACCTGGACCTGCTTGATGTAAGCGCTGGAGATGGACAGACCCCAATTCCCTTCTCCTTAGGACACTTTGGTGTATAGAAATGAGCCTTTTCTGGGCACCTGGCTGGTTTAGTCAGTTGAGCATCCAACTCTTGATTTTGGCTCAAATCTCAGGATTGTGAGATGGAGCCCCATGGAGCCGGCTTGAGATTCTCTCTCTCCCCTTCCCTTTGTCCCTCACCCTGTGCTTTTTTCTAAAAAAAAAAAAAAAAAAAAAAAAAAAAAAAAAAAAAAAAAAAAAAGAAGAGAAAGAAAGAAAGAAATCCCATGAAAATGGGAACAAACCAAAGGCTCTTTTTCCATTTTAATATCCCACCTTGTTACTCTAAGTGGCCTGGCTCTAACCTAAGCCTGCAGACTTGGTTTCACATATGATTTATGTCTATCTGCCTTTCCTGAGACTGGATTAAACCACATATGGGAAGATATCTAAACATTTCCTAATGAAGTCATTGCCATGGTCTACTTGGCCTAGAATCCTTTAATCTTTACAGTTGAGCCTAAACAAATTCAACATGACGGCCAGCCACCACAAAATGAATTTCTAAACTATGATTGCTGAGAAATTTGTAATCCTGTGTCCTGCTTGTCTTACTGATTGTTCCAAAAATCATTTAAGAATTAGGATCAGTGTGTGTCTCTCTCAGAAATCAGGATTCTAGGTTTTCTTTCCCTCGTGAAATTACTGCAAAGCGACTCAGCTCCTTTATGATTAGGTCTGATCCTGCTCTGTCTTAACAGGTTCCTTCTGGCCAACTCAATTAAGGGATAACTCCATGGGCCCAGTGCTGCCTGCTGGGTTGCCAGTTTAACCGCTACCTTCAACTCTGATTTCAAGGGGTTTATAAAGGAGCTTATTTTTGGCTTTCTAATGGCTTGAATTTAGATCATACAGAAAATAAAATCTGTATCCCTCTCCACAGCCCCAATTCCAGCCCCTGAACTTGTACTACACAATTGAGATCCTTCACATACTGATATAAATATTACCTATAATATTAGAACCCCAAAATTCTTTTCTTCCTTCCTTCCTTCTTTCCTTCCTTCCTTCCCTCCCTCCCTCCTTCCTTCCTTCCTTCCTTCCTTCCTTCCTTCCTTCCTTCCTTCCTTCCTTCCTTCCTTCCTTCCTTCCTTTTTAAAAAATAACATTACCATTTAAAGGACAGTGGGTTCTGCTAACTAGGGGCCCATTCTAGCAGGTAAGCATGAGAATGGGAGTTCAGGGGATCTGGGATAGTGTAAAATCCCCTACTTGAAAAAAAGAGTAAATTGAGACAGGGAGGAGAGGGTTTAGATCTACCAGCTATGCAGGTTGTGTATTAAAACAGGAGCTTCCATGGCAAAAAAGACAGTGAGTGGTGGCAGTGTTGCCTGAGCCTTGGGAGAAGAAGCAATCTAGTGGGAAACATGAGGTAATTTGCTAGGAGGGAAGATACATATTTTTTAAAGATTTATTTATTTTATTTGAGAGAAGCTGGAGTCAGGGGCAGAGGGAGAAGGAGAGAGAATCTCAAGCGGACTCCAGGATGAGCACAGAGCCACCTCGGGGCTGGACCTCATAACCTGAGCTAAAATCAGAAGTCAGACACATAACCAATAGTACCACCCAGGCGCTCCAATGGAAGATATTTTAAAAGTCTCTCCTCTAGCTTGCCTTCTAAATCTTCAGCAATTTCTATACAACTCACTAGCTTTTTTAGAGCCATAGAGACTTTTTTTAAAGTATTTATTTGAGAGAGAGAGAATGAGCAGTGAGAGCGAGAGCCCAGGAGACTGGGAGGGGTAAAGGGAGAGGGAGAAGCAGATTCCCCACTGAGCAGGGAGCCCAGTGCAGGACTCGATCCCAGGGCCCTGAGATCACCACCTGAGCCAAAAATAGATGCTTAACTGCCTAAGCCACCCAGGTGCCCCCATAGAGCCATTTTGGAACCCTGCACACTGAAATCTGCTTGGATTATTGGCAGTGCATGAGAAGGCAACAGCCAAGGACAGCCGCACATCTGGCAATATAGGACACCCCACACTCTGAAGACACAGGAGTCAGAACTCTACTCTGGTCCCCTGTCACTTGAGGGCTGATAAGGCAAGTGGCTTAGCCCCTCTATGTCTCAGTGGGGTTTCTCCTCCATAGCATGAAGACAATAATCATAATGACCTTAGAATTGGGAAGATCGGACTTCAACACTTGCACTCAAAAAGACAATGACACATAGTGAAAACAGGCAACAGAAGTTTTATCTATTTTTAGTTTGCATGCTTTTGAAAGATATGGTTATATGACTCCAGGCATTATTCTTTCCCAAATATGTGCTCTCTTTTTAAGAACATTTGTTGGTCTGACAGATTTATACATAAAATACAAGGTTATAAAGTGAAGAAATGTTATATCTAACCAATGAACCCAAATCTCTGTACCATTTATTTATTTATTTATTTATTTATTTATTTAATAATAAATTTATTTTTTATTGGTGTTCAGTTTGCTAACATGCAGAATAACACCCACCCGTCAAGTGCCCCCCTCAGTGCCCATCACCCAGTCACCCCCACCCCCCGCCCACCTCCCCTTCCACCACCCCTAGTTCATTTCCCAGAGTTAGGAGTCTCCCATGTTCTGTCTCAGTCTCTGATATTTCCCACTCATTTTCTCTCCTTTCCCCTTTATTCCCTTTCACTATTTTTTATATTCCCCAAATGAATGAGAACATATAATGTTTGTCCTTCTCCGATTGACTTGTTTCACTCAGCATCATACCCTCCAGTTCCATCCACGTTGAAGCAAATGGTGGGTATTTGTCATTTCTAATGGCTGAGGAATATTCCATAGTATACATAATGTAATGAAACGCCGGGACACCTGCACCCCGATGTTTCTAGCAGCAATGTCCACAATAGCCAAACTGTGGAAGGAGCCTCGGTGTCCATCGAAAGATGAATGGATAAAGAAGATGTGGTTTATCTCTGTACCATTTAAGTCACTTAGAAACCTGATACAGTCACAAGTTCATTTGTTTATTCAATGAGCCTTCTTTCTGGGCCTAATATCTAGATACACTGCCAACTATTATGTCGTTAAATCAGATTTTGCTTCTTGGAAATTGCTCTGATGATTGTATTAAAGGAAAATATGAGTGAAATCTTAACTAGAAGTACCTCTGTTTTGCTAACTTTGGAAAACCTAATTTGGTAAAACCAATAGTGAGAAACTTATCCTGTTAGAAAAAGAGGAAAAAACTAACACATAAGCATCTTATAATGTTTACATGGAACCTAATTTAAACCAGTCTTCATGTGGAAGAAAAAAACAACATTATCACCTCTATAGACATTTGAGAAAATTGGTTCTTAAAATTGGTTTTAAAAGTAGAGACACAAGCACTATGCATCTCTCACCCTTGGAAGTGGATCTTACGGCATGTCAGATGCTCTCACTTGATTCTTGTTTTTGTTTCTTGCTTGTTGCTCTGATCCACCAATAATCTGGCCTGTAGTCCTTTGCCTCATCATCTGTTTTCAGGACTTCTTCCGGTAAACCTGAGAACAGACATGTCTTCTCTGGTCCTGTCTCTCTTCTTTCCATCTGTTTCTTCCTGGGTTCTTTGAGCAGCCACCTACTTGAAGAAGCTTCATGGTCACCCCCTTTCAGATGTCAGTCCATGTGAATGATCTTTTGGCTGCATCTCCCTGGGCTCCATTCAAGGAAGGATAGAAAAGACATTAAAGATCATTTTAGAAATATTCATTGTACAATAATCTGCCCTGATGTTTTAAGACAACTCACATGATTAGATTATTTCTGTCATATAATTCATTTCAGATATTGAAAGATATTGAAATAAATACTCGAACCATGTCAGCTCTATTTCACGTAGCGACATATACATTACTTGATGGTGGGGCACCTGGGTAGCTCAGTTGGTTGTGTCTACCTCTTGATTTTGGCTCAGGTTGTGACCTCAGGGACATGAGATCAAGCCCCTCGTCCAGCTCCATGCTGTGCCTCCCACCCTGCCATGTGCATGTTCTCTCTTTCTCTCACAATAAATGATCTCTTTTAAATTAAAAAATTTTTAAATATTTTATTTATTCGTGAGAGACACAGAGAGAGAGGCAAAGACAGGCAGAAGGAGAAGCAGGCCCCCTTCAAGGAGCCTGATGTGGGGCTCGATCCAGGATCTGGAATCACACCCTGAGCCAATGGCAGATGCCTAACCACTGAGCCACCAGACATCCCGATTAATTATCAATTAATTAATTACTTGATGGTAGTTGCCAATGTGTGTCACTAAACTAATAAATTTAGAGAAATCATCTTATTCCTATAAGCACATCTAAGAAGGGTGATTTGTGAAGCTGAAAACATTGGAAGTCTCGTTTTCAGTGAATGTTCAACCAAAGGGAAAACTAGAAAAGAGAAGTGAATAAAATACAACAAAACAAAATCCCAGCAACATATGATTTCAAAACCTTGGTGAAGGAAACAAAAGTATAAAGAACATTTATTTTTATCCCAAGGAAAGTGATATAATCTCCTTGGTCCTACATTCCCCTTCATTCCTGTACACTTGGCAAATGGCACCACTGAGTTCCTCCTTCCAAACCCTTTTATTTCTGAGCTTTATTGTGCTTTAATCAGCATGTAACATCATGGAAGTTTAAGCTGCATAATGTGATCATTTGATATACATATAAATTGTGAAATCATAACCACTGTAAAGTTAGTTAGCACCATCTGCACCTCACATAATTACGTTTGTTTTTATTGTTATGGTGAGAACATTCAAGATCCACTCTCTTAACAACTTGCAAGCATACAATATGGTATTGTTAACTATAGTCACTATGCTGTATATTAAATCCAGATTTACTTCTCTTGTACTGGAAAATTGTATCTTTTGAACATCTCCTTGTTACACCCATCCCCTAACCTCTGACTACCACCAGTCAACTCTGTTTCTATGAGTTCAGCTTTTTAGGATTCCACATAGCAGTGCAGTCATGCAGTATTTGTCTTTCTCTGCCTAATTTCACTCAGTGAAATGCCATCAGAGTTTATCCATGTTGTCACCAATGGCATGGTTGGTTTCCTTCTTTTCTTGTGGCAGAATGTTACTGCATTTTTACACACACACACATACACACACGCGCACGCGTGCCACACACACACGCCACATTTTCTCTATCCATTTATCTGGCATTGGACATTCAGGTTGTTTCCATGTTGTGGCTACTATGAAAAATGCTAAAAGGAACATGGGAGTGCAGATATCCTTTTAAGAGAGTGATTTCATTTCCTTCACGTAGATACCCAGAAGCCGGATTGATGGATCATGTGAATAGTACTATTTGTAACTTTCTCAGGAATCATTGTACTGTTTTCTATAATGGCTGCACCAATTCGCAGTCACATCAGCAGGGCACCAGCCTTCCCTTTTCATCACATCTTCACCAACATTTGTCATCTCCAGTTTTCTTATTAATAGCCATTCTAACAGGTGTGACATGATATTTCATTATGGATTGGATTTGCGTTTATGTGATGACTAATGATGTTGAGCATCTTTTCATGTACGTCTTGGCTGTTTCTTTGGAAAAGTATCTATTCATGTCCTTTGCCCAGTTTTAATCATTTTATTTGTATTTTGCTATTGACCTGTATGATTTCCTTAATATATTTTGGATATTAATCTCTTCTCAGATAGGTTTGTGAATATTTTCTCCAATTCCACAGATTCCCATTTTGTTTGTCGATTGTTTCTCCTTTTCTCTGCAGAAGTTTTGTGGGGGTCTTTTGGTATAGTTTTACTTACGGACTTTTACTTCTGTTGCTTGTGTTTTTGGTGTCATAAAGATTCATTGTCAAGAGCAAGGTCAAGGAGCTTCTCCCCCGTGTTTTCTACTATGGGTTTTACTGCTTTACATGTTAACATTTAAGTCTAATGCATTTAGAGTTAACTTTTGCGAGTGATGTTAGACTTCATATCATCCTTTGTATGTGAACATCCAGTTTTGTATGTTAACATCCCAGCACCATTTATGGAAGAGACTTTTCTTTTCTCATTGAGTATTCTTGGCCCCAAAGAATATTAGTTGATCATGTACATGAGTATTTATTTCTGGGTTCTCAATTTTGCTTCATTGGTCTATGCTTTTATGCCAGTGTCACACTATTTTGATTACTGTAGCTTTGTGGGTTTTTTTGTTGTTGTTTTTTTGTTTTTGTTTTTGTTTTTTGTAGTTTTGTAATATAGTTTGAAATCAGGGAGTGTGATGGCTTCAGCTTTATCCTTCATTCTCATGATTGGCTTAGCTATTCATTGTCTTCTGTGGTTTCATGCAAATTTTAGGATTTTAAAATTATTTCTGCATAAAATGGCATTGGAATTTTGATAGGGATTGCACTGAATCCATCAATGGTTTGAGGCAGTATGGACATTTTAACAATATTAACTCTTCTGATCCATAAATGTAGTATAGATTTCCATTTGTTTGTGTCATCTTTAATTTCCTTTATCCATGTCCTATAGCTTGTGATGTACAGATATTTTACTTCTTGGTTAAATTAATTCCTAAGTATTTTACTGTTTTTGGTGGTATTGCAAAAGTGATTGTTCTATTTCTTTTTCAGATAATTCTTATTTTACAGAAATGAAATCAACTTTTGTGTATTGATTTTTATTCTGAAAATTTACTAAATTTATTATTTCTAACTTTTTTTTGATGGAGTCTTTAAGATTTTCTATATACAGGGCCATGTCATTAGCAAAGAGATCATTTACTTCTTCCTTTTCAATCTGGATATTTTTTTCCTCGCATAATTGCCCTGGTTAGGGCTTCCAGTACTGGTTGAACAGGAGTGGTGCAGGTGGGCACCTTTGTTTTCTTCTTGATCTTAGGAGGAAAATTTTGAATCTTTCACCATTAAGTATATTAGTTGTGGGCTTATTGTATATGGCCTTCATTATGCTGAAAGTGTTTAAACTTTGTTATTTCCTAATATCTGAATGCACCACTTCAGATTCACAGTGAGCTTGTATAATTTATCCTCTCATTACCCATTTTATTAAAATCATATTGGAGCTTTTACTAGGAGATCACTAGAACATTTTAAATGTGAATGGAATTGGGTTCAAAGGAAGAATCTATTACAGGTGCCAACTACAATAAACCAGTGAACTTGGGTAACGGGGAAAAATGGCTCAGACGTATTGGCCTATTAATAAAGGAAGAGATCTTTGCATCACAGCCTCCTTTTATACTTCTTACCTAATAGCATCAGACAGTGGTGATCTCTTGCCTGAATGTCACCAAGGTGTGACAATTGATCTTTACCCTGTCCTACTTGACTTTTTCTTATCCATTGGCTTTCTTTGTGTCCAAAGCTCTGATCTTTGGGCTAGTGGCATTGGAATGATGTTTTGGAGAGCATTAGATTTGAAGTCAGGCAGACATGGATTTCAACTTAGTCTCTGTCTCTTACTAAGCTTGAATAATTCCCCCACCTTTTAAATCTCAGCTCCCCCACATGTCAAGTGAAGCTAATAATAATGCTGATGTGATAAGGCATCTAAAGTATGTAGCATGTTCCTGGTATATACAGGATACATAATAATTGTTAGTTTCCTTTTTTTTTTTTTTTTCAAATTAGGGTTGTTGAACAGATGTGCAACCGATTCTTGGAAGTGCTCTTCAGACCAAAACCCCTCCCAGAATTTCAGACAATAGAGCATCCTTTGACATTAATAGGGGTTTGGGACAATCTAAAAGACACAATCTGCAATTTCTTGCACTTACCATGTTTTATGCCACTGTGGTTTTACATCTGCAGTACAACCAAAGAACTGTTGTTACTCATGCCTCAAGGTTCAGTTTGATGGTCAAACCCTCTGAGGTGCTTCCCTAATCTGCCCTTCCTTCTCCAGAGTAAGCTGTTCATTTCCTTCCTTGTATTTCACCAAATATGTTTTTCTCAGAATATGGTCCACCTGCATCATATACTCTGCATACTTTATTTTGTTACATATGTCAAACTATATTTCACTTATTTTATGTGTTTACAAGTGGAAGCTACATTTTGTTTCAAGCCCATATAAGCCCATATTTGCAATACCTAGCTACATGCCCAGTAACTGATTAGTAAATATATGAATAGCTGAATGGGCAATGACTAGACAAATAAAAGAATGGTTGAATGATTTGGAAAAATGAATTTTTACTTGGTATATAGCTCTAACAAGAGCTGGGAAGATAAATTAGACATAGTCCATCTGATAATGTGATAAATAAGACAAACAATTGGTAAATTTCATAAAGGTAAGAAAGCAAAATATATTCAGAACTTCAAATCTTGAATTCACAATCTTTATATATATGTCTTTTTATACTGATCTAGTTCCCAATGTAAATGGATCCTTCATACCAAACTCAAGAGTAAGAATTATGTGTGTGTGTGTGTGTGTATGTGTGTGTATGTGTGTTGGGGGGGCATGTACCTGGGTGGCACAGTAGGTTAAGGTCTGACTCTTGATTTCAACTCAGATGATGATCTCTGGGGCATGATTTCAGGATTGTGAGATTGAGCCCTATGTTGGGCTCCTCGCTCAGTGCAGGGTTTGCTTGGGACTCTTTCTCCCTTTTCCTCTGCTCCTATCCTTTCTCTCTCTCTCAATCTGTCTCTGTCTCTCTAATAAATAAATAAACAAAACCTTTAATAAAATAATTGTGTGTATATAGTATGTTTTATATCTATCTATCTAGATATTTATATCAAATCAGCTTTAGCATAACACTATTTATTATTTAGCATAATAACTATCTGTTACTGTGGCATAAGGAAAGGCAGTTAGGTAGGTAGGTAGGTAGTTAACATATTATCATAATGGCCCAGACAACTGATCTCAATAACTACATGCCCAAATATCTCTTTTATCAATAGAGTTTTCTTTTATAACCATTCTCTAGTTAGATTTTAATGACTTCCCATTCAACTAAAGTCAAGTCATCTATTATGTATTAAGATATTGTATTTGAGAATGAACTTGAATGAAATAATTAAAAGTACTGCCTAGATATTTTTCTCTGCATGTCTTCTAGTAAAATCCTTTTTTTGCATCTTTTTCATAAATCTTGGGGATTCAAATAACATATACTGGTATGTTGAAAACTGATACCCTATTAATTAAATGAATAAAGCAAGCCACAATTTGAATTTAGCTTAATAAGCAAACCAAAGTGAAAGCAGCTGTGTCCCATTAGCTTCTGATTTTCTGCAAAAAAAAAGGAGAGGGAATCAGATACACAAAAAGAGTGTCTAAAATTGAGCAGCTTGTGGTTACGTTGCTATGGCTACCAGAGGTCTTTCTGATGCTTTACTGGGTTGGCAAAGAAATAGACTGTTTGGAATAGTCACACTAAAAACTCTTAAGCACTGAAATAGTACTGACATTTGACCGTGAGTCTTCAGTTCCTCCACGGAGTGAACACATGGATGTGAAAGGGAAAAAAAAAAGAAAAATTCAAATTACCTCATGAACATTAGATCATTTTTTCTGTTAGCCAAGGGAGGGAAATCCTGCAGTTTAAAGACAAACGAGGGTTGAAGCATTTCAAATGACTTATATGCTACCTCTAGAAAGCTGATCTGATAGCTCTCAATAAAAATAAACCCACATGGGAGGACATTTAAGACGTGGAGATGTTAGTGATACACAGAATAGGGAACTTATCTTAAAGGAACTCTTCTCCTTAAGGAACTCCTGTCGATGTAGATGGCCCCATCAAGAATCTCCCTCTGCTAGTTTGGCTCTCTAACTATAATGAGAAGTATATCCAAGAGGAAATAATGAAAGTAGGAAGACATAAATTTCCCTACTCTTTAAAAATAAATGCAGAGGTTAAGTATCATTTTTCCCCCAGAAATCTCAATAGCACCATATAGAGTTGCTGTAATGATTCTGAAGATTTCCTGGAGGATCATATCATGATCGTAAAGAAGTCACACTGATTCCAAGGATACGTGGGAGTTCATTATATTCTTTGGAGTGGGTGCCAGCACTGCCTCCATCCTGCCATTTTTTCCTATGAAGGAATACTTTTCTTTTAAAAATAAAAGATAAGGGGAGCCTGGGTAGCTCAATTGGTTGAGAATCTGCCTTCAGCTCAGGTCATGATCCCAGAGTCCTGGGATGGAGCCCCACATAGTGCTCCCTGCTCAACGGAGAACCTGCTTCTCCTTCTCCTTATACTGTTCCCCTGCTTGTGATCATTCTCTCTGTCTCTCCATGTCTCTGTCTCTGTCTCTGTCTCTCTCTCTCTGTCAAATAAATAAATAAAATCTTAAAAAAAAACAAACAAATAAATAAATAAAATATTAAACAGAAACAGAGTGAGCCTCTAAGAATCGAGCAGACTCTATGCTGGGAAGCAGCATAGCTACTTGGCTCAGGATTCTTTTCTTTTCAGTTTTCCTAGTTTTGAGTTTTTCTGCTCTAATTAAAATCACCAATATCACATTGGCCCCACCAACAACTTTCTTAAGAGTTCAGGCTCAAGTACGGACAACTTCTTAGCACATAGTATCTCCGTAAATATTTGTGAAATGACAGAGTTGTGAATGACAGCATTCATTTTCAGGGCAACAGTCTAATGATAATTCCCACACTGCCATAAACCTCCTTTCTCAGCTGAGAACACACATTTCTTTCTAGGATTTTGATGATTCACCCAGCATATGACCTCATCTTTTCCATTTGACATAGAAAGTGTGATTTAATTCTTTTCATAACCAACAGGGTAAAGAACATCCTACCATCATAACAATATGCGAAGGACAAGAAGGGCACCCATATGTAAACAGTGGGGCTCTACTGGCACATTCTTCCTGCTTGTTTGCAGTAATATCAGAAGCTCTGTGCAGCCCCAATAAATAGAGCTGCCCTTATTTACATGCCCTATTGTTATTCCAGAATTGTGAATAAGAAGATAAGGAACAGAATTTTAATATTTTAAGTACAAGATAATGACATGACCATAGTCAAGGCCATTTGCCCATAGCAATTATCACGGCATCCATGTCTTCAATATAATTCTAGTGCAAAGTTTGGAAGTGTACAGACAATTAATTTCCTGAGTAAAGATACTATAGCAAAAAGGAAAAGAAAGGAAAAAAATTAAGGTAAAAAATATCATTATCGGCATTACTTCATAAAAATCAAGTAAACTGTATTGGTATACAATCACCAGTAAGCATACCAATAGGCATATTACGTGATGCTGGGAAAATTGTTTCTTTCTAATTCCCCTTCCCCCACTCTATCCCTTCCTCTTTCATTTCCTCTATTATCTAAGAGGAAATAGTCTGTTTCTTGGTTTTCCTTTTTCTTTTCTTTTTCTATGATCTTTTGTTTTTGTTTCATAAATTCTACATGAGTGAAATCATATGATATTTGTCTTCCTCTGACTTATTTCACTTAGCATAATACTCTCTAGCTCTAAGAAATGACTCTTAACTGTAGAGAAACAAATGGATTACCAGTGAAAAGGTAGATTGATAGATGGGTTAAATAGAAGAAGTTTAAGGGGGAAATTGTGATGAGCTCTAGGTATTGTTTGTAAGTGTTGAATCACTAAATTGTACAACTGAAACTAAACTTACTGTATGTTCACTAACTGAAATTTCAATAACAAATTTACAAAAAAAATCTAAGAGGAAATAGTATATAAAAATTTGTACCAAGCCGTAGCTGTAATTAGTCAACACATATATGTACAGACTATATATGCCTCTAATTCCTTTTCTTCCTTTTAGCAAGATAATGTTTAAAGGAATCTAATACCAGCAAATTATTGCAGTTTATAGATTAAGAAATTCATGATTTAGTGGATACAGTGTTATAAGGAGGCAAATTTTGTCAACAAATAATTGAAGGTTTACTTTTGTGCCCAAATATGCCACTGTAAAATGTTTAGTTTATTTAAACATATGCATGGGTGTTATCTTAATGTGCACTGCTTACTTATCAAATAATCCTTAAGAAATGTTACAAGAATGATTTAGGAATAAAATGTGGGTGTTTCCTTTATAAGAATGCTATAACTGTTCTGTTGGTATATAATTTTTCCACAATGAATTTCTGCTCAGGCAACCTGGTATTTATATGTGAACTACACCACATCATCAGATCCTCAGAGATTTTTAAATGACTCCAAATTACAACAGGGAAAAATGTGGAAATGAAGATTCAGGGTAACAATTTCAATGCTTCTAGAACAATGGTTGAAGTAATCACAGTATCAAAAAGGTCTACATGTTTTAATTCAGCATAGCAATTAAGCAAACCCAGCTCTTTAGCTAAGACGAATAAATAAGGCCAAATACCCAATTCTAACTCTGTGTGTGTGTGCGTGTGTGTGTGTGTGGCGTTTGCTTGATTCCAGTGGAAGCTGTTAGATGACAGAAGCAATGGATTCAATGTTATTTCTTTATTTTTTTAATTTCTTGTCAGCTGTGTTTCAAAGACAAGAAAACAGCACTACAGGTCTTAGGTACATTGGTTTGAAACAAATAACATATAGTGTTTCTGTCTTTTTTTGATGCAGTCCACTCTGCTTGTCTTAAAAAAAAGAGGACACAGGTACTTTAAATTACCAGTCATATGTAGCATTGTTAAAACAACATAATTATGACATGATGTACTATTTTTCTTGTCTTCTTTGTTTTCAGAGCAGGTGTGCAAGAAAAGGCTGGCAAAGTAGCTATGAAGTTAGATTTCACATTTTGTGTACACTAGTCACCAGCTTTCTGACCTTGACTATGTCAGGTTATAAAACTTATCTTTATTTTTTTTTAATTTTTATTTATTTATGATAGTCACACAGAGAGAGAGAGAGGCAGAGACACAGGCAGAGGGAGAAGCAGGCTCCATGCACCGGGAGCCCGACATGGGATTCGATCCCGGGTCTCCAGGATCGCGCCCTGGGCCAAAGGCAGGCACCAAACCGCTGCGCCACCCAGGGATCCCTAAAACTTATCTTTAATTATCAACATGAAAAAGTAAATATTGGTCTCAACTTTTCAAATGGCATATATTAAACCTGCATAAGAAAATGTAAATCACTATTATTTATATTCCCCAAATGAATAAGAACATATAATGTTTGTCCTTCTCCGATTGACTTATCTCACTCAGCATAATACCCTCCAGTTCCATCCATGTTGAAGCAAATGGTGGGTATTTGTCGTTTCTAATGGCTGAGTAGTATAAGGGAAGGGAGAAGAAATGTGTGGGAAATATCAGAAAGGGAGACAGAACATAAAGACTCCTAACTCTGGGAAACAAACTAGGGGTGGTGGAAGGGGAGGAGGGCATGGGGTGGGGGTGAATGGTAACTGAGGGGGGCACTTGATGGGATGAGCACTGGGTGTTATTCTATATGTTGGCAAATTGAACACCAATAAAAAATAAATTTATTTAAAAAAATAAAAAATAAATAAACATCAAAAAAAAAAAAAAAAGAAAGAAAGAAAATGTAAATCAGGGGCACCTGAGTGGCTCAGTTGGTTAAGCTGCTGCCTTCGGCTCAGGTCATGATCTCAGGGTCCCGGGATGAGCTCCACCCTGGACGCCTTGCTCAGCAGGGAGTCTGCTTCCTCCTTATCCTATGCTGCTCCCCTTGCTTGTGCTCTTTCTCCGTCGGTTAAGTAAATAAACAAAATCTTTTTTAAAAAAGAAAATGTAAATCACTAAAGAAATATGAGCCAACAACATTCTCTTTATTGGGTAACTTAAATAAAAGGTATTTTTTAAAATATGTTTTATTTATTTATTCATGAGAGACAGAGAGAGAGAGAGAGAGAGAGAGAGAGGCAGAGACACAGGCAGAGGGAGAAGCAGGCTCCATGCAGGGAGCCTGACGCAGGACTCGATTCCGGGACTCCAGGATCATGCCCTGGGCAGAAGGCAGGAGCTAAACCACTGAGCCACCCAGGGATCCCTAATAGAAGGTACTTTTACACAGTCCTGTTCAGGGAAAATATTCTTTTATTGTCACCAATACATGTTTTGATCATTTCACTTGTTTCAATGCATTCTGGTCTCTCTCTAGCAATTCATTACTATATCTATTCCTCGAGTATTTCTTGAACATCCACTAATTGTGCAGTTCAGTGGAGAATTGAAAAAGTGAGTAAGTCATGGTACCTCTCGTAATACATGAGAGCATTCTTCACAGATTTTCTATTTGAGTGAGGTGTCATATTTATCACTATTATGTCTCTGGAGAGATAATAGATGCTTAGAAAAAGTATAAGGACATTAAGAGGTAATAAACAGGGATCCCTGGGTAGCGCAGCGGTTTAGCGCCTGCCTTTGGCCCAGGGCGTGATCCTGGAGACCCGGGATCGAATCCCACGTCGGGCTCCCTGCATGGAGCCTGCTTCTCCCTCTGCCTGTGTCTCTGCCTCTCTCTCTCTCTCTCTTACTATCATAAATAAATAAATTAATTAATTAATTTAAAAAAAGAGGTAATAAAGAAAGTGAGTGCTTTCACAGAAAAGTTTTATGTCTACATTGCCCAACAAAGTAGGAATTAGCCAGAAGTGGTTATATGGAGCACTTGAAACACGACTATCCCAAATGGAGATACACTGTGAAGTGTATACACCAGATTTCAAAGATTTAGTAAAAAAAAAAAAAAGAATATCAAATATCTCAAAATTTATATTTATTTCATGCTGATTCAATAATCTTTTTGGATACATTGGGTTACATGCATTTTTTTGGGTTACATGCATATTAAAATTAATTTTACCTGTTTCATTTTACTTAATAAAACATGGCTACTAGAAAATTTAAGATTATATATGTAGCTCACTTATATATCTATTTACTACTGCTATTACAGATATTTCTGAAAATATAGACACTTCTGAATAAGCCAAAAATAAATAATAAATAAATAAATAAATAAATAAATAAATAAATAAATAATAAAAATAATGGAAAGAGACAGAAAAAAATCAGAGGAGAGGATAAAATGAGGAACTGAGTGGTGTATCTTTGTTCCTCTTACATTAGGCCTCAGGCCTCCCACCTAAGTGTGGCAACGAACAAATAATCCAATTTTAATTTTATGAAAATTAATTATTTTTCTTTTCTGCATTTTTGCTATTCTAAGAACCACAAAATTAAGAAAGAAATGTAGGAGAGAGGTAGGATCATCAGAAGTAATATTTGTTGTTAATAATTAATTCATAATTAAAGTGCCTTTGGCAGAGATAGTTTATCTTGCAGACCTTCAGAGTCAGAGATACAGGCCACTGTAGTCAGGGAAGGTGACCAGAAGTTTAATAAACTTGGTCTGAATTTAAAGTGATGGACATTTTTGGAACACCTTAAAAGTAGGTGACAAGCCAAAGATTTTAGTGAAAAAGTTTTGTTAGAGAGGTGATCCCCAGAAAATGTGTCAATGAGGCAGGAGGTGAGATGGTATAGGAAGCCAGTTTATCACTGTGTTGGACTGGAGCTTATTCTCACTGAGGGGCTCCCAGGGATCTGCAGTAAGCACCTGCACTCCAGCATCATGCCATCTAAGGAGTGGAAGACTAAGGTATTCATTCATGAAAACCTGGAATTATTAGTGGAAAGTAGCTCTGGAGGAGTGTTAGCTCTCTGGCAGTTCCAGCATTGGCAGAGTAGCTTCAGAGCAGGCGTGGTACAGCTCAGAGGGCTTTCAAGCAAAATATCATAAGTTCTGGTAGCTGGAAGTTAGGCTGGTCTGCCCAGAACGTCTCTATGGGTTACAGATAAAGCACTGATAATGTCTTCAATATCATCCTTTGTACTGCTCATCCTTCCATATTCCATGTTAATTTCCCTCTACCCTCGTACTATTGATTCTTCTATTTGGCAGTCAGTCACATTTTCAAAAGAAAACACTTATTAGTGAGACAAGCTATAGTCTCTATTTTTGCAATCAATGCCAAGACCATAACTGATATTCATTATCTCAGTCCCTACAATTTGTTCTAGATTTCCCTTACACTCGCTCAGCATCTATGCTGATCTACATTCCTGGCCCACTGGTTTAATTCCAACCTTCATCCCTGAGAGATGTGAGGCTCTGAGTAGTATGAACTTATCAGGCCATACTTGCTGCAGCCTCCCACCCATGTCTATAACTGGATGTGGAAATATAAAAAGATGCGCCAGTGAGTCTGCTGAATTCCAGATATGTGCCATCTTTGTCTCCATAGTGTAACAGTAACCCTATTTCCTTTTGATATGATCATTTCTGGTATAATAATGATTCCTGTCTTTGTGTTATGTTCTATATTGAGACAAGATAATATTTAGGTTAAATGGAACCTTTGCCATGTTCTCTAAGTATGATCCTTGGTAGAAGGGTTTCCCACTTTTGGAAATCAAGGCATCTAGGCAAAAACTCTAGGGCTGAGGAGCATAAGTTCCCCATGTGAGTTAATTGGAGTGATGATTAGATGAGCTATTTCTATCTTAGTCTTTTCTCTTCTGGATTCATGCATTTGAACAATTTGGGTCTCTAAACCATGTAGTGACAGCAGGTTAAAAAGATACATCACATCTCACAGAAGGGAGTCCTCACCTGCAGAATGCCATCCCTAAGCTAACATGCAGAACTCTGAGCCTTTGGTCTTTTCCTCACTTTACTATGGTAGGAATTTTCTTTTTTCATTCATTGCCATTCAGAAAAGGTTTCTATTCTTCCCTTGTAGAATTAATTCAGAGGAAACTATTTATTTTTTTCAAAATAAAAAAGTGAGAATAACTAGTGAGTAATTTTAACTTGATTCAAAAGAATAATGCAGTCAATCCAAAGAGAAAAAAAAGTAGATTTATTTGACTATGTGAAATTATAACAGTATTATGTGGCACAGACACACTTAACAAAATCAAAAGGCAAAAGCCCACTGGGACTAAAATATAATTGTAATACATACAGCAGCTAAAATTTACATTGTTAATATGCAAAGAATTTTCATGATTTATTTAATAAAGATGGATATCGGCATAAAAACGAAATGAAACAAATAGGCTATTCACAAATGAAAGACTATGAAGATCATACACATAAAAATGTTGATTTTTTTTCACTAGAAAGACCTATTGCAAACAAAAGTCATTCTGTTTAACTTATATGATAAGAAATATTATTACTACTAAGAGTGTTTTAAAACTGTATCTCTTAAACCTAAACATTAAAAACATCATTGTTATTAAAAGGAGAAAATTGTTCTGTTTTAGAAACAGGAAATGGCCCTAGGAAAATTGCATTGGAGAAGAACATACAGATGCATTTATAAAATCTAAGTACATGGAGTCTACATTACAGAGTTGTTAGTAGTAGCAAATATTTTTAAATTGCTTATTTGTTCTGCAATAAGAACAAAAAACTAAAATGATTATACACACAATGCATATATACAATATAAGACTGTATAGCCATTAACATAATGATATGTCTTTACTAACAAAGATATATGATAATGTAGTAAGAGAAGTGGATTAGTTTAAGGTCCAAAACCATATCCTTTAGAAATAATACTTGGTTACTTAATGTTTCATGTATTTTTGTCTTGACCACTTAAAAGCTGATGATGCAAAGGAATTTGTTTTATTTTATTAATATGTATATTTTACACCTTACATTCTAAATCTTTGTATCATAGTGAGTCCACATAGACTAAATTCATACAAGTACGCACACACTCACACTCACATACATCCCTCATACATCAATACTCTCTTTAGATAGAAAAAGATTTTGTTTCCTCCTAAATTTTGCTGAGGAAAAAAAACTTCCGTTTTTTCTCTCATAGAATTGTTTGTAGAAACTTAATTTTCTTTTCCAAAATAAAAAATGTGAGAAAAACAAGTGAGATATTATAACTTGATCCAGAAAAGACATGTGATAAAAACCAAGTTAATGAGACAAATTCTTGCCAGACTCTATCACAGGTTTGGTACATTGCCAGAGGAATGAAAGGAAGATGAGCAATTCTTTTGTGTTAGGTTTAAGAAAAAATAAACAATGAAATAAAGGGGAAAAAAATGAAATTTTTACCAAGGAAATCTGAATAGGTCCTTAGAGCACATTGGAAAATAGACTTTACAAAGGAGGAAGGAAAAAAAAAAAGTAACCCTGGAACTGAGCATATGGACTCCTCGGCTGAAGCAGAAGTTACAATTTTGAAAATAAGAGTATGTAACTTCTGAAAATCATGACGAGAAGAAGCCTAGTACAAGGCTGCGCTTGTTCACCTTTATTAAATAAATTGTAGAACATAAATTCCCTAAATCTCCTAAAAATTCCCTGAATGCCTATATCATGGGTATGGATTTTGCTGTAGTTCATGTCCTGCTTGTAACAAACCATTATTCTATAACTGCCCTGAAATCAACTATTTATCTTTCACAAGGCTTAGAGGTAGATCTGGAGATCAAAGTGTTACAGTAGGTAGGGGAAGTTAGGGGAAGTTCAAGGGAAATCAACAGTGTTTTAAGGACAATAAATAACTTAATCTACATTTCTTTAAAGACTTTTCCGAATCTCAAAAATTTGAATATTGGTGAAAGGTTAGTAACTGTGAAGCATCTTGGAATTCACTCTGTCTTCTTTCTTTCCTCCTTCTCCTCTCCTCCTTCCCTCACTCCATCATTCTCTCTCCTCTGCCACTGCCTCCCCCTTCCCCTTCCTCCTGCTTTTACTCTTCTTCTGCTCCTTCTTCTTCCCCTCTCTCTGTTGTTATTTCACTTGACTGGTGAGACAGCATAATTTGCCCAAGATCTCATAGAGAGCTGTGGGTGAACTTAGCTTCTGGTTTCTTTCTATTATACCTTTTATTGTTTAAGATTATATTTTTAACTAATACCTACACTCAACTCTGCACCAAACTGACAACCCTGAGATCAAGTGTCCCATGCTCTACTGATTGATCAAATGAGGTGTCCCTCCTCTACCAATTGAATCACAATATCAAGTGAGGACAAAAATATTTTGGTTGTAATCACAAAACTTTTGTTATGTAATTTCTATGTATCCAAAATTGGGTTAGGACCTTGGAGGCACTTAAGGATGTTAACATGTGATCCAAATTGCCCTTGATGTTGAGATATCAAAAGAATTGGAGCTGGAAGCTAATCTTCTAATCATAATTATCAAAGCTGAGTAGGAGTTCAAACTATAAAAGTTTTTACTTCTTCCCAAAATTATAATAATATATTTCATTGTCTGTTTTATGAAAGAACAATAAGCTTAGCTTTTCACATTAACTCCAGGGATAGGATGAGAAAAATTTTTTTTTTTTTTTTTTTTTTTTTTTTTTTAGGATGAGAAAAATTAATAATGATCATAAGTCTGAACTGTATCTTCTGTGAGACAAAAAGTCAATTTTTCATCAGTGATTTTCTACATTTCTCCTCACCTTTGTTAAGGTTATAAACGGGAAAATTCTGTGATAATGTGCTTTCCAATAAAGCAACTTTTAATAGAATTTGTTTGGCCATCAGCTCCTGACCTCTGCTGCTGGTTCTCTTCAGGGATTTCATTAACCTTATGATAATGGAGTATCCCATTTTACACAAGTGAATTTTCCAGACCTACTTTAAGTGGTAGGGGGCTATACATACACCTAGATTTACTTTTGTTGTTTATAAGAATATAGTCATCACTGTTAGTCTTCCTCAATATAAAGATTAAAAGCCAGGTCCACACAGGGAATAATAAACTCTAATCAAATCTGGATACTTGAAACATTTCAAAATGAGTATAATCCCTAGAAAATTGTGATCCACTTCCTCATCAGCCTACTCCCATACACTACATGGATCCAAGAGCTCATTTCAGTGGTTTGTTTATGTTGGTGACATGACATGCTCCAAAACAGAAAATTGATTGACACTAAGATACCATTTTAATTCAGAAAAATGTTTCCTGGTTATACTTGTATTGATCTTTTGATTATTTTTTCACAACTTAAAGGATGAGTCTTGTCAAATTTCAGGAAGCACTATTGTTTTCAGTGGGGAGAAAGACTTTCTAGAATGGGAACTCAGTTGACACATATCATCCTTTCCCTCCTGACATGACTGATAATGTTTCTCTATACTCACTGGCATGAGACTAATAAGACAATCATAGCAGACTATTGATATTAGAGAAAAACATGAGACTTTCAAAAGGTCCCCATGCAGTTCAATGTTTTAGGAAAAGAACATAGTAGAATGACAGATTATTTTCTGATATTGGGAACGTACGTGGATTATATAGAAGATTCTCACTTTTAAGAAAATTTTTAAAAGGCAATGTTTCTAAAGTGTCTAGATTTCTTATTCTGTTACATAATATATATTGTCTATATGACCTGTAGAGTAAATATCCTTACCTTAAGTTACTTACTGAAAAGCTATAATGAATTGCACTAAATAATCTCTTATCCTGAGTCGGTGAGTGAAATTAAACACATACTTATGCTAGTATTTTGAAGAAGACAAGTTGAACCCTAATAAAGAAGGAAATTAGGAGAACAAAAGTTTGTATGATACATAAAATATGAAAAAAATAATTATAATGAGAAGCAGAATAGAAGCTACCACATTATAATAAATACAAATAAAATGAAAACTCAGGGAGAAAGAGTTTATGTTCTTCAAATATCAAGAAAATATTCACAGAATAGTTGAAGTTGAGATGACTGAGTGGTTCAGTCGGTTGAACATCTGACCCTTGGTTTCTGCCCAGGTCATCTCAGGATGGTGGAAACCTCCTGGAGATTCTCTCCCTCTTTTTCTCCCCCCATTCTCACACACACTCTCTCTCTCAAATAAATAATGATCAAAAAAAAAAAAGAATAGCTGAAATTGAGTTGAATATGGAAATGAGTGGGATTTCAGATAGCAGATGTGTTAGGCAGTGACAACACTTTTGTCCTATCTCAGAATACAAAATCTGGAATGAGAGTTTGAAGACAGAGGTTTGCAAAGGAGCAAAGAATGCTCTGTGGTTCCTTAAAACATCTCACCTGTGTGTTTGTGTGTGTGGATACATGTAATCACCATGTGTGTATGTTTCAGGCAAAGTCAGTTCTTCTAGTTGTGTCAAATACCCATTCCTTCCCCATAGATTTTGTTCCTGTCCCCTGGTAAAATTCTTACTGACTGTTCTGATTTCAACATAATCATTTTGTTCCTGTGATTCATTTATGTAGAGCTGACTTTCTGTTCTCTGCATTCCTGTAGCATATTTCATTTTTTATAACTTAATATTGTATCTTAGTTACATGATTGTGCATTTATGTACCCCATTGGACTATAATCTCCTCCAGCTAAACAAGTGAATGATATTAATTTCTGTATGCTCAGAGCCAGCCTCATAGCCTGACACGTTGTAAATTTTCAGTGAGTCTTCATTGTTTTTAACTGAATGAAAGAATAAATAAATATAAAGAAGTTTTTAACTTCTTCTCATTATTTTGACCTTTGTTTATGATGGTAGTGTAATGGCTCTTTCTTTTACAAGGAACATGATCATGACTTTAAGTATGTGTTTTATCCAAGAGTCCTATTTCTGACTATATTCTTCTTGAAGCATTTTTAACAACATAACTTTGTGGGATAAAAACAGAAAGGTTTGGAAGATTGTGTAAAACCTCACAAATTGTTTAAAGTTATTGAAGAATTCATAAAGAGACAACTTGAACATTTCCTCTTTATTGCTGAGTATCTAGAAAAGGTTATTCTCTCTGTAGTAGCGGTTATGTATGGAAGAAAGGCAGCACTTTATAGGTAAGTGAGAGCATCTTATAACACTAACAGAATGTTTATAAAAGCAGAGCTGCAATCATTCTCTAATTCAAAACATAAATGTCTCTTCATATGCAACATTTAGTTATAAAAATTTGATACTCATTCTCTTCCCACAATTTACACGCCTACTAGAAAAACAGAAATTACTGTAAATAGACATATGAGTACATACCATCAGATGTTTAGGTTACATAATTTAAAGATAATAAACTCTAGGGTAACAATATAAACTTTTATCGTGGAAGATTTTTCACCGTTCCTAATCTATAAAAATGCTTATAGCACTTATATACGATTCACTGTGGACATTAATATCTTCCCCTCATGGGAAACACCCATTTATTTAGGAGTAAAAAAAAGAAAATGGGATATAATTAGAAGTGTCTTTAAAAAGGTAAACAATGGGATTCATATTTGACTGCGATTTAGGGATTTCCATACTGTGGTAATTACACAGTACTATCCTAAACTATAGAAATTATTTTGTGTTGTGCTACAGTCATACCTTTCAAATTTTAACAATATCAAGTTTTAACAACAAACAAGATTGGTATAATGAATAGGTAATTCATTTTACTTTTAAAATCTCACAAAGAGTACTGGAATTCTTACATTATATAATATTAATATATTTAAAGCAAAACTTGAAAATTCCTTTTTTATAACCATTCATGTCTTTCTGCACCCAAGTCCAGCACTCTCAACAATTTTGTATCCCCTTTCAGATAAATGTTTAAGTATATACATGCCTATATTTATAATTGTGAATATATGGTATTTATGTATATTTTTGTATCTGTGCATTATATATACATATTATTATACAGCTGCTTCTTTTATGTAAAATTCTTGGGAAGAAAGAAATACAACTATATTTAAGCTTGTTTTATTACTCTAAGTGCTGTCTATAATTCCGAAGTTTACACCAGAATAGTTTTAAACTATTTATTTATGGACATTTAATTTGCTCCAACATTTATTTGTTAAAACAAAACAAAACAAAACAAAACACAAAGTCAGAATTCCTTTTAAGGCCATGAAGAATAACCAAAAGGAAGATTTAACCTCTCACATTATAAAAGAGGGAACCAGAGACGCCTTGGTGGCTCAGCAGTTGAGCATCTGCCTTCAGCTCAGGGCGTGATCCCAGTCTAGGGTTGGAGTCTCTTAGGGATCCTTGTGAGAGGCCTGCTTCTCCCTCTGCCTATGCTGTTCCTCTCTGTGTGTCTCTCATGAATAAATAAATTAAATCTTTAAAAAAAAATAAAAATAAAAGTGGGAATCAGAAGAAAATACATGAAACAACTTTTTCAGACATTGGATAACAGGAAGGACATGTGTATAATCCCTGAGAGAAGGAAATGGAGCAAAATGAGCCATAAAATTCACCTTGGCTTCCTGCTGGAGGCACATTATAGACCACAATACAGGGGTTGAGAAGCACTATTTTACAACTAAACTTCCCCAGAATTTTAAAATGATCCAAAGCATGACCTGCCCAATCTGCCTTCTTTTTTATTCTTTCTTTCCTTGGCTAAATATCAGAGCTATAGTGCACTCTGGAGAATTTATTCATCTGCCCCCCATCCCTTTCCCTTTTATCTTTCATAGATGTTATTTACAATAAGTATTTTGCATATCCATTCTATCTTCACCAATAATTCTCAGAGATTCAGAAAAATGCAGACAAGAAAAAGAAAGAAAAAAACAACTTGAGCAACATTATTAATCAGTTTAACCTAATTCACAACTATGAGAAACTCCAACCAACAACATTTTATTTGTTTTCCGATTGTATTAAGGTGAAATTGGCATGCAGTGCTAAGTGTGAGGTGTACAGCATAATGATTTGACTTGCGTATATTATAAAATGTTGACCACAATAAGGTTAGTTAATATTCATCATATCATATAGACATAAAAAATGTGGGGTTTTTTCTTGTGATGCAGTTAGGATCCACTTTCAACAGTATCATCAATCAAATGGATATCATGGACATCTTTAGATTATTGTATCCAACAACATGATAACACATTTTTCTGAAGCTTGTGTGGAACATCCTGGGCCATGAACCCGACCTTAGTCAATTTAAAATAATAGAAATCCTACAATGTCTACTCTCAGACCACAGTGTGATTAAACAAGATAACAGAAAGATAGCTGGAAAATCCCCCAAATGCTTAAGAGATTAAACAGCATACTTCCAAATAGCACATGGATCAAAGAAAACATCTCCAAGGAAATTTTAATGTAAACTAAATATAAATTTAAATACAATTTATCAAATATGTGGGATGCAGGAAAACAGTGCTAAGTGGAAGATTTCTGACATTGAATAACTATTTTCAAAAAAAAGATCTAAAATTTAAAAAACTAAAAAACAAAAAAACTAAGGATCTACTTTAGGAAACTAGAAGAAACAAGAATAAATTCAATCCGAAAAAGCAGGAGAAAATAAAAATTAGAGTAGAAACCAATGAAATTGAAAACATAAAATCAATATAGAAAATCAGTGAAACCAAAAGCTAGTTGTTTGAAAAGACCAATAATATCAATAAGCTTTTAGCCGTGTGGGGGGGGGGGAGAGAGAGAGAGAGAGAGGAGAACACAAATTACATCAGTAAAAAAAAAAAAAAAATTAAGTACAAAGAGTTGGAGGACTGACAATGATTTCAAAACTCACTATGAAGCCATAGCAATCAATACACTGGTATTGGTGATATAACAAATACTTCATTTGAACATAGTAGAGAACTCAGAAATACACCCACATAAATATGGCCAACTGATTGTTGATAAAGTAGCAAAAGCATTTACAGTAAAGAAAAAACAATCCTTTCAACAAATGATGCTGGAACAACTGGACATCTACAGGCAAAACAACAACAACAAAATCCCATTACAGATCTTACACCTTTCACAAAAATTAGCTGAAAATGGACCATGGCACTAAACATGACATAAAACTAGAAAAGTCCTAGAAGATACATAGGAGAAAATCTAGGTGGTGATGATTGTTCAGACAAAAACGTCAAAGGCACGATCCCTCTTGATAAGGGAGACTTCATTATAATTAAAATCATCTGCTCTGTAAAAGGCAAGAGAATGAAAAGTCGAGCTACAGACTGGGAGGAAGCATTTACCAAAGACACATCTGACAAAGAACTGTTATCCAAAAATGTACAAAGAACTCTTAAAACTCGACAATAGGAAAATAAATAACCTAATTCAGGCCTGGGTCAGAGCCTTTTTCAGTCTTTGACAAAAAGAAGATATACAGATGGCAAATAAGCATATGAAAAGATGTTTTACATCAGGAAGATGTAAATTAAAATAACAATGAGATACTACTATATACCTATTAGAACAGCCAACATCCTGAGCACTGACAATACCAAATGTTGATAAGCATCTAGACAATAGGAACTCTCAGTCACTGCTGGTGGGAATGCAAATTGGTATCATTTTGGAAGATGGTATACATCTTGGTTTCTTACAAAACTAAATATACTCTTACCATAGGATCTAGAGATCATACCCCTTGGCTCACCCAAAGAAGTGGAAATCTTAAGTCTACACGAAAACCTGCACATGGACGTTATAGCAACTTTATTCATAATTGCCAAAACTTGGAAGCAACCACAATGTCCTCAATAGGTGAATGGATAAATAAGTGATAGTACATCCAGACAATGGAATATTTCTCAGTGCTAAAAATTAATGAGTAACCAAGCTATGAGAAGACGTGAACCAACTTTAAACGCTTGTTGCTAAGTGAAAGAAGTCAATCTGAAGAGGCAACATACTGTATAATTTCAACTATGACTTTCTGAAAAAAGGCAAAAATACAGGGACAGTGAAATGTGGAAATAGTGGTTGTCTTGTAGTTAGAAAGGAAGGATGGATTAATAGGCATAGCATAATGGATTTTTAGGGGAGTGAAACTCTATTTGATACTATAGTGGGGGGTATATGTCATTATAAATGTGTCCAAAACCATAGAATGTTCAACAGCAAGAGTGACACACAATGTAAACTATTGACTCTGGGTAATTGTGATGTGTCCGTGTGGGTTCATTAGCTGCAACAAGTGCACTGCCCTGATTTGGGCTGTTGTTAATGGGGGAGGCTGTGTATATGTGAGGGAGGCAGGTACCTTCTGCTTAATAATGCTATGAATCTAAAACTACTCTAAAAAATAAAATAATAAAAAAATTATCCATGCCCTAATCTAATTTATGGAGTCTTTTATTTTACACAAGTAACTTTTATGGCTGTATTTTTAAAAACTCAGTCATATTTAAAGAATGATAGAGAGTAATAGTTACATAAAAGAAGTTATTGCTTCATAATTCCGTTGAGGAAGATTACACATAATCATAAATTTGGCCAAATCATACAGGACATAAATGCCATGTTCTTTAAAATGTGGTTGGAAACCTTTGCTAACTGACAAAAAGAGATGTTAAGGGCAATCTCATTCCAGAAAATTATTCTGTTTATATATTCTTATATACAGTTTTCTAAACCAAGTGTGGAATCATGCATGATTATTAGGAAATAGAAAACAGCATGAAAATAACCTCTATAAGCAAATTGCCTCCAAACCCCATAATGGCCAAACTTCCATTCATGTCTCAGCAAAGATAATTGATGGGTAGATAAAAGCTTGTAATGTTTTGTCTATAAATAACAGAAAGTGTTATATAAGAAGCAGAACAATTAACAGATTCCAGAGCTGTTTGAGTTCCAAAATAAAAGAGCTGCTCAAAAGTGTGTTCCCTCCCCAGAAGAGCCTCCCTTGATCCCTGCCACAACTAAGCTGTAAGTCCTACCCTTTGCCTTTGTCACCTACCTCAATGACAGAACTGGTAGTAATATTAGTAACCAGGTGATCATTGAGTCCTATTTTGTGATAAGCACTGTGTTAAGCATTTAACGCTCAAAATCTTTAATACAAACAGAATTTTGTTGTTTGTTTGTTTTTTGTCTTTAAAAAGAAATGAATAAAGTGACCAAGGTTAAGCTACTAAATAAGCACCACAACTCTGACTCAATCCAAGATTGCCGACATCAATACATTTTTTTTAAAATTTTTTTAAAAAATTTATTCATGAGAGACACAGAAAAAGAGAGGCTGAGACACAAGTAGAGGGAGAAGCAGGCTCCTTGCAGGGAGCCCGACTTGGGACTTGATCCTGGGACTCCAGGATCACACCCTGAGTCGAAGGCAGATGCTTTACTGCTAAGCAAGCCAGGCATCCCTCAATACATTATTTTGAATCGCCATGCCAGACAGGCCATATTTATTATATCTGTTACTTGCATGTGTGTTTCATGCCCCAGCCTGGGACCAGAGATCATATCTTATAAGTTTTCAACAGACTAGTAAGAGAATCAATAATTTCTAAGTTGTTTTGAGGCAACAAGGGCTCACAAAAGAGCTTTATTTAGGATATACATTATCTAAAGATTCTATTAAAACCTGTCCGGATATTTTAAAAGAAGCAAAAACCCAGCCAGCTTTGATTGACACAGGTGCAATCTATGCAATCTGCCTTAAACAAAATTAGGACAGACAATCAATTGGGCTTGACGTAGGAGTAAAACCTTTCAAGTCAAGTACTCTGAGTAAGATGATTACATCCTACATGCTGTGTAGGAGTGATTTGACTTAGGCTTGCCAGCGAAATTACCTGGGTTTATGTCTTGGAATTTCTAGGTGTTAGCCATAATTTAATTCAAATGCAAGGATGTCTTTTTTTTTTTTATTTTTTTTAAAGATTTTTATTTATTTATTTGACGGAGAGAGCAAGAGAGACCACAAGCAGGGGGAGGGGCAGAGGGAGAGGGAGAAGCAGGCTCCCCACTGAGCAGGGAGCCTATGCTGGGCTTGATCCCAGTACCCTGGGATCATAACCTGAGAGGAAGGCAGATGCTTAACCAATTGAGCCACCCAGACACCCTGCAAAGAAGTCTTTTAAAGGGTGGAAATGTTAGAATTTAGAGGGCTATATACTATTTCCCAAAATAGTATATTCCAAATGTGTACCCTTGTATAAATGATATAATGGGGGGAGGGAGTATTGGTGTGTGTTGTATGTGTTTTGACATCTGTGAATTGGAAAAAAAAAAAAAAAAAACCTTCACTTGTTATCTAATTAAGTACAGAAAAATAATTTCCATATGTCATTATGAGAAAATGTTCTAATAGGGCTACTTCTTTGCTGAGATTTAAGGAGAGAGAAAAAGTACGGGGAAGAGAAAGAAGAAAGGAAAAAGAACTAAATGAGGAGTTGGGAAGAGAGAATAAAAGACCTAGAGATAATACTCAAGGCAAAATAGGTACAAGAATATGTTATATTACAATTATCTCTCTTAAACCATTAGAATAAGTGACCTATTTAAATGTATATTTTTTCCCTTTTCTAGGGCATTATTAAACTTGCAAGCTACAAAAAAAAAAAAAAAAAAACTTGAAAGCTACAAGATCACATTGGCACAAAAAATATGTCATGGAATTATAAATATGTGTTTTTTGTTTATTGTTTCTTTTTGAGTTGTCGGTTGTAGCCACATATTGAGTTATCTGGACTACGCCATCACTGAATTATCTCCAATATATTGTGAGTAAAGTCTTTTAACAGTCTTTAGAATGTCCAGAAAAGTAATTACCCTAAACTATTACAATACAGCCAAGTTGATAAAATGACCATTTTGGCAGAATTTACACTTAAAAAAATCATTAATATATATCTAATGATTAATGTATGTCTATTAACTACTTTTTATAATCTTTTCAATCTTTTCTCTTAAACAGTAACTTTCTCTTCTCTATCTAGGCTTTTTTGGCTACACACAGGCAATTTAAAATTTAAAATTTTTTAAAATTTTTCTCAAAAAAAAAAAAAATTTCTTGGAGGAGTGCCTGAATGGCATAGTTGGTTGAGCATCTGATTCTTGTTTCAGCTCAGGTCGTGATCTCAGAGCCCTGTGATGGAGCCCCATGTCCAGCTCGATGCTCAGCACACACTCTGCTTGAGATTCTCTCTCCCTCTCTGCCCTTCCCCTCTCTGTGCTCTCTCTCTCTCTCTCAAAATAAATAAATGAATGGAACTGAAATAAATAAACAAATGAACAAACTTTCTCAGAATTTAATTTCTGGTACTTCCTAGAATTCTCCATGTTCTACAAAACGGTATGTATTGTTGCTTCTCAATCTTCAGTATATTCCCTAAGCAGTCACTAGAGACATGAAAGCGTGATATGGCATGATGCTGTTTTTTAAAAAGTACCATATTGTCAGGATATTTCACATACTGTAAGGCATTTTTAATTATTTCTTGGGTTAACAATTTTTACTACTATATATCCTATGAATCTGTCTTTAACAGAAACATATAATTCTAGATCTACAATATACATACTTTTCTAAGAAACACAACTCTCAGAAAAACTGGGTTTAGATTATAGGGATGTGCTATATATGTCTCAACGTGCACAGGTAAAATCAATATAAAAGGGAAAATTGGAATTTTACCACCTTAGCCATTTAAAAGCCACACTTCTTATAAACAATATGTTTTGGAACATTTTCCCCTAAAGTACAAAAAGGAAAACTGAACAGAAATATTTTTTTAAACAGTGCCAATTGTTAAGTTGCTCAAACCACCATCTGCCATTTAAGATACCTTAAATTCAAGTAACGAAAATTCTAGACTTCAATTGTTTAACAATGAGAATACTTATTTTTACAGTTAGGAAGACTTAAGGCAGAGTGTCCACAGGTTGGTCAATTCAGCCATCCAATGTCATCACCGAGAATACAAGTTCTTCATTTTATAGTTTCCTGTGATCAGTGCTGTTGACTTGGTCTTTAGTGAATCCCCTCCTGTTGGAAACAATGCTGCAAAGTTCTAGGTGGTATATGTAGGTCTGTTAATATCCAAGAGAAAAAAGGAGCCATCCTTTCTTTTCTTATAAATCTCTTTTAATTGGTGAGGATAACTTTCCCAAAGCCAGCCACACACTGGCTTCCATTACTTACTGTCTGATAGGTTCACACATACTAGATTAAGATAGATCAAGTAGGCAGATGACTTTAGGAGTTCCATTGCAAAAGAGGAAGAAAATACAAATGAATGTTGGAGAGAAAAACTGTGTGTCCCCAGTGTTATTCTACAATGCCATATTTATAAAATGAATACCCTGTGAAAGAATGTTGACTGTATTTGAAGTTATATAAAAACTTAGAATTGCTTACCTTATCGTAGTTCTCCCTCAATACACTGACTACCAAAACTCACTAAGATGGAGAATTTGTGCAGAAATAACTGAATAATTGGGACATCTTGAGATTAAGGTGTTCTCTAATAGTACATCAATTTAAAAAGCCAGCCTATCCTGTAGTCTCTCAACACTTACCCTTCCAGCCTCCCAAATAATCTGGAAACGTTTTATCTCTCTGTGCCCTGCAATCAAGCACTGGCTTTATATATACAAAGCAACAACAACAAGACTTTGATTTTTTTAAAAAATATTTTATTTATTTATTTGACAGAGACACAGAGAGCACAAGTAGGCAGAGCCAGAGGGAGAAGCAGACTCCCTGCTGAGCAGAGAGCCTGATGTGGATTCAATCCCAGGACCTGGGATCATGATCAGAGCCAAAGGCAGAGAGATGCTTAACTGACTGGCCCACCCAGGTTCCCTAATACTTTTAAGTCTGAAATTATATAATCACAACCAGCTTGTGATTTTTCCATTGATTCTTTCCCACTAGTTGTTTATTATTACAAATAAAATAAGCTGTTTCATAACCCAGGGAAAAATTTTGACAAATATGCATTTTCCTAGGATAAAACTAAATATTATTAAAATATTTATTAGGTACCCTTTACGAACAAAGGGAAAGATTTATTGATCTTTTTATTGATCACAGATCTATTCAAATTACTTTTCTTTAGAGGACATAGTTGGAAGCCCACACTTTGACAGTGCTGCTACCACTTATGCTTAACATTTAAGAACAGTCAGCTTGTCTTCACTCCACAATCTATCTGCTAAGAGAGGGGGAAGGAGGTTTCCTATTCATATCATTTGAAAACAATTTTGAAAACTTTTACTCATGTGATATTTAAGCTAAATTTTAGCTATAATTGTCAACCATGGTTTTCATTTTATTTCTTGAGCATGACTACATCATAACTTTTACAGACCCCTGCTCCAAGATCTTCTCTCTCATAAAAGGTATATAATATGAATGACACTATGATTTTTACATCAGAATTTCCATTTGCAAAATCCTGATAGTTCACATATGAAGCTAGGTCAACACAGATCTAATTCTACAGAGTTTCTTGTTTCTTTCTTTAGTTTAAAAGAGTTAAAGAGAGATTGCGTTTGATGCTGATATCTATAGTTCAGTGGTTGGTGAGTCACAGTATATTCTTTGAGATTTGAATTCTTAATCAGGAGTAATTTAAAAAAAACTTACATTATATTTCAGATGTGACTCATACCTTAAGATATATGTGCACAGAATTTCTCATTTAGTTTTCTTATTTGTCATATCTCAAATAATTAATTGAAGCCATCAGCTGAAGGAGAGTTGATTCATTGTATTTGGGGGAAATATAAAGAGGTAGATGCTCAGAAAACAGATTACCAGGTTATCCAAATAAAGAAATTCTGCATCTTTTGTGCCTTGAAACTGCTAAGCTAGAAATATTTTTTTTGTAGAAAATTTAAACTTTCAACATCCAAGAAAATTATTTTTCCTTGTTTCTGTAGGATATTTTATTTCTTTTTAAGGATATTTTATTGTTTTTTACCATAACCCATTCTGTCTTCAGATAGCCTCTATTTCTATTGTGGGGGAAAGAGGAATAACTGTTTGTCTGTATTATCCACTTAGCAATATTCAGTCTTCTTCAGTTTTACTCATATTGCTAATATAAAAGCCACTATGAGCAAAGTATCTAGGCCCTTAGCCAAGACTGTCTGTTATGAATCACACCAATAAAAACAAAGGATAGATGAGCATTTGTATTAAAAAGTTATAGGAGACACTAAGCTGTGTTTTTAATGCATGCATTTTCAGAAAATTGCAAGATTATGCCAATTCCAAATATATTTTCTCCTGTGCTTTCCGCATCTTCAAAAAAATGTATCAGTTTATTCTTAATATCATTGTTATTATTGTCGTTATCTTGCTTAATACAGTGCTGAGTTATCTCAGAAAATATGGAAAGAAAAATAAAAATGAAGAAGTCGACTTGAAACCTTCTCATTCTAGAAATGTTCAGTTGCCCGGTCATGACTGAAGCTTTCATAAAAACCAATGGTTGGCAAGAGCTCATTTCATGACTTTAATTCTTTTGCTTAAGGGCACTGTAGGTAGAAATCACATAAGATTGCTCCTTGAAATTATCATGTGATCTTAAACTGACCATATACCATCCTTAATCCAGTGAACCAGTTCACTAAGCACTGGTGGAGAAAAGAGAAGAAAAAAATAGCTCAAAATGGGACAATCAGGATCTGGAGAATATTGCATTCTTCATAAACAGTTCCTTTGTATGGGACTTGAACAGTTGTTTTAAAATGTCAATAATGTTTTTAATTGTATTTTAAAAAATATTTTACATCTCATTCTGGTTTTTCCCCATAGCAAGGCCGTTTGAATGATTTGTTGGCTCATTTTTATGTGAAATATTTCAACCAGAATGGCTTCTTGACATCAGGGAGTCAGTAAGATATAATGGAGTTCTGCTAACAAGCCTCATAAAAATATAAGAAACAGATAATAAATTTGACTTATATCCTTCATACATAATAAGTCGAAGTTTTGAATAATTAATTGTCTAACACACTACAGTGTATGTAAACATTAAGAGCTTGATTCAAATGGAAAAAAAAAAAACACAATGCATACTTGAAGTTGATATCCCATTCTTAAATCAAATCCTCAGATCTCTATGCTGACACATTGGCCATCCTAACTTGGAAATATGGTACAGAGGCCCAAGGGTAACCATTGGTTGGTTATGGAATTATGACAAGTTCTGAGGTTCTTTGGGAAGTTGGCTAGAAAAACAGAAGCAATGTTGAGTAGTTCAGACACAGCTGGGCAGGACATTTCATTAGTGATACTATCAATCTCCGGTTAAAAGAGTAAATGGAAATTTTATGAATCATCAATAACTCTGAGCCGAAAACATGGCTAGGATTTTGTCCCTGAAGGTAGAAGTTTGAGAAAGCAGAGATGGACAGCATATTTGTTTCTTTGGTTTTTCAACACATGATGATTTCCGTACCATAAGTGATACTCAGTGTTGAGCTCTTGACAGCGATTTTTCTACAAGGTCACCTATATCCCAAGAACATGCACAATATTGTAGAATTTCAGAGTCAAAGCTAAATAATGAAAGTAAATAAAAATTTCAGTGCTAATATTAGTTTCCATGATGCTTTTCATCTGATAATCCAAAAAACAATTGAATCTCTTCGAAAGCTGATACAAGTCTTTAAAGAAAATGACTACTTTCAGTTAAAATTTTTACATTGTTCTTACCCTGGCACTAAAACTCCTTTGTCTTAAATTCAAGCATAAAATACTTCACTTAAGAAGTCTAACACCCAGTGTATCTCATAAAAAGCAGTCTTTTTCATATGCATATATTCAAGCAGGAATTCACTTATATTTGTTCAAAATGTTTTAGAAAAGAACAGTACATGGCCAGTAAATATTGAATATGAATTGGGAAGAGTTATTTAGTGTGTGAATATAATCATTGATCTGCTTCTTCTTACAAACCTATTTCTAAGCGTCAACACTAAGCTATACTGCATATTGCCGATATTTTATCTGATTTTTTAACAAATAGGAAATTAGAAAGGAAATGAATGGCCAGAAGATAAACAGTAACAGCAGACCTTCCATTTCTGTGTTTATAGGCATCTACCTCCACAGATGTGTATGCCTAAAGGGTCTAGTCTACCATCATATGAAGCTTAGAGAGAGTAGTGAGAAAGGCTGTAATGGTACAAACCTATTTCCTCAATTTAGTGTTTCCTGTTTTAGTTGTGCAACCATAGCTGCAGCACCCTCCTCATTACATTTTAGCAGAGTAGGTAAAGGAACAGAACGGATAATAAGACACTCTGGGTTCAAATCTTGACTCTGCCAATTATAGAACTTGAGAAAACCACTTAGGGTTCATGTCTTCATTCTTTCGTGTGTGGAGACAGAAGCTCATAGAGCTGTTGTGAGTATCCAGTGAGTTAGCACTTAGCATGGGACCCCTGGGTGGCTCAGTGGTTGAGTGTCTGCCTTTAGCTCAGGTAGTGATCCCAGGTTCCTGGGTTCCTGGGGTCAAGTCACCCAGGGAGTCTGCTTCTCCCTCTGCCTGTGTCTCTGCATCTCTCTGTGTGTCTCTCATGAATAAACAAATAAAATCTTTTTTAAAAAGACATTTAGCAGAATACCTCACAAAAATAATTGCCTAATAAACAGTAGTTGCCGTGAATTTTAAAAAATCATTATTTCACAAGCACCAAGCTCTTAACTACTTGTTACAGAGACTTGGCAAATCAAAACAAAGTGCAAATGTAAGTTATGCAAAAGCTGCACAGCAGCAGTTGTAGGCGGTGAGGAGCAAAATGAAACCTGACCTCAAGGAGCTTACAGTTCAACAGGAAGAAAAATAAAGTAAAACTGGAGTATACGATACTACTTGTAAATCAAATGAATAGGGTAGCCACACTGAAGATTTGTGTTTTTGATGAATAGAAGTTCTTAATTTTATTTAGTATGTTTTACCAATCTTTATGGGTAGTGCTTTATGTGTACTGTGAAAAAACAAAAGAAACTTTCCCTCTGTGACAACATGAAGACTTTTGCCTATTTTAAAATTGTATCAATTATTGGGCATTTAGACTGTTTCCACTGTGCACATATATTTTCACTTCTTGCAGGTATATACTTTGAAGTAGAATTGCTGGGTCATATCATAACTCTTTCACTTTTCAGGAGCTAACAAAGATTTTTCCAAAGTGATTGCACCATTTTACATTCCAACCAGGAATGGATAAGCATTCTGAATTTCCTACATCCTTCCCCACACTTATTACTGCTTGTACTTTTTCTTTTATTATAGTTATCTTAATGGGTATAAAGTAGTATTATAATTTTGATTTGCATTTTCCTAGTGAATATATGTTTACATTTAATTATGTTTAGCATCTGGTCACATTCTTATTTTCCATTTATACATCTTTCTGGAGAAACATATATTTAAATCCTTTCTCCATGTTTAATTGGAGTATTGGTCCTTTTTATCGTTGAGTTGTTAAGAATTCTTTATATATAAAGGATACAAGTCCCTAACCAGATAATTAGCTTCCAAATATTTTCTCCCATTACATAGAGCTATTTTTTTTTCACTTTATTGATGATGTCGTTTGAAACACAGTTCCTTTGGAACAGTTTCTAATATCAATGAAGCCAGATTTATCAGTTTTTTCTTTTGTGGCTTGTACCTTTGACACTATAAATAAACCATTGCCTAATTCAAAGTCATGAAGATCCAAGTTTATGTTTTCTCCGTTATAGTTTCATCTGTTACATTAGATTTTTTATCCATTTTGAGTTAATTTTTATAGACTGTGAGGAATGCACTGCATTCTTTTGCATGTGGATATCCAGTTGTCCAGGAACCATTTGTTGAAGAGACTGTTCTTGCCTCATTGAATCATCTTGACACTCCTATTAAAAATACTTTTGGCTTCTGTCCTCAAGTTTCTTTTGGCTTTTTTTAAATTCCATATGAATGGAATGGAATTTTAAAAAAGAGTAGCTGGAATCTTGGTGAGTATCATACTACATTGAACTAACTGTTGGTCAACTTGGCAGTATTGCCATCTTAATAATACCTAAGTCTTCCATGTCATTAACATGGAATATCTTTCCATTTATTTAGGTCTTCTATAATTTCTTTCAATGAGTTTTTGTTAACCTTTAGCATACAAGTCTTACATTTCTTCTGCTAAATTTATTCCTAAGTATTCAGTTATTTTTTATTCTATTATAAGTGAAATTGATTCTTTAATTTCAGTTTAGGATTGTACATAAATGTATGTGTATATATATTCATGTCATCTTTCAATAGAAATGGTTTTAGATCTCCCTTGCCAATCTGAGTACCTTTATTTATTTATTTTTCTTACCTAATTGCCCACTGCAAGAACCTCCAGTTCAGTGCTGAATAGAAATGGTCAGACATCCTTGGCCTGATTGTCTTGCTCTTGTTTTGTTCTTAGGGTAAATGTATCATCTTTTACCATTAAATGTAATGATATATGTAAACTTTTATAGGTATTTTCTCAGTGCAATACGTTAATTTTTATAAAGTTTGTTGAGTATTTTAACATTAGGGAGTATTAGATTGTATCAAATGCCTTTTTGCATCAATTGATATGATACATGTTTTTTGTCCTTTGTTCTATGAGGTGTGTTACATTGATTAATTTTTGTTTGTTGAACAAACCTTCATTCTTGGAACATATTTCACTGAGTCATAATGTTGAATCATTTTATATACTGCTGGATCTAAGTTGCTAGGATTTTGTTGAAGATTTTTGGCATGTATTCCTAAAAGATATCTGTATTCTTTTGTTGTGTTGAAATGTTTTATCCTGTTTTGGTATCACAACGATACAATCATCATAGAATATTTTGTGACATGTTCTGTCTTCTCTAAAGTTCAGAAAATTTTGAAATATTGGTAGTAATTCTTTTTTGAACATTTGATAGAATTCACTAGTGAATCTGTAGGCTTATGGTTGGTTTTGTTATAATTTTTTGTTTTCTTTTACTAATTCAATATATTTGTTATAGATCTATTTTAGTTTTTTTGGTTCATTTCAGAGGTTGTATCTTTGTAGGAACTTGTCCATTTTATCTTATCTAATTTGTTGACTTACAATAATTCATAGTATTCTTTTATTTATATTTTCTGTGAGATTAATCATAATTTTCCCTGTTTCATGTCCAGTTTTGATAATTTTAGTCTCCCTTTATTTCCCCCACCTTGGTTAGTCTAGCTAAAGTTTTATCAATTTTATTAAACTTGTCAAAGAAACAATTTTTTTTAATTTAAAAAAATCTCTATATCATTTATCTCTGCTCTAATATTTACTATGCATCTGATTTTGCTTGCTTTGAATTCAGCTTACTCTTATTTTATTATTTTCTTAAGATTACGTTATTGACTTGAGGTCTTTCTTCTTTTTGCTATAAATTACCCTGTAAATATTCCCTTAGGTGTGTCTCATAACTTTTTGTATGCTTTACTTTTGTTTTTGTTTTTACTTTTTTCAAAGTATTTTGTAATTTCTTTTCCCCCCATTGGTTCTTTAGTAGTGTGTTGTTTAATTTCCACATACTTGTGAATATTCCTAATTCCTTTTGTTATTGCTTTCTAGTATTACCCCTTTGTGATCTGAGAACACTGTTTCTCTGATTTTGCTCCTTTTAATTTGTTAAGACCTTTTTTGTCGTAGCCTAATACATGGTCTGCCCTGTATATGTTCCACGTACACTTGAGAAAATTGTATACTTTGCTGTTTGTTGGTGGCCAGAATGTTACAATTTGTGTGATTGCTTTAGATCTTCTATTTCCTTTGTAATCTGATTGTTCTATGGATTGTCCAGAGTGTGATATATTGACATTTCCAACAATTATTGTTAAAATGTCTGCTTTTCTCTTAAATTTGTCAAATTTTGCTGTTCGTGTTTTTGGGCTATGCTGTTATATGCATATATGTTTATAATTATATGATTTCATGGTTAATCTATTTATTACAAAATATTTTTGTATGAAGTAGCATTTTTCTTTGTCTTAAAGCCTATCTTGTCTGATATAAGCAATGCCACTCCATTTCTCACTTTTACTTTTATTACCTTTTCAAAGCTTAAAGATTACCTTTCATACTATAAATAAAAATTAATCTGACGATTTAGTATGGTATGAGAAAGAGGTTGTTTTGTTGTTGTTTTTATTCTCACAATTTTCTTCTATAGATTGGCAAATTGCCATGCAACACCATTTTAATTCAATGATCATTCTTTCACCATGAATCTGCTGTGCCATTTTTTTCATAATTTAAGGTTCCATTTATATATAGCTCTGTAATTTAACATTTTTCATTTGTCTACTTTTCTTCCTTTGCACTGAACTCACTCTATCTTACATAATGTGGTTTTAGGCAAGTCTTTATATCCCTTGCAATCCTCTTTAACAGTTCCTCAGTGATTCTTTCCTCATTATATTTTCCATTTCAATGTTATAATTTTTTGTCCATATCCATAAACCAAATGTGGTAGAAAAACATGAGATTACAAATTAACATTAGTATGGCTCTCATTTATTTAGCCTTTTAGTCCATAAAATTAACATATTCTGTTTATTTAGATTTTTTTAATTATTATACTTAGTATTTTGTAATTATTTTCTAGAAATTTTCTATTTGTTATTTTTTAAATAAACTTTAATTTTCAGAGCAGTTTTAGGTTTGTAGAAAATTGAACAGAAAGTAGAGTTCCCATTTACCTCCTCCACACACACCCCCAACGCACAACCTCCCTTATTATCAACATACCACACCAAAGTGGTAAATTCGTTAGAGTTGATGAATTATATTGACACATCATTATTACCAAAGTCCACAATTTTCATTAGGGTTCATTCTTGGTATTATACATTCTATGGGTTTGAACTAATGTGTAATGACATGTATCCATCATTATAGTTTTGTGCAAGAATAGTTTTACTACCCTAAAAATCTTCTGTACTCTATTTGTCCTTCCCTCTGTTCCAGCTCCTTATATCAATATTTTACTGATATATTTAAATTTTCATTTACATTTTATTTAAAATTAGTTTTCATTTGAAACAATTATTTCTTTTTATTTTGATTTATTCTGTATAAAACTATTTTGCAAAACTTCCTAAAAATGTATTTGTATATTTGGGGGTTATTACATTAAAATTATCAACTATGAATAATGCTTGCTTTACTATTTTTATTATTCTCATTTTGCCATTTATTTATTTTCCTACATTTGTTCACTTGCTGGTACTTTCAATATAATAGTTAAAGTGATGATCATGGATATACTTGTTTTCAAAAGGGAATGTTTTCAACATTTTGCAAATTGTATATTGTCTTTATGAGATCTAAATATTTGTCCTCTAGTCCTGTGTGCAAAAGATCTATATTATGAATGTATGTAAATACTGATTTTTTTCGTATCTATTGAGATAACTTTCCTTTAAGAATTTATTAATGTGTTGGAAAATGTTAAACCCACATTATTAGGGATGGCATTATTGCAAATTTAATCCACAAATAGGCAACAGGATACTTAAGGCCAAAGACTGACAATGTAAAATTTAGCCAGTATATGCTTAAATTTAAACTTTCATACTCATGCACGCAACCTCTGGAAAATTCTTTGTCATTATTTACATATGTTACAATACACATTTGCTAAGGTATATTATATATATATACCTGGAGTAGAACTTATGAGTGCAGTGGAGCGCCTGGGTGGCTCAGTCAGTTAAGCATTTTCCTTCGGCTTCGGGTCCTGGGATTGAGCCCTGGGGTGGGCTCCCTGCTCAGCAAGGAGAATGCTTCTGCCTCTCCCTTTACCCCAATCCCCACCCACTCATGCTGTCTTCCTCAAATAAATAAATAAATAAATAAATTTTTTTTTTTTTAAGTACACTGGCCTGTGCCCCAAGGGGCATACACAAGAATGTTCATGAGACTATTGTTCATAACGACTAAAAATGAAAAAAAAAAGTCCCCAGCCAGATATATATGTTAATTCAGCAGTGTAATAATATAGAGATTTTAAAAATGAATAAACTATATCTACATCCAACATGATTGATTCCACAAGCATAATATTAAGTGGAAGAGGAAAAAAATAATGTATATAAATACACAGATACATACATACATAAATATAATACTAAACTATATTGTGAAGATACATATTATGCTCTAAAACTAAAAACTTGTGGTAAACATGGGAGGAAGGGCAATGACTACTTCCATGATTGTCAAGACTGTGTTTTCTTTAATTCACAGGAGGACATACTGATGGGAAAGACACAACAGGGAGGCTTCTTGAGTTACTGGCAAACTTCTAGCTCTCGATCTCGGTAGCGGTTACATGAATGTTTACTTTGGGATGATTTATTAAGCTGTAATTTTATATTTCATTCCATTTTCTGTATGTGTATTCTACTCCGCATTTTAAAAATAGATGCTGTTTATTTGTGTGTTTTTTTAAGAGAAAGAAAAAACATTTAATGGTTACAGTATTTTTTCTTTTCCTTTCTTAAGAAAAAGTATTCTTTCTGAGTCATCCAGCATCCCCTCAGAGAGAAAGATAAATGCTTGTTGGATGCTGTTACTTATAATATATATTTTTCTCAGCTATTTTTGAGCCTCGGTTCCATATGAGCCTTATAAAAATTTAAATTGCTTGGTTACTCTCAAATTTAAATGTTTGGTATAAATTTAAATAAGAATCTCTCAATAACTACTATAGTGTTTCTCTTCTATATATCGTATGTGGACCATTAGAATATCATTTGGAAGAAAATGTGTCATTAATGAAAAAAATGGGTAGAAAGCATGTGGCAAGGCTTCCATTCCAATGATAGAATTGAATTTCCTCAGTCCTGAACAGTTCCATGGATAACTGGCTGTATTGTCAAGGAAAGTGGAGTGAGTTGAAAATCATTTGTATTAAAAGTTCAGGTGTGTATTATCTTTACAGCTCTATATGCAAAGTTATCTGTAATGGGCTGAATTTGACTGTTTTGAGAAGTATTATTTATCTTTTAGGTTCCACACCAAAGCAAGGATTCCGCACAACTTCATATTATGCAAATCTATTTCATAAATTAATTTTAACTCACCTGAGTTCTTTTGTGATTTTGAGAAAAAAGTATACCCTACAAAATATAATCAACTTTTTAAAGAATAAGCAAGTTAAAAAAATCTGTCTCATTGTAAAAAAACTCTGAGATATGAAATAATCCAGAGTGCTTTAATTTTATAGACTATGTATATAGGATGAGAAATCAATAAAGAGAACAAGATCTTATTCTAGCTGCCTTTGTATGGTGAAACTACTTATCCAGTTTAGACCACATATCCTTGTTCATAAAACCAAAGAATAGAACTCCAATTGTGGTTTTCAAACTGTATCCCAAGAATCTTTAGGCTCTAAAATCCTTTTTTAGAAAGGAGGGGGGAAGGGCACCTGGGTTGCTCAGTGGTTGAGCATCTGCCTTTGGCTCAGTTCATGATCCCAGGGTCCTGGGATCGAGTCCTGCATCAGGCTCCTCCTGGGACTTCTGCTTTTCCCACTGCCTATGTCTCTGTCTCTCTGTGTCTCTCATAAATAAATAAATAAAATCTTAAAAAAAAAGAGAATGTTTAGGCTCCCCATAATTGGCTTAAGGGCAACCATGAAGCAACAGGGAATCTATGCGGGCAAGAATCTCATAGTTGATTCAGAAAAGTAGCCTCATGTTTTAAAGGTTATAGAAAAAAAATGTTCTATAAACTCTCACTGGGATAAAGGAATTCCTGCTGCTAAATTAAAATAATAAGAAGAATATCAGTGATGGGATAAACATGATTTCATTTGATATAATTTCAAACTGTAATGAAATAGTTCCCAGTATACAATATAACGCCTTTCAAATTTTAAGTCCCTAGTAAATGGCTGTTGAATTTAGTAAATAATGAGTAAAATAGATCACAATTATAAAAAAGGGTTATAAATTCTATATATGAAAGTTCATTGAAGACCACAAAATGTAATAAGGTCCTTTGACCTCTCAAGTTCTATAGGTTTTAAATCTGAAAGAGATATGAATGTGAAAAGCTTCTACCTCCTTATTTTAATGTGAGAAAAACACAGTTCAAAGAGATTATGGGACTAGAATCCAGGTTTCCAATGCCAAACACATTGCTCTATGCATTACAACAAATTGCTGACCAATTAACCATTCAATTTTGAACTCCTTTACCTTCATCATCTGTAAAATGAAGAGACTGGACTAGATAAACTCCAAGGTCTCTTTCCTTTTAAAACTTTTGGTTCTAAATCCTGAAAAGATCCCTAATAAATTTTACCGAATGTTTTACATTTAAAAAAAAGAATGCTGAGCAATTCTCCAAAGGATCCACTGTGAACTATTTTTTGAACAAACCAATAACGCTTCTTACTATATTTAAGAACAATACCTCAAGGAACTTGGGAACTGATAACAGAAAGTTCAAGAATCCTCTTTTCATTTCCCTGAGAGTCAGATTTATTTTTAAATTACATTTACTCAAGCAAAGAATCTGAGCACTAATACAGAAATGACATCTAAAATTCCATCATTTCAGTTACCCATTATTGAGTTGTGCCTTTCAAATGAAATGTGAGTGCTTATAGATTTAGACTACATTGACTTAGAGTCCATCATTCTAAAATAAATTTCTTCAATTTAAAAATATAATCAAATGTTTTTTGGGAATTGTGAAGATTCTAAATTGAATTAAAAAAGAATAGAAGTTTTGACAAATGAAAAGGTTTTCAAATGCTCATCTTGAAAATTTTAGTAGATATTTACACAAACCTTGAATAGCTTCAGTTCAGCTTAAATTCTAATTAATACTTAAACATGAAGCCAAAATACAATGAAGATGAAAATCAAAATAATTTTGTTATTCAACCTCTAAGTTAATACAGAAAGATCTTTAGAGAATATCAGGTGTACATGTGGTATCTCTAGGAATTACGTCATCCATGGCAACATGTACATGAAATCAAGATTTTCATCACCCCCGCTTGCTTTGGTTTTATTATGCCTTACACCTTATATCATAGTTTTCAATATGAAGAATTTCCAAGATGACAATAACACAGCGACATCCCCATGCATCAGAGCAACTGCCTCATACATACGTGGTAGCTTAGGGGTCATTTTCTCATGGTATCATCTGTGACTTCAACAAGTAATTGCAGACGTATTTTAAAAGAGTTCTGACAGACATGTCCAACTTCAAATATCTTCTATGTGTCATTACCCTATCCTACCAGTTTTAAAGTTATCAATGGTGGGATGCCTGGGTGGCTCTGTGATTGAGTGTCTGCCTTCAGCCCAGGGCATATCCTGATGACCCGGGATTGAGCCCCACATCCGGCTCCCTACAGGGAGCTTGCTTCTCTTTCTGCCTGTCTCTGCCTCTCTGTGTCTCTCATGAATAAATAAAATCTTTAATTTTTTTTTTAAAGTTACCAATGGCATTAGGAAATTAGCCCATTAACATAAAAATATAAATAATAATATGGCTTTATGAAACATCCCCTCTGTACAGTGCTGATTCATACCCCTCAAGAAGCTTATTGGCAAGGAGATAATTCCCCATGTATACCTCATCTGCTGGACTCTCATCGTGCTGTCCTGTGGGAGAAAACAACACTGCTGAGAAGGCACCCCTTTTTGCCTCTTGATTGTATTATTATTTGATTGTTACTTTACATTTAGCTTGTTATCTTAATAGACCACCTTGAGACCTGACTACTTAGTAGAACTACAATGGCCAACAGCATTTTGAAAAAGAAAAATATGGTTGAAAAACTAACAACCTGATTTCAGGTTATTGTAAAGCTACAGTAATAAAGATAGTTTGATACTAATGTTGATAGACAAATGGTCTCATGGAATATAACAGAGTACAGATATAAATTTAATATATATAAGAACAGCTATTTTTATAAAGGTGTAAATACAATTCAGTGATAGAAGAATTTTTGTTTAATCAAATGGTGCAGGAACAATTGAATATCCATATGCAAAAAAACAGGAACTTGGATTCATTTTTCACACCATATGCAAAAATTCCTCAGAATGGATCATCTATATAAATTCAGAATTGAAAACCAAAAAATTTCCTGAGGAAGTCACAGGAGAAAAATTTTGTAATCTTAGGCTAGGCCAGTCATTCTCCAACAGTGGCAATTTTGTTTTTGGAGGGTCTTTTGGAAATATCTGAAGACATTTGGTCGCTACAGTTGGAAGGACATGCTACTGTCATTAAGTGGGACCCTACTAAACATCTAGCACTATACAAAACAGTCACTGATGACAAATAATTATCTGGGTCTAAACTCAAAAGTGCCACTACCTAGAGACCTTCTGTTAAGACAAGTTTTTTGAATACAACACCAAAAACACTGTCTATAAAAGAAAAAAAAATCTGATAAAGTGGATTTCACTAAAATTAAATTACTACTCTTTAAAAGACATTGTCAATAGAGTGAAAATACTGACGAAAACTGGAGAAGCTTCCCAAGGCATATCTAATAAAGGATTTGCATCCAAAATCTATAAGTAAATATCAAAACAATAATTAGCAAACACAAACCACCCAAGAAAAATGAATAAAATATAAGGACTTCATAATAGAAAATATAGAGGTAAAAATGAGTACTTAAAAATGTTTAACATCATTAGTCTTTAGGGAAATGGAAATAAAACCACAATGAAATACACTTTCACGTCTATTAAAATGCGGAAAATTTGAAAGAATGACCATACCAAGTTTTGTCAAAGACTTGGAAAAACTAGAGCATGTGAATACTACTTTTGACAATGTAAAATGGCACACTTTGAAAAACCATTTAGTATATTCTTAGAATATTATATATACACTTAACCATATGATCCAACCATTCTACTTCTACATATGAACTCAAGAGAAATGAAAGCATATGTTCACAATGCTTTCATAGCTTTCACATACACAAGTGATCATGGCAGCTTTATTTTTAATAAGCCCCAACTGGGAGCAACCCAAATATCTATTGTCTGGTGAAGGGATAAATAAGCTGTGGTATATTTATACAGTGGAATGTTTCTTAGCAATTAAATTAAAAGACATATGCGGTACAACATGGATGAGTTTTGAAATAACTATGCTAGTGAAAAGACCCAGGCTAAAACACATGCTTACTGCAAAAAGTTAATCACTAGTTGTCTGGTGATGGATGATAATCTGGGGAGAGACAAAAGGAAGGACATGGGGATACTTTTCAGCATGATGGGTATGCCATTTTGAGATTGTGCTAATGATTTCACAAATTTATACCTATGTCAATAATTTAAATTATTCCCTTTAAATCTATGAAGTTTGTTGTGTGTCAACTACACTTTAATAAACTACTCAAAAAGGGCAAATTATACAACTAAACAGGTATACCGATCTAGAGACATTAAGAATATAACATCTAAGAGCATAATAGTCACTAGAAAAACAAAATCTGTTCATGTCTTAAACCCCAATTCAAAAACACATTTTTATATATTAGTTAAGAACTTCAGGAACATTGTAGCACTTTAGAAAGATTCTATTTATAAAAGAGCTAATTTAAAATTGTATTTAATGGGGTGTCTCTTGGGTGATTCAGTTGATTGAGTGGTCGGCTCTTGACTGAGGTTCAAGTCATGATCTCAGGGTCCTGGGATGGAGTCTGCATCTGGCTCCATACACTGTGCAGAGTCTGCTTGTCCTTCTCCCCCTACCTGTCTGCACCTCTCCCCCCTTCCCCACCCCACCCAGCTCACACATGTGCTCTCACTCTCTCTCTCTCTCTCAAATAAATTTTTAAAATCTTTAAAATTGTATTTAATCAGTAAACCTCAGTTAACTGAAAAAAAAAAAAAGTCTTGCCTATGGAAAAGCTTAGTCCTTGAATATGAGGGGTGAAAAGTATCATTGTTCATATATAGTCCATCTTCCACAAGGCATAGACTTTTACACCTAGAACACTTGAATGTTCTGTGAGAACAAACGGATAACTGATATTGAGTTTCATGCCCACAACATAACAGAGAAGACACAGTTAAAAATTGTATAACAGACAGAAAGGACCGTGGTTTTAATTTGAAATGTTACCCAACCCTTATGAACAGGCTCATCAACACCATCTGCTCCTCCAAGGAAGTTCTGATTATTGCAGCTCTGAGTGGAGTTGGTTCTCTCCCATGACAGCAGAAGGTAAGGTGCAGTGAGCAGCATTCTGGGAGCTCATGGCTGTTTTTAAAGCTGATGGGTTTTCTGTTGACAGTATTGGTTTGTGGACTCCTTCGTGCTGAATGACTGAAGGACTCCTAAGACCTGAAGCAGTCTGGGACCAAAGCAAAACAAAATTCAGAACTTCCCACCCCTCTCCTGCCATGCTTCCTACACAGAACGCTTCCAAACAAATGTTTCTACCAATATCTAATGTGATGACCTACGTATACAGCAGCAGCTCCAAGCAATATTTTTTATGCTGTTTGTCACAACACAATACCCATGAAACCATTTAAGTAAATATTATTATACTATTTTCCCTATTTAGTCTTACCCATAAAACCATTTAAGTAAATATTATTATACTATTTTCCCTTTTTTAGTCTTTTTGCTGGAAGAAATTAAAGTGTTATTTAGTTAAAACAATGCAGCATTTAAAAATTTTCAAATGTGATCATGGAAGAATTAATGAAATTAATAGATACTAACACGATTACACAAAAATTGTGAAATATGGCTGAGAAAGACATTAATTATGAAACACTTGACTTAAAGAAATATCGACATTGGGTGGGACACTCAATTTCACTGAATTCTAGTTTCTCTACCTCTGTAGTCAGAAGAGATGTGAGGATGCCAGGAATTCTACAAAGAAAAACACAGTTATTTGCCTCTGCTTTAGGGAGGAAGTGGTGTATAATTACACTGTGCAAAAACCAGGGCTTCTCAATATTTACAGCCCCAGTTTAAATTTACAATTTCTTCATTTTGTTCTGCACATCTTGGAATGGAATCTTAATAATTTTTTTGTTTTTAAATCTTAAAATTTAAGTAGAACTTAGCACATCTAGAGAGCCAAGAAAAATAGGCTTGCCAAACCTTCACAATGTTAGGGCACTACAAAAATTTTCACATGTGGCAATCAGCCACCTTCTCTTTCCAGGCAAAGCTTGCAAATTACAAATTACAATCATGGGTCACAAGTTAATAGCAACTGTCTCTGTGATAGTTGTCCTTCTACAGAGAACAAAATCATTCATTTCTTTTTCATAGATTTATTGTTTACATTGATCTATTTTGAAGATGAGTTGAAAGTGATATCCACCCATGGGGACTGAATAGAAAACATCACTATTCTACGGAAAGTAATTGCTATCCTAGGTAATCATTAATTTGAAAGTCTCCAATGTTCAGGGTTTATATTTATATTTATTTATTTAATAGATTTGTGTATATATAATATATATAAACATATGCCTTTATTTCAAAATTAGGTATATAGCTTCAACTTTTTATGTAATTTCTCACAATTTATTTGTCTTTTAAAATATTTATGAGGGATCCCTGGGTGGCGCAGCGGTTTGGCGCCTGCCTTTGGCCCAGGGCGTGATCCTGGAGACCCGGGATCGATTCCCACGTCAGGCTCCCGGTGCATGGAGCCTGCTTCTCCCTCTGCCTGTGTCTCTGCCCCTCTCTCTCTCTCTCTCTCTCTCTCTCTCTGTGACTATCATAAATAAATAAAAGTTTAAAAAAAATAAAATAAAATAAAATATTTATGAATAACACATCATGTCTTCTGGATCTGCCACTTAATAACTACAAATCTTGAAAAAATTACTTTATCTTTCCTTTGGTTTGTTTTCTCATTTGTGTAATAGCTTAAAGGGATATTCTAAGTTTTAAAGGAACCAATAGAGGCAAAATACTTAGATTAGTGCCCAGAATACAATAATTTTTCAAGACTTTTAGATAAATAGCTTTACATATGCCAAACACTGTGATAAGGTTAGAAAAACCATGGTGTGATAAGACTACATATTCCTTAGCTTCTCAGAACTTAGAATTGAATACAAAACCAATAGTAGTCACACATTATTATAGTTATTAATTTAATAATATTATTTTCATACGAACTATGTCAAAAGGAACAGCATATGAAAACACATCAACCCCAATGTCTTACAGTTTTGTGTGTATATACACACATAAAGTGCTCAGATACAGATAATAAATAATAAAGAATCATGTGTATAATGAAAGCAGAAAATACTATAGTTTACAGAAAGGGAAACTCTGTGTCTCATTTGAATGATTATGGAGATTATAGAGATGAATGATGTTTTCATTTGATTTCTGGGGGCAGCCGGGGTGGCTCAGTAGTTTAGTGCTGCCTTCAGCCCAGGGCCTGATCCTGGAGATCCGGGATCGAGTCCCACCTCGGGCTCCCTGCAGGGAGCCTGCTTCTCCCTCTGCCTGTGTCTCTGCCTCTTTCTCTCTCTGCCTCTCATGAATAAATAAATAGAATCTAAAAATAATAATAATAATAATTAATAATAATAATTTGATTTCTGAACATGGTCATTGTGGTTCTTTCTCACCTTAAGATCGCAGGGTTCTAGTAAGGTGACCACAGGCAATTCCAAAAAGATGTTCCAGTTAAAACTATAGTTCCTGAAACAAAACAATAAAATCCCGGTGATAACAAGAGAGAGGTCTGAGAGAATTCACAGAGGAACAGAGAATTTGCATAATATTGTAAGAAACAAAATCATCACCGCCAAATCCAGTACGATCCAGTTTGTCTCCAGGAAGAGTAGAGAAAGTCTACTCATGGGAGGGAGGAAAGGAGGAATTAGTAAGGTTGAATTAGGTAGATATTCCGTACAATAAAATAGCCACATTAAGGGGACATTCTGTGCATATGCTATGAAAGTATATTTCTTGACAGAGCATATGATGGTTTCCCAACTAACTAATGAAATTATTTTTCTTTCCTTATTATTTTGTCCTGAGGGTAGTAAAGGCATTTTGCAAACTGCGCCTGGTTCTTTTCAAGCAATCTTGCGGCCAGTTTAAAAATAGTGAACATACACTTCTAAGAAAAAAGAAAATTCCAGTTATCTATATGGACTGAGTAATTGTTTTTAATTCACATTTAAGTGTGCTTATATGTATTTAATTGGAAATAGGCATGAGCCCTCATGCTCAGAGGTGCTCTCAAAACACAAGCTAATGAGTCTTGGGAGAGCAATGTGAGAGATTACATTTAAAGTGTTAGATCAAATGAACACATGCTCATTTCCTTCTTATCCGGAGGTGGCATTCAGATGCCTAGCTGCGTATACATTATTTTTTTTCACAGACAAGACATTTGGCTCCTTACTCAACTGCTTACTTGGGAAGACTGGTGAGTTGGCAGCTATAGCCATTCCCCATTGTCACAAATGAATAAAATTGCAAGTTCTAGGATGATTCTTAAAAAGAAAAAAAAAGTCTTTTTGTTCTTTCACAGACACATATGGATCATTGGAAGAAGAAAGTGTTTTCCTTCTGTCTCTAATTAAGCTTTCATGCACCCCTGGCCTCCATTAAGTTAGAAAAGCAGAGACCCCGCGTAAATGAGATTACAGATGTGAAGATACTTGGAAACCACGAAGCATTATACAATTCTAAGGCATAAACGCTGCTGTAAATATTATAGGTTCTCCCATCTTTTCCATGAAATCAGCACTAATTACCTTAGTATGAATAATAAGCTTCTTCTTTCAAATCTCATTACTGCAATCTTGCTAGTCATTCTTTAAAACAAAGTATAAATTCCACACCACTGAGAATGGGCTCAGACCATTCCATCAACAGGGAAAATTCTTCTCCTTGTTTTGCTTTCATAAAATCTTCTTACTTGTTTATTTTAAACTGCTAATTGTTCACCTATTATTTACCAGACACTGTTATGAGCCCTACATTACAGAAATCAAAGGGATAGAAATATTTTTCCTTGGAAAGCTTAGTTTGCTTGTTCTCTCCCCTTTATTTCTTCAAGAAAAAGAAGGGAGGCTAGCAGGCTGGAACATGGTCGACTAAGGGAAAGCAAAATCAGAACAATCTGCAATGGTGTTTTGTGGTTCTCTATCACATGGGGAGCATTGGTGCCATGGTGCCATTTCATTTTAAGTGTTATAAAAATATATTGGAAGGTATTAAGCAACAGGGAATCATAGCCTGATTTATGTTGTTAGAAGATTATTCTCTTTTGGAGTGCCTTGGTGACTGAGATAGTTAAGTATCTACCTTGAGCTCAGGTCATGATCTCCAGGTCCTGGGATCGAGCCCCACATTGGAGTCCCTGCTCAGTGGGGAGCCTGCTTCTCCCTCTCTGCTTTGGCCTCTCCCTCTGCTCATGCTCTCTTGCTCTCTCTCTTTCTCCGTATCTCTGTCTCAAATGAATAAATAAAATCTTAAAAAAAAAGATTATTCATTTTCTATTAGCACTACCCTTAGACTCAGGCAACAGAAAGCCACTGCCTGGAGCCTCACCACTTAGAAAACTTTGTATCACAAATACACAAACAATAAATCTATTAAAGATATGCCCACCTCTATCACTTGGAACATGACAAGCAGCACTGGCACAGAACAACTTGTCACCATAAATACCTGTTCTTGAGACAAATGGTGTTTTAGACCCCAGGGCAATGCTTCTCCATATCTCTTGCCCTATGTCCTTAAGACCAAAGGTGCCTGTGTTTGAATGCCATAAAGGTTTATGAGTTATACCCCTGTCAAAGTCAGTAATAGATGCCATGCAAGGATTTGAGCAGCAGGAATAGTTAGGTAGGAGATAAGATGAAGATGTCTATTTGTCACACCCATTTTCTCAGATGGATACTGAAATGTCATTTTCTCATAACACCAAACAATCATCTCATTGTATCTGTTGTCTATGTGAATACTTACAAATCAATGCACATATTTATAATCCAGAAATATTATAAAATTTTAAATAATTTCTGTTGTTTTTGAATTTATATAAATGTATACCTAGATTGGGAGACAAGATAGAACACTATAAAGCTTCTGAGCTAAATTGAGCCCACTTTCTACATATGTACATAAAGTTTTAGCCACACTCATTTGTTTCTGTATTTTTATGCCTGTCTTTGTACTACCATAGTAAGGTTGGGTTGTTACTACTGAGATCCGGCAGTCTGAAAACTCTAAAATATTTACTACCCAAACCCTTACAGTAAAAGTTTTCTTTCATTTATATATACATGAAGTGCAATGCTAATTCTTGTATATGCCTAGATGTTGCTTAAGAGATAGTAAAACAAAAAAGTGGCTAGCTGTGAAGGGTCACACAGATCATTTCCCCAAAGAAGTAAAAACCTATGCCTACACAAAACACACACCATTGGTAATAACAGCCTTACTCCTAGTATCCTTAAACTGGAGATCACTCAAATGTCTTCTATCAGTTTGATTCATAAGCTCATTGTAGTATATCCACAAAATGACATGATTCTCAGCAATACAAAGAAATAACCTCTGCATATACCCAACAGCATGCACAAATTCAAAAAATATTATGCTGAGTGATAAAAAGCAAACAAAAAGGACACTTAATGCATCATTCCATTTACGTGGAATTCTGAAATAAGCAAAATCACTTTACATTTTAAAAGTAGCTCAGGAGTTGCCTGCAGCCACAGGTATAGGGAAAGGAATTGACTGCAAAAGTACCTAAGTTTGAAAACTCCTAAAAATCATTGGCTGAAACTCAAGGACAAAACAAAAACAAAAACAAAACAGATTTGAGGTGGTTGGCCTCACAGTGTTTCTAAGTCTAAAAGGGAAGTGAGGTTGAATTTTGCAAGGAGCTATCTGCTTTGCTTAAAACCATAGGAAACTAGCTGACAAATTGTCTCCTGCATTTTCTTCAGTTAAATAGGAATGAGAACATATGTACACATGGTTCAGGATCTCATAATGCAAACAATGTGAGCAATGTCTACTGTGACTGATACTGTTGCTCATCAAGATGTTCTTCGAAAAGCCAATCCACCTTTTTCCCAACTTTTGGGACTAGGATCTACCATCTATACATGACTATGCCTCTCCCTGGGAATTCCACTGAGCTTCAGAAACTTACAGCATCCAAGGTGGAGTCCCCTCCGGGAAGGCCACGCTTGATCACTGGCTAGCTAGTGGATGAAGTGATATGAAATCTATGATTCCATTGGTACATCTATAAAGGACCAAGTTCAGAATTCCCTGGAGGATCCATAGTGTTATCTGCTCTATGCTCACTATTTCTGATTTAACTTCCTAACAGGAGTATCTTGTGAAGGAAATTTTCATAAATGTCCCATCTCAGAGTCTATTTCCAGGAACCTCCATTTAAGAGAGTGCCAGCAGTGGTCTAAGAAAGCAGATTCTAAATGGGATTTTGGTGCCGGATCACTCCACATTGCAAGTCTGCTTCTCTCTCTGCCCCGTCCTGCTTTTTCTAATCTCCTTACAGATGTACCTTCTGAATATACTCCCAGTAAACCTTCTGCAAGCAATTCACCATCTGGGTATCTATTTTCAGAGAACTTAATCTAAGACAATGATATAACTTGTGACTGAAATCTTTGGCCAAATGCACAGAGGGATAGAAACCACAAGATTAAATTTAACAGAGCTAAACATATTCTGAACTTTCAGTTAAATACTGTATATTGGACATTGATACTTTTACCTCCATCCAAATATGTCACTAATGTCACAATTAAGGAATTCTTTAAAATGCATTAAACCACAAAGTCAAAAAGAAAGAGAACATAGATTGGGGCTGAAAGCTCAAGGATTAGAGACTTTATGAGGACCAATTAAGGTGTAAGATTTCTTCTCCCAACCTGTCAATTAGAAGACTGCTCTGTACATCCCAAGAGCAGGCTACATATTTAGCCTATGGTACCAGTTTAACAACAGAGGTTCTGGATGTAGAACACCAGCCATGGGTGAAGATGGAGGTACAACATTTATACAACATTATGAATTGTCAAAACATTCAGAGCCCTCTTCCTCTCTTCTCTCCTTGGAACCTTCCATCTGCCTTTTAATGTCTCACTGTTAAAGAGGGAAATGTAAATTTAATAAGGCACTTAAAAATAAAACACGCACAAAATGAGAGTGTAGAAACCAAAGAAAACAATGTATGGAACAGAAAAATATTTCAACACGAATATAATCAATATACTCACTAAGAAAAATATTTTCATTTCTCTCAAATAAACAATAAGTTAGACAAGCAGAAAATTCTATAAATAAGGAAAATTTATTGGAAATTAACAGTAATACCCAGACACAAAATTCAGTAATATGGTTAGAAGACAAAATAAAGAAAATGTCACAGAACATAGTTCAAACTATGAAGGAGAATTATTCCAAGAAACACAAAATCCAAATAAGATCTGTAAAAAGAGCATAAAATAGGAAAGAAAATAATATTATTCAAAAAATATTAAAAGAACCCAGAGAATTTTGCCTCCATTTGTGGAAAGACCCAAGAGAAAACTCTGTTCTAACACAAACCTCAAAAATAAAGGAGGATAATCTACAGAAGTGTAACTTTCCTTGAGCCTATCAAGGAGTTGAAGTCAGATGATAATGAAGAAAAATGAATTCCAATGTGGGTCAGTGCCTTCCCAAGAGAAACATCACAAAAACTGCTTTACCTTTGGCAGAACAGAAAAGGAACAAGCAGCAACTTTTTAAGTGAGGTCTAGCATAAAAAGCAAACAACCCAGGACATTTCAGCTAAAATGGAAACTGTGAGTCAAGTGAACATGCTGGGGAAAAAATACGATAGAAAAGTTAGAGGATTTCTCTTAAGGCTTAGCAACACCACCAGACAAAACTGTAGAAAATACCAAACAAGTAAAAGGGAAAAAATCATGTGTGTGTTGGTGGGAGCATCCATCTTCTAAAGAGGGAAGATAGCAAGCAGGGGGCACTTGGCGGGATGAGAACTGGGTGTTATGCTATGTTGACAAATGTAAAAAAAAGAAAGAAAAGTGTAATATAGGCATAGAGTAAGGGTAGTGGTGGTTGGAAATATTCAAAAATTAATAAAAGACAGCAGACCTTCTGTCCAAAAGAAATCAGGGAAACCAAATTATGATAAAGACAAAAGTACATATCATACTCAAAGTGCTACAACCAAAGTTAAAGTCCTGAGACTAGCAGGAAGAGAGAGACACACACAGAAATGGGGAGAGAGAAAGAGAAAAAATGAAGGGAGGAAGGCTGGAAAGAAAGAAGAACTACTTAGAGAGAGAAAAAAAGGTAGGAATTACACCATGCTTGACTGAAACTATACAAGCCAGAGAAAATGTGGGGACATAACTAATGTATATAAAGAGAAAACACCCCCAAAGCCCAAAATTCTATATTTAAGTAAAAACATCTTTCAAAAGTCAGTACCCCAACAAAAACAAAAAACAAAATAAAAAACAACAACAAAAGGATTTTCTAAAAAAAACAAAGGTTGAGAAAATTCACAGATGGAAATTTGGAGTTACATGCAAATTTGTTTTGAAAATTCCAGTAGTAATGCTAAACCTAAAAGTAAATGTAGAAGACATCTTTCCTTATTTTTAATCTCCTTAAAATAAAATTGTCTGAAGGAGTGGTCAGCAAGCTACCTGCAGGATTAAATCTGACCCACTGCCTACTTCAGTGAATAATGTTTGATTAGAACATAGAAGCAACCAATCATCTGTGAATTATCTATAGTTGCTTTCACCCTACAACAGCAGTGTTAAGTAGTGATAGAAATAGTATGCCCTGTAAAGCCAGGAATATTTGCTATCTGGTCCTTTACATAAAGTGTACTGATCCTTGACCTAAACTCTACTAGTAACAAGCTCTAGTAGAGTTAAAATATTTATAAAGGTAAAAGGTATAAAAAATATAGTACAAAGGATGGAAAGGATGAATTGGCAGGAAATTGCAAGACTATGAATTGGAAGGATATTGCAAGGATACTATGCATGAAGTTGTAGAACATTAATTAGAAGTAGTTATAAAGATGCCTGTTGTCAACGCTAGATAGCCACTAAAATTAATTGGAATTAGCTGTAATTAACATGCCAAGAATGAAGATGAATTAAAATAATAGAAAATGTGTAATTATTTTTTAAATGAGCAAAAAAGGAAAAAAAAAGGAAAGAACAAGTAGCTATATATTAGCAAGATAGCAGATTTCAATCAAATATATAGTTGACCCTTGAACAATGAGGGGATAAGGAGTTCCAACCCCCCCCAACATGTGCAGTAAATATTCATGTATAACTTTTTACTCCCCCAAAACTTTACTAATAACCTACTGTTTACTGGAAGCCTTACTGATAAACAGCTGATAATATGTATTTTGTATATGTATTATAGTATCTTGCAATAAAGTGATCTAGAGAAAGAAAAGTTGTTAAGGAATCACAAGGAAGAGAAAGTAGACTTACAGTACTGTACTGTGTGTTTTGGAAAAAAAAACACATGTAAATGCACCTACACAGTTCAAACCTGTGGTCAAGTATCAATAGTTGATAATTACATTAAATATAAATGATAGAAACACAGTTAAAAGACAGACATGTCAGACTGGGGGAAAAATGCAAAACCAGGCATATAGCTATCTTTAACAAACCTTCTTTAAATGTAAAACATAAGTAAGATAAAATTAAAACATTTAAAATGATATATGATGTAAGCACTAATATAAGCCATTTGGAATGGCTTGTTAATATCAGATTAATTATATTACAGAACAAGGGATACTACTGGTAATAAAGAGAGACATTACATGATAATTAAGGGGCCAGTTCACCAAGAAGGCAAATCCTAAATCTATATGCATCATACAACAGAAATACCTAAAGCAAAAACTGATGAAACTCTGAAGAGAGAAAATTGGCCGTTACTGTAAGAAAGTTTAACAGAGCTGAAGGACATGGATTCTCAGTTAAAAAAAAGAACAGGGCAGCCCAGGCGGCTCAGCGGTTTAGCCGCCTTCAGCCCAGGGCATGAATCCTGGAGACCCGGGATGGAGTCCCACATAGGGCTCCCCACATGGAGCCTGCTTCTCCCTCTGCCTGTGTCTCTGCCTCTCTGTCTGTGTGTGTGTGTGTGTGTGTGTGTGTGTCTCATGAATAAAAAAAAAAAAAAAAAAAAAAAAGAAGAGAAAGAGGAGGAGAAGATGAAAAGTTCCAGGTCATTTCAATATGAGATTTCAGAGCATTTATAATATAAAATAAAATCCACAGTTTTCAGACAGAAGGGGAAAAGAGAGCACAAATAAAAGATCAGACGAGCATCAAGTTTATTAAAGCCATACTGGAAGCTAAAGGTCATGCATTGATGGCTTCAAAATTATGAGGAAATCTTTTCAATGTAGCACTTCTACACCTAGCAAACTGTCAATCAAGATATATATATATATATATATATATATATATATATATATATATATATAAATCAGTCCTTATGCACCGCTTCTCAGAAAGCAAGTGTAAGACATACTTGATGAAACCAAATCCACTAACCAGTAAAAAGAAAAGCAAAAGAATGAGAAAACATGGTCTCCAAATACAGGAAACATGAGTGGAATTCCTGGTATGATGGCAAATGGAGCTCCAGGATGAAACCTGTCCAGAAGCCAGATGAGAAAATAATGTAAATTGGAATGGAGACAAGATAGGATTCTAGGAGGAACTTGCAAAATAAGAAGATTAAAAGAGAGAGAGAGAAAGAGAGAGAATGATTCATATCTGAAACAGCAAAAAGTTGATAATTCTATCAGAAAATTAAAGTATATGATATTTTATTTTAGTAAAACAGAGAATTTAGCTATTAAAAAAAGATGTAAGTATTAACTCAAGGGAAACCAAATAATTAATTGAAGACAATATTCGCATAGTTTGATAAGTGATTGAATAGTCGCTGGCATTTCCATATCATAATGAAGAACCCTAAATATTGATTTTAAAATATCCTAAAAGAATTTTCACAGCAAAGAAGCTACTTTTAAAATTCATATAGAAAACTAAAATATTAAGAATTGTCAAAACAATTGTAGTAATGATAATAATAAATAATACTTAAATAGTACTTCTTTTTAGTGTTCCCCTAAATCTTAGGTAGCTCAATTTTTTTCATATACACAAAGTGAGTCACAGATTTTAACTTCCTCAAGATTGTGCAGGTATTTAGCAGTGTAAGTAGGCTTTGAACCCAGCTGTTTGTGTCTAGAGTCCTTGTTGTAACCCCTGGGCTGTGCTGGATTCCCATCATCAGACGTCAATGTAGTTGACCCTTGGGCCCCATAGGTTTAAAATGCAAGGTCCGGTGGGCTATTGTTAAGTTTGGGAAGTCAAAAGTTATATGCAGATTTTTGCCTGCCTAGCAGGTCAGCACCCCTAAACCCCATGTTGTCCAAGAGTCAACTATACCTATAAAAAGCTATAGTAAAAACACTGTTGATTTTTTTGTAATAGGAAAGCGAAGAAATGCAGAAGTGAAAACGAAATTTGACTGTAAATATATGGGAAATTGACTCAAGAAACACTGCAAATAAATGAGAAGTTGATGGACTGTTCAGTAAATGATGTGGTACAGATGGTAATTAAATTGAAAAGAGAGAGAAAGGCAGTCACTGGGATAAGTGATATTCATAAAGTAGGGTTTTATTTTATTAAGGCAGAGACAAAAGCTGAATTTTGTAAGTTTGTGGGAATTATCCCATAGAGATGGAGTAACTGATAGGGCAGAAGGAAAGTTATTGCAGGAGCTAAATCCTTAAGAATTGAGATGAGAATGGAGCCTCTCATGGGATAGCCTTCCTTCCATTGTAATAAGAAAAGAACAAATGTCATATTCAGATGCCCATAGTTGTGTAGATTTGACAGCAAGTAAGACAGTTTTTGTCTGATTGCTCATAATTTCTAAAGGAGGTGAAACATAGTGTGAGACATAGTAGGAAGTGAAAGAAGGAAGAAGCGTCCAGCAGGAAAGTCAGCTTGAAAGTACAGAGCTACCAGATAGTGGAGCTCTCATTAAATGCCATGTTCATAAATTTAATAGTGAAGCAATGTGATTTTTCACAAGTAATGTTTACTTAATTTACTTTAGAGAAGTCAGGTGCTTGAATACTTGCATGTTTGGAGGTTTTCTGAGGTCATATTCTTGAGAGGGATAGGAACAAGTTGCGTGATGTTGACAGGTGAGTGATTATAGGCAAAGTGCCTGGAATCCACACTGGGTGGTGGGGACTAGTGGCACTGAAGAACAAGCTATAATGGGCAATGCAAAGTGGATGAGTCAATGGATTGGAAGTTCCAAAAATGTTCAAGATGTCACAGTGGGATCAGGAAAGATGCTAGTTTTATGGGTTCTAAAGCTTGTGTTTTGGGGCCCCCTTCCTTGAACAAAAGAATGCAAAAGCATTTTGCTTTTTAAACTATTACAAAAATACAAGATGTCATCTAGGTCTTGACCTAGGTAGGACCTAATGCTAGGTCATTACCAGGGACGTGGATGGGGCTCTTACAAGCAATCAATCAAAATTGTAAGCCTCATTAGCTTCATAATTAACAGGAGAACAGATAGGAGTAGGAGACACAAAGTGTAGATTTCAAATTTGCAATTATAGGTGGATGCAGATAAATTCTTTTTTTTTTTTTTTGAAATGGGGGAGAAAAGAATGGAAATGCAGAAGAAAAGAATCAAGAATGAGAAGATTTGAATTTGTTATTTCAAAAGGTGTGGGGGACACAGAAAAGTATGTGCCAGAAGAATGAGGAGGTAGTCAGCAGTCTGGACACTAAAGACAGCAATTGTCTTTTTTTTTTTTTTTTTTTTTTCATCTTGGGAACTTTGCACAGGCTCTTTATCCCATTCTTTATTTTATTGAATATGGGCTAAGAGGTTGGGCCAAAAGAACCAAAAATAGAGTGTCCAAAAAAATTAGAAGTGTTTTTCCCCCCTTTCATATAAGGAGTCTAAAAGCAAGTGAACTTCAGGGAAAGTAAAAACCATCCCTAAACTAACAAGACTAGTTTGCATGTGTCTATATATCTCCACAACAACCTATACTTAAGTTTGCTCCTTTAGTTTATCCTGAGTTCCTTCTGTCTTATTTAATCATTTTATAGGGCATTGTGCTTGACCTTAGGTTCAGAGCTAACTCACAATCACAGGCATATTTCCTCTGTTTAAGGAAGTAATGTCGAAGGGGAAACACTATTCAGATTGCATTCATGAGAGCTTGGTCAACCCCTTACCTGGAATCATGGACTTTATATGGGTGGCCTTGTGTCCTGCTAATGGTGATGCAGTATCAGGGAGTTCATTACTAAACATAGAAAGGGAAGTAGAGGTCAGGCACAATTAACAATCTCTGTCATACCCCTCCATCAATACTCCTCTGTTTAACACAGTTCAAGGCATCATGCATTGAGGTAACTGTTTCTAATCCTACAAAATGTGTTATATTACCCTTCTATAGAATACCCACCCTATACTTATACATGTGATAACACTTGCCATAGTATTTTTCATCATTACTTTCCTCTATATGTTTCCAGACATTTATAGTTGATTATATATAGGAAAGGACAAACAACTGATGGGTCCCTTTCATCAGTAGGCTGCTTGCCCGTTCTTACCCCCCAACCTTGTTTTTTGGCTGCTCCCTTAAATGCAATTTTTTTTTTTACCTTTTCTTCCTATCTGTAATGTTAGCCTCTCATAAAGTAATACACATAAGAACTCAAACAAATGTTAAGATCTGTACGTTAAATTTATTAAAATGAATCATGGTGGAGTGCTAAATAATATACTATTGGTTAAAATGAAATAGAAACTAACTGAGTTTGAGGTATAATAAATTATTTCATAGAAGAGGCATTCAGAGGGGCATCTGGGTGGTTCAGTCACTTAAACATCCAGCTCTTGATCTCAGCTCAGGTCTTGATCTCAGGGTTATGAGTTCAAGCCCTGCATTGCACTCCATGCTGGGCGTAGACCCTGCTTGAAGAAAAAGAAAAAAAGAATAATTGAAGAGCAGTCAGAGGGCAGTTTAAGTGAAGGGAACTCTCCAAATATTAATATATTAATCACTTCTTTTACTCACTTTCTCATTAAGCATTTATTGAATGCGTATAATATACATGTACTTAGCCTATATAATAATTACGGAGGATCTATTCACATTTTCTGTATATGGAAAGATAAGATCTTATTAGAGGTTTGGGGAAACTAATATAAAATAAATAGAAAGATGGTCAAAACTTTTAAATGCATTATCTTCAACTGGAGACTTATGGATCTCACATTATTTGTTTTAAAAGATTCCTATCTTTTGGCATCAACAATAAATCAGCATTTTAAGGTTGTACCAATTGTTTTATGGCTTTTGAAGCAACTGCAAAGGACACCACTGACAGGCTTTCAACTATATCCCAGACCAAAACAATAAAAATAAATAGAAGAAAACAATATAATCTTTCTGACATTTCCATGAAAATTGAATGCTCTTCTTCTACAAACAGAGAAGAGCAGTTTCATTATTGAATGCCAAGGATCACATATCCATAAAATACCAAGAGATTTTGCATGTCATTCAATCACGGGGCTGACAATCTTCAAGAAAAACTGCTTTTCAATGAGATGGAATGCTTTAATGAGCTAATTAGTTAGCTCAGGAGGGTGGTTCTGTGACATTATTTAAAGAATTACTCTGAAATCTACCCATTCTTGCTGTTAATTTACAATAAATCATTTTACCTTATGGGTCTAATTCTAATATTTATTTTAAAAACAGAAATCCCATTGAATAGCATTTTGCTTGTATGGCAGGCTATTGATTTTTATCTTGTAGTGATTTTAATACTCCCATTCTTAAATATTTCATTTTATTTACTGGAATATAATGAGCTCTACCATCATGCAAAATGTTTGGTCTATAGATTGTCTCTAATGTAAATCAAGGTGGAAATAAACTGTCATGATCATCATGTTTGTTCTGTTTTTGAGTCACCTTTTCAGACATAACTTCGCCATCATTGTACTCTTAGAGACCTGGAGGATGGTGTCTATTGCAAATTTTGCTGCTTTCCAGTCGTATCACAAAGGACTTGCCATAGAGGCAGTATCAGGAAATAAGGTTGACTATATGGAACCTTAACAATAAAAATTAAAATCAGGGGATCCCTGGGTGGCTCAGTGGTTTGGCGCCTGCCTTTGGCCCAGGGTGTGATCCTGGAGTCCCGGGATCGAGTCCCACGTCAGTCTCCTTGTGTGGAGCCTGCTTCTCCCTCTGCCTGTGTCTCTGCCTCTCTGTCTATCATGAATAAATAAATAAAATCTTTAAAAATAAATTAAAATCGGCACTGCCCAGAGCCCTGCTTTAGGTCATCCTTGGATGTACTAGGACAAGTCAAAATGAACATGGGGGCAAGAGATCGAGTGGGTCTAAATAACAGGGAAAACACAAACAACCATCAACAACAAAGAATCAAGTGGAAAGAGAAGGGAATATTTTATACTAGGGTAGTTGTTTCAAAAGGAGTTATTCTGTCGGGCTCCATGTGTGTCATTGAGAAAGTGTGCTGTTCAGCTGATGTAAAGGGCCATTACCTTAAAATCATTTTGTGTCTCTCATCTACCTTGAATTTTCCGCCAAAACAACTATTAATTGTTTTTTTCAAGCCTGTGCTATCATTCCTCATTTTCTTTTTGTATGCTGCCATTCTTGCCTTGTCGTAACTGACTCCTCCACCTACTGTTGTCTCAAGTAGATTTCAAGACAAAGCTTTAACAGCTTCTCTTCAGAACACCACTCCCAATGTAAGTAGATTTCCTGCATTACTCTCTCTGCATACTTATGGTCTAAAAATATGTTTCCATCTCTGTATTAGTCAGGGTTCTCCAGAGAAACAGATGTACATACAGGCATAGATACAGGTCCAGAGATACATACATAGATACAAGATATATAAATGTATCTACAAAGACATTATTGTAGATCACAATCATGTGACCCAATTCCTTCAAATAAATCTTTATCTGCATCTCTATATACCTACCTACAGATCAATCTCTCTCTCTCTCTCTCTAATTCTCTAAAGAGAATTATTTTAAGAAATTTTAAGAACTTGAAACATGTGATTATATCTATATGAGAAGATAGAGATACATTTAAAAAAACTGTTTTAAGGAATTGGATCACATGTTTGTGGAGGGTGGTGAGTTCAAAATCTGATGGAGTAGGCTGGCAGGCTATGGACTAGGAAAACGTTGCAGCTTAAGTCCAAAGGCAATCTGCCAAAGAACCAAAAAGAATCAATCTTTCAGGTGAAGACCTAATGCTGTCTGCTGAAAAATTCCTTTTTGCTCTGAGGTCATTCTTTTCTCTATTCAGACCTTCAACTGATTGGACAAGGCCCACTATTATTAAGATCAATAGTCCGCTGATTCAAATGTCTCATTCAAAGGCACCCTCCCAGAAACATCCAGAATAATGTTTGACCAAATCTCTGGATGTTATGTCTCCACCAAATTGACACATTAAACTATCCCACAGTAGCTGCCATTGTTTCCTCAGTTTCTAACATAATGCTTAACTCAATAGGCATTTTTTACATGTTAAATTAAGAAACAAATGTAAGCTGTTAAGCTCTATCAAAGGAAAAAAATCTATGTCAATGTCTAGAAGACAACGGTTCTGCACTGTGCAGACTAGAAGATAGGACTGATATAATAGGTTTAGTTAGAAATTTTATAAGCAACAGAAGATTGATTAATGAAGTCAGATTGATACTTTGCAGGGTGTGAATGTCAGAGAACACTGAAGGAGAGTCTAGTGCTATGGAAAGGCTTTCTAAGAAGGTATATATGCTCTCTACGTGTATATTGGCTATTATCTTGGCCCTGTCACAAGTCAGCAATCTACTCAGTGTTTTTTTTTTTTATTTTTTATTAAGCATAACAGTTAGGATTTTAAAATGTGTATGTATGTTATGTATGTTCAACACTGTTAAAGGCAGAGAAAATCTGACTTATTGAGTATAACAGTTAAGGTCTTAAAATGTGTGTATGTATGTTATATATGTTCAATACTGTACTGTTAAAGGCAGAGAAAATCTGACACACAAAATACATCCTGACATCAACTGTTTTTTTAGCTTCTGAAAGAGCAAATGAGAATATATAACCTGAAACACACATGTTTTAGAAAAAAATTAATAACCTAATGATTATTGCATTATAAAATGAATATATACACAATAGATTTCTAAATTTGTTGTTAGAAAAATAATCAATCTTTTGATGCAGACAAAAGATGTTTTATAAAACCCATTCCTCATGGCTTTTTTAAATTTACATTATAGTCGATATGTAGTGCAATATTGGTTTCAGGAGTAGAATTAAGTGATTCATCCTTCACATATAATGCCCAGTGCTCAACATAGTAATGCCTTCCTTCATACCCATCACCATTCTATCCCATCCCCCATCCACCTCCCCCCATCACCTCTCAGTTTGTTCTCCATAGTTAAGAGTCTCCTATGGTTTCTTTCCTTCTCTCTCTCTCTCTCTCTCTCTCTGTCTGTCCCCCCCGCCCCACTTTATGTTCATTTGTTTTGTTTCTTAAATTTTACCTATGAGTGAAGCCATATGGTATTTGTCTTTCTCTGATTGACTTATTTTTCATAGCATAATGCACTCTAGCTCCATCCATGTCATTGCAAATGGCAAGATTTCATTCTTTTTGATGGCTGAGTAATATTCCAAAACACACACACACACACACACACACACACACCACATCTTCTTTTTCCTTTTATCAGTCAATGGACATTTGAGCTGTCTCTTTTTTTACACATTTGTTTTTACTTAAGTTCGATTTGCCAACATATATTGTAACACCCAGTACTCATCTCATCAAGTGCCCTCCTGAGTATTCATCACCCAGTTATCCCATCCCTCTGCCTACCTCCCATTCCGCAACCTTTTGTTTGTTTCCCAGAGTTCAGAGTCTCTCATGGTTTGTCTCACTCTCTAATTTTTCCCACTGTTTCCCTCCTTTCCCTTATAGTCCCTTTCACTATTTCTTATATTCCACATATGGGTGAGACCATATGATGATTGTCCTTCTCTGATTGACTTATTTCACTCAGCATTATACCCTCCAGGTCCATCCATGTTGAAGCAAATGGTGGGTATTCATCCTTTCTGAAGGCTCTTTCCATAGTTTGGCTATTGTTGATAAGGCTGCTATTAACATCGGGGTGCATGTATTCTTTGAAACATGTATTTTTGCATCCTTTGGGTAAATATCTAGTAGTGTAATTGCTGGATCATAGGGTACTTCTATCCTCAGATTTTTGAGGAACCTCTATACTGAGACTGCACCTCTCCAGAGGCTGCACCATTTTGCATTCCCACCAACAGTGCAAGAGGGTTCCCCTTTCTTAACATCCTCGACAACAACTGTTGTCTCCTGTGTTATTAATTTTAGTTATTCTGACAGGTGTGGGGTGCTATCTGATCATGGTTTTGATTTGAATTTCTCTGATAATGAGTAATGTTGAGCATCTTTTCATGTGTCTATTTGCCGTCTGTATGTCTTCTTTGGAAAGATATCTATGCATGTCTTTTGCCTATTTTGTAACTAGATTATTTGTTTTTTGGGTGTTGAGTTTAATAAGTTCTTTATAGATTTTGGATACTAGCCCTTCATCAGATAATAATTTGCAAATATCTTCTCCCATTACATAGTCTGCTTTTTAGTTTTATTGATTGTTTCCTTGCTATGCAGAAGATTTTTCTTCGTGAATCTTGTCTTTTATAATTTTGCATGATTTGTGCTTTGAGCTTGATACCTCATAATATACTTTCACTAAATTGTAATATTTAATATTGTTTAACAACCTAATTTGTTTAAGTGTTTTTTAGTAAAGTTGACAAGATAGAAGAATCAGTTTTATAGTCATGATATATAAAATAAATATGTATACAGATACATCTTAATAGATTTGTTTACTTTGGTACTTCAAATACTCTCATTAGCAGCCAATTTCATTGCTTTTAACAATTCATTTCTGAAGGAAGGTGTTATCAATTTCTGCCTAAAGAAAATGAATAAATATAAAAACATTCCAAGTTGAAGTTATATTTTAAAACAGAGAGATGAGTGGGAAATGAAGCATGTATCTGGAGGGTGTATATGAGGAATATGCTTTTTCAGGCACTTAGTAAATCGTTCTCTTAACCTTAATTATCAGATTAAGTTATAATGCTTTACTTAAATGAACAAAACATGGCTCATGTTCATGACGTATTATGTGTATAACTTTGACTGTATTTTCTGATCCTCAAGGTAATAAACATAAAATTCGTTAAATGATTCTTTTTAAAAATTCCCATAAAATCCCACACTCTAAAAAACAAAACAAAAACAAAGATAAAAACTCAGAGAAAAGACTGTGTTATTTATAGTCCCATTTTTACATTTTTTGCCTCAAGAGTTCCACACATGGAAGAGCAAACTTTTGCTGAAATATCTATAGTAATGGGAAAGTCACTAGTTCCTGACAAAGCATGATCTAATTTCAGGGGGTTCCAGCTGTCACAAAGTCAGTCCTCCATACCCAGAACTTCCCCTCCTCTAATAGCCTTCTGTCTTTAGCTCTAGGTTTGTCTTTAAGGGGTTACTTACAGCATTGTATCCAGACTCATACCTCTGGGGGAAATGGGGTCATTTGGGAGTCGACTAGGAATGGAATTCTACTCCTGATAGTTGAAGCAGGGAGATACAAAAGGGCATATCCATTTTAAAGTTTAGGAATGCGCAAAGCCCAAAAGTTAAATCCTGTCCAAAAGCAGGGGGAGAGGTCAAGGAGGCCATTGATGGAGCCAAGAGTCAGGACTGGATGAGAACTGGAAACAGGTCAGGAGCAAGTGAGGGATGTCTTCTAACACAGTTAGCATTGCCACTGGATGCTCAGCCAGGCATGTGCATCGAGACTACTCAATGGTATAGAATCAGGGTAAATTATTATTTCTACCATTTCTCAGTTTCTGATATGACAGTTTCAAGTCCACTCAGTTTCATAGTTGCACTGCTGAAATATGCCCTACTTTTTCCATGTCCTTTGAAACTAATGAGAAAGATAAACTGAGTGACCAATGAAAAGTGGTACTATCACTTTAATTGATCAAGACACTATATTCCTATAAATAAAGACTAAACTTATATGAAACTTATATTGGCTTTTTTGGGGAAGCTTACTAATTAACTTATACCCCGCCTAAAATGAACTGCATCCTAAAGTATATATTACCTCTTTCAGGTCCCCAAGTTTAAGACCTACATTTTTTTCTGTTAAATTTAATCCTGCCAGATTTGACCCAATATTCAAGGCTACAGAGACTGTTTTAGATTCTGATTCTATTAACCCAAAATACTATCTCTCTAGCTTTATGTCATCTACAATTTTGAAAAGTACATGTATTAACTGGTAGAAAGTTCATAGTATAATTGCAGTAGTTTCTTTCAGCACAAAATTTATTCCCAACAATAGTTCCCCGTGTTACCTAGACTTTGCCAACTTTAATGTTCATTTTGTATCCTTTTAGTAAATAATTATTTCCTAAATAATTACATATTATAAATTAAATCTATATATGCTTTTAATTTATCTCATAAATAAATATATAAGCATTTATGAAATGTGTAGAAATAATAAATCACATAATCCTTAAAACAACCTTATGTTGTAAGTATGTATTATCTTTAGCCCATCTTACAAATGAGGATATTAAGGTACATGAATGTTGAGTGATTTTCCCAAAGTCTTAGAACTAAGAAGTTACAGAGTTGTATTTCACATCCAAGATTCCTTTCTTCAGAGTCCATGCTTGGAATCACTAGTATCATAAGACTTGGACATTATCCTAGTTGTTAAATAAGAAAAGCCCATAAAGAGCCCCAAGATATGCTTCTAAGATGACCCCACACTGGACAAAGTGATGTGCTAAGGCCCGATATTATGTATGTCTTGACATCTGGTGAAGCGGAGGATCTCCAGTGGCCTAACTGCAAATTCTCCTCCCCACTCTGTCTCTGGGATAATAACCGTAGTCAAACACCTGTTCTTCCCAAGGGGATCAGGTGTGGTTCCTAATTGTCCTTGACAAGCAGGCTTCCATCCCTGCCAGATGTGAAATTATTCAAACAAGCCAGTCACATTCTTCCTCAGGAGCCAGGGATACTGCTACCCTTTGATACTACAAAGTCTGCCTCCCACCATCTGAGGTTGCACAGTTTGTTCTAGAATGCAATACCCATGTGGCCCTGTATGACATGCAGTGTCCTGCTCTTGTAGGTTGTAAGTTTGTAGGATCAATAACCTACCATCTATCTTATCTATCCAGTGTCATGTGTATTGTCTTTGCTCAACCCCATTGCAGGAAACCCACCATCAACAGGGTGGATAGGAAATGTTTAAAACAAACACTGTATGAATATAAGCAAAACAAACTAGTCACATCTATAAATTCATCCATTTGTAAAACAAAAACATAATTTTGCAGATGCTATATTAACTCACTCTTCATGGTTTGCAGCTAAATTATTAATTCACTTATTAATGTATTGTTGGAAAATGGCACCGTCATGATTATTCTTTCTCTGACATTTCACCCAACAGGCATTCTCCAGTGTCAAGTGTTCAGAGACTTATTAGTCACTCAACTATTTTGTGCACCTCTTTAGCTGTATGCAATGTGGCCACAAGCAGTGCAATAACTTAATGCTTTATAAGATGCTGTAGTGACTCTTCCCTTTTCTAGTTTTAAAAGCAAAACCAAACAACTTTTGGCTTTTAATGAGCTCCTAATATGTTTTTGAGCTCTTAATATTAATGTTACAATAAAAAATCATTTCTTTTTAAATTCTAAATGATTAGTATCAAATAGATGCTATACTTTAAATGGCATCATAATGATATTTTAAATTGTTTGATGCACAAGATACCATGAATCGAATTATAAGTATCAGTACAGATGAGGGAAAGAACGATTTTGTCATTTTTCAAAATTTCTTATTTAAAGGTCTTTCCAGTTTGTTTTGAATAGATTCTCCTTTTCCATCAGTGAGAGAACTTTCAGTATGTCAGTTTCATCTTTCTTTGGCATATTTAGATAACAATGGCACAGCTGTGGTTTAATTAATCAGTTCTTTTAATCTTCTCTTCTAAACCAGCAATTTAAGCTTAAATATATGAAAAATGTTTTATATTTTAGAATAGTGCATAATTTGATTTTAAAAGAGTAAGTTTAAATTAAATTTAACAATTTAGAAAGGAGTTCTTAAAATAAAATGTTATTACAAAAGCAGACACTGATGTGTACTTATATCTTCTATCTTATAGAAATAAGGAGCAAGAAAAACTTCAGAATTTCAGTATAATAATGTATTAAATGATAATATGTTTACAATAATTAATGTCAGTATAGGCAAAAATATATAAGTGCAAAGTGCTGAAAGTAAGTTATGTTAATCTCTGAAAATCTACTTATTTGTACCCTAAAACTATAATTTCTTTAATTTAAATTCAATTTAGTTAACATATACTGTATTATCAGTTTCAGGGGTAGAATTTAGTGACTCATTAGTTGCATCTAACACCCAGTGCTCATTAAATCAAATGCCCTCCTTAATGACCATCACCCACTTACCCCATCCACCCACCCACCTTCCCTCCAGCAATCCTCAGTTTTTTCCCTAGAGTTGAGAGTTTCTTATGGTTTGCCCTCTGTTTTTATATTATTTTATTTTTTCTTCCCTTCCCCTTTGTTCATCTGTTTTGTTTCTTAAATTCCACATATGAGTAAAATCATATGGTATTTTTTTCTCTGAGTGACTTATTTCACTTCGCATAAGACCCTCTAGCTCCATCCACATTGTTGCAAATGGCAAGATTTCATCCTTTTGGAGGTTAATATTCCATTGTGTATATACCACATCTCCTTTATCCATTCATCTGTCATGGACATCTGGGCTCTTTCCATATTTTAGCTATTGTGGACATTGCTGCTATAAATGTTGGGATGCATGTGCGGCTTTGAATCACTATGCATGTATCCGTTGGCTAAATACCTAGTAGTGCAATTGCTGGGTCATAGGGTAGTTCTATATTTAACTTTCTGAGGAACCTCCACACTATTTTCTGGAGTGGCTGCACCAATTTGCATTCCCACCAGCAGTGTTAGGAGGGTTCCCCTTTCTCCACATCCTTGCATCCTTGCCAACATCTGTCATTTCCTGAGTTGTTAATTTTAGTCATTCTGACTAGTGTGAGATGGTACCTCATTGTAGTTTTAATTTTTTTTCCTGGATGCCAAATGATGTTGAGCATTTTTTAGTTGTCTGTGGGTCATTAATATGTCTTCTTTGGAGATATGTCTGTTCATGTCTTCTGTCCATTTCTTCACTGGATTATTTGTTCTTTGGGTGTTGGGTTTGATAAGCGCAAGATGTTGCTGCAGCCAAAGTCAAAGAGGTTGCTGCCTCTGTTCTCCTCTAGGATTTTTATGGATTCTTTTATCACATTGAGGTCTTTCATCCATTTTAAGTTTATTTTTGCAGATGGTTTTAGAAAGTGATCCAGGGAACCCTGGGTGGCGCAGCGGTTTAGTGCCTGCCTTTGGCCCAGGGCGCGATCCTGGAGACCCGGGATCGAATCCCAGGTCGGGCTCCCGGTGCATGGAGCCTGCATCTCCCTCTGCCTATGTCTCTGCCTCTCTCTCTCTCTCTCTCTCTCTCTGTGACTGTCATAAATAAATAAAAATTTTTTTTAAAAAGTTAAAAAAAAAGAGAAAGTGATCCAGTTTCATTCTTCTGCATGTGGCTGTCTAGTTTTCCCAACACCATTTATTGAAGAGACTGTCTTTTTTCCATTGGATATTCTTTCCTGCTTTGTCAAAGATTAGTTGAACATAAAATTAAGGGTTCATTTCTGGGTTCTCTGTTCCATTTCATTGACCTATGTGTCTGTTTCTGTGCCAGTACAATACTGTCCTGATGATTACACCTTTGTAATACAGCTTGAAATATGGAATTGTGATGCCTCCAGCTCTGGCTTTCTTTTCCAACATTCCTTTGGTTATCCAGGGTCTTTTCTGTTCTAAATAATAGAAATGGAAGGAAAAATTCCAAACTCATTCTGTGAAGCCAACATTACCCAGATCCTCAAACGAGACAAAGACCCCACTAAAATGGAGAATTACAGACCAATATCCCTGGATGCAAAAATTCTCGCCAAGATACTAGCTAATAGGATCCAACAGTAAATTAAAAGGAAGATTATTCACCATAGCTCAGTGTGGCATTTACTCCTGGACTGCAGTGGTGTTTTAGCCTCCACAAATCAATCAGTGTGCTATGTCACATTAAAAAAAGAAAGGACAAAAACCATATGATCCTCTCAATTGATGCAGAAAAAGCATTTGACGAAATACAGCATCTTTTCTTGATAAAAACTCTCCACCATGTAGTGATATATATCTCAATATCAAAAAGCCACATGTGAAAGAACCTCAACAAATATCATCTTGAATGGGCGGGTGGGGTACTGAGAGCTTTTTCACTAAAGTCAGGAACATGCAGAGATCTCCACTCTCACCACTGTTGTTCAACATAGTACTAGAAGTCTTAGCCTTAGCAATCAGACAACAAAAAGAAATAAAAGGCATGCAGATTGTCAAAAAGTCAAACTTGCACTCTTCACAGATCACATGATATTCTATGTAGAAAGCCCGAGAGACTCCACAAAAAATTGCTAGAACTTATATAGGAATTCAGCAGAGTGTCAATATATAAAATCAATACCCTGAAGTCAGTTGGATACATGAACAATGAAACAGAAGAAAAAGAAATCAAGCAATCAATTACATTTACAATTGCACCCAAAACCATTAGATACCTAGATAAAGATAAAGAATCTATGTTCTGAAAGCTATAGAACACTTATGAAAGAAATTGAAGAAGACAGAAAGAAATGGAACAGCATTCCATGCTCATGGATTGGAAGAACAAATATTGTTAAAATGTCTATATACCCTAAATTTTTATCATAGAAAATTTTTAGATAACTCAGGAAATCAACAGCATGTATTTCATTAGTCAAATTTACAAAAATACCATCATCATTTATTATAGCCTTTATAAATGCTACCATTCATTCATGATAAAACAAGAATGAAAAGAGAAACAATGTATAAGTATTAATACGAAAAATGTTTTTGACAATCTGAATCCCTTGAAAGGGTATGGGTTTCTTTAGGGTTCCTCAGACATCACTGTAACAAATACTAATAAGAAAGAGTAAAAGATTTGGAGTTAGAGGATCTTGGTTTCAAATTATTATTTTTTTTTTTTGGTTTCAAATTATTTTTATAGTTTCATTTCATTTTAGTGAGATATGTTATATCCTTTCATGTTCCCATATGCCTGAATTCATCAGGTCATTACAGAGGAAGGAAATACACCAATCAATATTAATCTCTTTTTTTTCACAATATGTGCATAGCTAGCTTTATTGACAAATTTTCATTTTTATAGTCTTTTATTAATCTTTTAGCTTTAAGTCTGCATACTGTTTCTTTGAACAATATCTGTGTGTGTATACACACACATTCCTATGTATAAACTATGCCCATATTACATTATTTACATATTACTTAACATTGATAAATATTAATTATCCTTTTATAAGTAGACACCTAGACTAATCTATGCTGTTCCTCCTCCTCCTTCTTCTAAAAAAAAAAAAAAAAAAAAGAAAGAAAGAAAGAAAAGAAAAGAAAACCCTGTAAAGTGCTATGTTGTGTATCTTCCACCTAGGTCTCTATCACTTCATGTGTTAATACATATATTAATTTAGTGTGTCATTACTGGTCACAAAAGTATGAAGGAATTGTATTTGAAAAGAGCAGAATAAAAGATCTGCTGCAGGTAGATTATAGTAGGTCACTCCAGGTTGATGTTTCCATTACACTGAGTATAAAAAAGAAGAAAAAATAATTGTAAACACAGGTATGAGAGCAGTGATGATAAAAGCAACAAAGATCGGGGGCCACATTCATAGGAGAAAGGACAAACATGATGGCCAGATATTGTTTCCTCTGGGGTAAGGAGATTTAACAATCTGTCCATCATCTGAGGAGCACTGCTAAAGATCATCAATGAAGGAAAGAGAAAGTAGTACAAATTGTGCTGTCACTGAGTGGAGACTAGGATCAATCAAAATTTTGCGTGGGTAACTTTCTGTACAGTTTTTGGCCTATGCTGGAGACTGAGGAACTAAGCCAAAATTTTCCAAAGTCAGTAAAATTGCCTGCAGTCTTTCAGAAAAGGTTGTCAGAGTGACTACTATTAATATGTTCAATATAATAAAGATGAATCTTATAAGAACTAGAGAGAAAAGACAACCTTTGGAGAGCCACTGGAAGACAGACAACTGACTACTTCACAGAAATGATGTAAACCAGAAAAACACTGGAAGAGTAGCTTTAAAATGCTGAGAGGAAATCATGACAGATTATAATTATGTATTCAGCGGGACTGTACTTCCAAAGTGATAAGGAAATTATCACATTTTTCAGAGAAACATCAAACGAAAACAGATAATTTATTACTGGAAGTAATGCTCTAGAAGAAAAAAAAAATCTAAACATAGGTAATGATCCCAGAGAGAAAGAAAAATATGGGAAGAAAGAAAGAACACTGGATAAGTATACAGGAATATGGACTATGGCAAATAATAATTGCAATATCCTGTGGAATTTAATTTATACATATAACTGAAAATGTGTGAAAACAATAGGACAGAGGTAGGTGAGGAATAAATGATGTGAAAGGATTTAAGTTTCTAACAGTATCTAATTATGGAAGTAATAATTTATATTAGACTTTAATAAGTGAAGGTGAATGTTTTATCTTTAGGTTAAAATGTGAAAATATAGTAAAAAACATAACAAATAAAGCTAATATAAGAAAAATATATCAATCCAAAAAAGCAAAGAAAGCCAAAAAATACAAAACAGATTTGGAGATTAGAAAATAAAAAATAAATGATAGTTATTATACATCTAACTGTATATAATTAATTATAGAACCTAAGTATATCAGCAGTTTCATTAAAAATAAATGCACTAAAATTGGAACCCTTGTATATTGTTGTGGGAATGCAACATGGTCTAAATACTGTGGGAAATAGTTTAACAGCTCCTTTTTTTTTTTAACAAAGAAAGTTCTTTTTTTATTTTTTTAATTTTTATTTATTTATGATAGTCACACAGAGAGAGAGAGAGAGAGGCAGAGACATAGGCAGAGGGAGAAGCAGGCTCCATGCACCGGGAGCCCGACGTGGGATTCGATCCCAGGTCTCCAGGATCGCGCCCTGGGCCAAAGGCAGGCGCTAAACCACTGCGCCACCCAGGGTTCCCTTAACAGCTCGTTAAAACATTAAAAATAAAGCCACCATGTGATCCATCAATTCCAGTTCAAGGTGTATACCCCAGTGGTCGAAATCAGGGTCTGAAATCATATTTGTGCAGCATTATTAATTATTATTAATGGCAGCATTATTCACAATACCTAGAAGGTAAAAACAAACCCAGTGTCCATTGACAGATGAATAGATAAGCAAAATGAAGTATTTACGTGCAGTAGAACATTATTCACTCTTAAAAAAGGAAGGAAATCCTTACATACTGCAACATGGATGAACCTTGAGGACATGATGTTAAGTGAAATAAGCCTAACACTAAAATGGCACCTGGGTGTCTCAGTTGGTTGAATGACTAATTCTTGATTCCATCTCAGGTCCTGATTTTAGGATTGTGGGATTGAGGACCACGTAGGCTTCTGTGCTGAGTGTGTAGGATGCTTTGGATTCTCTCTCTCCCTCTACTCATGTCCTTCTCCCTTCTCTTAAAAAGAAAAAAAAAAAAAAGCCTATCATTAAAAACAAATATGACATATGGTGCCTTGGGTGATTTAGTCAGTTGAGCACCCTATTCTATTTCAGCTTGGGTCATGATTTCAGGGTCATGAGATTGAGCGCCCTGTCATACTCTGCACTCAGTGAGGAGATTATCTCTCCTTTTCTGTCTGCCCAGCCCCCTCTTTTGCAACTCTCTCTCTAAAATAAAATAAAATAAAATAAAATAAAATAAAATAAAATAATAAAATAAAATCTTAAAAATGATATGATTCCATTTATATGAGATACCTGGAGAAGTCAAATTCATAGTGATTGAGTGGTGGTGGTTGGTGGCTAATCACAGTGGGGAATGGGAGGTTGCTTAATGGGTACAGAATTTTAGTTTTGCAAAATGAAAAGAGGTTTGAAGATGGAGGGTGGCAATGGTTGCACCACATGCGAATATGCTTAATACCATGAATTGTGGTTAATAACAATAATAATAAAGATGGTAAATTTTATGTATATTTATCAGCACAAAATTTTGCAAACAAAATGCATTAAGCACTTTCAGTATAAGTTCAATATTGTCAAACTTGATTTTTTAAAAAGAGATGTCCAATTCATTGCTTGTAAGATACACTTTATAAATGTAACTGAGTACTTAAAAAGGTTAAAAGAAAAAAAGATAGGAAAAAATATATACTGAGAGAGGAAAACTGGTATAAACACTCCACAAAGATGAAGAGCCCAATTCAAAATGAAGATATCAAACCCTATCTCTGTATGCATTAGCTAACAGTATAATAATGTCAACTGAAGTGGAAGTGAACAATTCACAATTACAATAGGACTTTAAGATAATTCTTACAATCGCTTGTTTAAAGAACTAAAATTATTAATAATATAGAACAATTAAAAAATCATTGGCAAACATCAAACACAACACTGGCAATGGATGAAAAATTTTATTTATTTATTTTTTAAAGATTTTATTTATTTACTCATGAGAGACAGAGAGAGAGAGAGAGGCAGAGACACAGGCAGAGGGAGAAGCAGGCCCCATGTAGGGAGCTGGACAGGAGACTTGATCCCAGGTCTCCAGGACACGCCCTGGACTGAAGGTGGTGCTAAACCGCTGAGCCACCCGCGCTGCCCTGGATGAAAAATTTTAAAGAAAGTTAAGAAATGGAATCACGCACATTGCACAGACCTTAGGCCAATTAAAAAAATATATACACAAAAAACCCCAACAGATTTTAAAATGCAAATGCATGTCTAAACGCATATTAAAGGAAGGAGAGGAGAGAAAGGAGAGAAAGGAAGTATGGATTTGATATGAAGAATAGGGAAAAGTAATGAAATAAAAAACAAAAGAGACATTTTGAAGACATTTTGAAGAGATATATAGCTATGCAGTAGTCCTCCCTTATCCATGGGGAATACAGTCCAAGACTGAATGGATGCCTGAAACTGCAGGTAGTATCAAACCCTACACATACTATGCTTTTTCCTACGCATATATACATGTAATAAGGTCCAATTTCTAAATTAGGTGCAGTAAAAGGTTAATAATTAATAAAATGGAATAATTATAACAATATACTATAATAAAATTTATGTGAATGTGATCTCTCTTTTCCTCTCTCCAAACATCTTATCATACCGTACTCACCTTTCTTCTTGTGACGACATGAGATGATAAAATGCCCATGTGATGAGTTGAAGCAAGGTGAATGATGTAGGTATTTGTGACATAGTGTTAGGCTACAGGTGATCATCTAAGGATGGATCTGAAGGAAGATCATCTCCTTCCAGACCACATTTGGCCGTGGGTAACTGAAACCACAGAAAGCAAAATCATGGATAAGAGGGGAGTACTGCAAATGTCTTGTGACATGGGTCACAAATTCATATTTCAGCATCTCAATGAACAGAAAGAAGAAACAAGAAAGTAAAGGGAAGAGAGAAAAATCATGAAAACATGCATAATTTATCAGTTCATTGGTCACTGAGATTGGATGGAAATGATCTCTTGCTGGCCCCTACTGTGATTACAGAACAACTAGGTAAATAGACATCAAAGAGACATCAACAAAAAGTCCCAGGGCAGCCAGGGGGCTCAGTGGTTTAGCACGGCCTTTGGCCCAGGGTGTGATCCTGGATATCCGGGATCGAGTCCCACGTCAGGCTCCCTGCATGGAGCCTGCTTCTCCCTCTGCCTGTTTCTCTGCCTCTCTCTCTATTTCTCTCATGAATAAATAAATAAAATCTTAAAAAAAAAAAAGTCCTAAAGAGCTAATTGAAGTATCTATGTACTTAACTGGGATGACTAGAGAATGTTAATGTTCCTATGTCGCCAATGAAATGGCCTTAGTTTGAGTCTCTATTTTTGAGTACTTCAAAACAGAAACATGAGATCACACACGATAATGTCTCTGTGAATCGACTTTCTCTCCTGAAAGCCAGTGTGTCTGTGCATGTGTGTGCACTAATGCACTTGTTCAAAGGTAGTAGCGAAAAGATTCCAAAGACAGAACAAGTAGAAGAGCCCCTTAATGCAAGGACAGGACGATGATATCTGCAAATCTCTTTAACAAGTGCCTGATACCTAGTAAATGCTGCATAGTCTATTGTTGGCTATATGTACAAGAGACATTAAGTGCACATGACTTGGATAAATTGTAGAATTTTTATAGATATCAAATGTGATCATGTACATGAAAGAGGTTTAAATATTTTTAATAACTACAGAAATATAATATACTATTTTTAAATTTTTAATTCCAGTATAGTTAACATACAGTGTTATCTTAGTTTCAGGTATACAATATAATACACTATTTTGAGTCGCTGAAACAACAATGTAAATTAATACTGTTATTTCCTCATATATATCTCTTCATTAATACTAATTAATCATACAGAAGAAAAGGCAAAAAGCTCATTATATAATGATATTGTACAAGATTTTACTTTTCTTTTATGATTTCCTGGGCTCATTTTAATACCACTTGCCTAGGTAAATTTGCTAATGTTTTGGGAATGCGGCACCATTTGTCTAAAGACTTGAATCATACCCTGGAAATAACTCTCCCTTCTTATGGGCTCTCTCCTAACCTTCATATTATTATCATCAAATATTATTCCAACGGTTAATATTTGATGAGTTACAAATGAATGAGGAATATGTACTTTTTGCTGAGAGGATCCAATTACCTTTCAGATCATATCATAGGTAATTGATTAGTAAGAATTAGGTAAAAAATTAATACATACATATGATAAAGAAGTAATCACTATGAATGTATTCCTACAACTATCTCCATATGGTGTTAATACTGATTTATGCACAATGCCTTTTTCCAAAGCTTTTCTCTGTGTGTGTGCCTCTGTGTATGTGTGTGTCTATGCCTGTGTGTTTGTGTGTGGTGTGTAGTGTGGTGTGTGCATGTGCCTGGGTGTATGTGTATGGGTCTGTGTGTATGTATGCAGTGTATAGTGTGTGTGTGTGTGTGTGTGTGTGTGTGTATTTTAGTTTTCCTAACTGGATAAGCAAAAGAAAGAAGAATTACTGAATTGTCATATTGCCATATGTTCATGGCTATATACCCAGTTTCTTCATTTTTAAGTAAACTTCTCTGAAAAAGGTTTATTTTTATTTGACTATGAAGATATTCCACATACATGCACATTGACCACACTATCAGAGTAAATCATAAGTGCTTTCAAAGATGAAATTTTAAAGTAGGACACACCATCACTAAAAATTTGGTAGAGTGGGAAGTTTGTGCCTGAAACTAGTAACTATGAAAGACACTGTGAATATATAAATAAATTTAAAAGGTTTACGCTGTCAGGCTTATTTTTATCTTTTAATTACTGAGAAGGAGATTTTGTAATTCGGGGTTCAGAGGCCATATATCTCTCTCTACAAAAGAGAATGATTCATTAAAAACATTAATTCTGTCCTGAGCTGCAGTGCAGCAAATTAGACACCATTCTCTGCTTGGAGGAAGATTTAAATCAAATTATTAGAGAATTCTTGCAAGGAAAGTAAAAGGAAAGCTCTTATAAATAGTCATCAAAAATGTCATGCTTTTATATATATGTACCTATGATTTGGTACCACTGGAGGTAATTTCGCTTATAGATGTAAAATGTACTTTAAAAAATATCTACTTTTCAAAAAAAAAATATCTACTTTTCTTGGGCTTACCATTAAGACAAGCATCAAAATCACAGATGTTGACTATTTTAAAAAATATTTTTGAAATTCCTACTCAAGAGTTCAATTTATTCCTCTTAAAACGTATTTTTAGAAATCATATTTATTTTAAAAATGAGAGCATTGAAGGTAAATAACATAGTCATTTTAATATGCCCTCCCATAATGGGGAGCAGGAGAGGGAGAAAGAGAAAGAATCCTCAAGCAGATCCCCCACTGAGCATGGAGCCTGAGGTGAGGCTCAATTTGAGGACCCTGAGATCATAACCTGACCTGAGCTGACATCAAGAGCCAGTTGCTTAACCAACTGAGGCACTCAGGCACTGCTCCATTAAATTAATTTTTATGTAGAAATATTCTATGTTTTAAAAATTATTAGTGTTTCATATTTCCATTTTTGTCTAAATAGGACTAGCTTTGAAAATTATTTCCTTTTTTTAAATTTTTTTATTATTTTATTTTTTTAGAGAGAGAGAGAGGGAGAGGGGGTGGGGCAGGGCAGAGGGAGAGTGAGAATCTTAAGCAGGCTCCACTCGCAGAGCCAAGCCCATGACTCAACCTCACAATCCTGAGATCATGATTGGAGTTGAAATCAAAGGTTGGTTGCTTAACTGACTGAGCCATCCATGTGTCCAAGAATTATTTCCTTTTAAACTCATATTTATGCACATTATATCCGGAATATAGATGGCCACCAATTTATAATGGTTTGACTTAACAATGGTTCAACCTTATGGTGGTGGGAAAGCAATGCACATTCAGTAGAAGCCATACTTTGAATTTTGAATTTTTATTTTTTCCTGGGCTAATGACACGCAGTCAGATCCTCTTTCATGATGCTGAGCAGCAGCAGCCACAGCTCCTCATCAGCCAGAGATCACAAAGGTCAACAACTGATATACTGACAACCTTCTGTCCCCATGCAGCCACTCCATTTTTCACTTTCAGTACTATATTGAATAAAGTACTTGAGATCATCAACATCTTATTATACAGTAGGCTTTGGGGTAGATTATTTTGCCCAACTGTAGACTAATATGGGTGCTCTGAGCACATTTAAGGTAGGCTCAGCTAAGCTTTGATGGTCTGTCAGGTGTATTAAATGCATTTTTGACTTAGGAGATTTTCAATTTATGATGGGTTTATGGAGATGTAACCCCATCATAAGTTGAGGAAAATCTTTATTTTTTTCTCTACATTTGTAAAACTGTCTTAATCATTATTTTGCCATGCATGACTTTTTCCTACTTTCTACTCCATTTTAGTTAAAAATGAAACAAAAGTGAATGAGGTAGAACAAAGTCTTCCATCTGGCTAAAGAGTAGAGTAGTCTACCAATACTAGAAAGATGGCCATAGAGAAGATTCCCTTCTTTTCAATGATATCCAGGATGAAGCATCTTGAATGAAGAATAGTAAGCATTTCATGAGTTAGGGGCTGAATGAAACTAGGTAATAATCATTAATAAAAAAATACTCCTGTAAAAGTCATTGGATATCATTTAGGTTAGCTAAAAAGTGGATGAATATCTGCAACAAAAATGGAGCTAACTGGTAAAACTTTTTTTTTTTTATGTGTGTAAAGAAACATGAACATACATAAAAGAGACGACATTTAGCATATTATCTCTAGACATTGACTCAAGATATAAAACGTTTTGTCTTCTGATAAGTGCCTTTTAGTCGAAGTTAGCATACCATGTGCTTTCCTTGACACTGCAGGCCTTGACCTGACTATTTCTCTTTATGTGAAATTAAATTTCTTCCCCTCTTGACACTTACCAAAATGATCTTACGTGGTTTATAAGAATATATGCAGCAAATATAAAGGTGACGTGGCTGAATGTTTGTGTCCTCTCAAAACTTACCACCTGAAACCCTAACTCAATGTGCTGATATTTGGAGGAGGGGCCTAATCAGGAAGCTGATTAGGTTTAGATGAAATCATGAGCATGTGTGATCCTGATGTGACCATCTAGCAGGACACATCACTTTCTTGGTCCTCATCTTGAGTGCTCCCCTAATTCCAATATTCTGTGATTCTGGCTGAGCAAGTTCATGTCACCAGAGGCTAATTGTGGGTATGGAGTTGTGGCCTGGACACCCAAACAGCAAGAGATTTCAGGCCATTACTAAAAGCCTGACCTTGAGATGAGTCAGTAGCTCACCGATAAATCTTAAACAGTGGAGGTCATTAGTAACAAATCTAATTTTCACATTGAAGAATGAACTTGGTTTCTGAAACCAGAGACATAAGGGGTTGGTTGTTTCTGTTGCCTTAGTGTGGGCATACGGTGGGGGGCTTGGTGGCTGGAGCCCAGCAGCCCTTGCAGAAGGCCGTCTTTGGGATCAGGGTGCCTGGCACCTTCCTCTGCAGAAGTGGTCACCGAGGGAGCCTCTGGGATCCTAGGAAACTGAAGCTGGATTCTCACTAGAGCTCTCAGCAAGAAGCCCAGAGGGTCAGCTTGGGTTTTATCTTCTGTTTTCCCCACCTGCTTTCTGGTCAGAGAAGAGGAATTTCCTAGAGCCTAGTAGCCAGGAAAGCAAAGCCACCTTGTATCTCTGTGTATGCACAGTGTTTTCCCTTCTCCCATTTGTTAGGATATATCACCGTATGGTCAAGATGCAGGAGACTATTTTAACATACCCCTGGACTGATCTTCATGAATGGCGTAACTTGCTTCAGATTCATTTTTTGTGTGTGTGAGAAATAAAATGTGACCCCCCCCCCAAAAAAAAAAAGAAAGAAATCATGAGCATGAAACCCACATGGTGGTATTAGTGTCCATATCAGAAGAGAAAGATGGGAGGATCCCTCCAGCCCCATATACATGCACTAAGGAAAGGCCTTGAGTGAAAGGATGGTTGTTTACAAGTCAGGAAGAGGACTTTCACCAGGAAGCTGGTCTGCCTGCACTGTGTGATCTGGGACTTCTGAGCCTCCAGACTGCGGGAGATAAATGCCTTTAGTCTAAGCCACCCAGTCTAGGGTATTTTGTTAAGGCAGCCCAAACAGATTAAGACAGATGCAGTGAAATAAAGAAGAGAAAAGAGGAAAGGAAGAAGTAGATCATAGGGTAGAAATGCCGTATTAACTCTGCTAGCAAAGACAGGGAAATAATCAATGACGAAAGCCATTTGTTCCATTCCATTTTACAAATTGAACTTGTTTACAAGAAGAAAAATTGCTGTTGCTGCTTGGATTCTGAAGCATGAAACACCATTCCCCACTTGATTCCCAGATTTTCATCGAGAGGACAGATAGCAAGTGATACGGCAGGAAGGAAAGAAGGAAGTTGTTGAATCCTTCCTTCAGGATTCAATGACAACTCTAAAAGAGGCACAATAACTAGTTTAGTTGTGAGTTTTAAGTTTCATTTTTTGTAAGAACATAGGAAGTGGATGGGCCCAGGGAGGAGAGCTGATGGTTGAGAACCATTAATATTTTAAGGTCCAATAAATAAGTTCTCTGCTTGTGTCACTTGATCCAGGAATAAAGCTCCAGTGTATTTTGAGACCTAGCCTGAACCTAAGCTATGCTCAGGTGTGCATGTGAAACAGGTCTAGCAATCTGAAGGGAGATGAGTCATCAGGGTCCTTTTTGCATGAGGAAACAAGGAGTTTCAAACATATCTTGTAGTGATGGAAGATTACAAAAACACAAATGTTTCATCAACTAAGAAGTTTTTGTTATCCATAGGAAGAGGTAATTCTGAATAGAAGATGTTACCATCGTTCAACCTGCCCGCCATTAGATTATTTTTGAGGGATGGAAATGAACTCTTCTGTTAAATTTCAAGTATTGTCAGCAAACAGATTTGGGAAAGCAAGAAGGAAAAATTTTCCAATGCTTTGGACTAGAGTTTCATTTTGGAGCTTCTCCAGAAAAGTGTAACACAAGGAGGAAAAGTGTATGCAAAATTTGCAAAATCACTGCACAATTTTTGTACCTGAGACCTTCCATTGTTTAACTCAAGCAAGAGAAGAATCAAGAGAGACATGGCTGTACTAAGTGGAAAGCACTAGCATCTACAGAAAGACAGTGTGTCCAATGGACATAAGTGTGTCCAGAGAATTAGCAGAGGTTGTAAGCAGGAGCAAGAATATCTCCTTTTTTGTTCTCTCTTCTTCTCTTCAGGAATGCTGTGTATGCCAAATGCTATATGGATTTGATCAGATAGTTGAGTACGCTTGATTATTTTGATTTTTTGTTCTACTATAGATTGAGGTTGGTGTCCCCTCAACATTCATATACTGAAATCCTCCCCACCTTAAGCGATGGCATTAGGAGGTGGGCCTTTGGGAGAGGATTAGATTATGAGGGCAAGTCCTATAAAAGAGGCCCCATAGAGCTTCTTAGTCCCTTTTACCATGTGTGGACACAGTCAAAAACTGTGAGCTCTTAACCCAAAAGAGAGGTCTTCACCAGACACCAAGCTGCCAGCACCTTGTTTTTGGACTTCCCAGCTTTCAGAACCATGAGAAACAAATTTCTGTCTTTTATAAGTTACCCATCCTATGTTACTTTGTAACAGCAACACAAAACAGAGTAAAACATGTTCCAGCTCTTTGACTCCAATCATGTAAAGACTTCACAAAGGATTAGGGTCCTGCAGTTGTACCTTATATCATAATAAATACAAGGAGTAGGCTGAAATATATAGAAAAATTAATGACTAGTTTATTTTGGGGGTATTTCAAACAAAATATTCTATTTTTTTTTCCACAAAGGAAGCATTTAGAAGGATTTGGGAAGCAATAAAAGTGGCAGTTGTATTGACTGCAAATAGTTCAGTTTGAAGGCCCTCCATGTACCTATTAATGGCAGATTCTAAGAAATTTAAAAATCAACCAAATGGAGAATAGGATTGGTATACTCATTAAAGCTAAAGTACTTAACCCAAAGTCCCAACTACATAGAAGAACATTTCCTTAAATGGTAACTATAGGCAAAGATAAGATCTTACCCTCGTTGGTCTTTCCTATATGCAAACACAGAAATTATTGAAGCCTAAAAGTGGCTGTACTCATGATGATTTTGACTTTAAAACTGTCCCTTGAGCTAAATTAAACAGAAGAGGAAAAAAAGAAAAAAATTAATAATGCTATAAAGAAGCACCTACTTGAACAGACATCCTGAAAAGTTCTCCAAAATCAATTGAAAGTAATTGACAACACCTGCTTTAGAGAAGTAGTGACTATAAGTTATTTTTTAAAAATATATCTACTGGTATGCCTGGGTGGCACAATTAGTTAAGTGCCTGACTCTTGGTTTCAGCTGAGGTCCTGATCTCAGGATTGAAAGATCGAGACTACTGGGCTCTGCAATCTAGACAGAGTCTACTTGAGACTCTCTCTCCTCCTTCTGCTCCTCCCCACTGTGTTCTCTCATGCAAGCTTTCTCTTTCTAAAATAAATAAATCTTTAAAAAATAAAATAGAATATATCTACTAAATATATGATTTTGGATTTTAGCATAGTGTAATTCCCTCTCCCTCTTCACCCCAAAAGGAATTCTATACCACAACCAATTAGCTCTGAGCTTACTGCTACTTTTTTTTTTTTTTGCAATAAAAGTATATCATCATTTTAGTAGAGGATATTTATCTAGAAGTTGGTTAGGAAATGAAAGTAACCAGCGCATTCAAATTATTATATCACTATTGAGAAGATTGTGGAAGTGCTAAAGAACAAAATCCCCCATCCCACATTGGGCTATTAAAAATGGTCTCCTCCACTAATAGATGTTTCTGTCAATCCAAACTCTGACTTTAGGGTCAGTTTCTGTCTGAAAATCCAAAGGTTTTTGAGTTCACAAAACTTAAAGTGTGATAGGTTCCTTTCTTCTAAATCAAAGACAGAAAAGCAATGTAACTGCATATAATTGTGAATTACACCAGAAAGATTTCTCATTTATATGGAAAAATAAGTTTATCTTGTATCTCTTCAAAAATGAGCTCCCGTAATCAGGTGCATACACCAAATTTTTTCTCATCTGTCAATTGAAAAATATGAAAACATCGTGTAAATTCTGAATGTCTATAAGGAAAAAAATTGGCAATGATATATCCTCATCACAAACTTTGTTAATTGTTTGAAATAATATTCAATATTGGAATAATTATACTTAGAACTGTCTTGCCTTCTAGGTAGAATGTTTTTTGCATAATGCTCACGTTCAACACAGCAATGAAGACCATAGCACAGTGTTTAAATGAAAGGTCAATAACAGCCTTCCCTCCAATACCTGTCCCACTGACCCTTCAATTTTAGATTCAGTAGCTTCTTTTAGGGGCACCTGGGTGGCTCAGTGTTTGAGCATCTGCCTTTGGCTCAGAGCGTGATCCCAGGGTCCTCAGGTTCCCTGCAGGGAGCCTGCTTCTCCTTTTGCCTGTGTTTCTCTTCCTCTCTCTCTGTCTGTCATGAATAAATAAATAAAAACTTTAAAAAAAAGTTTCTTTCATATTTTAGTAATAAAGAGATAGGATAAATTTGTGCCAAAGGAAAAAGATCGCTTTTGTAAATTTAATATGAATTTCTTTTAAGATTTTATTTATTTATTCATGAGAGACAGAGAGAGAAAGAGGCAGAGACACAGGCAGAGAGAGAAGCAGGCTCTCTGAAGGAGCCCAATGTGGGACTCGATCCCAGACTCCGGGATCATGCTGTGAGTCAAAGGCAGACACGCAACTGTTGAGTAACCCAGGCATCCCTCATGTGAATTTTTTTGAAAAGAAAGTAACACAGAGGGTCGCTGCATGATACAATGACTTTTGTGATGTGTCAACTCAGCTAGGCTACAGTCCCTGTTATACAAACACAAAGTGCATGATGAAAAGGGAATTTACAGATGTAATAAAAGTTCCTAATCAGTTGACTTTAATAACCTGAGTGGGCCTAACTTAATCAGTTGGGAGGCCTTAAGAGCAAATCTGATGATTCCCAGAAAGGAAAGAAATTATTTTCATGGACAACAGCTTTGACTAATGTCCCTGGAGTCTCATCCTACTTGTGATCTTCCTTTCTGGCTTCCTGCTCAATGGAGTTTGGTCTTGGTTGCTCAGCTCCTATAACCATATAAGCCAATTCTTCATAATAAATCTCTTTTTGTGCACACACAGACCATATATATCCCACTTATACGTATCTGACTGACAATGGCTCAGTGGTTGAGCGTCTGCCTTCAGCTCAGGTCCTAATCCTGGAACCAGGATCAAGTCCTGCATTGGGCTACCTGCAGGGAGCCTGCTTCTCCTTCTGCCTGTGTCTCTGCCTCTCTCTGTGTGTGTCTCATAAATAAATAAATAAATAAATAAATAAATAAATAAATAAATAAATAAATACAATCTTTAAAAAAATAAAAAAAAATAATAAAACCAACCAAGGCCGTTTAATTCAATATATATTAGAATTGGTGTTGTTTGCTTTTGTTGGGGGAGGACAAAATGGGTTAGTTTATTAGTTTATTTTAAACTATGGCTTTTGATAAATTTCCGCAGAACTTCATCTAACATTTTCAAGAATTTTGAGACATCCTGAAAATATTGCCCTCACCTAAAACTCAAAGTCTGAGAACTAATTTTGCTTAATGCATGTAAAATCCATTGTATATGGTCAAAATCCTGATTTAATAAGGTAAATTTTAAACCATTATGGAGTCTAAAATAACATAATTATGATTTAAATTAAAAAAATAAAATTCCCTAACTTGCCATATTCCAACAAGCCATTTATTATTATTGATGATGATTCTGAAATCATGCATCTTCATTATTAAAAATGAGGCCATAGTTATGAATTTTCAAAAGCAATCAATAAAATCATACACCATTTTTGCACTCGGCAAAATGTTAAATTTTAAATCTCTGTGTAATAGTTGGTATCGGTAAGGATAGTAGAAGTGAGTACTTTCACAAAGAGATGGTTAAAGGACATCAGTGTAGCCATTGAACAACAATTGGGCAGAACCATGTAAAGTTTCAAGTGAGTATATGCTATGACCTAAGGATTGCACTTTGGACTGTATTTTAGAAAAACACACGTGTATGTAAGAAGTCATGGATGTCACTGTGGCATTCTATGTAATAACATACAGAATGACATATAAACACGTATCTTATAAGGCTGGCTTAATAATATGATTCTACTGATTTCCAGGCAGAGGTTACAAAAGAAAGAAATATTGCCTATATAATGAAATTCTTAAAGTTTGTGAGGACCTGAAAGCTCTCCCTGAAATCCCTGCCCCTCTGATTTAACAGTTTTATTCTTAGCCTTCTAATTTTAATTTTTTCTTTATATTTGTACTAGTGTTCAGGAGGAGGGACAATAGCCATAGCAACAGAAGTAATAAGTTGGTTTTAAAATCTGGGTGAGATTATTGTGTATTTTCTTGTAAAACAGGTTTCTTTTCACTTAATATATCTTGCACATTTTCTCATGTAAACACACACACTAATGATTTCATCACATAGATCAATTTCCCTTTTGATGAGAATTCAGGTTGTAATGTCACTGATACTCCCGATCTATCAAAATAACAAACAGATACACATCTTGAGGTTTCAAAACTATTATTCATTGTTCTGTGTAGTACACCTAGAACTTAGGGAGAAATGGGAGGCACTAAGGGTGAAATATAAAAATGACACTATTTGCCTCTCTTAATGTTTTCCACTCTGGGCTTGCTTAGTAAGAGTCTACCCGATGTGTACTAATAGTCATTTTTGCAAAACTAAGTAAAAAATGTATGGCAAATTGCCTGTTTTTCATGAAAAATTAAAAAATGTATGATTCCTAGTGCATAAAAGAGAGGCAGTGCTAATTTTGAGACAATTTTATCAAAGGAATGGCTAGCTTCTTTACATTTTCATGAACACAATGAATAATACTTTGAAATTTTGTCTAGAGAAAGAGACAGAGACAGACAGGAAGAGAGAAAGAGTCTCTAACTGAAAAAGTGCTTTCCAATGTCTTGCTCTTCTTCACCACAACCAGGTGCATACATTCCAATAAAGCTGATATAAAAGAAATACTTTATCATTGAATAAACACTGAAAACAATCTAGACAATTTTTCTAGCAGTACCAAATTGGCTTGCTCTAATTTAAGTCACATTAATTTGAATAAATTTACTGTTCAACTTTGCGGGACTCAATAAATATGTAAGAATTAACTTACCACAATTAACACAAATTTGAAATAAATTATTGGATAGTGCTAAAATGCATTGTTCACAAACAAAATGAACTTTAACAAAAGATGAATAACAAACATCCAGTTACAAAGACATTAGAGCAATGTAATAATTGTGCAACAGGCTCAGTATATCAAAAGAAGAGTAATTTTTGTTTCAGTACCAAAGGCTATTAAGGCATGTATGTTTATGCAAATTTCATTTCTTCTGATGAAGGCTTTAATTGTACTCATTTAAAAAACTAGGCTGGAAAATTTAACATTTTCTGTGAAGGAAAGAAATATGAACGTTTTTGTAGGAAGGTGAATTTTAACTAATTCTGAAATAAATGCTGAAAAATGTTATTCAAAATTAAACAATTGTCTTGGCGTGTTAAAGAATTCACAATTAATATTAGATTATTTAGTTTCTGAATGTCAGCTCACTCCTTATTATAAACTTTCTATTCAGAGATAATGCATGAATGAGAGTTATTACATCAATATTGCTTTTCTCTATCAATTTAACAACACATTAACTACAAGTGCACAGCTGCTATTAGTACTTACCTCCTTTGAAACACATTGCCATGGAAAAAATTATTGAAGCATTTAATCAAATGCTAACAAGGTAGCCTTGACTGTGAAAGAAAATGTAATTTATTTGCTTGAAAACACTTTCATGAAATAAATCTTTTACTGACCTTGTTTTCTGTAGGTACTGCATAACAAAAATCATATTCAGTAGACAAGAAGAAGAAGCTAACCTTTGGCCTTAAAGCTGGAAAAAGAATAAATATTAATTGATGACATGCATCAAAACAACTAGCATGCAAACCATCTTTAACTTAAAAATCCAAACAGAAGCCAGGGTCTACACCAAAGCAAGTTACATCAATCATGTAAATACAGCAGTTGAGCTCAATAACTTAGGAATAAATAGAAATCAAACTTTAACTCAAAAACAAAGTTATGATTTTGTACAGTTTATCCTTTCGTTCTCATTTCCCAGTAATGACCCTGTGTCAAGAAAGGAACGACTTCGATCATTTATCTATTTAAAATATTACTCATATTTTATGTTTTTCTGATTTTAAAAATTGCAGAAAGTGTAAAATGTATAGGAAAAGCATAAAGAAGAAAGTAAAAATAATCCTCAGTCCCATTACCCAGAAAAAAACTCAGTTGAAAATTGTATTTATACAAGGTGCCTGGGTGGCTCAGCAGTAGAGCGCCTGCCTTCAGCTCAGGTCATGATCTCAGGGTCCTGGGTTCCAGTCCCGCATCAGGCTCCCCACAGGGAGCCTCCTTCTCCCTCTGCCTGTGTCTCTGCTTCTTTTTCTCTGTGTCACTTATGAATAAATAAATAAAATGTTTAAAAAATTATTTATGCACTTCTGGATACACACACACAGCGACACACACAGAGACACACAATGACAGAGAGAAGAGAGTTTTCTAACCTATTCTCTCATTCTTTGTAAAAGACTAACACTCCTGACATATAATGAACACTTCATAAATGTAGAGTAAATTAATGAAGCTACTTGATTCAAGACATGGAGAGCTAGGCTCTTACATCCTGGCCACTATATGATCAATTGCTTAAAATGTGTTTGGAAGCACAGATAATGTCACAAGGGGCCTCAGAGATCATGTAACAATATGCCCTCACTTAGTCTCAGTAACCGTTAGTGAATTCTTCTTTTTTTTAAGATTCTATTTATTTGGAAGACAGAAAGAGAGCATGAGCAAGGGGGAGAGGGAGTAGAAGGGTTAGAGGGAGAAGCAGACTCTCTGCTGAGCAGGGAGCCCTAGTGGGGCTTGATCCCAGGACCCTGCGATCGTGACCTGAGCTGAAGGCAGACACTTAACCCACTGAGCCATCCAGGTGCCCCCTGTTAGTGAATTCTTCTTGACAGTTAGTTCAGAACAGAGGCCAGAGTTCACTGCAGATCTTATAACTGTGGGTCCATTTTTAAAAAAATAGTATTTTAAACATATGTCTATGCTCATTTCTAAAAAGGAATTACGGCTATTAATGTTCTTTCTAAAAATCTGACTGGAAACTCAGATTTTCTGGACAAAAGATAAAAGAGCTGTTCTCTCTCCCATAGTCTCCTCAGTAGGTTTTGGAATAACAATCTGGTGTGTTGAGCAGCTATAATCAGGGGCAAAACTACCCCAGGATTAATAGTTGCACCCAGTATGAATAAACAGGCATACTTTCTAGTTTGGATTATTTATTAGGTTGCAACAAAGAAATCCTTGTGATTGCCAAAGATGATCAGGCAATATAACTAAAATTGTTCAACAAATCCTCCTAACTAGGGCAGCAGCAAAATTCTAGCAATTTGCTGATCAACCAAATGATAAAAAAAAAAAAAAACTAAAGTAAAAAGCTAACACATCTAAAACCAGAAAATATTCCAAGGGGAAAACAAAACTAAAGAAACAAAACACCCTCAAGTGTCTGAAAGCACATAACATAATAATGCATGTAATATAAAATAATTAGACTGTGAGGAATATACCCACACCCGCACACAACAAGATGTGATAGGCTAGGATGGGAAAGATTTGTGAGTAAATTATTTTTAAGTTGTTCAGTGTAGAGAAGGTTCTATGGTGTAAATATAAAAATATTCAAATTTTTATCTTTTTCAAAAGTGCACTTTAATGATCTCAATTGTGTTTCAGATAATTTGTTTCAATGTGTCCTATTCATATGATAGTGGTACAAAGAAAAGAGTAATGATTTGCCTAAATGCCCAGAAGAGTTACCTACCTAGCTGCTAGTTCTGCCTAGTGAACACGCTACCTTACTGGGGTTTAATCATTGCACTCACTATCAAAGTATTTAATTACGATGGAAGGTTGTAATCAGTAGCCTCGTCACTTCCCATAGTTGTTTTAGTCACTAATATTAAGCAAATAATCAAACAAACAAAAAAACTGTAGATCCTTTGAAGGCTGAGATCAAGAGCAATTTAATTTATACCTCAGTCCCCAGCAAAGTGATAAGTAAACATATAGAAATGTGGCCTGGTTGAGAGTAACTTAATATTTTTCCTCAAGATCTCAATGATAGGAAGTTCAGGGTGGTCACTTGACTATGTCAAGTTTTGTGAAGCCTTAAACATTCTGATTCTAACCTAAATAATGCAAATAGTAAAACAAAACAAAAACAGAAGTTTTATGGATGTTTTTCCTCTTTGGTTTAAGTTTCTTTTTTTCACTGTTTTGATATTTCTTAAGTTTATGATTTCAAATTATATCTCCGATGTTTTATTGTTTGTTTCTCACTTTTAAGGAGTTATGGATCTCATAGTATGTCTTTCCTTCCTTCTTCCTTCCCTCCCTCCTCCCTCTCTCCCTTTCTTCTTCCTTTCCTTCCTATTCTTTCTTCCTTTTGTCAGATGACAAAACTTCATAAAAGTGAAGTTGGTTTTAAATCTATTTAAAATTTTGAATCTATTTAAACCAAGATATCAAAAATAGCCAGAAAAAGTTTTATACCATACCATTTCTAAACTCAGCAGTACATTCAAGTTTGCAATTCCTACAAAGCATACAAGAGTGCCCTCTAATGCCATTTTTAAAAAACAATTGTACTACAGTTTTGGTTTTTTGAGGATGCTCTTTCCTTTCCATTTCCGAATCTTATCCTCAAAGAATGAAATGCTTTAAAAATATTTTGACCTTTATACATTTTATTGGGTGATATTTATGAAATTGCCCCAATTACATTGTCAATTTTGTGTTATTTTTGTTACTTGTCACTCGCCAATGTCTAGCACATTTACTAAGGAACATAGTGATAAAAGTGTGGATTGGAACCAGGCTCATAATTGTTAAGATGTTTATTCCTACATTAAAATGCATACTTTAATGACGTAATTAGGCACCTTTTCAGAGTTTTCTATCTTTCAGGTTTGATAGAAATTGTTTTACTAAGTATATTTTAGGGATATAGTTCTTAATCTCTGTTGCATTTAAGTTTTTCTTGGTCACAAAAAGTATACTTTATCTTAATTGTTTTATTTTTATAAATTCAAATTGCCTATTATAATTTTTAATAATCATAGTCTTGGCTTTTGAAGCCATTAAAATTACCTAATATATTAAATTATCTAATATATTACAGAGAAAAGGCAAGTCTCTTTTTGTCGATACATAAAATAATTCATTTAGAATAGATGCATTTCTAATCTTTCAATAATTTGGGATTTCAAAATTCCCCCCAAACAATCTGAAAATGTAATATTAATGGGAATTGAATATTTGAATAAAGAGAGTGATTAATACAGTAGATTTTGAGCCTAAGAAATAAATCCTTCAAGGGTCAAGAATACAAAGTTACTAAACAAAGGAAGACATCTTCTTTTTCTTTTTCTTTCTTTTTTTTTTTTTAGATTTTATTTATTCATTTGACAGAGAGAGCACAAACGAGGGGAATAGCAGGTAGAGGCAGAGGGATAAACAGACTCCCCACTGAGCAGGGAGCTCTATATGGGGCTCCATCCCAGGACCTGAGTCGAATGCAGACACTTAACTGACTGAGCCACCCAGGCACCCAGAAAGACGTTTTCAGAGTGATACCAATTCTGTAGCTTGATTGTGCTATGGAAAAATAGTGAGAACAACAAACCTAGCAAAGATAAAATTTAAGAAAAGAAAAGCACCTAGATGTGTACAAACCGCAATAACATCTTGGAAAGAAAAATTTAAACACTTTGATCTTACTGACAGATTTTCTTTTGCTTAATTTTTATTTATTTATGATAGTCCCACACAGAGAGAGAGAGAGAGAGGCAGAGACACAGGCAGAGGGAGAAGCAGGCTCCATGCACCGGGAGCCTGACGGGGGATTCAATCCCGGGTCTCCAGGATCGCGCCCTGGGCCAAAGGCAGGCACTAAACCGCTGCGCCACCCAGGGATCCCTTACTGATAGATTTTGAATTAGTTGTAAACTCTATGGGAAAAGATTTTGGTGTCATCATTGAGAAATCAATGAACACATTTCCTCAATACCCTTCTCATTTCAAATTTAATCAGAAGCCTGGATATTCTTATTCTTTATTGTGTTAACCATGTTTCTGGCTTCCTTAGGTTGATGCCTTAACATTGCCCTGTGTGCATATACCGAACAACCCATAATACACCAGTGTCATGATGGTCTTCTGCCTCCCTCATCAACAAAACAATGGCAATGTTGTTTTACATTTGAAAAGCAAAATAGGAGGAGGCTGGGGTGATGGGCAATGAGGAGGCACTCGATGGGATGAGCGTTGGGTGTTATACGTTGGCAAATTGAATTTAAAAAAAAAAAAAAGAACCTAAATATAAAACAACAAGAAATCCAGAACCTGCACTCCAACCACCTCCTCTGCTGAACCGTCACACTCTGAGCCACCATCCAATCCACCTGTCCCAATCACCCTAGGATCCAACAAAGGACAAGTAGGCACAAACCCTCTGCCCCAGGCACTGCTGAGATTACTCAAACTAGCTAGTCCTAAATCTGCTTATCTTAACTGCCCAGCCCATCTCACAGAAACCATGATAAAAACTCTTGTCCATGGTACCTCCTCTCCCTTGGCCTCTTGATTGACTGTTGCCTCCCCACTGTAGCCTCCCAATGGTGTGGCATACTTCCTCATCTTGAGAATTGTGACAGTCTGTCTTTTCAATGGCAATCATATCCTGATCTGTTGGCTTTATTATATCTCAAATTCTCTGCTAATAACTGTGTTTGGAAACATATGCCTCTAAACTTTTCTTAGTTTTAACTTATGTTTTATTTCAGGTTTAAGATCAGATGCTCTTTGGTGAGAAATGCAGACTACTCAGATTCATGTTCTTCCCATAAATTATGCCACCATTATATGGAGAAAAATCTATTCATCCAGAGGTTAATTTTCTGCCAGCACAATGTGTGGAATAGAACTTGAGACATGCCCTTTCATTGTTCACAAGCCTTGCTAGATCTTAGTCATTTTAATATCAGGGGAAATTAAACCAGATTTTCTCTAATGGCTCCTTTGGCTCTAATGGTTAAAGAATTATAATTAGTCCTCCTAAGTCATGGAAAATAGCACCCAAGAAAACATATTAATAATGTTGCCAACTAAATAAGGGAGAAGTCAAAAAGAGCTCAAAATATCTGAAAACAATTCAAAGAACAATAATGATTGTTCACAAAGAGAAATCTGTTTCCTCAAGAAAAGGTTATAGTGTATGAGTGCAGTGCTATTCTCTAGTTAAGGCAGGAAAGCCTAATTCCATAGAGGTAAAGTTAAATTCCAAATAAAATAGTTTTAAGATTTTACTACTTAAAGAAAAATATACTCAGGAACATTGTTTTTAATTTATGAAAAGGATACTCCATATCCTGATATTTCTGGGTAAATAACTTCAATTTTAGAATGAATTTGACATATCCCATACAATATACATCGTAAAATGTTTTGAATTTCAATTTTGCAATCCTCATATTATCTTCCTCGTTAGGTTCCAAACTCTTAGAAACAGAGAGTTTTATAGCTATATGAGTTTTTAGTTAGCTGTTTCATTTATTCAGGAAATATTTATTGAACATTTATAGTGTGGTGAACACCAAGCTAAACATCACTGATGCTTAAAATGAATCACTTTCCCCACTGAGGCATTGAAGGCAAGAGTATAAATAGGCATCTATAAACCTATATGTGTAATTATTTAAATGTCATAAATCTAACAAAATGAATATGTTCTAGCCTCTTACCTTGAAAAATATACCTTCTTAGTAATTCAGAAAGCCCTGATTCCTCAAACTATTCCAACCTTCCTCATTGGAAATTAATAGCCAATGGAGGCCATCTGCATCCCAGCCCCACTTCATCCTGTAATCTGAGGAGTTATTTCCACACTCTTTACAAGGACCCATACCAAGGTTCCTTGGTCCTTGAAATGTGTACCCTGGAGTGTTTGGACCATAGGCAGCTAAACCTAGAGTAGAGTGCTAGGAAAAGGTTCAGTGAGGTGACAGAGAATGCCAAGATCCTAAGTACTGGAAGGTGGAAAGGAGATATTTTCTCCATAGTGGATATCATCTCCATCCTGCAGACTCTTGGCATCTTGGGGAGGCATGGCCACAGGACCAAAGTGAAGGTGGGAGATAAAGAGTGGGGCACAAAGCCTACAGTCTTTGGGGGAAAGTGTAGAGAAATAATTAGAGGTGATTGTAGTAATGTCTTTGCTAAAAAAAATTAAGTAAACTAGATACAAAGAATAATTTAAATCATAATGGAAAGGAAGAATCAAAGAAAGACTTTCAGAAGAGGTGAGATTTTTGCATGTGTGTTTACCTCACCCTTGGTGTAGTTATGTGTCAATAGGGACTAAGTATATTTAGAATCCTATTGGACAGTTCTTGAATATAAATTTGTAGAAAAAAAAGACACATATTTATTTAAAATCTCTATTTAATTTTACTTCCAGTTAAAAAAATGATAGAACTGTGAATTCTGCCTAAATATGTATGATGATGTTTTTCACCTTCATTTTTGAAAGATAATCTTACTAGATAATGAAATCTGGATTGGCGATTTTTCATAATTCAAATATGTCATCCCATTATCTTCTGTCTTGCTTTGCATGTGAAATCTTGTTTCATCTCTCTATATATAATGTTTCTTTCTTTTGGCTGCTTTTTTATATTTTTATTTATTTATTTGAGAGAGAGACAGCAGGTATAAAGGAGGGGAGGCAGAATGAGAGAGGGAGAAGGAGAAGCAGACTCTCCACTGAGCAGGGAGCCTGACTCAGGGCACAATCCCAGGACCCAAAGATCATGACCCACGTTGAAGTCAAATGCTTAACCAACTGAGCTACTCGGGCACCCTTCTTTTGGCTACTTTTAAGATTTTCTCTTTATCATTGATTTTTTGCCATGCAATTATGATGTGTCTGAACATCATTTGTAGGATTTTCTTATGCTTGAGATTCACTGAGCCTCTTAAGTCTATAGGTTTATAATTTTCATCATATTTGGAAATTTTCAGCTCTTAAAATAAGAGCTAGTAAAATACTAGATATTTTTTGTCCTCCCAATCCTCCTGGGTAGCAGAAATGGCAACAATTTGGGTAAATATAAATATATATATTTTTTGTTTTTAAACCCCTTTAAGAAATAATTCAGTGTTTGATGCAAAATTAGCAAAGAATTCTGGTTTTCTTAGGAGACAGATATAATACACATGAACAAGGAATATTACTATCAATAAAATGGGACATATTGACAAATTAGTCATTTAATTAAAGGACAAAACATTCCTAATATTTATGTGCCTAATGATAGAGCTTCAAAATGTATGAAACAGACACGTGTAGATTTGAAAGGAGAAATAGGTAAATCCACAGTTACTCCTCCATAGTAACTGACAACAAAAAGAAAACTTCAGGTTAATGATTGTAACATAATTAATCAATTTGGCACACCCATATTCATAAAACACTCCATCCAACAGCAGTGGAATACACATTTTAACAAGTACACTTGGGATATTCATTAATAAGTCCATAGTCTTTGCTAGAAAGCAAGTCTTAATAAATTTGGAAGAGTTTAAATCAAAGTCTATATATATTTGGCCATATAGAAATTGAATTAGATGCTACTAATTGAAACACACATTTTAAATATCCATACACTTGGAAATTAAATAACTCATGGATCAAAGAAGTCATAAGGACAAACAGGAAATATTATTAATAAAAAAAAGAAAATATTATTAATAGAATAAAAACACAGCACATTCAAATGTGTGAGAAGCTGTCATAATAGTGCCATTAGCCAACCACCCTTTTCCTGTTTGTGCCATTTATTATTAATCCCATCCATTGTATTTTTACTTAGAATAGTGTTGTTTTCATCTCTAGGTGTCCCATTGGATTTTATGATAGGTCGGTATTTTTCTGGAATTAGATCAAAGACATAAATATCAGAATTAAAATGATAGAATATTTGAGAAAAAAAGAAGAGAAATGTTTGAAACCTCGTATTTCACAAAAATTTAAAAAACAGAACACAAAAACATGAAATATAAATGTAAAAAATGATTGCTTAAACTTTCTCAAAATTAAAAATGTATGGTCTTCCTAAGATGATTCTAAGAAAATGAAAAAGATAAGCCATCACTGGGAGAAAATATTTGCAAACTGAGAGAATTTATTGGCAGCAGCCTTTGACTTCAAGAGATGTTAAAGGAAATTCTTCAGGGAGATATTGGATGGAAAAAATCTATATGAAGGAATATCTACTTCTTTTTTTTGGGGGGGGGGGTTTCTTCCTCCACAGCAGGTAGTTTTCTCTCACATATGTGCAAACTCACCCTCAGCCAAAGTCTCGAGGGGATCCTCTTTGCAGATCCCTGGATCTCCTTCTCTTTCTCTCTCTGTCTCCAGCTCCCTCTCATCTATCACTCTGCCCTAAATTTCTGGCCAGTTTCCTTTTCTCATATTCTGATCTCTGTCTCCTCAACTGAGCAAGACTTCTGGATTCACTTTGCATTTCTCCTTCTTGCAATGTAGCTTGCAAACACAGCAGTAAGCTCCCATAATTTTAGGACTCATTTTGTTTTTCTTCTGTCAGAAATCATAACTCTACATTGCCTGTTGCCCAGGGTCTGAAAAATTGTGCATCTTATATTTTGTACAATTTTCCGACTGTTTCAGTAGGAAAAGTACATCTGGCCCTTATTACTTCAATTGTTGAGAAGAAGAAATTGGATTTTCTGCATTTTAAGAGCAGATTGAGAAGTCAGATTTCTTTAAAAAATCTAACATTTAAAAAAATTTTTTTTTTACTTCTGACATTCCCACTATATGACCTGTTTGAAAAAAAAAATAAATTTGATTTCAGGATTAAAGTATTTAAGAATTTCATGTAATTGTGCATTTTTGTCCTTTAAAATTTCCTTAAAGTTTTATTTATCTTTCATGCTCTAGTTTTATCTATCTAAATATTTAAAAACACAACTTTGAGCAAATATGTAACAAATTCAAACATTAAAAATACTCTCTATATCTTTTAAATATATTGTATATTAACCCTTTTTCAATTAGTTCTATAAATTAATTCCTCTGGTATACCAATGATACACAAGTCTTGACAGTGCTTAAAATACACATGTATCAGTATGTAGAGATCTAACTCCAGCATGTAACAAGCTAAAATTAGTGTCCTAACTATAGAATATGTGAAATTAAAAACTCTTTTGGTTTTGATCTTACTACTTAGAAGGGCCTAGAGAGTTTAATCTGAAAGCCTCTTAGAAAACCTGTCTTGAGCTGATTTGAATGGATTTTTTTTTCTTCCCTAAGAACATTTTTCTTTAGAAAGCAGACATTCATAGTTATTTTACTGACTTTGTAACTACTGTAAATGAAATGTTAAATATTCTATTTATTTTTCATAGATGTGGATGAATATAATAGTTTTTCATCTCACTAAAAATATTTTTCTTTTTTTAAAAAGATTGATTGGTTGATTATAGAGAGAGAATGGAGGGGAGACGTAGAGAGAGGAAATCTTTAAGCAGACTCCCCGCTGAGTGCAGGGCCCAGTGCAGGGCTCTGAAATCCCAGGACCCTGAGCTCTACTTGAGCAGAAACCAAGAGTCCAATACTTAATCAGCTGAGCCACCTGGGCACCCCTAAAAATATATTTTCAAAAATAAAAAGCAAAACACATTCATCTCCTCTTCACCTCGACCCATCTCCTAATTTCACTCACCATTTAGCTAAATATGAAAATTGATAAAGGCCACTTGAAATATGATAATTAGAAGATTTTGAAAGACTTCAAATTTAATTCCCCAAGATATCATGAAAGAACCAGAGAATTAATTGGGAAAAACATAATAGGTGCCATTTGAGGAGAATGTGATTTGTATGACACCCAGGTGGGTAGGTATCCTTACATTTCAAAGGGCAACTAAGGCCAAAATAAAGTTATATAAGTTGCTCAACGTCATCAAGCTAGTATGTGTTAAAGATGGCAGCGCTTGTCCTTTCATCAGATCAGTATGTCAGCACAGGGTCTACTGACTGTGAAGAGAAGCCCGGATCTTTGTAATTTTGATCCACCTTTGAACAGCCACAAATTAAGCCATCTTTCTGTGCAATTAAATGTGGATATCCTTATATAAAATTCAAAGTAACATGGAACAATTACATATAACTGATATGTATTTTATATAATTCCTTACAAATATGTATAAACACTTTTTAAAATGCACATAAAGGCATGTTACATCATAGAGATTATCCCAGGTTCCATAGGAACATTTAGAATTTTACATTATAAAATTAACTACGTACTTTATGTGGTGTTGATGTAGTCTTTGCATAATTGCTTTTATTTTTTTTTATTTATTTTTTTTTTTTGCATAATTGCTTTTAGATGTAATGTTTGCACGCTTCTTTGTATATGCTGACAATGAGTAAGTATGCAGATATCAAAGATGCCTTCAGGGAAGATATTTCATCATTAGAATTCTTAATGCTGAGCAAAAAAAAAATGTATTTGTGAAGTAAATTTGTTTTAGCTATTCAAAAGATGCTTCCCTACTCATAGGGCATATTTACCACTAACTTGATCAATAAGATACAGTTGTCCTGTCTGAAGGACAATATCCAACCTATACCTCAATGTTAGGTGTATTTGTTTGTTTTTAATATCTAATATTACATCACTTAATGATGACAAGTGTTTAGAATTACTTGCTTTCAGAGCACATGACTGCACCTTATAGACAATTCCTGAATCTATGTGCCTTTCTACAGATGCACTGAGAGATGCACTTCAACTCCACGTACATATTTGCATGAACATACACACTCACAAATATAAAGTCATGCATGGAATCAATTTTTCTGTCACAGCTAAATATGCTGTGGGATTTTTGATATTTTTTTTAATGTCACACAAACTTTGTGGTTTATTATTTCAGCTTTAATTGTGATAACTACTCAGTCCACAAGATATCAAATACAATGACAATTTGATAAAAAAAAAAAAAAGATATGTTGATGGATGTGAATAACTCAATCACATTCTTTCCAGTCTGAGAAAAGCTTAAAATTAGGTTTGCTAAGATTAGTGCTGGAATGATACATGAGTTAGATATTTTTCTACAATTCTTTGTATATGTTCACATGTGTGAAAAATTTAAATCTTACAGACTTCTTTTATATTGTCTGCAAATGTGAAAAGTCAGATCACAGACTCATATGCAACTTTCTATTCAGTAAGTGAGTTTGATGATCTGCCCTACATTTACAATTGCCAGAGACACAGATGCAATAGAACTTGGGACGTGTGCTTATTTTAAATATCAGGTACTAACATGGTCTATGAGCTGAAGCCTACCACAGTCAATAACATGCTGATTCTTTAATTTTTAATTTGAGCACCTTGCGCATGGAAAAGTAGCAAAGGGTAAAGTAACTATTGCATCTTTTCAAAAACCATTTCTAAACAATGCTTATATTTGAGGATAGCATATTAGTGGGTGATATGGCAGGATTGGGTTGCTTACACGAGTCCTGCCCCTCCACTGAGAACCTGTTGACTGCCATAGAAGATGGAAACTTCTGTGGGCCATGATGTTTCAGTTGTATATTGAGCAGATCGAACTGAAGAGCCCCGTCATTCTGTGACTTGACTTTCATCCTTTTCCCCTTAACTCTTGGTATTGATTACATAGAAGATAGTAATATATGAGCTTGCCACAGCTCTCCATTTGGCTTCAAATTATTGCCTCCAGTCTTAAGTCTTTCTCTTCTCATTGAGGCTACATATTTCAAGTCTTCTTTTTAGATGATTTCTACCAAAAAAAAAAGCTTTTGGGATAAAATATCTACCAGTTTCCCTTTTCTCTCTCTCCCTCCTCATTTACAATATAACATGTTTCACCTAAATAGAATTAAAAGGTTTGTGTTCAGTAACCATAAAAAATTCATTTACAGTTCATTTTATCCAGATCTAGTTTCATTAATTAAGATGCTGTCTTAATCTTCAGTTAACACAGTAGACTTCCCCTAGTAACTCCCGAAATGTTTACCAGGGCTTATGCTTTTTCTCGCCTCTACTACTGGAATATATATGTGGAATAAATTAATATATATCTGTAGATCTGGAAAAGTTGTTTAATAATTTATATATAAATGTATTTTATGTTTCTATAATGTATAGTTTTATAGTTTATATACAGAATAAATGTGTATTCATGTATATTTATTAATCAACACATTATTAATATGATTATAAAATAAATAATAAAATAAATACATATTAACATATTCAGTAAAACAGTGTTTCTATATTTATACACATAGTTATGCTTTAAGTATATTTATATAGTTATTTATAAATTACATTATATATTTATAAATCACTTTGAATCAGTTATATTTCATTTTATTTCTGGGCACTTTACTCACTTTGCTTAGTTAGGTATAATCAAGCCAAACAAGTGAATATAACTCTGTGGTCAACCAAATAGCAAATTAAAATAGTCTAGAATTAGCCACTGAAATGCAAAGTAGCTCCCTTGGTAGGAAGTAGCAATACATATATTAGGGCCAAGAAATCTTTGGGGAATTAAAAAACAAAAAACAAAACAAAACAAAAAACACAAATCAGGCCCACAGCCTGCATTGGTTTTCTAGGGCTGCATTTCAAATTACACAAATTTATCAGTTTAAAACAATACAAATATAATACCTCAGTGTCCCTAATTGGTAGCTCTAGCTATGCCATAGCTAAGTTATCTATCTAGCAACTTACATGAGGGTAGTTATTTTAGATGTTGTCTGAATCCAGACATGCAAAGGAAACTGGCTGGCCTCTATCTGATTATTTTTGTACTTTTCTTCTTCAGAGGTTGTAGAAAAAAAAGACCAATGGTAGCACTTTCCTGGAAAGTGCATGTTTTAATGAATCTAATTTAAATTATTTTCCCACCCCCAGGCCAAATGCTGGGGGCAGGTGGATAGGCATTCTGATTAGCCAGATCCTGTTCTCTTCTTGCAAGAGAGCATAGCACAAATTTAGCTTCTCTGTTAGTCTATTATAAAAAAATATTCACATCAACTGGGCTCTACTTTATCCACTTGTGTTTAAATTTTTTCTGTATTATGATAGCTTCCAAATCACCAAAAATTAAGGAGAGATGGATGGAAACTCAATGTACCGATCACCTTCAAAGGCCTTAGTTTTATGTTTTTATCTGGTCTTTTGGGTGGTATATTTTAAGCAATTATATGGAAAGTTTCTTAATAAACACAATCCATTCCCATGGCTATTGAAATGATATGTTAATACCACATAATACTCTTTTTAAAAATATTTTATTTATTTATTTGAGACAGAGAGAGTGAATGAGAGAAAGAGCACAGGTTAGGGGGAGAGGCAGAGGGAGAGGGAGAAGCAGACTCCCTGCAGTGCAGGGAGCCCAATGTGGGGCTCTATCCCAGGACCCTGAAATCATGACCTGAGCCGAAGGCAGATGCTTAACTGACTGAGCCATTCAGGCATCCTAGCACATAATACCCTTTAAAGTTATTTTTAATTTATTCTTTAAAAAATTATTTATTTATTTATTTATTTATTTATTTATTTATTTGAGAGAGAGAAGCAGAGGGAGAAGGAGAAGCAGGTTCCCCAAGGAGCAGGGAGCCCAATGCTGAGATCATGACCTGAACCGAAGGCAGACGCTCAACTGACTGAGCCACCCAGGCACCCCTAAAGTTTTTTTTTTAAACATGTTTGCTCACATAAGAATCTATACAAAACATACCTACTGTAATTTTTAAAACATTAATAAAATTAATAAACATAGACTAACCAAGAAAATAAAGCTACAAATTACAACTATTAAGAATAAAAGTGGGCTGGGCAGCCCAGGTGGCTCAGTGGTTTAGCGCTGACTTCAGCCCAGGGTATGATCCTGGAGACCCAGGATTGAGTTCCACGTCGGGCTCCCTGCATGGAGCCTGCTTCTCCCTCTGCTTGTGTCTCTGCCTCTCTCTCTTTCTCTGTGTCTCTCATGATAAATAAATAAAATCTTAAAAAAAAAGAATAAAAGTGGGGCCAGTACCATAGACTTCAAAGATTTTTAAAATGATAATAGGGTAAAATTATGATTAACTTTATTACCAAAAATTTTACAATTAATTCACAGGAAATTAATAAATTTCTTGAAAACTAAGACTAGCCCAAACTCTTTTATAGAAGAATAAATAATCTGAATACCTATACCTCTTCATGTAAAAAAAATTAAATTTGTAGTTATAACTGGCTAAAAAAGAAATGCCCAGTTTAATTGGTTCAGATATTTGAACAAACCCCACCAAAGACGATATGTAACCACAAGAAAACATCATTCATATATTTGGCCATTAGAGAGATGCAAATAAGAACCGCAATATGAAAGAGAGAGAGAGAGATGACAGGAAGAGAGGAAGGAAGGAAGAGGGAGAGGAGAGAAGGATAAAAGGAAAGAGAAAAAGAAATAAAAAGAAGAAGGAAAAAAAAAAAACCTGACCACAGCAAGTACTGTTGATTTTTGCAGTTTCCTATAAAGGAAGATATGTACTTAGCACATGCTGCCAGAACACTACTCCCTGGTTGTTGCCAACGTAAAATAAAAATTATATTTATTCCAAATGTTCAACAGGAACATTTTTAGTGACTTTATTAGCAATCACCAAAATCTCTAAACAACTCAAATGCCTTTAAGTGGGGTATGGATAAACACACCGTGGCACGCTCCTACAACGGAATGCTTTTCTATGATGAAAGGGAAGGTGCTGGCATGCATGTGGGTGAATCTCAGTGCATTAGGATGATAAGTGAAACAAACCAGCCCCCAAATTTTGTGTACTCAATGGTTCCATTTTTTCCAACATCCTGAAGAAAAACAAAACCACAGAGATAATCCAACAATATGTATTGGTACAACTCGTGAAACAGCAAAAAAAGACATTTTTTTTCCAAGAAGGTCACTAGGACTTTTTTTCTTTTTTTATGATTATAGTATGGTGCTTTAAGTGTATTTTATCTTCCTTATGATTTCCTTAACATTTTCTTTTCTGTAGCTCATTTTATTGTAAGAATATAGTATATAGTGCATACAACATACTAAATACATGTTAATCAACTCTGTATGTTATTGGTAGGGCTTCCGGTCAATAGTAAGCGTTTAGTAGTTAGGTTTTAACAGAGTCAAAAATTATACGTGGATTTTCAACTGCATGCGGGGGTTAGCACTCTTAGCCCTCACATTATTCAAAGGTCAACTGTACTTGTTCATACTTAATATTTTATATAATTAAGTCAGTGGTCCAGTCTCTTTGCTTCATAATCATGTATATCTGGTTCTGCAACTTACGCATTTATTATCTCATTAACTTTGAACTTTATAAAAAAAACTAGCCCTTGGGCTCTATTTATGCTGTCCTTGATAACTAAGAATTTTACTTGGTGGATTGAGAAAAATAACTAATATTCTTGAAGAATTATGTAGAAGTTGGTCTACAGTCTCCTTAGAAAAGTACAAAAGAGGGATTTGAAAATCTATTGATGTGTGTTGCTTCACAGGATCTTTCTTTTCTTTTCTTTTTATTATTTTATTTTGTTTTGTTTCTCCTGGATGTCAGGACAATTTATACTTTGTTTTCATAATTCAGACATTTTAGTGTGTTCCTCATATTGGTCATTAAGATAGGAGAGAGATGAAGACATCAAGAAGCCACTAGAATGAACATTAGGCAGAGACAGTGGTAGTGATTGCGGAGATATGAGTTGGCTTATGACCACGGAAGTCTAGGACAGCGGAAGAGATGTGATAGCAAGAGTTTGGAAGATTATATTAAAATCAATTTGAATGGGATCCCTGGGTGGTGCAGCGGTTTAGCACCTGCCTTTGGCCCAGGGCGATCCTGGAGACCCGGGATCGAATCCCACGTCGGGCTCCCGGTGCATGGAGCCTGCTTCTCCCTCTGCCTATGTCTCTGCCTCTCTCTCTCTCTCTCTCTCTCTCTCTCTCTCTCTCTCTGTGTATGTGTGTGTGACTATCATAAATAAATAAAAATTAAAAAAAGAAACAATAGATATTTTTAAAAAATCAATTTGAACTCAGCACTATTAAGTGAAACAATGTCCCAAGAGTATTGTTCATCAGGACTTAATGAGCAAATACTATTGACAAACTTGGAGAAAGGATGATTGAATGGTAAATATGCCTTGGAAGTTAGAGACAGTGCTGCTGTAAATTCTGCTCCAGAAGAATTTAAAGACTTATCTCTTCCAGAGTCTTTGATCATACTCTAAAGGGAATAAAATCTTAGAGACCTTCTCCTCTTCTCTCCCAGAGAACTTGCTTAAGATCAGAGCAAAAATCTGTCTCTTTGTCTTTCTCTCTAAGAGGAAGCAGATATGCCAGGTGTTCTAGGTTAGTTTTGAATTTTATAATTTCATGGTTCCTTCCCTTTGACACAGAAACATCTGACCCTGAGGGGAATTAGAGTGTGTGGAATCAATGCTACTAAGGTGCTCTGTGACTATATAAAGGATCTGTTCTGTGATCCAGAGATCTTGTGCTTCTCAGATTAACAAACAAATAAGTAAAGATATAAAATTTTATAGTTAACATCTGCATCTGCATTCTGGGTAAATAGTTCAATTTTTCAGATGTTGGGGGAAAGTAGAAAATATTTTATATATATATATATATATATATATATATATATATATATATATATATATAAAGATTATCCTGATTTCAAGTGATTCAACGCTATCATTATCCTGACATAAATCATCAGAATATCCTAAAATTTTAGACTCAGGTTGTCAAATTATATTCCCCATAATTTCTTCCCCTTGAAAAAAGACTAAAAGGACTGAGGAGAATGTCAGGAAGCAAGTTCAGATTCAGAGGACGCTCCAGGTCTGGCAAGAAGCTGGAGGTCTAGGCGGCTGAGGCGGGACAGAAGCCCAGTGTGATGGATCAGGCTAAAAACTAAAAAAGTCTGAAAGTCTGAAAACAAGAAGTGACTTCCAGTACATGGCAAGCTGGGCCTTAATGCAAGCTCACAAAACTGAGTTCAAGATCAATTATCTGCAAAGGTGAAGCAGCTGACTCGTGTCATTCACTGGTTAGGACTGACCCCCAAACATCCCCATGGGAGGCTGCAACTATATGGAATTTTAGGCTGCACCTGGCAACAGCTGACAAAATCAACCATTAGATTTTATTTTGTTTTGTTTCATTATTTCATCTTTTTCTTTTTTTTTTTTTTTTCTGGTGCTAGTCATGTAGATGACGTTCTTTGACACACAATAAGAAAACACAGAGGCTTGCACCCCTCTGTATCTATCACTGGTCATGGTTACATGAATCTAGAAAAATGAACAATCCAAAAACATTTACTAATTCCCTTCTCCTAACTTTCACTGACAGGGAGGACTGTTTTTTGAGCATTTTGTTTTGTTATTTGTTTTTCCTCCGGGGATTCAAAAATAGTTACTTTCCCCTCAACATGCATCAACATTCTGATCATTTTATGCAGTAATGTTTGCGGTGTGCTGCCTTTAGGGTATCTGTCTTATTTTCCAATAAAATCCTAAGATCCTTCAGGATAGGGATAATGTTTAATAGTTAAATGAGATATAATCATAGGAATAGTGCCAAGGACCTGCAGAATACTCAATAAGTAATTAATGATATAAAATTAATTGAAACACTGATAAAGAGAACAAAATATATTCACAAGATTCTGAAATAAAGATCGGATAATTGGGGCAGCCCGGGTGGCTCAGCAGTTCAGTGCTGCCTTCAGCCCAGGTCGTGATCCTGGAGTGATCGAGTCCCATGTCCGGCTCCCTGCATGGAACCTGCTTTTCCCTCTGCCTGTGTCTCTGCCTCTCTCTGTCTCTCTCTCTGTCTCTCTCTCATGAATAAATAAATAAAATCTTAAAAAAAAGACCGGATAATAATAATAAAAAAATTAAGAAATTCTGTTTCTAGCCAATAATGAAAGAACTGGAGCTAGACTAACCTTCTGCCATAAGTGCAAAAACTCTAACCAATATATATAAAACATATGACTGTAATTCCTGAGATAAGGGACCCACACAAGGTGATCTCTGATTGTTCTGGCTTTCTACTTAAATGTACTTCTCAGATCACAGATTGAGGAGGTGAGCCTGGGTAGAATGTAGCAATTTCACTAAACTGACAAAGGACATAGTAGATATAATATGGAACTACTGAGACAGCTGATTTCAAGAGGCATAGTACTTGAGTAGGGATACAACAATCTGTAAAGATGACTTTCATTGTTTTGGCTGTATAGTAAGGCTTTGGCCAGGTATTCAATTGAGAACCCACAAATGTCACATGCTAGGAGTAGGGTTGCACCCTAGCCAAAAGTAAGAGTTAAGGTAGACTTTAAGTGTCAAAAATTTCAAACAATCATGAAAGGGATCAAACTTTTAAAACAGTAAACAATTTTACAGAACAATTTCAATATTACTCAAAAGAGACAATAAAATTCAGACTCTCATCAAAGTATCAAGGGTGTTCAGCATAAAATAAAAATCGCTGCACATAAAAATAAATTTAAAAAATACATAACCCATAATCAAAGAATAAAGTCAATAAACAGAACTAGTGATGATATAAATGTGTTAGGATTAGCTCTTAAGGACTTTAAACAACCATAAATACATTTAACAATGATAATGAAAGCATGGATAAAATAAGTAAACAGATGGTATTTCAGAATCTCAGGAGACAAATGGAAAAGATAAAAAGATCTAAAACAGAAATTTAGAATTTGAAAAAATATATAAATCTAAAAAAATATACTGAATGTGATTAACATCAGACACTGAAAACTTCTGTGGCTTGAAATCCAGAGTTATAGGAAAATATACAAAACTGAAGCACAAAGAAAAATATGCCTTATCACAATGGATTGACATGTTTAAAATTCAGCAAGAAAAAATAAATTTCTTTGCCTAGAACTCAGTTTCAAAAATGAAGGCAAAATAAAGACCTTTTAAGCTAAACAAAAGCTGAAGAAATCAATGCTCAATAGATTTCTTAGAGAAATACTAAAGGGAATTTCTCAGGTGGAGAGAATATATTATACGGATACTTAGATCTACACAAAAGTCTAAAGAACACTGGAAATAATAAATATAAAAGATTCTTTTCTCATTTGTTTATAGCTTTAAAAGATAAATGATATTTGTTTGAAGTAAAAGCAATAATATAAATGATGAAGTTTATTTTTTTTAATTTTTTTATTTATTTATGATAGTCACACACAGAGAGAGAGAGAGAGAGAGGCAGAGACACAGGCAGAGGGAGAAGCAGGCTTCATGCACCCGGAGCCCCACGTGGGATTCGATCCGGGGTCTCCAAGATCGCGCCCTGGGCCAAAGGCAGGCGCTAAACCGCTGCACCACCCAGGGATCCCAAATGATGAAGTTTTAATGTAGGAAGTTGAAGTGGGTGACTATGGCACAAAAGACAGAGGCAGTCAGTGGAAGTAAACTGTTTAACACTCTCAAATTTTACTAAAAGTGATATAATATTCTTTGGGAATGGATGATGGTAAGTTAAGGATTCTAATAAATCCTTAAGAAAACATTGAAAAATAAAGATGTAGATATAAAAGTATTTTTTAAAAGAGGAAATAAAGAGGAATTTTAATAAATACCTAGTTAATTTTTAAAAGAATTCCAGAGAGGATGACAGAGGAAACACACATATTGGGAACAACAGAATAGAAAGAACTGCTATTATGTTATATTAAATTAACACATCAATCATTATATTAAACATATGTAGATGAGGCTCTTCATTTAAAAGGGAGAGTTTACCATATTCACTCAACAAGCAAGACTCTACTGCTTATAAGAGATACATTTTATATATAAAACTGCAGATATAGTACAAGTGAAAGAATGGAGAAAGATCTGTAAACCATAAAAAGTCTGGAATGATTCTACTATTACCTGAAAAAGTAAACTGAGAGCTTAGCAGTTCACTATTGATGAAGAGAGATATTTAACAATGACCAAAAAGCTTATCTATCAGGAATTCATAGCAATACTGAATTTGTATGCACCTAATAACACACCTTTAAAAAACACATGAAAAGAAAACTGGCAAAACTGAAAGAAGGAGGGTAAATCTACACTCTGGGTGGAGAATTCAACATTCTCTTTTTAGTAATTGATAGAAAAGTAGAGTATATCATTGAAGGAATTAAAATATATTAAGTGCAGCTACTAATGATGAGTGGACTTGTATTAATTTTTTATCTTCTCTCCCCTTTTTTTGGTCAGTTGTATCATTTTTATATTTTAAGAGCTTATAACATCTATTTTTCATTCTTATAATGGTGATCTTGGTTTTATTTTTGTACTTGCTCACAATTATCATTGGGAAAAATATCCAGAATTAATAAGATCTGAATCAGCTTGAGAGTAAAATTTAAATTTGAATAAAACTTTGCCTGGATATAAAATCTTAGACTGACTATTTCTTTCTTTGAGTTTCTTGTAGTATTGCTCCAATAGTATCTGGCATTGAATTTTGTTTGAAGAAGTTTTATAAGAGCATGATTCTATTTTACTTATAAGAGATTTGATATATTTGGCTTCTTAAAACATTTTTAACTTTAAAGTTTCAACATATATTAGAACATACTTTTGTATTGACAGTTTGGGATCAATTTTCAATGTATTGTTTCAACACGTAGCTTGAACCTTCTAATACTTCAGGAAATATTTTTTTTTAGTTGTAGTTTAAATATTTGTTCTATTCCATTTTTGGCGTTCAGAGGATGGAGTTTCCTCTTTCAGAGCTGGTTATTAGATATTAATTTTTTTCTAGTTTTTTGTTTCTCATTATTATTTTCTTATTGCTCTTATTCCTTTTCTCTATTTATTATACAAATCCCTGCTGTCTATTCCACCGTGTGCCCCCTCTTATTTTGTCTTCATTCATAAACTGGGTTTGTCTTTTATTTTTAAAGATTTTATTTATTTATTTATTTATTTATTTATTTATTTGTTTGTTTGTTTGTTTATAGCATGAGCAAGGGTGAGGGAAAAGGAGAGAGAAAATCTCAAGCAGACACTGTGCTGAGTGTGGAGGACAATGTGGAGCTTAATCTCATGACCATGACGTCATGATCTGGGCTAAAACCAAGAGCTGGATGCTTAGACAACTGAGCCACCCTAGGTACCCTGTTCTCTTTATTTATTTCTTTTTTCTGAGTTCCATTTTTTTTCCTATTTTCTCTTGTTGTCTGGCTATCTCTTCCTTTTGTTCTGATGCATACATTTGATGCTCTAATTTTCATTGTCTTTTATTTCATGTTGGAAATTAAGGTTCAATTTTCATCTGTTTTTCATCTGTAAATTTTCCTTATATATAGAAGATTTTTGCATTTCATTTTACTTTTTGCTTATTACACATTTCTATTGTTCTCTACTTAATTTTGTTTTACTGCTCAATTCTGAATGAGTCAGAATTTCAGAAAACTATTAACATTTGATTCCTACGGAAAAGGAAGTGATCAGAATTTTCTTTGTAAGGGCACCTTACTTTCTTGCTACTGCAAGGGGCTCTTCCTTCATAATATGCACCACTTTGTGTAGCTTAATTTCTTCTGACTCCTACCTTACTCAAAAGAACTTTAACAGCTGGTACAGACATTTGCTTTAATAGCCACTGCCACTGGGATGCCTGGGTGGCTCAGTGGTTGAGCGTCTGCCTTTGGCTCAGGTTGTGATCCCAGGGTTCTGGGATCGAGTCCCACATGGGGCTCCCTGCATGGAACTTGCTTCTCCTTCTGCCTGTGTCTCTGCCTCTCTCTCTCTCTGTGTCTCTCATGAATAAATAAATAAAATCTATAAAAAAAATAGCCACCGCCACCAAAGAACATGGTCACTGCTTTCCTAGGCAATTTTTTTATCTTTAGAAGGTAAATTTTGTGCCACACATTCTGAAAGAAACCAACTGTTCCAGTTTGTTCAGGCTGGTATGACAAAAATACTATAGACTGGGTGGATTAAACCACATACAGTTATTTCACACTCTTATGGAAGCTGGGAAATCCAAAGTCAAGGTACCTGAAGTTTCAGTGTCTGGTAAGCCTGCTACGTGGTTCACAGGCAGCTATCTTCTTGCTGTGTCCTGACATGGGAGAAGGTATGTGGGGCTCTGCAGTCTAAGAGTACTAATCCCATTTACAAAGGTTCTGCCCTCATTACCTCATCACCTTCCAAAGGCCTCACCTCCAAATACCATCACATCAAGGATTAGAATTTCAACATATGAATTTTAGGAAGATATAAACATTCAATCCCGAGCATCAACTCAGCATCCTTCTGTGTACTTTTATGTGCTATGTGTTTTCTATCTACCTAGGTTTGTTTTCGTTTTTGTTGTTTGTTTGGTTGTTTTTTGTTTTGTTTGTTTGTTTTTTTTTTTGTCTATTGGTTTTGCCCACTATCCCTCCCATTTAGAAGGAACATCCATTATCAATTTTTGGGTGGCCATTGACTCTCTACACCTCATTTCATTTTGTTCACCTCTAATATATGGGTAATGATAGCTGCTCAAAGGGTTGTTATGAGGTTTATAAGAGGTAATATTCATAAAGCATTTTGAGCAATACCTGGACCATAATTATTAGTTAAGTGTTTGTTACATTTAAGCAAACAAATCTATCACCTCTAGGCCCCTTTCTCTCCCAGCTCTTCTTGGCAGTTACATCATTGCTTCCCATTTGGAGTTCTCTGGTCTCAGAAGGTTTTGGCAGTACTCACATAGTGTTTGGAATTTAGAGGTTCTCTCTGACTTGTTGCACCAGAAATGTAGTTTGAAGGTTTTATTTTTTTCCCCATTCTTATTTCCTGTTTGCTTTCTAGAAAATAAATGCAAGAACATTCAGAACATACAGCTATATCCCTATAGAAAAGTCATTTACAACTTTGGAATCATTTGTAGTATCTCTTTTGCTTAAGGGCCTACGTCCTAAATTAGCCTGATGTGAAAATAGAACATCTTACCTCTGTCATTTGCTATGTATCCTATGTATCCATTTCCTATGTATCATAAGATACACTTTGAGGAACTGGCTAAATCATTCTCGTATAAATATTAAAGGGGTTAAATATGAGAAAGAATTAAAAAATGTTTTCAAATATTAGACAAAGTAAATAAATCTCTTCATTTAGGAATATCTATTTGTGATGGGCTTAGGATTTTTATCAACACACCTAGACTGCCACATCTGTCCGTGGGGCAAAATTTGAATCACAGGCTAGGTATTCCTGTGTCATACAAGTCAACCCAGTGGTCTAAAGTAAAACAATATAATGCAAGTTATTTTATTGGTTCTGTTCAAATTATTGTTTTTTTTTCATATGAGAATGAAAAATAATAATTTTTCTAATCCCCAGGTAACAGTAATGACATTTTTTTTTCAAGTTGATTTTAGCAGCCCAGCAGGAGCACAGCAGAAAACAGTGTGAAAATTAACAGAAGCACATTAGACTCATTTGCACACACCCACACACTGAAAGTGCAAAAATTATAAATTTGTAAAATACGAAAAAAGGAGGAGGGTGAGACTGCATTAAAAAACAAAGCATTTGGAAAAGAAACAAATAACAGAGCTTTTACAAAACTTAATTCTCTTGTGATCCTAAGGACTTATAATTCTCAGGGATTTTTTTTTTTTTTTTCTGTGAAACTGAGAAGAATAAGGTTCCCATTATCTTGATGTCAGGAAGAAAGAAAAGACAAAACAAAGCTGGGGTGAGGGGAAACATGTTCGTGGTGGTACCTAGGAGAGCCTCAAAATTTTCTCTGCATCCAAATGAATAATTAGGCAGATTGAAGCCCAAATGTCATCTCAATTGCTGATAAAGCTAGGTTTAAATACATGGCCTCATCTTCTAAGGGACACTCCCTAAGAGTTTGCACCAAAAAAATGAGTTTGCAGACATACTTATCTGGGTCTGTATGGAATTCAACATATAGAAGGGAGAGATATTCTCAAATTCCCATATTCAGGACTTTTGATAGCTTGGATCCACTTAAATAGGCAACTGGTACTAATTTTTTTTTTCTCACCATTCAGATAACTCGCTCCTTCTCCACAAGTTGGAGAAGGAGAAAGCAAAAACATAGTGAGATGTCCTTATGTACAGAAACCAGTGAAGTGGAAGGAGGCACTCTCCTTCTAAAACAAGGTTTTGTTTTGTTTTTGTTTTTGTTTTTTAGCTATCCTTAAGAATGCATTTGTGGAAATAAATGAAGACCACCCAAATGAAAACAGAGTTTACTATTTAGAAGCTTGACATAGCAAGGGTGTCGGTCACCATGGCTGTGTTTGCCAAAGACTCAAAGACAGGCAGAGGAGCAAAAAAGGTATATAGTGAGTAAAAAGGGTAGATAGGCTTTAGGTACGCTCTGACTGGAAGTTGCTGATATGGAGGTGTTGGGTGTGGGCTCAGCAGAAACAGGGCAGCGTTTGTAGTTGGTTTGGGGAACATCATTGGCTTTTTCCAATTTGTCCTAAGTTGGAAGAAGGACAAAAACACAAAGATTGGTAGTCATTAACTTAGTCTTGACCACTCAGGGATGATTGCAGCAAAGGTTGTGATTTGTTCTCTTGTGTTTCTTATCTGAAACAGAGATGTATTGTCATGGACTGGATGCTTTCTGTATATATACTCAGTTTCTGGGGTTGAAACATCTTGATTAAAATGTAAGGCGTATTGAGAATGCAATACTTGCTTCTGTTTCCTTTGAAAAAAAATTAGGAAATTAGAGAACTGAGGCCATCTATATATGCTGAAAATAAAATCTACCTAGATTGAATATGAAGCTGATAGCCCATTAGGGAAGAGTGCCTACCATAAATGCTGGCAAAAAAAAAAAAAAAACACAGTCATGCACATGTAGATAAAGTGTGACTTACGTATTCTCTGAAAATAAAATTGCACAATGTTATCATAAGGATTGTTTAGCATAAAAGTATGTAGAACCAACAGAAGTTCATGAAATTTTTGCATCTGAGCAAATAAAAAATTCTATTTTTAAAATTCATGTTAATTAGATTAATAATATATTGATAAATCTAATATACTGGATCTTCCGTAGGTCTGTAGGATATTCCATTTGCCATCTGATTTCATTCAGTCGTGTGTGTGTGTGTGTGTGTTTGAGAGAGAGAGAGAGAGAGAGAGAGATGGGGGAAGGGATGAGGGAGAGGAAGAGAGATTCTGAAGCAGGCTCCATACTCAGCACAGAGCCTGACATAGGACTCTATTTCATGAGCCTGAGATCATAATCTTGAGATCATAATCATGACCTGAGCCAAAACCAAGAATCAAATGCTTGTGGTGCCTGGGTGGCTCAGTTGGTTGAGTGTCAGACTCTGCTTCTGCTCAGGTCATGATCTCAGGGTCATGATCTCAAGGACATGAGATGGAGACCCACTTTGGGCTCCACAATCTGCATAGAGGCTGCTTGTCCCTCTTCCCCCATGCTCTCTCTCTCTCTCTCTCTCTCTCTCTATCAAATAAGTAAATAAAATCTTTAATGGAAAAAAAAAAAAGACATTTAACCAACTGAGCCTCCCAGGTGCCCCTGTTTTCAGGCTTAATAAAGACAATCTCCTAGTGATCAACAGATACAAATAGTTTTTTTTTCTTAAACAAATTGATTTTGATTTTCAGAATCTCATCTTTCAAAACCTTGAGCTTCTGAGTATTTCCTAATTCTTAGAAAAATTTAAAAATTCTCTTCCTTTCTACCTCTCTAGTCATGGAAGCCATATATATGCTCCTTTCAATTTGTTCTTTGCTTCTGTATTTTGTGATAAAGTATGTTTCTGGTTTCCTTTATTGCTTTTTTTTTTCCTTTATTGCTTTTTAATTCTATTTATTCTTTCAATGTACACAATTTCAATATCTCTTCAATTCACTACCTGAGGTTTATAAACCCACCATGTCCATTAATACTACTTTGGTAAAATTTCTCAATAATTAATCATTTATAAAATGCAGCAAGTGTTTTTCTTCCTGACTTATTTGATTTCTGTGTTGATTACTTCTTTAAAAAAAAAACATATTTATTCATGAGAAACACAGAGAGAGAGATGCAGAGACACAGGCAGAGGGAGAAGCAGGCTCCTCACAGGGAGCCTGCTGCAGACTTGATCCCGGGGATCACGACCTTAGCAGATGCTCAACCACAGCCCCCCAGGTGTCCATATGTTGATTACTTCTTTATAAAACTTTTCCTTTCCTTGAGTTTTGTGTACGAAAATATATGGTAGATTCATTCCATCTGGGGAAATGTACTCTGTAGTTTGACTTTGTAGGGAGAGAGTGGGGCAGTGTGACCAAGGTCCCAGCAAATTGAACCATAGGGGTCTCTTTGCTTTTTACTCTAGAAGAAGCAGGATCTAGGTAATGACTCCAGTGGGAAAGAAAGAAATGATAATCTGTGACCTAATTATAAGAGAGAAGGGGAAGACTGAGGAAGATGATGGACCAGGCTCCGTGTTAGATCCAACACACTTCTGAGTCTTTCTGTGGTTTTTCCTTGGCTTCTGCCTAATGTCTCCATTTCTCTTGCTTATAATCTGCCTTCCTCCTTGTTCTTTAATGCTTGATCTCTGCTTTCCTCCCCTTCCTCATCTGTTTCCTTCCCCTTCATTTTCTAGGGAAAACTGAGTTTTATCTTACACAAAACAATTATTTTCTTTTTTTCAAAGCTCTGTTGCTTTTCAGTCTCCTTTTTATCCCTGAGGGAAAACCCTGAAATTATAGTTCTCTGAACTCCTAGTTGCTTTTGCTTCTGGCTAAGACAGGAGATTTAATAAATAATGAAGAAACTTTCAAAAGAATATATATTTCTCCCAAAGACTTGGTTAATAGGTCTGGTATTTTCTGTGGAAAGCACAATTGATTTCTATATAAAGCTGCTGGTGTGTGTTCAACATTTAACATTTGCAGTTGCAATGAGCTAGGTCCCAAATTAATATGTAGTTTTCGGGGGCATCCTGGACGCACACAAGGAAGAAGGTATGACAATATGCCATCCAAACAAAGTCACACTTGGTCTGTAAACATAAACTTATAACTGCTTTTAGCCCATGTCTCTTATTTAGAAACTCATCTTGAGGGATCCCTGGGTGGTGCAGCGGTATGGCGCCTGCCTTTGGCCCAGGGCGCGATCCTGGAGACCCAGGATCGAATCCCACGTCGGGCTCCCAGTGCATGGAGCCTGCTTCTCCCTCTGCCTGTGTCTCTGCCTCTCTCTCTCTCTCTGTGACTATCATAAAGAAATAAATAAAAATTTTTTTAAAAAAAAGAAACTCATCTTGATGCCATTTAACTCCCAAGAATGTTCAGTTAATGCACTTGGATGCTAGTGATTGTTTCAATGTGCTTTGTGTCTGTCTCCTGAAAATGTGAAAGAATTCTCATCCTGAATTCTTGTCAGAGAAAAACCTTAGCGTGGGTCTAACATTCTTACTTTAATGGAGAGTTGGAGGTGATCTCTTCGGCTGAAAAATATATTTTTCTTTTAAGAGAACAAACCATCCTGAGAGACATCTCAGTGCTTCTAATTAAACATTTGCTATCAACAGACACATTAAAATATCATAGAGAAATAATCCTTAAAAAAGGCAAATCTAAATGTTGGAGCACATTTATTTCCTCTCTTAATTCAATGTATGTCATCTTTCTTTGTGGCTCTCTAAAATTATGCCAAGGATAACTCATCTTTTGTCTAAGAACATATAATCGGCCTGTTGTTGTTAGGGAAAAATTTCCCCTAAAATTGCTAAGATCTTTTATTTTAATCAAATTTTAAAATGTCACTTAGGGTGCATTTGTTTAATGATAACATTTAGTAGGCCTTCCATGTCTTTAACCTTCTCTTTTATCATCTCTTCTCAACAAAACCAAGTGAATAAAAGTAAGTCTAAATATCCCTGTCTCCACCTCAGAAATTCCCCAGGAAGCTCCTAGAGGGGTTTCAAACCACACCTCTATTCTATCTAGTTCTATTCACCTACTTTGAACTACTTTCAAACTTTCTTTGGTCTTTTAAACAGAATCTTGCTTAGACTTGCTGGGCTCCAACCTGAAGATGGTACCCTCGGAGAACTAACCCAGTAGCTTGTATGAATTGGAACTTCTGAGGTCCAGCCTCCAGACCAGAAACTTCTTCACCTCCCCTTTGGAGCCCAGCGACAGCAAGTGACTCAAAATTCCATGAAGTCAATTTTGAAGAAAGACTGGTTTTAGCACATGAAGGGAAACGTGATTATACAAAATGAGGGCCCTTCTGCTAAAATATTTGCCCTAAAATTTTTCAATCATAGCTGTTCTTTCAAAGCAAATTCTCTGTAATAAAGGTAATAACCCATTCACCATACTTAGCATGATTCAGCCTCCGGAGTTTTGTCATAATAACTCCTTTCGATGCTATACTTGAAGGAAATAAATGGACTAGCCTGTGTGGAAGGAGAGAAAGGAGACCTCTCTTCCAGCAAGCGTGCCTCTTTAGAGTGTCTATAGACACTGGAGCTCTAGAGAGCTGAAAAGCATTGTCTGGAGGGCCATAAACAGGGAAATTTGCACTGGAGTTAAACCTGGAGAAAAAGAAGAAAGAGAAACCCATTGAAGCAAGGTATTCTTAAACAAACAAATTTTGGAGCCAGTTTGCCTAGCACCATTACTAATTATGTGATCTTTGCAAATTAATTGATCTTTCAATTATGTTTTCTTATCTATAAAGTGAGTGTAAGAGCCTCAACTTCCTATTGTCATGGAATGTTATAACATATTAAACACCTTGCATAAAAATTATTCCATTTTCTTTCTAGTTGAGACTGCACCTGTTAGCATTTTTTAAAGTTCTTTAAGTATAATAATAAGTTCACTTATTAATTCAGGGTACCCACAAAATTACCTGGGTTTCATATTTTCATTGGCTGTATTAACCAAGTAACTCTAGCTGTGAGGTAGTAGGAGAACAATCTATATCAAGACCCCTGAGTTGGAATGGTGACTGATTCCTGATAAACTAATTCCATTTGTTTCTTTGAGATAGTCATTAATCTTCTGTGAAACTCGCTTTTCTAATCAGGAAAAGATGAATGTCAGTACCCCGTCAGGGTTTTATGATTATTAAATGACAAAGGTGTGCTAAAAATGCATTGAAAAGTAAAAATGATAAAATGTCAAGGGGCTTATTTTCCATAGTCTATTGATTAATGGTGCTCCTCAATAATTTTAGCTATAAAAATAATTTTAATGTAAAATGTTATGCCAATCCAATGCAGAAATCTTAGGCAATACATCCCTTGAGTTGTATCTGGAGACATGAATCATGTGGTTCCTGTGAACCTCGTTCTGGTGAGTCCACTCCCAAAGGTCAGTAAGGGACCTGAGACCAAATTTCCATGGGGGGGTGGGGGTGGACTTTTTTCTTGCACCTTCAAAGCAATTCACAGACAACAGCTGGGTGTCCTACAATTCAACTCAATTCTGACACTATCTACTCAGAGATAGCATGAGTTCCTGCAGGTGAAAGTTTCAGTCCCCCATACGCTTCAGATGCCAGTCACAAATCCATGCTGTCACCTATACTTCTGACCAAATCACAACTTCTCACAACCCTTTCTTTGGGTTCCATTAACTTGCTAAAGCAGAACTCAGAGACACATTTTACTTACTACACAGTTTACTTACTACAATCCCAGCTTATTATGAAAGAATATAACTCAGGAACAGCCAGATGAAAGATACGCATACAACAAGGTGTGGGGAAGGACACGGAGCTTCCATGCTTTCTGAGTGTACCCCTCTCCCTGAATCTCCACTTGTTCACCAACCTGAAGCTCTCTCAACCCCATCCTTTTATGGAAGCTTCATTTCATAGGAATAATTGGTCAAATCATTGGCCATTGGCAACTGCTTCAACCCCCAACCTCTCTCTCCTCCTGGGACTAAAAGTTCGAACCTTCTAATCACTTGGTTGGTTTTCCTGGAAACCAGCCATCCTTAGGTGGAGTCCAAAAATCATCCCATTAACATCTCATAAGAGTAACTCCCACCACTTAGGAAATCCCAAGAGTTTTAGCAGCTCTGTGCCAGAAAGAAAGATGGAGACCAAACATATTTCTTATTATAAGTCACAATATCATAGTCTGTATGATACACCTCACTGCTCATGTGTGGAAGGTGTGAGCACTCTCAGAAAGAGAAGCTTGGAAAGAAAGAAGAGAAGAGATAAGTGGGCTCCATGACAACCTAACCTTTATTAAACCCAAGCCTACGGCTCAGGTGTAATGCTAGCTACCTTGAAACATGAGCTTGATTTCACAATTGCGTGGAGCAAATCCACTAAGGGAGTTCTAAACTACTAGTAATATATTTTCCACAACACTCAGAATCCCACAAGGCACCTATTTTTTATTATTTGCTAAGGGAACCACCCTTCCAAAATAAAGACAAAATCAAGAAATCCTTCCTTTACAGATTTCTTCACACACTATAATTTCATCGTTTCTTTTCTTTCTGCATTGAAACAAGTGAATAACAGTTCTTTTTATCACATCAAGACCCAGTTGATGTGTGTAATGTGTTGGGTGCCTTGCATGATTCAGAACAATCTGATTTTATCGAAAGACAAGAGAACAAAACCTTTGGGACTTTTGGGACTTTTCTTTTGGCCTTGCATTTACTTCATGTGAGCATTCATTGTTAAGAAGATAATTTGAAAATATTCATAATTATTGTTATCTCCTGGCAATTACGGAATCCATTTTATTATGAGAAGAAAAGTTCAAAAATTTGAAAGGAGGATATCCCTGGAGTGGCTGTTAATTCCGATTATTTTTTTGCTCATATCTCAGTCTCCACTTAAGATAATGTCATATTTTATATATTTCATTGGTGACCTCTTTGTTATTCTCTACTCCCACTTTTTCTACTTCCTTTCTGTTGGTGCAATTCATAATTTATATTTAGAGCGCTCTGCTTTCCTCTCTGCTTATTAAAACTAATGTTGAGAAAATGATATACTAAGGAAGTGGGTAAATGCCATTAAAATACAAAGTTTCAATAATTTTTATTTTCTCAAATTGACTCAGTCTCTTTAAAGTTCCAGATTATGGGGCTCCTGGATGGCTCAGTCCGTTGAGCATCTGACTCTTGATTTTGGCTCAGGTCATGAACTTGGGGTCCTGAGATGGAGCCCTGCATCAGGCTCTGTGCCCAGTGTGGAGTCTGCTGGATATTCTCTGCCTGTTTGTCATCTGTCTCTCTCTACTTCTTCCCCCTGCTTATGCTCTTCTCTTTCTCTCTTTCAAATAAATAAATAAATCTTTAAAGCACCAGACTATGAAAATCCTATATTCTTCAGGTAATTTCTTCAGAACATTTAGAAAGAGGGGCACCTGGGTGGCTTAGTGTGTTAAGCATCTGCCTTCAGCTTGGGTCACGATCTCAGGGTCCTGGGATCGAGCCCCACACTGGGCTATATGCTCAATGAGGAAACTGCTTCTCCTTCTCCCTCTGCCTCATTCTCTCTCTCTCTCTCTCTCTCGTAGATAAATAAAATCTTAAAAAGTGAAGAACATTCAGAAAGAAAGACTATGGCTTTTATCATTCTGGGTAAAGAAGCATAAGTGATTCTTTGATTTATGGCAGCAAAAAGCATCACTTTTCCAAAATATTTGTGTACTTTCTATATTTTTTCTTATTTATCAACCAAAACCAACTACTTATGTTATGGTAAAGTAGTTCTGGGATAGGAGTATATGTGTGCAGATCTGTAGCAATTCTATTCTTGACAATGTATGTAACCTTCACCAATTCTGTAGTCATCTATTGAGCATCCTCTCTTCTGTATGATGTCATCTCTTTTCTACATGACTATAGGCAGTTAGGATGAAGGCTAGATGCCTACCATGAAATATCTCACCACTAGAATAGGATATGAGATGTCCATAAAATCCTATGGGGAAGGTAAAATGTATTATGTATTCTGGTAAATAGAAATGAACATTTGGTGCAGTTTAGAAATAAAAGAAGGTATTTGCTTCCAGGAATTATTCAGAAGGACTTCCAGGGGAAAATGAGAGTGCTTCTAATTGGGCCATGTGGTGTGAGTTGGATGCTAACTGGCATAGCAGCGAAGGAGAGGTGATCATTCTAGATATTGGGACCATGTGAACAGATTCATGGAGATAGTGGAATGCAGGATGTGCAGGGTGTGTGTAAGAAAGATGAATGGATAAAGAAGATGTGGTTTATGTATACAATGGAATATTACTCAGCTATTAGAAATGACAAATACCCACCATTTTCTTCAACGTGGATGGAACTGGAGGGTATTATGCTGAGTGAAGTAAGTCAGTCGGAGAAGGACAAACATTATATGTTCTCATTCATTTGGGGAATATAAATAATAGTGAAAGGGAATATAAGGGAAGGGAGAAGAAATGTGTGGGAAATATCAGAAAGGGAGACAGAACGTAAAGACTGCTAACTCTGGGAAACGAACTAGGGGTGGTAGAAGGGGAGGAGGGCGGGGGGTGGGAGTGAATGGGTGACGGGCACTGGGGGTTATTCTGTATGTTAGTAAATTGTACACCAATAAAAAATAAATAAAAAAAGAAAGATGAGCGGTGTAGATTGGGGAGAAAATGTGAGATAATGCTGCACAGGCAGACCTTAAATTCAGACCACATTCATTAGGAATGGAATGTGGCACAAATGCACATAAGTTTAACAAACCATTTGTTGGTCCCTGAAGCCAGAAATCTACTTTTTTCTCATCAAGCCACATTTTTTAATTAAAGGCTTTCCTTCCCCCTCCTCCCCCCTTTTTTTTCACCTTATTCCTCTGGTAGAAGAAGCATTCAAACCCAGTTGTGAAATAAAATATGGTGTTGATACTGTTTGTAACTATTTTTTTTAATGCAAACAATTTCCTTTTGTAGTACAACAATTCCTTTGCTGTATTGACAGGTGTATGTCTTTTCCAGAACAAGCACAGTAGTTCCATTGAAAGAACTTAATGATATTTTGAACTTGATGTGTATAATTTCCCTCTCCTGGCTCAGTTTCCTAAGATAATTCTTAGGAATTATCTTGTTAGATAATAAGATAAGGCATTTCTTTCTCTAGAATACAGTGTGCTTTGGGGGATTTTCTTTTTTCTCTCTCTCTTTTTTTGTTTTGTTTTGTTTTGTTTTTTAGGAGAACTGCTTAGTTAGTTAGTGGTATTTTGTCCCTGAGATCTATCACTGGAAGAAATCACTGAGATACACAATTGGAACGGCACATTCTTTTCATCTCTCTTTGATATTAATGGAAGCAGACTCACGTTACAGAATTAATTCCTAAAGTAGGATACAAAATATGATAAAAGCCAACCTGTACATCACTAATTTTTATGGAAAATATTATCTTAGGTACAATACATTATATCTGAATGTTTCATATTGCAGCACAAGGAATGTTTTGCAGACTTACACAAGTACTGAGACCTCACTGTGATTTCCTACAAAATATATCCAGATTGAGCAGAAAGTTATCCATTAACATGTTTGCAATACGAAATAACAGTTCTTCCTGCATTAACACAGAAACATTCAGCTTGACATTCTCAGGTATATGCTGAAGTTATTTTTTAAAGGCGGAGTATAGTCACTTAATACAACAAAACATGTTCTCATCAACATACTTTCCTGACTTATCTTCCTTGTGTCACTCTGTATTTCTTTACTTTATTCATCTACCATTCAATAACTCTCTGTTAAACTCTACATGTCTTATTTATTTAAAGACCTTCTTATTTTCATTTTTTCTTGAATGCTAAACAGTTTGCTCTATTCTAATACCCTTCTAAATGTCTCATTTTAAATTATGTTGCATCTTCATGAAAAATGTATTACATTCCAGACTGCCAGACCCTTTGATCACCTTGATTTTTAAAAATCAAATACTTTCTCTACAAAGCTCAAATCCTTAGGACTGTCCTATTCTTCACCTTGTCATGAAAGTAATATTCTCTACCTTCAAAATCTTAAGTGACTTTGCAAACTACATTCTAAATAAGAGCTAATCAATAATGCAAATACTCCTTTTGATTCCAGAGTGCATTGAGATTTTTTAGAAATCTCTCTGCCTGAAAAAAATAAAAAGTTATAACAATACATAGTGATGCAGAAGACTTTCTTCCATAGCTGATAATTGTCTTGCCTGGATAACCATAGATACAGAAGTTTCTTTGAGTTTGACTTGTTTCCTGTCAGTGTGTGGTTTTATAAATTGTCAGTTTATATAATTGATATATTAAACTGTCTTTTCCATTTTCTGACACAGTCAGCAAAAGTTATCCTCAGCCTAAGAAAACTGGATGTATCCTTGTCGTCCTAAGGGATGGGCTTCTTCCAAAGTCACTTATCTGAAGCAGGGAATATAGTTTTAGCATACCTGCAGCCTGATTATTATGCATGTTTCTTATGTGTTTTTTCCTCTTCCTTTATAGCAGACCAGAAGGCAAATAAGGGAAGTGAAATTTTAATAATTTTATAGATAAAATATGAGAGAAAGAAGAAGAAAGATGGAGTCTCCTTTGACCAAATAAATAACTTAATATTAAAATGTTTTATTTGAATATAATTTACATAACTGTGTTAGATATCTCTTTCACTTTTCATTCTTTTCTGTTTTTTTCCACAAAATGCAGATCATCACAGATACAGCTAAATAAAGATTGATTTACAGAAGAAAGATCTAGAGCTTATTTCTTTAAAGTGGTCGTGGTAAATGGGCATTTCGCCATAAATTTGATCCCAAGAAAGGCCAATGTTATCAGATAAAGTAAGAAGGGGGAAAACATTTTTAGAGAACCTAGGGCAGAAATACAACCTGCGGATTCAGAATTATGTAAGTATGTGTAAGTATTGCCAAAAACAAGGTGGAATCTGGCAAGAAGTGATGATGGGACTGACATTGCTGGAGTGACAGGGAAGAAAAAGAATTAGAGAGATCTTCCAGGCACAGGAATGCCTAAAATTATTACCAAATTGGCTCTGGCATTGGGGTGGGGGTGGGGGGGAGTGAAAGGGAAGTGCTGGCGTGTTTGTGGAATCCAGTGGCCACAGGTGGCAGGCCTCAGAACATATTAGTACATTTGAACACCTTCAAAATGTAAGTTAACTGTGCTGTGCCCCATAACAGCTTTGTCTTGGGAAGAAACAGAGCCCATGGCTGGAGAAGACATCCTGCAGAAGCAGAATAGGTTCTGGAGGTCAAAGTGGAGTGGTCTGCATACCTAGATTAGGCGAATGGAGGAAAGAACTTTGAGCTCAGGAGCCCGGAAAGCTCTTTCTCAGCTCCCCAGAAACCTCCTGGGCAGAGACATCCAGGAAAATTACAGTCACTCAAATAGAGACAGACTTTCATCGTGTTCTTCCTTATTTTCCTGCTGTCCTATCCTCCTGGTTCGGGTCTTCTCCCTAACAAGCCCACATTATGATACATCACTTACTCATGCAGTTTGCAACGAGTATTCCTGACTGAATCTTTAGTGTATTGTTCCCCTGGGGAGTTGCCTCTTGCACCTCTTATTGCAGAGAGTCCCACGGGAGCAATTGCGCCTTTGCTAGCTTTCTGCAGGGAGTTGCCTATTCTGGAACCAGGTTCTACACTGATTTCTCAAGCTGGGATTCCCATATCACTCAGTGTGTAGGAGTGTAGAGGCCATGCTTGTCCTTAGTACTCACTTGGGTTCTTCTAATGGGAGATTGCTTTCTCCAGTTAGCCAGAGACAGTCTCTCCTAGTCCTGCGCTGTCAGTGGGCACAGTGGCTCTCTTTCTCTTCCGTGGAATGGGCAATTCTTTCAAAGCCCAAACTCTATGAAGTGGTCCCATTTCTATCTTACTGCCTCATAGTGATTGAAGGCCACAGTTTCTATCTCTAGTGTGCATCCTCCTAAGTGCTAGGATGCATAACTTAGTCTTATAAAACCCCCACAGCTTCAACACTTACATGTAATGCTTGGAACCTACATTTCCTGTTTATTTCTGACATTTAACACATACACCCCAACACACACACACACACACACACACACACACACACATTTTGTTTCATACCATTAATTTCAGCTATATGCAAATAATAGTATCTTTTTTTTTTTTTAAACACATTTTTTAAAATTTATTTATGATAGTTACAGAGAGAGAGAGAGGCAGAGACACAGGCAGAGGGAGAAGCAGGCTCCATGCACTGGGAGCCCGATGTGGGATTCGATCCCGGGTCTCCAGGATCACGCCCTGGGCCAAAGGCAGGCGCCAAACCGCTGCGCCACCCAGGGATCCCCCAAATAATAGTATCTTATACATGTTCTTATACAATCACATCAGGAGCATGATCCAGAGTAGCTTGGTCAATAAATAATCATGTTTGGATAAATTATTGAAAGAGTCAAAAACACAAAGTTATAAGAACTCATAGAGTGACACTTTTTCAGTTTGGTGGGGAGAGAGAGATGGTTTTTACTCTAAACCTTCCTGTATCATTTTTAAAATGTCGTAAGGTTATTATTTTGAGGAGAATTTTGTGCCAGAAATTTTTGGTTTTGTGTCAAAAGTGGGACAGAAATCATCCAACTTCCAAGCTGTGCTGGATACTGTCTGTTTATCTCTCCACATCCCATTTCCACTCTTGCTATCTTGCTGCATGGTACTGACTCACTCAGATTGCATCACTCTGTTTCCATCCCTTCTGGCTTCTATTTGGACTGAGTCAGTTGGGGGAGGAGAGACATTTGCAGGGAAGAAGAGGATAGGAGGAAGATGAATTTGACATATCTTCCCCACTATCCTCCAAGGTGGGTTGCACAATTGCATGAGCTGGGTATCTGTACTGCCGAGTACCACAGTCATGCTTCATGTCAGCCCTGCAAGTGCTCTGTCCCTATTGGTTTCTCTAAATCCTACTTTTTGCTTTGAAAATTGTTCTTCTTTATTAAAGTCACCCAATTAAAAGCAAGAGTGTCCACTTTTTCCCGATAGGGCTATGGCTGGTGCAGGAATCGTCCCTAAGCAGTCTCAAGGAAGTAGACCTCCATGTATAACTGGTATTGGGGTTCCAGGACTGGGTTGCTCACATAAGTGAGGATTTATCTTCCTTGCTCATAACTTTCTTGAGGTCAGATTGAAGTCTGAGCATGTGGTGACAACACAGTTACTGAAATCATTACCACTGTGAACAAGGGACTGAGCAGAAGGGACAAGATGTCTAGAGACCAGCGATTGTGATACTAATCACCATGGTGACAATGGTAATTTTAAAAATTATGGGAGTAGCCCAGGTGGCTCAGGCTTTTGGTGCTGCCTCCGGCCCAGGGCGTGATCCTGGAGACCTGGGATCGAATCCCACGTTGGGCTCCATACATGGAGCCTGCTTCTCCTTCTGCCTGTGTCTCTGCCTCTCTCTGTGTGTTTCTCATGAATAAATAAATAAAATCTTAAAAAAAATAGGGATCCCTGGGTGGCGCAGCGGTTTGGCGCCTGCCTTTGGCCCAGGGCGCGATCCTGGAGACCCGGGATCGAATCCCACATCGGGCTCCCGGTGCATGGAGCCTGCTTCTCCCTCTGCCTGTGTCTCTGCCTCTCTCTCTCTCTCTGTGACTGTCATGAATAAATAAATAAAATCTTTAAAAAAAATAAATAAATAAATAAATAAATAAATAAATAAATAAATAAATATAAAATAAAAATTATGGAATCAGCTACAACCTTCAGAGGCCTTAAAAAGTATACACAGAGGAAAGGGATAATGGAAGACCATGAACCCTTCAATTAAGAAGAGAAATTGCATCACCCAAAGAGTGGCACCATCAAAATGGCGGAATAGAAGGCTTGTTTGTTTTGTTTTGTTTTGTTTTGTTTTGTTTTGTTTTGTTTTTTTAATCTGCCTTTCCACCAAAGAATATTGATTTTTACAATCATGCATGGATGGAAGAACCTTTTTGGAAGACCAGGAGACCAGGGGAGCCATACCAGGACACTAATGGAGGAAAAACCAATCTGAGTGGATGCATTGGAGAGGGTAAAAGAACAGCTTTTATTTGCTCAGACCACCCTTTCCCCAGGACAGTGAGAGCTCCTGACCAAGAGAGTCCTTGTCAGCCTGTGATTTCTGGAGGGAAAGTGAGAGCACATGACTGAGTGCCTGGCTTCCCTACCTGTGCAAGATGCTGTCAAAGAGGCTCATTCTTCTCTCATTCCATGCAGAGGACCAAGTTGTGAGATTTTACATAATTTATCTCTGAAAATGTTCTTTCTTGCAGATATTTACTTTGAAATACTGACATTCAATAAGCATATGAATTTAATTAACTAAGTTCATCAATGTGGAGGCATTTATAGAATTCTATTTGATTTCATCCCAATATTTGTGTTTTACATGTCATATCATTGCATATCAATTAGTTACAAATGAAAGTTAGGTGAAAAGTCCTTACTTGCAACATTTCAGTGGATTGTGAAGTGTGGAAACTTTCTTTGCACTTCCATTGAGGTCAAAAATGCTGCTGGAACTTTGGTTTGAGCTTGGAAAACATATTCTATGCAAATCTGAGTATCTCACAACTTGTTTTAACTTTTGACAGCACTAGAAACATATCAAACAGCTTGACACTACTTGTGATTCAAACAATGTTTCTTGTCAAAAATGACTTCACTGCAATATAACTTTCACATATAAGTACTGTTTTGCCTGGCAATTTTAGGTTGAATTAATTGAGAAGCATGGTCAAGTAGGCAGCAAAAGCTAATTTACTGAACACTAAATGGTTGAGGACAGTTCTTGATCAGATACTTTGCAATCTTGCCCCCCAGCTCAGAAATCCACAATAAAACTTTACCCCTAAAGCCATCAGATTGCTAGTATAGACAGTAGGGCACATCAGGATATGGAAGGGTGTCTTTCTTTTTTTTTTAAGATTTTATTTATTTAATTGAGAGAGAGAAAAAGAGTAGGAACAGGGGCAGGGGCAGAGGCACAGGGAGAGGGAAAAGCAGACCCCTTGCTGAGCAGGGAGCCCAACATGGGGCTTGATCCAGGGACCTCAGGGTTAATGACCTGAGCCTAGTGCAGGCACTTAACTGACTGAGCCACCCAAGCATCATACACAATGGCTTCTGACAAAAATTCACAGAATTGACAATGGGTAATTTCAGGGAAATGGTGGGATTTCACTGCTGAGACCACTGTTCAATAATCCGTGATAGACTCAAATATTTCCTGCAAAGTATCTGCTGATGAACAGTGCAGTAAATAACCACGGGTGGTAAACACCTTCCACATTCACAAGCTTTGTAAATTTGTCTCACGAAGCCTTTTCCTGTTCCACACAATTTCATCACCATCGATTGCAGCACGTTACCAGTTTTCACCTCAGGTTGCACCAATTGAGTGCTTTTTTCAACTTTGAAAATATTTGCCTTGGTTCTTCCGTGTAGACTATTCACAGATGCTAATTCTTCAGTTACTTCAAACTCAGCCTTGACTCCTTTCATAAACTGACAACTGAGCAGTAGCAGTAACATCTGTGGATTCATCCAAAAGGACAAACCACTCAAAATCCTTCACCTTGGTTTTTTAATTGACAATAGATATTGCTCCCAGGGTGTCAACTTACTGAGCAATGGTTCTCACAGGAGGGTTAGCAATCATAAACAAGACTGATTTGTTTGCTTGTCTGTTTGTTGTTTGTTGGAAAAGATCTGGACACCTTTTTTTCAGCTGCCCTAACCAGACCCGATTTAATTAACTCAACCAAGAGGCAAACGGCTTTCCTTGCTCGGCTAACAAATGAGCCACTCATTAACCTGCTTCTCAGAGTTCCAGAAAGGATCAGCTAAGGCTTCAATGAGCAATCACAACACAGGTCGGCTTTTCCCTCTGACATTATTTTTTCAATTTTTATTTTAATGTAGAAATTCTGCTGTGATGAAATATTTTGAAATTATTTGTCATCTCAGATGCTTTGAGATCTATACCTCTTTAGTACCACCTGAAATTCCAAATCAAGGATGCAGCTGGTGATGCTCCTATCTGTATTGAGAGCCTCAGAAACAGCCACAGAAATGGGAAATGCAGAGGCTAAGTCTTAACTATTTTTTTCCTCCCCCCACCCCTTTTTTATTGTTGTTGTCATGCTGTTTTCCATAAAGAGCTAATGTTTTGGGGATGCCTGGGTGGCTCAGCAGTTGAGCATCTGCCTTTGACTCAGGGCGTGATCCTGGGTCCAGGGATCAAGTCCTGCATGGGGCTCCCTGTGGGGAGTCTGCTTCTCCCTCTGCCTCTGTCTCTGCCTCTCTCTGCGTGTCTCTCATAAATAAATAAAAAATATTTTTTTAAAAAAAGAGCTAACATTTTTGTTTCAAGCAGCAGTATGATCAAGCTGACATTGGCCCACTGCCTCCTTCTCTGCTTCAGCTGATATTGCCTATTGGCAGGAGACAGGAAGCAGGAGGAGAACAAGACTGAGCGCTGATACCCCTGGTTGCCTTTATTTCTCTCCTAAATGCCACATTCCTATTTAGGAGCTCTCTCCAACAACTGGTTCCTTTGAACTATGCTAACTTCCCTTGCTCTTGCCCTTTCAAGCCTAAGAATGGGGGCTTCCTGCTGGTTGCTAGCCTCAGAACATAGCATTCTGCTTTGTGGTTTCCTTAAATATTGTCCACACATTTACAAATAATTTTTTTAATGACCTCTCCTCAACTACCAAGTGTTTCAGCTATTATTTGCCATGTAAAAATAACACCCAAATATAGTGGCTGAAAACATCTGTTTATTGCTCATGAGCCCTGCCATTCTGAAATTTGTGCAGGCATCCATAATGATGACTCATCCCGTCACCCGGGTTAGCTGAGGCAGTGGGATTGCAGCTAAAGGAGCCCAATGGCCTCACTCATGTCTGGAGCCTCAGCAGAAAGGGTTCCAACAGCTGGGATTTGGCTGAGATGGTTGAGCCATCCTCTTCTCATGGTGTCATCTGTATTCCCTTGTATGTAGGAAACCTCAGTTTTTCCTCCACATAGCCTCTTTCTCCATGCACTGTTAGATCCTGCAGGATATATGACGCCTTTATGTGATGGCTGAATGTTTCCCTATGGCCAAAGCAGAATCTAAAAGCCACCTGCTGCCTGGTTTGGGAAGCCTGAGTGCATCACTTCCCCCACATGCTGTGTCAAAATCAGTCTCAGTTCACTCGGGGTTCCAAAGGCTAGAGAAACAGATGACATCTCTGGATGGGGGAAAAAAGCAAAGGATTTGGGCAGAAGAGGGGACCAAAGGAGATCTTATTCATTGAGGTCCATTTTTTTAAAAAAATTCTAATATACCAAGTTGGAGTGTGCCATACTAGCGGGACCCTGACTTACATGTATGCTACTCACCCTACCTACCCTTAGTTATCCTGTCTTTTCAGCCTCACCCTGCTCACCTTCTCTCCCTAACCTCCTTCTAACCACATTAGATTACAGCAGATTTCTTGAACATGTCATGTATACCAAGGCTCTCATTTCCTTATTCATGGCTATCTCTCCAACCTAAAATGCTACTTCTCCCCCTATTTTATCTGGAAAAAAAATCATTCTCATGGCACTTCCCCTGGCCAAATCTGCAGGTAGACCCCTGTCTTTATACTTGATCTGCAATAACAAAGTAGCCCAGAGTCACCCGACACTGGTAGAGTCCTTGGACAGAATTCTGATTTCCATCATCACCGGTGATAACAAGGCAGCACTCCTTCCCAGCTGCGTCTGTGTGTGGAGCCATGTAATCCATCCCGGTCAGCTGTGACCACATGCTGCAGGCAAAATCTGTGCATAGTTTCTTAATTCCCATTACCATCCTGCAGGATAACCTAGTAAGACACAAGATTAAATAATAACCAGTTTCATAATGTAATACTCAAAATGTCCAGCATAAATGTAAAAAATTAGACAAAATCACTGCTCAAATTAATAAAAAGACCATCCAAAGACACTAACACCAAGATCACAAAGATGTTGAAATGATCTGACAATGGTTTTAAAGCAGTCATCATAAAAAGTGGTCTAATGAGCAATATAAACATTCTTGAAACAAAAAGAAAAATTCTGCAAGGAAACAGAAGATAGAAGACGGAACCAAACTATAAATGAAAAAAAAAAAATCACTGGATGGAGTCAACAGCAGAATGGAGATTACGGAGACAAAAAAAATAAAAAAAAATAAAAAAAACACTGAACTCAAAGATAGATGAAATTGTACAATGTAAATGAGAGAAATTAGATTTTAAAAATGAGTTGAGCCTCAGGGACCTCTGGAGCAATAATAAAAGGTCTAAGAGTCTACTCATTGGAATCTTTTAAAAAAGACATAAGAGTAAATTTTTGTGGCTTTGAATTTGGCAAGAATTCCTTTTATTTTCTTTAAGATGTTATTTATTTATTCATGAGTGACACAGAGAGAGAGCGGGGCAGAGACACAGGCAGAGGGAGAAGCAGGCTGCATGCATGCAAGGAGCCTGACGTGGGACTCGTCCTGGGTCTCCAGGATCACACCCTGGGCTGAAGGCGGCGCTAAACCACTGAGCCACCCGGGCTGCCCCAAGAACTCTAAATTATGACACCACAATCAACAAATATGGATAAATTGAATGACATGGATAATTTCATCAAAATTGGAAACTTTTGTGCTCTCAAAAGACATGGTTAAGAAAGTGAAAAGCAACACACAGAATGGGAGAAAATACATGTAAATTATATATCAGACAAAGAACATGTATCCAGAATATGTAAAGAACTTTTAAAGTAAAAAGTCAAATAATACAATTTAAAAATAGGTAAAAGATCTGAATAGACATTTCTCCAAGGTAGATATACAATTAAGCACATGAAAAGTTGTTTGACATCATTAGTCGTCAGGAAAATAAAAATCAAAACCACTGTGAGATGTCATTTTATACTTATCAAGATGGATAGAATAAAAATATAAGATGATAAAAAAAGTTGGTGAAGATATGGAGGAAATGGAAATTTAAAATGGTGCAGCCACCTTGGTCAATAGCCTGGCAGTTCTTCCAACCATCTAACATAGAGCTACCATAGGACACAGTAATGCCAATTCCAGGTGTATGCCCAAGAGAGATGAAAACACATTTCTGCACATTAACATTTACATCAGTGGTATTCATAATAACCAAAAGGTGGAAATAACCTCCATCAACTGATAAATAGATAAATCAAATGTGTTAAATTCATGCAATGAAATACAATTTGGCCATAAACAGAAATGAAGTACTGATACGTACTATGACATGGATGAATCTTGAAAACATAGCACCGAGTGAAAGAAGCCAATCCTCAAACACTGCATATTCTATGATTCTATTCATACAAAATGTCCAGAAAAGAGACTCTATGGAGACAAAAGGTATATTAGTGGTTGCTTAGGACCCAGAAGCAGAGGAATGAGGTAGTGAGGAGTGTTTATTAAAGGATATAATGTTTCTTTTTGAGGTAATGAAAATGTTCTAAATCTGACTAGTGATCATGGTTGCATTTATCTGTGAATACACTAAAAACCATTGAATTGTACTCTTTAAATAGGAATTATATCTTAATAAAGCTTTCTTTTTTTAAAAAAAGAAAAAGCATGGGTATGGTAAGAACAGGTAAGCAAAGTGTGTAATCTCAAAGTATGCAAATTACAACAAAACACACAGAATGCTGTAGTATCATTGTTTTGTGACAGATTCTCTTATTCCTGAGAGAAAAAAAGGAGAGAAGAAAAAGCATGGAACTGAAAATATATATGTAGAAATAATGGTTAGGTGTTCCTGGGTGGCTCATTTGGTTTAGTGTCTGCCTTTGGTTCAGGTCATGATCCTGGGGTCCTGGAACTGAGTCCTGCATCAGACTCCCTGTTCAGTGAAGAGTCTGCTTCTCTCTCTCCCTCTGTGGCTCTCCCAGCTTGTACCTCCTCTCTCTCTCTCTCTCTCTCTCTCTCAAATAAATAAAATCTTTAAAAGAAAAAAAAAGAGAGAATGGATAAACGTTCTCAGGTTTGTCATAAGATATAAACCTGAGTAAATTTTCAAGAAGCTGAAAGAAATCCAAACTAAGTAAATCCAGAGAAATCCATGTCCAGATAGGTCATAATCAAACTCTGGAAAACAAGTAACAGCAAAAAGTCTTCCAACAAACAAAGTTCTGGACTTAAATGGCTTAACGGATTAAGAGCACCAAACTTTTAAGGAAGGAAAAAAACTAATTATAAACAAACTCTTCCAAAATAGATGAGGGAAAACATCCCATTTTATTTTATGAGGTCATCATTGTAGAGATACTAAAACCAGACAACATTTTATAAGAAAAGAGAACAAAGGACTAATATCCCCCACACTCTTAGATGTAAAATCTTGAAGAAAATGTTACCAAATCATATCAAACAATATATACTGCTACGGGTTGATATTTATCACAGCAATGTAAGAATGACTCAACATTTGAAATATAATCAATATGTCAGTATTATCAACAGACTAATAAAAAATACCCTATATCATCATTTCAACTGGCAAAGAAAAATAATTCGACAAAACATATTATATATTCGTGATTAAAAACTCTCAGGAAACTAGGAATTGAAGAAATTGTCCTTAATCTGATAAAGGGCATCTACACAAAACCTACAATATTACACTTACTGGTGGAAACAGAATGTTCCTGAGATCAGGGAGAAACCAAAATATCAATTCTTAGTATTCATATTCAGCTCTATGCTGGAGGTTCCAGCCAATGAAATAGAGTAAGAAAAAAAAATTGACAGATTGAAAAACAAGAAGCAGAAGTCTTCTTATTCTCAGATATCATTATTGTCTATATGGAATGTATCGAAGGATACAAAAAAAGCTACTACCATTAATAAGTGAATTTAGCAAGGTTGCAGAACAAGAAAAATAGAAAAAAAACTGTTAAAATGAATTCTATGTCTATATACTGGCATGATTCATACAACTAATTATGTTGACCTCCATCCAAATTAAAAACATGTGCTCTGTGAAAGACACTTTTAAGAGAATGGAAACAAAAGGCCCAGACTGGAAGAACATATTTGGAAAAGACATCTTTGATGAAGTACTTAATCCAGAATATGTAAAGAACTCTCAAAAACTAGTAATAGAAAACAGACAACTCATTTAAAAATTGACAAGAAAATTGAATAAATAGCGGGCAGCCCGGGGGGCTCAGCGGTTTAGCGCTGCCTTCAGTCCAGGGCATGATCCTGGAGACCTGGGATCGAGTCCCACGTCAGGCTCCCTGCATGGAGCCTTTTTTTTTCTCTCTCTACCTGTGTCTCTGACACTCTCTCTCTTTCTCTCTGTGTCTCTCATAAATAAATAAAAATCTTCAAAAAAAAAGAAAATTGAATAGTTTACTAAAGAAGGTGTGTAGATGCCAAATAAACACTACAAAGATGCTCAACATCACCAGCCATCAAAAAAAAAAAAAAAAAAGCAAAGTAAACCAAAAGGAGACAGTACAACACATCTATATTAGAATAGCTAAAACAAAACCATACTGACAGTACCAAGTACTATCAAAGTTGCAGAAAAAGTGGAAGTCTTATATTTTTCTTAGTGGGGCTGCAGAATGACACAGCCACTGAAAAATGTGGATACCTGGGTGACCTGCTTTGGAGAAGAATAGAAAACTAGACGAGGCTGTATTACACAGAGTTGTAAATTCCTTTGGAACTTAATTTTGAAGGGCAATGCACTATAAGTTTTGTACTTAATGCTATTCATGGAAATTGCCTAATTTGAATGTGTTTATATTCCTATTTGGGCCAGCTCTATTATTAACAGTTTATTATTGCAGTACTTTTCTTCTGTCATTTTCTACAATGCAGAACCTCAAATGAGCTCTATTTAACAATATAACAATATGACTTTCATACTTTGTGAAATAGAATAGAGAATGAATTTGTGCGCCTTTGGACCTAGGCTGAAAGAACAATCCTCCTTCTTTCGCCTGTTTTCGTAAAATGGACTTTTGTTTTACTTGTCCATCTATTGTATGTCTCAGCTTATTACATCAAGTAGAATGAGTAAATTTTCACCAGATTTGAAAGGTATATTTGAATCGGTGTCTTTAATGACTGGCAAAATAAGATACATGAAATTCTTGTTGAGTAACTATCCACAGAGTCAGCTTAATATAATAATGAATAGTAATAAACCTGTTAATAATAATAATAATAATAATAATAATAATAATAGCCCAATATAGTTGCCAATTGAGAGAAACAAAAAAACTTGGTTATAAGACCCTGGACAGAAAAGAAATGGTTTTAGATATGAAGCTAAATCAATTGTGAAAACTCCACATCATCCCAAGACCTACTTCAATCTCAGCTTCCTCCTTTTAAGCCTTTGCAGATCTTCTAAACCATAAATTATATGTCTCCTTTGAATTCTATAGCATTTTATACATTTTTTGGCCTAAATCATGCTTCTTATTGAAGTATCTTACTCCTCAATTAAACTGTGATTTACTTGAAGGTAGTAACCAGGTCATATTTATTTTTCTGTCACTAACAAGGTCTGTAATGGCTTCTAGAGCAAGGTAAATGCTAAATGACTGCCTTCTGGGTTCTATGTATGTCTCCATCATTATTTTGTTTGTTATTGTTTTTCCATGAAGTATAACATACAAAGAAAAAGTGCAAAAAATTAAGCTTGATGAATATCTATAAAGTGTATGCAATCCTGTAATGAGCATGCAGATAAACATGGGGAATATTACCAGCAGTCTGGTAACTTTCCTTATACACTATGTGGTCATCCTGCCTGCCTACCCCAAAGGTTATCATGTCTTAACTTCTAATATCATAGAATAATTTGCCTACTTTTTAACTTTATATCAATGAAATAACACCAAGCTTGCTCTTCAGCTTGTCTGATTTTTTTCACTAACATCACATTTCTGAGATTCATCCATCTTGTATGTAGTTCATTCATTCATGTTATTATACAGTGGAGCTACTCAAAGTGTGGTCCCTGGATCAGCAGAATCAACATTACCTGGGATTGTGTTAGAAATACACATGCTGAGGTTTCATCCCAGACCTCCTGAGTGAGAGTCTCTTGTGTTGGGGCCCAGGAATCCATTTTAAATCTTTTAAAGGCATTTGACCTCTTTGCTCTCTCTCAATCACCTTTATAAATTAAGATCAGACACAGAACATGAAAACCTGCTATATACTTATCATCTGTCTCAACCCACTAGACTATGAGTTCCTCTAGGGTAGAACCTTTTTTTTTTTTTTTTCACATCCTTAGCAATGAAAACAGAACAAGGACTGACACAAAGTGTATAGTCAGCCATAGATTATGGAATTATAAAATGATTGAAATGAAGAGAAAATACCTATAAAAATCATACATCTTAATGAACTAAAACAATCATAATTCTTTTTAAAAATGTTTTATGCATTTATTCATGAGAGACACACATAAAGAGGCCGAGACATAAGTAGAGGAAGAAGCAGGCTCCCTGCAGGGAGCCCAATGCAGGACTCGATCCCAGGATCCTGGGATCACGACCTGAGTCAAAGGCAGATGCTCAACCGTGAGCCACTCAGGCATCCCAACAATCATAATTTCTTGTTAACACCTTAAAATGACAAAAACATTTTTAAATTCTCTGAAAAATATTTTTGAACAGTTTCAATGCAGAGGCCTTGTCTTGAGTAGCATGTGTGCAGGACCACCTGCCTCCTGAAGCTTCCTTTCAAATTCCTGTGCAAAAATGTATTATGAGAAGTATATCATTTTGCTTTAAGTCTCCTCAAGTATTCCTAGGAGTGGCAATGTAGAGCTCTCTAAAGCATTCTTACAATGTCAAATATTATCTGGAAAATAGAGCAAAGAGAGTAAAGAATTAGTGAGCATTTAGGAAGAATTGATTAAGGGTCAGTCTACCAAAGAGGAAGCCTTTATAAATAATTAGTCTGTTTACTTTATCATTAAGCTTGGGTTGTCATTAGCCATCCCAGAATCCAAGTTGGAGTCAGAGTCTCATTTACATGAATATATATGAAAAATCATCTACTGCTAATTTGATGGTTCTCAAACAGACACATTCAGATAAGTGTGGAAGAAGGAAAGCCTGGTTCAATACTGATAGGTGAAGAGTTGCTAAGATGTTTGAGGCATTAAAAAAATGGGAAATCAATTTTAAAACATCTCCCTCTTGTAAAATAAATGCATACAAGACATCCAGGGTTTGTTTTAAATGTATCAGATCACATACATTTAATAATTGCTGAGGCTGTTGGTTGTAGTTTGTTGGTAGAGATACAGATGATAGATGGTATGTGGGAAAATCATACAAAATAGCAATGATCATTAGATAAGCAAGTTTCTAAGTGTTTCTAAAATCAAAAACATTGTTAGAACTATTGTATATATCTTTGGAAATGTATCATGTTGTGTATACATCAGATGCTATTTAAGTGCTATTTTGCATGCTTGAGCAATCTGAGCCCCCAAAAAAACTGCAGTTTCCAAAGTAACAGTGAATGTACTAGTTTAGAAGGGGATATAAATGTTCTCTGATATTTGGAGCATTACTTATTTATACTATCAATACACATTTAACACTAACAGTTGAAAGATATCTTCGCTAGTGCACATTTTTTTAAAGATAAGGGGAGAGCATACAAAATACAGTGTACACTCTTATTATCGAGGACACTCCCAAAGACACCTTAGCAAATTTGAACCTGGCTTTAATCCCCAGTCTAAAATGCCAAACTCCATTTTCTTTGGACCAGTATTTCTTCTACTTCAGTGAGAAACTTAAGAACATTCATTGTGTTGGCACTCGACTATCAACTCCCTTCCTCTCCCCACTACACCACGTCCCGTCTCCACATTTCTCCAGTTTTTTCCAAGGCTTTCTCAAACCCATCACTCCTCTTTTGTCTCCATCTTCACTGGCCTACTATGATCTTGATGTTAGGCAACAACTCTATGCTAACCCTTCAAGCTCTCCTGTTGCATCACTCCGCAATTGCTTAAAAGGCTTTAGCTAATCCAGCCCTCTTTTAAACCCTCGAGTTTACCAGAAGAGTCTGAGAAAGAGCCTAGAATGAGGCTGAGCTGCTATAGGTATGTAACTGTTTCCTTCTTATAATTTCACATTCCTCTTGAGTTTGAGTAACAATTCAGAAAGGACTTCTGATAAGGCATCCTAAATTAATATCATGGCTTTATTTTCTGACACCCAGCTTATTGTCTTAACAGCATTTATCAAAATTTATCATTTTAGCATGTTTCTCTACCTGACAAGGTATAAGCTTTTTGAGGGGAGTACACATGTCAACTTATTTAATATATCCTGATATACAGAAGGTCCTCAATAAATACTTCATGAATAAAGAAATGGGAATAGTCACATGTCCAAAAACAGAACATAAAATTGAAATTCAGGGAGTAGCAGTAGCCCTATGTATTATTCAGGATTTTATAGGTTGCAGGTGATGAAACATCAAATCAAATCAACCTAATGAAAAAGAAAAAAGTCACTGATTCATGTACCTGAAAGTCTGGGGACAATATCAGACTCTGGATACAGCAAAATCCAGAGGATCATACACTATCAATATGCCTTTGGTTTGCATTCAACTAATCTTTGACTAGCTTTATTCTGCAATCAAACTCTCTTCACCTGGTAAGCATGTACTCGTCATTTCAAACACATATTCCCCCAACCTTAACTAAATTCTAAAAAAGATCTGTCTCTTTTTTTTTAAACAGTTCAAAGGGGGACATGAACCCTGATGGGGTTTTGTTTTGTTTTAAAGATTTTATTTATTTATTCATGAGAGATACATAGAGAGGCAGAGACATATGCAGAGGGAGAAGCAGGCTCCCCACAGGGAGCCTGATGTAGGGACTCGGTCCCAGGACTCCGGGATCATGACCTGAGCCAAAGGTAGATGTTCAACCAGTGAGCCACCAGGTGCACCTGGATCTGTCTCTTTACACGGCTACTGATTTGTTTATTTTATCACAGAAGTTTCTTTAATGGCACTTACTATGAGCAGACATTCTTCAAAATGCTTTACAAATATGAACTCATTTACTCCTTATGATTATTATCCCCATTTTATGGATGAGGGTAGTTCATTTCTAGAGCTACCACCCTTGTGGAGCTTACATTCCAGTGTGTTTGGGGGTGACAGCAACCCATAAATAATAGACATGATATTATATCATGTGAAAAGGTGCCAAATGCTATTGAAAAGGGAAATGTAGGATCAGGAGGGTTGGGAGTACTGCTGGAGCAATGGGCGCTGTCCAGCAGCTGTTTGAGTAGATTAAAGTTTTCTCATTTTCAACTGAAAGAGTTCCAACTTACCCATGTCCCCATGTCTACTCAGATTTCAGGAGTGAGTCTAGAGTCAAAGGCTAATATCTAGAAAAATAAGCAAAAATGACCAGGTATCATAAGAAAAATGTTTAAGTCCCTGCTACAGTGAGTAGGCTAACAGGTGTCAGATGATGAAAATCAGAACAGCACTATAAAATAAATTTCTTATCCAGGTTACACAGAATCTGAAATTCTACTATAGCTAATTTAATTTATAAGAAATAATAAATCACCTTCCATGCCAGACTTTCTACTATAACCTTAGATACACAGTTCAGTAGTTGTCTCTGATCAATATCAGAGACAATATCAATATCAATATTAAATTATAAATATTTCTTTTTTATATAAATTTATAAATATTTCTGCATCGAATAACACATAAAGCTAATCCACTTTTAAGTGTTAATAGCTTACAATGCTATCTCTTCCTTTGCTGGAAGGCTTACTGACTTCTTTGTCTCCTCATTCCTCCCAACAAAAAAAAAGAGATAGATTTTTTTTCCAAAATGTTTCTTCCTACAAGCTGGCTGTGTATATTATTAGATTATTAATCATATTTCCCCAAATGTTGTTACCAAAAATTTAGCACACACTGAGTGTTTGGAACAAGAACAAAATTGTAAAGGTGAAAACTTCAAAGGGTAAATATAAAGCTCTTTTTGCTCTCAAAATCTATTTTTGGGGGCTCCATGAAAACATTAATCAATTCTGTATATCTATGCATTAATCCCTTATCTACTATTAACTAGTTGCAGTAATCACATGTTTGACTAGCTGAATAGCCTATGTATTAAAAATTTATCAAACTGTGATATAATTCTGTTCATCAGCTACTAGTTAACATATGAGACACTCTGCAAAGCTCTTATCTTAAAAATGTAAGAGAGAGCAAACCACCAACAGAACAATTATTATTGGCTTAAATGATTGATTTTTTTTTTATCGGCTAACGAATAAATGACCGTGAAATACTATTTTCATTGAACAATGAGAGCAATAAGGAGGACTCCAGGTTAAAAGAAAGAAATAAACCTAAAAAATCTTTGAGTTACAAATTTGAAGAAAAATTATGAGTTATATCAGATATTGACACTGTTGAGTGAGGCCTTTGCTGTACTTCATTGTGTGAACTGTATATAAAGTTAAGATGCACATATGGGATGTGTATGAGTCAGAAACCATATAGGTGTGAGAGGAGTAGCACTTGCTCAGTCACTTGGCCATCATGGTATTCAAAGAAAATAGATACCGGTCTTCAGATGATTGTTAAATCATTGATGATATTGGTCTTATTTTTGTTTAAATTGTGTGCTCTGTAAAAGAAATTGTAAGACTTTTTTTTTTTGTCCTGTGCCATAAATGGTGTTTGAAGAATTTGAGATAATTTAATGCTTTCATATTTAAGTATATTTGAGATATTTCTTTTTTTTTAATTTATTTTTTATTGGTGTTCAATTTACTAACATACAGAATAACCCCCAGTGCCCGTCACCCATTCACTCCCACCCCCCGCCCTCCTCCCCTTCCACCACCCCTAGTTCGTTTCCCAGAGTTAGCAGTCTTTACGTTCTGTCTCCCTTTCTGATATTTCCCACACATTTCTTCTCCCCTCCCTTCTATTCCCTTTCACTATTATTTATATTCCCCAAATGAATGAGAACATATAATGTTTGTCCTTCTCCGACTGACTTACTTCACTATTTGAGATATTTCTGAATTTAGTTTTCTCTGTTCTTCAGTGTCAAAGTTCAAGTCCCAACTTTAATTTCACTTCATTGAAATGCATTGTTTAACAAGGACCAACATAAGTCTTCAGACCGTTGATTCTGTGATTCTACGACATTTCCCTAGCTCATTGAGATATGGGATTTCAAGCATAAAGTATAGAAGCTAATAATGTGTCATGAAATCATCATGACAATTACACTTATATTGTTCCAGACAATTAAAAAATATCCTCATCCCGCAGCCTAGTTCTTCTGAAACTATTCTCTATATGTTAACTGGTATGGTTCTACTTTTTTCAGCCATAATGGATTCTCATTTTTCTAATTTGTGCTCTTTGATAGTCAACATGGTTAAGTATATTCATCTTTGGTATATTATTATTTTTAATAAATTTATTTTTTATTGGTGTTCAATCTGCCAACATATAGAATAACACCCAGTGCTCATCCTGTCAAGTGCCCCCCTCAGTGCCCGTCACCCATTCACCCCCACCCCACCCCCACCCCCCGCCCACCTCCCCTTCCACTACCCCTTGTTCGTTTCCCAGAGTTAGGAGTCTTTCATGTTCTGTCTCCCTTTCTGATATTTCCCACACATTTCTTCTCCCTTCCTTTATATTCCCTTTCACTATTATTTATATTCCCCAAATGAATGAGAACATACAATGTTTGTCCTTCTCCGATTGACTTACTTCATTCAGCATAATACCCTCCAGTTCCATCCAGGTCGAAGCAAATGGTGGGTATTTGTCGTTTCTAATGGCTGAGTAATATTCCATTGTATACATTTTAACTTGGCTTCTAAGACACAACCTGTGCTGTTTTTTTCTATCTAATTGCCTATTTCTTCTTGATCTCCTTCTTTAAAAAATCTCTTATCCCATGACTCATAAGTGTTAGTTTATTCAGGTGTTCTGCCCTGGGGGGCTTACTCACTCTGCTGTCTCTCAGCAGTCTCATTTACCTCAATGGTTACCACTGTATCTCTCCTTCAAAACTTTTTGAGCTTTAGACAAATGTCAGACTTATTTTTAGGCAAAATGATCTTCCTCATTACCAGTAAATTGTGTCTGATCAGTTCCACCTCTAACTAACTCTTGGATCTGATGCATCCCTCCTTCTATTCCACTTCCACCTGACCGCATCTTTCCTCACCATTTCACTTCTTAGTTCCAGTCATGTCATCCCCTAATCTCCTTCATTGCCCTTCAAGCCCTAATATTTTCCAAATCTTCAATCAAATGCCATTGCTTTCACGAAGACGTTTCAATCCCTGAAATGAAATTAGTCTCTCTCATTTCTGATGCCCTAAAATAACTTATTTGTAGATTTGGTGTGAACTAGGTGAATTCCATGTTTATGATGTTCATTTTTATTTCATGTGTCTTTCCAGTCAGAGTGTATATTTCTAGAGGGCAAAAGTATCTATCTTCTTTGATTCTTCAGAGATCCTAATGCAATGTATTGTCTATAACGAGCAAGAAATAGATGATGTGGAATAGAAATGGGCTTAAATTACCATAACAATTCATATTTTCAGCAAAAGTATTTATTCTATAACTACTCCTCTCTATAAATGCTAATCACAAATAAAATCTAAGCTAAAACTGGTAAAACATAGGCAGTGAGTGTCCCACATTATTTAGTGTTTTGAATCATGACAAGTTTGATGTATTATTTTTAGGAATATCATCCTGGCTATATATATATGCAAAATACTTTGAATGTTTTTTAATTCATGTCATTAATTAGTTAACATGTAATACCTGTATTACTAATATCATATTTTCTTTTTCTTGTTTTATTATTTTTTTCACATTTTCTTTTTAAATGTTTTTACTTTGTACTGTTTCTTTCTCCTTGAATTACAGTATATTCACTACAATGAGGTAGTGGTTACAAAAATTCTGAAATTTGGTGTGACACTCCTTAAATATAAACTTGATTTCTATATATGTCATCAAGTAATGACTGGTAATGACTCCTAGTTAGTTCAGATTAGAGTATGTCTCAACACTTTGGATTATCAAAATATCTTAAATCATGATATCCACTCGCTTAGAAATGTCAAGATTTCTTCCCTCTTCAGAAATTTATTCGTTGCTAGACTTAAATAGAGTAACAGCTGAATTCTAGTGGAAGTGGAATAACAAAAATGATACCGAAAAAGGAACAGACTGCCTCCAGCTCATTGTTGTAGAAATGCCTGAGACGTAGCAAGAGGGCTAAAGATCCAAAACATCAAGACTGAGTTTGATTAGAGGGATCTGGAGACCAGATTTACTAGTGGAAAATAAAGTCAAACTCATTTAACTCTTGTGCCTCACTTCAGAAATTATTCAAACTTAAAAAATATCCAAGCTGCTATGTAAGTCTCTGGAAATTGAGTACACCTCGACTCCAAATTTTTACTTCAGAAACTCTGAAAATGTACTTAGAAGAACAAATTAAAAGTAAACTTTATTGATTGAAATAATCATCAAAAAATGCAGACTTAGAAAAGGTTTCAATCCAAATAGCAAAGGGAAATAAAGCCACAGATCAGATTGACTCCTCAAGCGATACTCTCAGCAGTACCATTATTTTCTCTGCTGCAGAGCTGTGGCCAAGTATTAAAGTTCCTCTAAAGAATCCAGATGGAGGTCAATTCTAATATATTTTGTGCATATAAGAACGACTTTTGATGTGTAATTTTCCTTCTCCTTTGCATTTTGATGATTTGTTCATCTCTTCCCAGTAAAGAGAAGATGATTCAAAATTCAGGAGAAAAGGAAGCACCATTTTCTGTAGTGAAAATCTGTTATTTTTCATTTCTGGATGTCCCTTATGCCTTTGAAATACAACGTATTTCTCTAAAGGATAAAATTGCAAATTTTCATATTGTTTTCTCGGGTCTAGAACCATTGGGAAAATCACATAATTCAGAAAGTTACACCCAGAGATTATAGACTTTTTATTTTATATGATTCTTTCTCTATCCCTTAAAATATATCTTTGATTCCAAGGCTAGTGGTAAAGAAGCCCTGAATAAATTTAACTGAACCTCTAGATACTTGTTTCTTTTTGCCACATTTCATGTAATACTCTCTATAACCAACTTTCCTCTATTAAATAAAACAAAACTGGAAATGGATGTCTTCAAAACAGATGGAGGCAAAGGAACAATTAACTGATACTGCAGAATAGCAATAAAGAGGTGAGAGTCAGTGTGTATAAGGAAGTAAAGGGAAGGAGAGAGAATTTTTTTATTGGGTGAGGAGAAGGCAAGAGAGTTTTTTTTTTTTTTTTTTTTTTTTTTTTTTTTTAATAATAGTCACACAGAGAGAGAGAGAGGCAGAGACATAGGCAGAGGGAGAAGCAGGCTCCATGCACCGGGAGCCCGACGTGGTATTCGATCCTAGGTCTCCAGGATCACACCCTGGGCCAAAGGCAGGTGCTAAACCGCTGCGCCACCCAGGGATCCCGCAAGAGAGTCTTAAATGGACAATTTTTCCCCACTTTAGTTCTTACAAGTTAATTTTGATTTTTATTTTACTCTACATTTCTATACCTAACACATAACATGTAAAGCTATACTCACAATCTTAAGTGGAAAAAGAAAGAAAATTTGTTGACATTCCATACATGAATTTGTTGCCACCAGTTTTACTGCATTATTTTAGTTTGTGAATAAAAGAATTCAGAGTCTGAAAAAATATCCTCTAAATAGTGCTTACCCGAAGAAAAGTTTCTATATTTTAGAAATTCATTCATACCTAGAAGTCACTAGTCTAACAAAAGATAATAGCCTAGAATTTTCACCTTTGGAATTTCAAACACCTACTAGTCTTATGGTTAATTCTACTATTCTAGTCCTTATTAGAGGCTCTTGCTTTTATGTGAGAAATATTAGATATTAATGGCCAATATTAAGAACTTACCATGGGCCACTTATTGTTCTAAATGATAGATCTCACTCTCCTGCCACACACAAATATATGTATTATGGTGTGTGTACACAGATAGTTAGGTATCAATTGGAGGTATATGTACACATAGTCATAGATATATATCAACTATGTGTACATACATATATATATACAGCAACATGTGTATATATGTATACATCTACATATATATTATATCATATATGTGTGTATACTGTAATAGATATATATCACTTATATGAAATATATATATATATATAGGCTAGGATTTCTACCTAGGCAAACCAGCTTCAGAGACCACATTATGTCATCTGACATATCCTATGTCTTTTAGCATTCCTAGTACCTGGGACATAGTAGATCTCCAAGAAGGTTTGTGAAGAGGATGGAGACATGGATTCGCAAAGGCAAAAATGGTACAGGGGGTTTTAGAAATGGGAATTTGAATCCTGCCATTATGACTATGAAACTTAAATTATAAAATATTTCACAACCAAATATAAATCATTAAATTCTGCTGCCTTATAATAGTACAAGGAATTTAAATTAAGAGTCTGTCTGTTACTAATATAGTTATTCAAAATAAGGGTTTATTTAGTGATGCATATAGAAGGAGCCAAATTAAAAGTGACTTTGAAATTCTAGATTTATGGCAACAAGAATAACAAGAATTATAAAGTATGCTGAGGTACTGAAGAACATTCAAAAGTTGTTTTTTTTTTTTAAATCTTAGAATGTAGTTTGACTTCTTTTTCTTTAAAAGTAGATGCCTAACTAGAAATCTGTTAGTCTGATGAAGAAGTAACTCCTGAACCCTTATAGAAATACTTAAGAAACAGTTTACACAAAAATTTCTGGCATGTACAATATATTCAGAGTACCAGTCTGAAATTTTGTCTTGCATATTTTCTTTAGTACTCAGTCATACTTATTCATCATCAATACAGAATTTCTGAGTCACGAGGTTTGTCCTCTTAATGGACCCTATGTCTATACTTTGTTTACACTCTTTTCCATAATTAAAATACTTTTTTTTCTCTTTGCTCATTTATCCATGTTCAACCCATCGACCAGTCTGTGTGTTTACCAATTTTATGCATTTCTCATCTTATGCATTTGTTTTCTCTTTTACTACGGAATTCAGAAAATATAGAGCTCAGCAAAAATAGTAGTATATAGATACCAATAAGGATGCCAATAAATACAGCAATAATACCTATGTACTAGTATTTGTGGATATTAATTTAATGTATGTATGGATACATTTTGGTTAGAGAATATGGGTTCATTGTCTTTCTTTTTTAATTTTTTCTTTCATTTTTTTTGTTTTTGAAAAATGATCTTTTTTGTTTGTTTCTTTCTTTCTGGAAAATAAACCCATATACCAGATTCTGAAGCCAAGTATACTATGTAACAGCATACCTTCTAGAGACATATATCAGTACTCTTTGGGATAAAAAGACAAACATTCCTATCAAAGTGGGACCACAGTGGAGGATAGGTCAATGTGAGCTCCAAATGAGATATAAGAAATGAAATTACACTTCTCTTTCTTCATTTTATGAAAATAAAATGATTGATGTTTTCCTTTAACAGTGAGGTTATATTTTCAGAATTACTAATTCATACCCCAGTGAAGAACTTTACCAACTAGAGTATTGTCTTCCATTTTTCTAAGTCACTTTTCCAATTAAAAAATATGTTCAAGATATAATCCTCCAAGATATGTTTGTATAGAAAGCAATTATACCTGTTCTGTTTCTTAATCCTCAAACTCAATATTTTGGTTCATATGAGAACAGGAATTTCTCAGCTAAGATAGAAAAGAATCAGCAGCTGAGGCTGCATTTCCAAATTATTTATATAGAATGAGACATGGCTTTTCCTAAAAATAGGTTTTCAAACATCATTGAAGGGTAAACAGCTCTGATCTGCTGAAATACCCAGTTGTTCAAGACTGGGGACCCTTTGAATAAAATACAATTTTAAGATTATCATTGTTGAGAAGTAATGAATACTACATATTTATACAGGGTCCTGGCACAAACAACTTGGATATGGCACACTCTTGGTTGTCTTGAACATATATGACATTTTCCCCATGTAATTTGGGAAAGCAGTGGCAGATTATTTTAAGATGAATTTGATACTTCTAAAAAAAGAAAATAAAAAGCAAGAGTATATGCTTAGTCCAAGAAGAAAAAAAAAAAAAAGATGAGACTCAAAGAAATAAAAGTAGTCTGTATTTTTTTCTAGTAGCTGCCACCCAACATTTTTGAAATTATGGAACTTCACAAGCCAGGTAATTATATTATTTTAGATAGTTCCTCTTGTGGCAGCAGAATAACAATTGAGTAGATACAATTTTAGCTCACCAGCTGGCACTGTCACTAACATGCTGATAGATACCTGTTTTGAATGAATTGACAGATTGCTAAAATGTTGTTTTTTGGTTGTTATCTGTTAATTTAACTTTGAAAATGGATGTAAAATTCAGTGATAAAGCATACTTTTTTAAAAAACAGGAAAGATGTGTAGTAATTAAGCCTTTGTTGTAATCTGCTTTTATATGGTACTGATAACTTCCAAAGGGCAAGGTTCATTTCTTATTCATCTTTGGCTCATAAATGTTTAGCATATATCACAAAGGTGCTTAATGTCTATTGAATTAAATGGGTGCTGTGATAGCCACAGATATTTGTATTAAAAGGTTTGGAAATATACTTATCTGTAGGGATTCTGATGGTTCCAAGCTCTTTAATGACTATTGGACTCCATACAGATTTTGACACTCACATCAGTAGAGATATATTGGAGGGATGCATACATATTACTAATACCTAGTAGTATATTTTGCTTCTCTTCCTCTTTAATCTTTGCTTCCTTGTAATAAAACTGAGACTTACTAAGTCCTGAAATTCTCTTTAACCTGAAACCTTAAATATCAGCGTAAATTCCCACACAGGTGGACATGAAAAAAAAAAAAGAAAGAAATATCTCTACTGACATGAGCTTCTCAATCTGCATTAAGTCTACTAATCATTAAAGAACTTGCACCATCAGAATCTCTCTATATAAATTTATCTTCCAGACCTTTTAAACAATCCAAAAATTGTGTGACAGTACTAATAATCACTTAATTCAGTGCTAATATTCTGATTGAACATAAGCAAATGAGAGTAGCATTCCTAACACTTTCCAAACTATCATCTGATGGAACAATGTGTCCTCATTTGCTTACCTAAAATCATTTCCATTCTATAACACAAATTCCCCATCACAAGTATATTATTTTTGTTCATTCCTTGAAGATAAATTTCCTTGATTTTAAAGATAAGCAAGTCTCCTTCAGATTTTGCCTGTAGCCCATCTGATCTGAAAAAGACTGAGGTAACACTTTACCTAAGAAGTAAGCACCCTATGCAATTGAAAAGTTTGCTTTATTCCCGAGGCCATACTCATGAATTAGTGTCTGGCTCTGAGAAGTCACCTGGTGATCTTGCAATCCAGCATCAATATTTGGCTGGCATTTATTGAGCAATTACTGTGTGCCTGGTGGCTGTTCCACATGCTTTCTATAAATTAATTCTCTTAATTTATAGTGCGACCCTAGGAGATAAATACTAGCATTTTCTCCACTTTATAGATGAGGAAATGGAGACATGTAGAGTTTACCTGTTTCACTAAAGAACAAATGACTAGAAGGAGTTTGGGAAGATGACCAAGTGGGAGGATGCTGAACTCACCTCATCCCACATTTACAACTAGATGTCATATACATCAAAGTCAATAAACCAGAGAGCAATTGAAGATGGGCAGAACAAACTCCACAACTAAATATAGAGAAGAAGCTTCATCTGAAAGGTTAGGTAGGTCAGATAGGTGGGGGGAGGCTGCCCACAGGAGAGAGGGAGCTATACCTATGGAGAGAACAGAGAGAGGAGCCCTCACACCACTGAGCTCACACAGGAAGATTAATACCCATAATGTTTGGCTTCAAAAACCAGAGGGGCTGAATTCCCTGAGTTTGTAAAATGAGGGGGACATGGACCTGCAGTTTTAAAAGTCAGCTGACACAGCACTGGGCAAGCTGGGAGAGCAATAGCTGGATTGCTGCCCTTAATGAGACAGCCCCTTATGTGCAGAAGGAACATAAAAACAGCAGTTTACATAATGCCAAGGGCATATGTGAATGAGACCTGTTCATACTAATGCGTGTTGGAGGACTTCTCTGAAAACAAGGGATCTAGCAGGCACCATTTCCTACCCTGCTCCCAAGCATAAAAGACACCTGTTGGAGGCAGGCCTGCCAGACACTTGCTACCTAAACTGCTAGCCTAAAAAAAATAATAAACTGCTACCACTGTGCCATATGTCCAAATTCTCCCAAGGACTCACTTAATCCAAGGCTACTAGCCTTGGCTTTAGGCTCAGGGAAGATTTTGTTAGAGCTACACATATGCCCCACCCAGCTAGCTGGGTGCACAGCTGCCACTTCACACCATGTCCATCCATGGGTATCCAGCCACCCTCATGTGTCTCACCTAGTCACATGCCATCAGCCACCATTACATGTCAGGTCCATCTGTGCCTAGCTACCACACCATACTTCACTCAGCCTCACACCCCCAGTCACATAGGCATGAAGCCCCCAGCCCCTGCAGCACTTTGGGGAATCTGTCATAGGACTGCTGACCCAGCCCAAATTTTGCTAACACTGCTGTGTCACTCTCAAGTTCCCCAGTGGGCATGGGCCCCTCAGAGCTAGCCTGCGTGGATCCTACTAACACCACAGAGAGCAAGCACAACCTAAAACAGGCAGAGAATCAGTGGATATGACTGCACTGAAAGGACAAGTGACTCAGAACCAACACCCATAAGATACTCTCCTGAATGCCAGACTCTGGTGAACAGGGGATGCTGCACTGTAGGGCACTTCAGGACCTCTTTTTTATAAAGTCAGTACTTTTTTAAAAAGATTTTATTTATTTATTAGACAGAGAGAGAACACAAGCAGTGGGGGAAAGCAGAGGGAGAAGGAGAAACAGACTCCCCACTGAGCAGAGAGCCTGATTCAGAGCTTGATCCCAGGATCCTAAGATCATGACATGAACTGAAGGCAGACACTTAACCAACTGAGCCAACCAAGCTCCTCCATTAAGTCAGTACTTTCAAGAGCAAAAGACATAACTGACCTTCTTAGCACATAGAAACAGACACCAAGAGGAAGATAAAGTGAGAAGACAGAAAAGTTTATACCAAATAAAAGAAAAGGACAAGGCCATGGCCAGAAATCTAAATGAAACAGATATAAAAAGTAACATGCCTGATAGAGAATTTGATAGAAAATAATGATCACTGAACTTGAGAAAAGAGGGGAAGACACAAGTGAGACTCTTAACACAGAGATGAGGAATAACATAGCAGAGATAAAGGGCTCAATAAACAAAATGAAAAGCACACTTGATGTGATAGACAGAGACTGGAAGAAGCAAATGAACAAATTAGCGACCTGGAAGACAGAGCAATGGAAAGTATTCAAGATGAACAAAAGAGAGAGAAAAAAAAAAAAAAACAAATATGCACAATGAGAATAGACTTAAGGAACTCAGTGACTCCATCAAATGTAAAAAATATTTCTATTATAGGAGTTCTAGAAAATGAAAGAAAGAAAAGGGGACAGAAATTTTATTTGAAGAAATAATATATGAAAACTTCCCTAATCTGGGGAAGGAAACAGATATCCAGATCCAGGAGGCACAGAAACCTCCCATTAAAATTAACAAAAGCAGACCCACACCAAGACATTATAATTAAATTGATAAAACATAATGATAAAAAAATTTTTAAAGCAGCAAGACAAAAGAAGACAGTAACTTACAAGGGAAAACCTGAAAGGCTAGTAGGAGTTGTTGTTGTTGTTTTTTTTAACAGAAACTTTGCAAGCCATAAGGGAAAAAAAACTGTAGCCAAGACTACTCTATCCAGCAAGGCTATCATTCAGAATAAAAAAGAGATAGAGTTTCCCAGACAAAAACTAAAGGAATTCATGACCACTAAACCAGCCCTCCAAGAATATTAATGGTGACTCTTTGAGTGGAAAAGAGAAATCAAAAGTGATCATCTAAAGGTAGGAAACAGGAAAAATGAATATATCTGTAAAATTTCAATCAAGGAATTCATTAAAAATGATATAAAATATAATAACATATACCTAAAAGGTGAGGGGGAGAGAAGAATGTGTTCAAACTTAAATAACCAACAACTTAATATAGATTGCTATATGCAGAAGAGGTTATATATAAACCTAATGGTAGCTATATATCAAAAACCACTAATAAAACTGCAAAGAGAAAGAGCCCAAATATATCTCTAAAAAAATTGGCAAAACATGAAAGAAAGAAAGAAAGAAAGAAAGAAAGAAAGAAAGAAAGGCAAGAAAGGATCAGAGAAAATCTCCAGAAACCACTACAAAACAAGGAATAAAATGACAAGAAATACATCCATGAATAACTATTTTAATATAAACAGTGATCTGCTCCAATCAAAAGATGTAGAATGACAGAATGGATTAAAAAAACAAGACCCATCTATCTATATGCTGCCTACAACAGACTCATTTTAGACTAAAGACACCTCCAGATTGAAAGTGAAGGAGTGGAGAAATATTTATCATACAAATGGATGTCAAAAGGAATCCAGAATAACAATACTGGTACTGAGCAAAGTTGACTCAAAACAAAGATTGTAATAATAGACAAAGAAAGACATTATATTATAATAAGGGGAACAATCCAACAAGAGGATAAAACCATTGTAAATATTTATGCACCCAAACATAGGAGCTAATATACAAAACAGTTAATAACCAACACAAAGGAACTAATTGATAATAATATAATAATAGTAGGGGCTTTAATGCTCCACTTACATTAATAAACAGAAAACCAACAGGGAAACAATGGCTTTGAATAGATGGGTTTAACAGATATATTCAGAATGTTCCATCCAAAACCAGAAGAATACACATTCTTTCATGTGTCCATGGAACATTTTCCAGAATAGATCACATATTAGTCCACAAAACAGGCCTGAACAAATGCAAAAGGTTGTACCTTTTCTGACCACAACACTATGAAACTAGAAGTCCAGAAAAAATCTGGAAGGATCACAACACATGGAGGTTATAGAACATGCTACAAAACAATGAATGGGTCAACCAGGGACAAAAGGAGGAAATAAAAAATGTACATAGGAATAAATGAAAATGAAAGTGCATGGGTCTAAAGCCTTTGGGATGCAGTAAAAGTGGTGCATAGAGGGAAGTTTATAACACTTACAGGCCTACCTCAAGAAGCAAGAAATCTCAAATAAGCAACCTAACCTTTCATCTAAAGGAGTTAGAAAAAGAAAAACAAGCAAAACCTAAAACCAGAGGCACCTGTGTGGCTCAGTCAGTCAAGCATCTGCCTTTATCTCAGGTCATGATCCCAGGGTCCTGTGATAGAGCCACAGTTTGGGCTCCCTGCTCAGTGGGGAGTCTGCTTCTCCCACGCCCTTTGCTGCTCCCCTTCCTTGCACTCTCTCTCTCTCTCTGTCAAATAAATAAACAAAATATTAAAAAAAACAGAAAAGAAACCTAGTGAGATGTTGATGTGTTGATGATAGCTGCCTGCTCAGCAAGGAGCCTGCTTCTCCCTCTCCATCTGCTACTCTCCCTGCTTGTGCTCTCTGCATTCTCTCTCAAATAAATAAATTCTTAAAAAAAAAAAAAACTGAAACCAGCAGAAAGAAGGAAATAAAAGGATTAGAAAAGAAATAAATGACATAAAAAAAAGAAATAAATGACATAAAAACTAAAAAAAAACACAAAAACAAAAACAAAACAAAAACTCATATAATAGAACAGATCAACGAAACCAAGAGTTGATTCTTTGAAAAAAAAAATCAATAAAATTGATAAACCTCTAACTAGACTTAAAGAAAAAAAAGATAAAGGATTCAAATAAATAAACTAGCAAACAAGAGAGGAGAAATAACAACCAACACCACAGAAATACAAACAATTTTAAGAGAATATTATGAAAAACTATGTGACATCAAATTAGAAAACCCAGAAGCAGTGGATAAATTCCTAGAAGCGTCTAAAAGACTAAAACTGAAACAGGAAATAACAGAAAACTTGAACAGAGTGATAATGAGAAAAGAAATTGAATCTGTAATAAAAAAAAAAAACTCCCAAGAAACAAAAGCCCAGGGTCAGATGGCTTCACAGGTAAATTCTATCAAACATTTAAAGAAGAGTTAATAACTATTTTTCTCAAATTATTCCAAAAAATAGAAAAGGAAGGAAAACTTCCAAATTCATTCTCTGAGGCCAGCATTGTCCTGATACCAAAGCTGGAAAAGACACTACCAAAAAAAAGAGGACTAGAGGTCAATATCTCTGTTGACCAAAGATGCAAAAATCCTCAGTAAAGTACTAGCAAACCAAATTCAATATTACATTAAAAAATCATTCACCATAATTGAGAGGGATTTATTCCTGGATTGCAATGCTGGTTCAATATTCCCAAATCAGTCAATATGAAACATCATATCAATAAGAGGAAGGATGAGAAATGTATGATCATTTCAATAGATGCAGAAAAAGCATTTGACAAAGTACAATATCCATTCATGATAAATATTCTCCGCAAGGTAGTTTTAGAGGGAATATACCTCAACATCATAAAGGCCATATAGAAAAAAAACAAAAACAAAAACAAGGCTAATATGATCATCATTTTGGGAAAACCTCAGAACTTTTCCACTAAAGTCAGGAACAAGACAAGGATGTCCAGTTTCACTAATTCTATTCAACATCATACCAGAAGTCTTAGGCACAACAGTCAGACAACAAATTGGCATCCCAATTAGTATGGAAGAAATAAAACTTTCAGTATTTGCAGATGACACGATTATATATATAGACTCCTGAAAGACTGCCTGAAACCTGAAAGACTCTACCACCAAGAAACTCCTAGAACTAATAAACAAGTTCAGTAAAATCACAGGATACAGAATCAATGTACATAAATCTGTTGCATTTCTGTACAGCAATGATGAAGCAGAAGAAATTAAGAAATTAAGATAAATCAATCCAATTTATAATTGCACCAAAAATAATAAGATAGCTAGGAATAAACCTAACCAAAGAGGTGAAGACCTTCACTCTGAGAACTATCAAGCACTAATGAAAGAAATTGAAGATGACACAAAGAAATGGAGAGACATTCCATGAATTAGAAGAATAAATATTGTTAAAATGTCTGCATTACCCAAAGCAATTGACACATTTAATGCAATCTCTATCAAAATACCAAGAGCATTTTTCACAGAACTAGTACAAACAATCCTTAAAGTTGTATGGACCCACAAGAAGGCCCTGAAAAGCCAAAGCAGTCTTGAAAAAGAAAAACAAAGCTGGGGGCATTGCAATTCCAGACGTCGAGTTCTATTGCAAAGCTGTAGTGATCAAGACAGTATGGTCCTGGCACAGAAATAGACACACAGATCAATGGGATAGAAAACCCAGGAATAAACCAACAATTATATGGTTAATTCATCTTCAACCAATTGGGCAAGAATATCCAATGGGGAAAAAAAAAATCTCCTCAAAAAATGATGTTGGGAAAACTGGATAGCAACATGTAAAAGAAAGAAAATGGACTACTTTCACACCACACACAAAAATAAATTCAAAGTGGGTTAAAGACCTAAATGTGAGACCTAAAACCATAAAGATCTTAGAAGAAAGCCCAGACAGTAACTTCTTTGATGTCAGCTATAGCAAATTTTCTCTACATATATCTCCTGAGACAAGGGAATGAAAGCAAAAATAAACTATTGGTATTACATAAAAACTAAAAGCTTCTGCACAGTAAAGGAAATAATCAACAAAACTAAAAGGTGACCTGGGGAATGGCAGAAAATATTTACAAATGACATATCCAGTAAAGGATTAGTATCCAAAATACATAAAGAACTTATAAAACTCAATACCCCTAAAATGAATAATCCAATTTAAAAAAAAGTCCAGAATACATGAAAAGGCATTTCCCCAAAAGAAAGCCATCTCCAGATGGACCGTAGACACATGAAAAGATGTTCATCATCACATACAATCCAGGAAATACAAATGAAAACTACAATGAGATGTCACCTCACACCTGTCAGAATGGCTAAAATCAATTACACGAAAAACAGCAGCTCTTGGCAAGGATGTGGAGAAAAAGGAGCCCTCCTACACTGTTGGTGGAAATGCAGACTGGTGCAACCACTTTGAAAAACAGTATGGAGGTTCCTCAGAGAGTTAAAAAATAGAACTACCCTATGATCCAGTAATCACACTACTGGATATTTATCCAAAGAATATAAAAAGACTAATTTAAAGGGATATATGCACCTCTATGTTTATAGCGGCATTATTTACCAATAGCCAAGGTGTGGAAGCAGCCCAAGTGTCCACCCATTGAATGAATGGATAAAAAAAGTGCGGGGAATATTAGACAGTCATAAAAAAAGAATGAAATTGTGCCTTTTGCAATGACATGCATGAAGCTATATGTATTATTCTAAGTGAAATAAGTCAGAGAAAGACAAATACTATACAATTTCACTCCTATGTGGAATTTAAGAAACAAAACAAAGGAGCAAAGGGAAAAAGAGAGAGACAGAGACAAACCAAGAAAGAGGCTTTTACTTACAGAGAACAAACTGATGGTTATCAGGGGGGGATGGGGTTGGGGGTATGGATTAAATAAGTGATGATTAAACAGTACACTTCTCGTGATGAGCACTGGGTGTTGTACGGAATTATTGAATCACTGTATTGTACACATGAAAGTAATATAATACCGCACGTTAACTACCTGGAATTAAAACAAGAACAAAAACAAAAGAACACACAACCATGCCTTGGAGAAGCCAGGATGCCAATGCGGTTTGCAGGTGGAATTGCTATGCTCTACTCCCTCCAAAAGGAGTACGTTGGTATTGCAGCAAATTCTCCATGGTTTTCATATTATGCCTGAAACACCATTTGTAACCTTAGACTTTTCCTATGATAGGATTGAAACTTGCGGTCCTATAACTCGTCCCTGCTCCTTCCATACAAAGTTGATGCCTTCCCTTTGTGTTTCCACTAAACCAAGCAAATGTCTCCGGTGTAAATTTAGAAGACTGTTTTTACAGGTTTTAATTTACAGGTATATCTTCTTTCTCACTAGATTTTTTAAAGTTTGGGAGGAAGAGTTCATATTTTATTTGATTTCTAATCACCAGTATTTAATTCTGTTCAACACAATTTGATGAGTGAATGTCAGATGATCCCAGGTTGTTCCGCTCCTCCCCAAGAACAGACCTGCTAATGATTTTATTGGCAAACTCTCTTAGAAAAATGTAGCTGCTATCTTGAATTTCACATATGGTGTTGACACTTAAGAGAAGTATTAAAATTCTGGAAAAGGTTTTGTAAATTTTTGGTCTGCAGCCTATCTGGCATCTTTGATACTTCAAGAAGTTAAAAAAAATATTTATTGTCAGTAGATGATTCTTTAGCTAAAGGAGATTTTCAAGGTTCTGGGGACCCACATTCCTGGTATATTACATGTTACTCAAGTGGATGTGTCCCTTCAAGGTTTACTTAATACAAAACTTGTAACAGTGTCCATCTTAATGTATTTTTTTCATTTCAAATATGGGGTATCTGGGTAGCTCAGTCAGTTAAACGTCCAAGTCTTGATCTCCACTCAGGTAATGATCTCATGGTCAGAGATTGAGTCCCACCTTGGGCTCTGTCTCAGCATGGAGTGTATTTGAGATTCTATCTCTCCTGCCTCTGCCCTGTCCCCCACTCTCACTCTAGATAAGTAATAAATACATACATCAATACATAAAATCTTCAAAAAGAGCTTTATTTAGATATAATGCACATACTCTAACATTCATTCTATAAAGTATAAAATCTATTCACAGAATTATGTATCCATCAGACTTGTTGAATTTTAGAAAATTTTCATCTCCCCCAAAAGAAACGTCATGCCTCTAAATAGTCACCACCTCCTCCTCCTAGCACTGGAAACTATTAATACTTTATGGTCTCCATGACTTGACCATTCAACCACTTCATATAAATCAAATCATATAACGTGTGGCTTTTTGTGACAGGTTTCTTTCACTTAGCATAGTGTTTTCAAGGCTCATTCATGCTATTGGCTGAGTTAGTAGTACTCCATTCCTTTCTAATGTCAAATAATATCCCATTGGATAGATACACTACTTTTTATTTTTTTCATTCCTCAGTGGACAGATAATCAAGTTGCTTCTACTTTTTCCCTATTACAAATAATTCTGCTATGAACTTGCATGAATAAGTCTCTGTGTAGAATATATTTTCAATTATCCTGGGTATATACTTACAAATGAAATTGCTGGGTCATATGGTAATTCTATGTTTACAATTTTGAGGGATTGCCAAACTGTTTTTCAAAGCAGTCACCCCATTTACAAACTCTATAGCTGTATGAGGCTCTCATTTTCACATCCTTGCAACACCTCTTTCTTGTGTGCTTTTATTTATTTATTTATTTATTTATTTATTCATTCATTCATTTATTTATTTATTGTGTGTGCTTTATTTTTAATTTAGCCATCTTAATTAGTGTGAATGAGGAAGTCATGCCCTCTGGTGGATCTGACTTATTCCTTTTTAATGACTCATGAAGTTGAGCATTTTTCCCTGTGTTTATTGGCTACTTGTATATAATTTTTTGACAAATATCTATGCAAAATTTTACCTATTTTTAATTGGGTTGTTAGTCCTTTCATTGTTGAATTGTAGGATTTTTTTTTTTTGTATTCCAGCTACAAACCCCTTAGCCAATACATGATTTGCAAAAAAAAAAAAAAAAATTCCCTTCTGTGAGACATTGTTCTACTTTTCTGATTGTATCATTTAAAACAGAAACTATTATATAATTCAAGTTCATAGAGGTGTACTCTTGTTGTTGTTGTTGTTGTTTCTGTAAGACTGTTTAGTTTTATGTCTTAGATTTAGGGCTATGACACATTTTTTAAATTTAATTTTTGTGTGTGATGTGAAGTACTGGTCCAAATTCATTCACATGTGTGTGAATATCCTCTTGTCTCAGAACCATCTATTGAAAAGACTATGGTTCTTTCATTGAATTGTTTTGGCACTAAATGAACCATAAATGAACCAACATTTCTGGACCTTGGGAATAAATAGTCAGAACCACACCATCTCGATTACTGTTTCTGTGTAATAACTTTTGAAATAAAGAAATGTGAGGCCTCCTATTCTGTTCTTTTTCAAGATTGTTTTGGCTGTCTAGGTTCTCTTGCATTTCAGTTTAATTCTTTTAGAACTAAACAATGTTCTACATCAGAGCTATCTGGGATTTTGAGAGATTGCATTGAATTTTTAGATCAAGTCTGAGAATGTTTCTATCTTACAGTAAGTATTGTGATCCATGAACATGGGATGTCTTTATTTTCTTTCAATAATATTATATAGTTTTCAATATAAAAATCTGAGCTTCCTTTACTATACTATTTATAAATATGCTATTTATGTTGATGTTTTATAAGTGGAATTATTTTCTTAATTTCATTTTTAGATTTTTCATTGTAAGTGTATAGAAATACATTTAATTCTGCATATAGATCTTTCTGAAATAGTTTACTAGTTGTAAAATGTTTTCAGTAGATTCCTTATAACTTTTCATATACAAGATCATACTATCTGCAAATAAAGTTAGTTTAACATCTTACTTTACAACCTGAATTTTTTTTTCTTTTTGGAATTTTTTTTAATTTTATTTATTTATTCATAGAGACACAGAGAGAGGAGAGAGAGAGAGAGGCAGAGACACAGGCAGAGGGAGAAGCAGGCAGGGAGCCTGACATGGGACTCGATCCCAGGTCTCCATGATCACACCCTGGGCTGCAGGCGGTGCTAAACCACTGCACCACCGGGGCTGCCCTCTTTTTGGCAATTTGACTATAATATGCTTAGGTATGGCTATCTTTGAGTTGAGTCTCTGCTCTGTTAATTTTGTAGTCAGCTAATGATTGGACAGGGATTTCCTTAAATGAGTTTAGCCCAAATGTCTAAAACCCTTTTTTAAAGGATTCTGTATATGTATTGGGGATATACCTTCAATGCTTTGGCAGTTTATAACTCCCCCTCTGACTTTACTTCCATTTGCAAAGGGGCCCAAAGTAAGCCACAGAGGAGACGCTGAGGCCTTCTCAGGTAACCTGGGCATGGCCACAGTCCTTCACATGCACATTATTTTCTGGACTTCAAGGAAAGTATCAGAGCTTTTCAAACATTTATTTGAACAACTGAGTATCCTGTTGCCCAGTTTTTCTTTTGAAGTGTGTGTGTGCATATATTCATATATATAAATATGAATATATAATATTATATATTATATTATATTAATATATGTTTTATATATATATATTTTGTCAGACTCATGATTGCTCCAACTGATATCACCACCTCAGGCAGCTGTGATTTTAAAATATTGCCACTGATTGTTTTTGACAAATGCCCTGGGATAGAATTGTTTTCATGGGGAGTTTTGAGTCAGGTCAAATAAAGACAAGCCCTGAGAATGGGACTTTTCCAGGGAGCTGTCAGTCAAGTCAAATAGTGACAATGCTTTAGTGATTGGGGCTTTTAGGGAACATCAAACCCATTTACACCCTTCAGTGACGGCTAGGCTGCTGATTTTCACAGCTACTAAGGTTGTGAGGCTGTTAGTTTTTAAGACTGCTGCAGAACTGGTGAAAGGAGGATGAGAATTGGGTAAATTAAATGTCACAAAGTGTATTCTTAGGAAATTGAGTCATTTTTCTTTAATAAATGCTCTCCATATTGTTGTAAACCTCTGGTAAATTTCCAGAGTTCCGAAAAAGTTAATTTTGAACATTTTCCCACCACTGTTATTATTGCTTTCATAGAGGATTAGATTTTTGGAGGCCCTTATTCTGTTATTCTAGAAGTAGTTCCAGTTAATATGGTCTTACTGGGCTACTAAATCAGTATATATTTCTGGGAGAATTTTTCCCTACTTTTGGGAGAATTTTACTGAGTAACACTTTCTCCACAGAAAGATTTAATTTCCAACATTGCATAATTAAAACCCAAAATGCCTTGGAAGCAGAAATAAATATTTATAAGTATTTTTCAACATACTAAGAATGTGTCTGATTTTTTTTTTCTTAAGAATAAATGTTAACTATTTTTGGCTGTGAGGTTGAGTAATAAGGAAAGGAAAGAGGTGGGTCAGAAGCCCTGTGAATAAATTCTGATTATCCAATAGTACCATATGGCTTAGCCTTGGGCATCATTTATTTTTTAACATAGTGATAGCAGGTCACCATAATTTGCTTTGCAAAGGGTATTAGGGCCATGTTTTAGAATTGAAAATAGTTTTTCTTCAAGGCTTTTAAATCTTTTTCATTTTAAATTATTTCACACTAAAATGGGCACCTGCATCTAAAAATGATATGACTACAATTTTCCTTTAATACGATGTGTTGTAATATCAAATAGCAGTTATTTTCAGAGACTTTATGAAGAAGAGAATCTGGAGAGAGTGTTAATCTGTCCAGCTGTCTGTATCAGTACACTCTAAGGGAGACTGGCACAGGCATTTAATACATTTTATATTATTTATATTGGAGTTTTGTAGATATTAGCCCTATGTAAGTGTCCAGAAAGGCATTTTAGTTATTTAATGTAGGTTTTCACATCTAAATTCTTAAAACAGAAACAATCCACTCCTAAACTTAGCCTAGACATTGAGAACTGTAAACCATGCCTGCTATGCTTTGAATTATATTCCCCTCAAATATATATTGAAGTTCTAATCCCTAATAATCAGTCAACATGAGATGGCTAATATACATTTTTAAGGTCCTTCTCTGTTTAAATTAAAAACTAAAAACAACATGAAATTGGTAAAAATCAGGGGCCACAAAGTATGAATTTTAGAGAGATTGGTAGAAATTGGGCATTTCTTATGTGGCCTGAATGAATGTAGACATAGTAGCTGAGGATGGGGCTCTTGCAGCCCAGAGCATATAGTAATGCTAGGTTTAATGAAGTCGTTACCTGTAGGCAAGGACTTGGGAGATCAAAGATTCATGAGGAAACATTTTGTGATGATAAAATTATTTCATATAATGATTATGACAATGCTACCTTTCTCAAATATCATCAAATTGTTCACTTAAAAAAAGTAAATTTTACTCTAAATAAATTATCCCTCAACAAAACTGATTAAAAAGAATTAGAAGGAAGAGAAAGAGAAGGAGAAATTCTAAGAGCTCCTACCTTTCAAGGAAAAGGATCTGGGCCATTTAATTGAACAGATAGCTGCAAGCACACAACCAGCTGAAGGCAAAGGATCTTGGAGGAGAGGATGCATAAAAAGACAACAGTAGCCTCAGGACAAGTTTCAGAAAAAAAGATCTGTGGTGTTTTACTTACACTTTATCGTGTACATGTTTATTTTGTCAAACTAGGTTTCTCTTGTTTTCCTCTCTGTCTCATTCTGTTACAAAAAGTATATAAATGTATATTCTATAGTGCTATTCAATGGGTATAAAGTTTCAGTTGTGGGAGAGAATTAACTTCTAGAAATCTGTTGTACAACATAGTGTCTATAGTTAACAATACTCTTGCACACTTAAAAATTTGTTAAGATCTTAGATCTCATGTTAAGTGTTCATTAAATAAGTAAATAGTGTATTGCTAAGCACACTTACCATGAATATGTAAATAAATGGTGTTTTGAAAAAAATTTAAAAAAAAGGTGTTTTGAAGATTGCTGTAAAAACCTGTAAGGTGTCTGTAATTTTCCAGACATCTTGCAAGCTAACAAGTTAGCCAGGCACAATTTCATGGAAATAAACAGAAGACATAAAACTCTTGAGTCAGAAACAAAAGACTTTATAATTCATAGTATAGCCAGCAGCTTGAACTTCACATTCCCATCATCTCCCCCCCACACACAGACACATCTGTCCCCAAATCCAATTGAGGTAAAGCTGAGAGGCCCAGTGGATGCTGCACATGCAGTGAGTTTGCATCAAAACTAAGGAACCCAAGTTTAGGAAACCTCAATAGTTAATTAAAAACAAGTGCTCACAAATATGCTCAACATTTGCCCCAGTAGGGCACCGTATCTTTATTATCTTGGTCAGGAAACTAATCTACCTCTGAACTAACTACTGGGAGGAGATATTTATCCTCCAAGACTGTCTGTCATACAGACATCCATGAAAATACAATTTGGAACAAGAACTATCAGTGCTTTTTCTCAGAATGTGCAGAAACATAACAGTTCCATGGAGAGATGTTTCCCAACAACTGTTCATTTTGTAATTAACCTACAACTTTACAGAATAGGGAATCAGGATGCAGGTGTATTGAAGGAGCAGTGGGCATTACCAGAAGTCCTTGACTTGGAGGTGTGCATGTTATCTGATGAGACTGAGTTAGGTGACTCTCCTGAGGTTGAGATTTTATCAGGCAATAGTTTCTTTTTATTCTCCTCCCTCCCTCCCTCCCTCCCTCCCTCCCTCCCTTCCTTCCTTCCTTCCTTCCTTCCTTCCATCCTTCTCACCTTCCTCCTTCCCTCTTTAACATACTTTAGTCATTGCCACTTGTTTCACTATATAACAGGATATATACCTTATTGATTTGAATAGTCTGGTGTTTTAGTTTTCCTCTCCGGACTGAATATTAACTCCATAGCAAAAAAAAAAAAAAAAAAAAAAACAAAACAAAACAAAAAAACACAAACCTCCATAGCAGAAGGAATCTTTGTCTAGTGACCAGCATCTAGTAAACAATTTATAAATATTCGCTAAATGAATCTCAGCAGCTGAGGAGTATATGTAGTGGACACACGTCACCTAGTGTGAATATTCTTTTCACCTGTGAGGAATTCACAACTAAGGTAACAAAACTTATTTATCACTAGGGCAGCATCAACAATCGAAATGTTTACTAGCCCCATTTTCCCTGTGGCTAAGGTTTTGCCATATGTTCTAGGTGGTAGTAATCAATAGGTCAACCCCAGTCCTTCAAAGAGAAGCTAGTGATGCAGTAAAGCATGAATGGACAGGATCCTTTTTGACAAGGATGGTGGCAGCAGAAAAATCTAGTTCTAGCTCCCAGAGAGAGCAGTGATGGCAGCTGTCAGGCAGTATTTGGTACTTGGCATTACTGGTGCCTGTAGTGTCATTCTCCAGGTGTGTTCATGGACCTGTTTACCTGCAAGTGTTGTTCCTGGCTCCTTGTACTCCAAACCTGTGTCTCTAGCCCTCTCAGAGATTTTATGAGCAATTAAGTATTCTTTTAATTAAAAACATTAATGTCTAAATTAGCTAAAGTTGCTTACATTTATGCATACCAGGGTACTAAGAAATTTTCAGCAACATATAACACACACACACACACACACACACACACACACAAATCAGTTAAGAGCCAGAAGTAGATTTTCAGACATTTTGGTCGATGTTCTTTCTCTCTACTTCCTGAATAATGTCCATAAAAGTGCACACAATACAAATGCACATAATGGTAAATAGTAGATACATGCATAGAACAAAATGTTTGTAACCTACCCAGAACAGCAACATAATATATTGAATTTCATAGATTTGGTAAGAATTTTATAATGTAATTAAGGAAGAATAGTGTAGTATTATTTTTATTTAATGTGCAAAAAATGTTAATTTCAATAATTGCTTAACGAGGAGATTCCATGAAGACGACTTGCACTTTCCAAAAGTCAGAATGCTCTGTGAGTGACCTGAGAGATTTTACGATGGACTCTACTGCTCTTATCTTCTCCCTGTTTAGAACACCTCTCTAAATTGTGTGCAATGCAGTCAGTTCAAAACTGTGGTAAAGAGAAGTCAGCTATAATAATTTCCATTCTCTATTTCATTTTATTAGAAAAGTCTCAGTCCAAAACACATACATGATACTATAATACTAAGTCACTCAAGAAGAAACCTGGGGCTAGTCCCATTTGATCATATCTTAGAAACTTCCAATAGTGGAGAGTTTCCTATATAAATAATGCAAGGAATTTCAAAGGCCACATGCTTTTCTTTTCCTTTTCATATTTTATATCAAATTAATTTCAAACATGCAAATATTCCTTTCATAACTCAATGTGCTACAGTAAACTGAAGAACAATTTTTGGATAAAGGAGATGGCTTGGATTGAACAGATTCCACACACTAATTTGGGTTGACAGCTCAATGATTGTTCTATACTCAAAGTTAAAACAGCAGAAACAGACAGCTGAGCAGCAGACACTTGGAGAAGTTCTCTACTTCCCTCTGCTGGATGCTGTGAGATATCCATGCATTTTGTAGGCTTTTATCTGTGGGTGGGAAGAGGGGGAAGCTAATATTGGGAGAAATGTTTGCTTTCTATATCATAATTCGTATGTGTTTTAGCCAATGGAAGGGTATCGAGAATAAATTTATTTTTAATACAGAGCTGTTTAAAAATGTGGACTAGGAGTTATTTTTAGATTTCCGAATTGCTTAACATGATCAGAAATATTTCTCTTTCAGCGTCATGTTTTGGAAAGGTACAGAGTGATTTGTTTCCTCCTTATAATTTGCAAGGGATTTTCTTTTGCTTGTCTGATAGTTGAAAGTAAGCCTATTCACATATTTCTGAATAAGTAGTGACCTTCCTCAATTTAGGATTTCATTTGACTGTTCTTTTTTTTTTTTTTTCCATTTGACTGTTCCTTAAGCAAGTAGCTATGTATTGTTTGTGTCCTCAAATGATTTAGAAGACATTCCTAACATGAGAAAGATAAAAAAAAAAAAAAAAGTAAAGGATGGAAAATGGGCTTACAACACATTTTGCTGCTATTTCTTGCCAAAGTGAAACTGGAAACGGAAACCGGAAAGAAAACCAAATGAAGTCATTATTTACTCAATTCTGCCCAGGTAAAAAGCTCTTTATATGAATATCATGGTGTATAATCCAAAACATGCATCTAAAAATTAAGGAAAAAAATTAAAAAATAAAATTAAGGTGAATGATTTCTCTGTTTCTCCATTTCCCCTTCTCTATCTTTTTCTCTGTCTCTAGCTTTGTCTGTATTTATGTCTCTATTTTTCTCCATCTTCTCTCATTTCTTAATAATGGAAAATAATAAGAATAAAACTATAAACCTAGAGCAAGGAAAGTGGAGAAATAATATAAAATGCTATAATTTGAATTATGCAATTATTTTTTTAAAAAATTTATTTATTTATTTTGAGAGAGAGAGAGTGAGAGAGAGGGAGAGAGGATGAGTAGGAGGAGCAGAGTGAAAGGGAGAGAGAATCTGAAGTAGATTCTGTACTGAGTACAGAGCCCTACTTGGCCCTCGATCTCATGATCCTGAGATCATGACCTGAGCTGAAATCAAGAGTTGGAGGCTTATTCGAGGTCACCTAGGCATCCCTGTGCTTATTGTTTAACCCTTACAAAAGTCAAGCAAAAATGACACAGAAAATAAATTATGAAAAATTCTGCTCCCTGTTTTCAAGATCTACATTTTAGGAAGATCTAGGTCATTAATTCCCCTTGGAAAGGCCCTATAAGCAGCCTTTTCAATATTCTGAGAGTGAGAAGGTGATATCATGAGAGACAGGAAGAAGCTGGTTACAAAGATGGAAGTGTGTCAGTGGCATTAGTCATTCTATTAGCAGAAAAAGAGGGAAAGCAGAGTGGGGTGTGAAACCCTTCCCCAAACGTCCTTTATCAGCATGGTATTCATGCCCCATTAAGTTACTTCGGGAAAGAATAGGATAGATACTAGACCCTGTCTCTCCTTAGGGAAATCTCATAGTAATCAGGAACCACCAGGCAAATAGAAACTATTTCGATTATTTCAAGAAGGAAAGAATTTGATGGAGATAATTAGTCTTGCAAAACTGTTAGAAGAGCTAAGGATCACAGATCACTGAAGCCAGAGCAAGGACACCAGAAAGAAGTGCCGGTGGTGATCTTGACTGTCTGTACTGCTAAGTGCTGGACTTCAGTAGGGTTCCAGTTCTTTGGAGATCATGTGCCCAGTACCTTCTTCCTACATGTCTTTTGACTTAACAAAGTCTTTCTCCGTGTAAATTTTTGGATTTTTACGTAGTCATATTTGTCTTTAATTTTTGTTGCTTCTGGATTGTGTGTCCTGAAGATTTTCCCTTAATGCAATATAGCAAAGATACTATTCTGTATTTATTCTATACTTTTTATAGTTTTATTTTTTAAGTTTAGATTTAATTCATCTGGGGTTCATTTTTACATATTATCCTCCAGGTTGAACTGGAGGTTAATATGTAAAAGGGGGGAAAGGGAGAGAGAATCAACCCCTAAAATTTTACTTAAAATATTCCATAGAGATTTTTTATTGCAGTTAGGTTGATTATATGGATTCATTTCAGAAGAACTTCAATCATTATGAAACAGAATCTTTGTAAAACATCATGTATCTCTCAATGTATTAAGTCATCTTTTTGATCTATCAGTAAAATGTTATAGCTTTCTTTATTTAAATTTTATTCTTTTCTTCCCAGGTGTCCTATGTACCTTTTATCTTTTTTGAAAGAAATTATTTATTTTATTTCTTCCAAATTTGTGATTACTAAGAATATTGATTTCTACATGGAATTTTGGCCTCTAGAAACACTTTTAAACTCCTCTGTGATTTTTTTTTGTTATTTTTCTATTGATTCTTATGTTTGTAAGTCTAAACATGCAGACAATTGGTCTCTTCCTGTCTTACTATGTATACCTTAATTTTTCCTTGCCTCATGGAAGTCTGTAAAACATTTAATAGAATGTTGAATGGATGGCAAATTAGCAGGCACTTTGTTACATTTTCACCTTCTATTGGAAATCTTTCAAATATTCACTATTAGTTCTCATTTTGTTGCAGTTTTCTAATATATATCATTAAGGGGATATCCACCTATTCTGAGCTCAACAGTTTTCATCGGGAATGGCTGTAAATTATCAAACTATTTTGGGATCTATTGAAATCATTGCATTGTGTGGGTTTTCTTCTTCTTCTTCTTTTTCTTCTTCTTCTTCTTCTTCTTCTTCTTCTTCTTCTTCTTCTTCTTCTTCTTCTTCTTTAAATCTTCTGTAAATCTAGCAAATTATTGTAATGGCTTTCCTTCTATTGAACCCTTTGCACTTTCACTCATGGATCTTCAATAGAAGCTCTCAGTTCCAATTATTTAGACTCTCTTGTTTAAAATACTGAGTTTTCTGATTTGAGCTAGCAATAAATAATATCCATCGCAGTTGTTATTATTAATTTGCTTGGTCTGTTTATTTTGCAGAATCTCTTAATCAATAAAGATTTTTGCAGACAGTGTGACTTAAAGTTTCTCTGGGCTAAGGGTAGGGCATGGGGAGGGGCTACTCTATACTCCCAGTCTTTTTTGTGTGTTAATAGAGATAATTTATTCTCTCTAAGCCACTTGGAAGGGGAGAAGTCCTCCAGGAGAGTTTCCCTGGCAGGATAGGCCTTCTCTGAGATTTGCACACAGAAAACAAAGCATAGCCTCCACATGGACTGAAGGGATAGAATCTAGTTAACTTCTGGGGATTCCTAGTGATTAGTATAAAATTTTGATCTTCAACTTAGTGTCTGTTAAACAGGTATGACTTCTGTCATTGGATCTTTGCATTCTGTCAATACTGTGAACAATGATGGACATTTCACTCCACTCTGGCAATAAAACCTGAAGGTTGATTACTTATTATGTTGAATTCTTTATCATGTGGTTATTAAATTCTTATTGTCTCAGATTCTTTAACTGTAAATGGGGATAATAGTAACTACATCAAAGAGTAGTTATGAGGGTTTAACAAGCAATGCATGTAAAGCACTTGGAACAGTTTCTGACTTCCCCAAATTGGATGTCTAACTGCAGACAGACATAATTGTATATATAAACTGGAAGTTGAATTTATTTCCTTGCAGTTGCAGAATTGGAGCTGAACCTCTCCTTATATACGCACCATACTATGAAACTTGCTCCAAGGTACTTATGTGTGTTATTTACCTATTGTTATATAGCAGATAAATACAAAATTAGCAGCTTAAAATAATACACATCTATGATGTCACAGATTCTGTGGGTCAAAAGTCCAGGCACAGCTTAGCTGAGTCCTTTGCTTAGAACCTCACAGCATCGCAAGGTGTTGGCAGGGCTATATTCTCATGGAGAGGTTTTGCTGGAGAAGAATATACTTACAGTCTCACTACAATTCTTAGCAGAACTCATTTCCTTGTGGTTGTAGTACTGAAGGCTGCTGCCAACTCCTGGAGACCACCCTCAGGCCCCCAGAGGGTCAATAGTCTTATAAAATGTAAATACGGAAGTGACATCTCATTACCTTTGTGTTATCCTGTTGGTGAAAAGCAAATCACAGGTCCCACACACAATCAAGGACATAGGATTGTACATGGTTATTAAGACTATGTCCTGAGGAGACACCTTCCATTCTGGTCACCAGAATATGACTTTATTAAATCTACATACAAAAGCAAGTGTTAATGATTCTGTTAAATAATTTCGTATATGACAGTGTATGTGCTTTTCATTTTTTTCTTTATAGAAAATAGCTGTTCCATACTGTGTTTCCCATTTTCTATATTATTCTTTCATATGGCAAGACATTTTGAACATGCTCACTGTCAACAACTATTTTTGCATAGTATGATTTTTTCATAATTGCTTTTTAGACCAAACTTAGCTAAAGTAGGCTTGCATATTGGTTGAGAACATGGGATGGTCCCTCCAGAGGTTAGACAATCCTGTGACCCTGTGTGTTATTTCATTTTCCTAAGACCTCATTACCCTCTTTCCAAATGTGAATAATAATAGTATCCACTGAATAGCATATTATGACACTGAAATAACATAATAACTGGAAATGTATGAGCAAGAGCTACCATTTTGCCATTGCATACTTATTCAATATGTTATCTTTAGCATATAGACTTTTTCAACTTCATGTAATATGCAATAGTACAATAAAAATTCTATTTAAAAGCATTGAACAATATCTCTAACTCCTGAAAATAAACAACTAAAAGTGGAGTTTCTGCATGAAAAATGTACATAACTTTAAGTAACATACTGCAAAAATGCTTGCCAGAAAATAAATGCCAATTTTCACTCCCACCATCGTTGTGTAAAAATGTCTTTATCCCACATCCTTACCAACATTGAGCATTACCATTTTCTAAAAGGAAGAAAAGAAGAAGAAGATGAAGGAAGAAGAAGAAGAAGAAGAAGAAGAAGAAGAAGAAGAAGAAGAAGAAGAAGAAGAATTATTATTATTTTGTATACCAAATCATGGTACTACATTGCTTTAATTGAAGTTTTTGTATTATTTTGCTGCCCATTTTCTTTTTTCTTTAAGATTTTATTTATTTATTTATTTATTTATTTATTTATTTATTTATTTATGACAGACACAGAGAGAGAGAGAGAGAGAGAGAGAGAGACAGGCAGAGGGAGAAGCAGGCTCCCTGCAGGGAGCCGGACGTGAGACTCGATTCCGGGTCTCCAGGATCACACCCTGGGCCCAAGGCAGCGCTAAACCACTGGGCCGCCGGGGCTGCCCGCCCATTTTCCTTTTTATGAATTATATTTTTTTTAACATTTTCCTCTTCACTGTTGATTTTTTTTAATTAAAAGATATTAATTTCTTGATTGTGAAATATGTTCCAATTTTTTTCAGGTTTGACTTTTAAATCTTGTCTTTAACATTTTAAAATGTTAAATCTACGAATGTATAAATGTGTGTTTTGTTTCTGGCTTTAGTTGTTTTGTTTTTTTTTTTCTTTCCTTGAAATAATATAGTCACCTACTTTCATTTTAAAAATTTTTCTTTGTTGTTTTCAATTTATCTAAAACTTATTTTGGCATGTGTCTAGGGAGGATTCTCTGGAAGAGCCTGAGACAGGGTTCTTTTTATTTGCAGGTGATTTATAAAAGATGGGCTTTCAGGAGACACCTAGAAGGGGGTGAGGGAAGCAGGATAGAGAAGAGGAAGAAGGTAAGTGGGGATGGATTTCCAGAAGTCTCATCTGAGTGTCTTCCTTTGTGATTTTCTGGGACTTAAATAGCACTGCAGAGCCCTTCCCACCTTGAAGCAGGGGACGGGGATTTTATAGACATTCTCCCCCCAGCAGCCAGGCCCTGGACACTCACGTATAACTCAGAGTTACCTCCTAGTGGAGAAGTGGCTCCAGTTACCCAAAAGCAAGCTTCTGTAGAAGTTTGCTGATGGGAGCCTTTGGTAACTAAACCACAATCCGTGACAGATGGACACACAAAACCAGTTAAAAGTGTCCTGTGGTAATGACCTTATTAACATCTTTAAATACTTTTTTTTTTTACATTTTTTATTTAAATTCAATTTAGCTCGCATATAGTTTATTATTAGTTTCAGGGGTAGAATTTAATGATTCATCAGTTGCACAGAACATCCAGTGTTCATCACATCAAGGGCCCTCCTTCATGCCCATCACCCAGTTACCCCATCCCTCCACCCACCTCCTCTCCAGCAACTCTCAGTTTGTTTCCTAGAGTCAAGAGTCTCTTATGGCTTATCTCCCTGTCTGTTTTTATCTATGACAATAATATTTAAATAATAACCACAGTATCATTTGGCAGATTCAGCTCTTCCTGTTTCTACTGATATTTCTTGCAGCTCTCCTGCCTTAAGATTCAGTATGAGCACATATTGGCTGAGTAGAAATAATTTAAGTGACAGATAATAATATTCTCATCCCCTCTATTTCTCAGACATTGGGGTTTCCCAGAAAGACCTCCTGAATTCTCTCTTCCCTCAGTGGGATCTTTCCCAGTGTGGTCCTCCATTCTTCGTCACTAGACTCCTCCTCCTAGACCCAACCACCTGTCCAGTAAATGTGCCCTATTCCAAGAAAAAAAAAATGTAATAAATGTAAGCTCATGCTGAGACCCCTGTGATTTATGGAAAGGATTTGCCTTTTCTTAATAGTAGACATTAAAAAAAAAACTCAAATGAGTGTGAATAGAAAAATCACATGAAAGCATATTGAAATATTAGCTTTTTTCCTGCTTTGTTTTTCTTGTCTATGCTTCTTAATTTGGAGACAATTTCATTTTTCAATGAAACTTTTCACAGATTAACTCTATCATGAGTGGTAGCAGTAAGGAATGAAAGCCAGAATTCTAAGCAGGAAAGCAAGGAAACTTGAAATCTCTTCTATGTGAAGAGTAAGGTAGAAATAAAATGTCAGTTATATAGAAAGAGAGTCTCCATGTGCCAAGTTTAGCCAAAGAAAATACTTTGTAGTATGACTTCTGCCTGTGGCCTGCAGCCAGAGTCCTGCACCTCCCCGCCCAGACCTTGTTGCAGCCATATTAAGCTTAGCTTTCCTCAGAACCATGCTGCTTGCTCCCTTCACAAATCATGCTGTTCTTTGTTGAACTTTCTCTTTCCTTCCCCAAATACTTTTATATCAGATATTCCTAGAAGCCTAGCCTCCAGTTGAATCTAATTATCCATTCCCCATATTTTCATGGCATATCAGGCTATGCCACTAATCACACTCTATTATAATTTTTAATCTTTTGTTGTATTCTTATTAGAAGATAAGCTTAAGGATAAAGATTATGTCTAATTGTCTTTGCTTTGCCCCCCAATGACTAGCATAGCATCCACACCTACTAAGTCACCTTCAGTTACTGGGATACTTGAAACATCCATCTTTCAGAAATGGCCTTTCCTATTGTGTTGGCAGTAAAACCAGGAGGAATTTTTGTGTGGCCTCACTTCCCTATGGTTGCATCTCCAGTTGTTCACATTACATTCCTGAAGAGAGCAGCCTTTATGTACTGAAAGAACATCCTCTTTTCCACAACTTCTCCTTTAATGATCCTTGTTCCTTGACATTAATTTCTATGAACAGCTCAATTTGAAAGCAGTCCTTCAGCCTTGGCCCTCCACTGTCATCACCCATTTTATGTGTCAACTTGATCAGCCCATCGTCCCCAGTGAATCATACAACAGAAATTTAGATGCTGCTAGGAAAGGATTTTATAGATGAGATTAACATCTACAACTACTTTACTTTAAATAAGGAGGTATTCCTCACTAATTTGACTGGCTCTGATCCAAAAAGTTGAAAGCACTTAATTATAGAAGTTTCCACAAGGGAGAAAAAAATTCTTCCATCCTGTGGGTGGAAGCCTTCATCTCCTGCCCAAAAGTTTCTGACTTATTCTTTCTGACAGCCTGCCCTCTGGATTTTGGACTTGCTTAGCTAAACTTTACAATCATGTGAGCCAATTCTTTTAATCTCTCTCTCCATCCATTCATTCATCTGGGTCTTTTTCTCATGTGGAATGCTGACTAATACAATCACGTTGAATTCTAGGTGAAATGCACCTTAGAGTGTATATGACTATAAACATGGGTTCTGGTTTTTTGTTCACACACCATCTCCAGTGGATCTGCCCTTAGGAAGCCAACCTCAGTGGGCTATAGCAATAAGGCTTTGGCCTGTGTTCAGGGTGAATTCATCCCAGAGCAGATGCTGGCAGCAGACTCCACCAGAGGAGGAGGAAGAAGTTGGGGAGTTGGGGTAATTATTCCTCCAGTTTCTTTGGAGCTGAGCCAAAGTTTAGTGTTCCGCCAGCAAGGCCATGGCTTCTGTACTAAGGCCATCTTCTACAGCTCCTCTCCCCCCCACTTGTACCTTCATGTATAGGGGTCCTAGTGATTCCCTGATATTACTAGCAACAAGCCTGCCTACCAGTTTTCAAATAGATTTTCAGCAAGGTCTGTCCAGGTGCCACATTTGACAGTCCTTCTGCTTCCTGCCTGGCTTCAGACTGATACACTAAGAATGCATAAGTTTCCTACAGTATTCCTGATCACCCAGCCTCTGGTACTACAACTACATGGGAGAAGGGTTAAAAATAGATGAGATGGAAGTATCTTGAAAGCATGAACCTGACCCCAAATTGAGGGAGTACACAGAACCCCATGGTCATGCAGATATGCTGTGTTAGCAATGCAGAAAAAGGTAGCAAGTAATAAAATTAGGTTTATTTGATCCTCTATCTACCCTAAGAGGATAAGGGGGAGAAAAAAGCAATTAACTAAATTACAAATAATCCCCTGGGAGAGTGTAAAGGACCATTGTTAAAATAAACATATATAGCTCCTCAAATACATGAAGTATCTTAACTTTATAACTTAAACATTTTCATCACAGAATTTCAAAGCAGCTTTTCAATGCAAATGACAAGAGCATCAGACCAAATCTGGGCCTCTAGACTCACAACAGACTCCTTATGTAACTACAGAGACTACCTTATGTTTTAAGGGAATTTTTAAATCAATCTTACAATGCGCACTATGTTAAATATCACAGTTGTCAGTTCATTTCATCATTAGTCTTTCTTAATGCCACAAATAAAAATGATCAAGTTTCTCAAGTCATTGTTAAAATTGTGTCTAGTTTATCCTCCATACTTGCCAGTAACCAAAGGAGGAAAAGCAGTTAATATGTCATGAGGCAGATTAAATGCTATATTTCTTGACCAGCTATCAATATTTTAAGAACTCAGTTTGTTTTGAAAATTTCTCAATGGAAAGATATAATAAATAATGATCTAAGTCACTATACTCACATAATTTAGAGTTATTGAAAGCATTGCTTGAAATCCTTTTAATGATCTACAATAAATTGAATGTAAAAGGTTAAGTAAGCAAATCACAATTGTTGTACATAAACATTCTCATTAAATATTTAAAAACATCTGACTCCCTTTAACAGTTTAGAAACTTAAGGATTTTAGGCACTATTGGTTTTAAAACAAGACTCTTACACCAAAATACATGGCATCGGACAAGTTTCTGTGCCAAAGTCTAGAATAGGAACTCTACCTTTCACAGTGTTATATTTTATACTCCTAATAAAGGTTAGAAATCATTTAGTTTGGTTCAGGAAGACTAGTTCTAGGTCTATTTATGAACATGCTTTATGTGCCAGAAACTTTGCTGGGCCTGAAAACACTTGGAAATAAAGATACAAAAAGCTAGACATGCAGACACATAAGCAAACAATTTCAGTTCAAGTCGATGACTGCTCTGATGGTACTTGTCGCAATGTGTGGACACCATGTGCACAGTTGGATCTGTGCCTGCCTAAAAGAGGCAGGGAAGACTTTACAAAAAAAGGGAGCGACAGAACCAAGACAAAGAACAATGTGAGGTTGGCCAGGAAGGAAAGTGGAGAAAGATATGCAAATAATTATCAGCTATCGTCCACATGCTAACATCTCTGAAAAGTATATCTTTAACTCAAGTGTATCTGCTGCCTCGATACTCTTATGTCAAATTGCCAGTAGGGCATCTCTACTTAGATTCTCCCATGAAACCTCCAGTTTTCTGTGTTGTCTCATCTCTATCCAATATCTCTATAACCTATTTCTTCTCTGGTTTTCTCCACATCTGTAAATGTTATTACCTTCCTCCCAGCTGAACAAGCAAAACTGTTGGATATTAGCTTTGCATCTCCATTTAGTTTCATATCTTATATTGAATGAGTTACCAACCTTAGCCAATTCTACTTGTGTTATTTCTTCTAAGACATATAGTTTTTTTTTCTCCTTATGTTTTGGTTTAAGTCTTCACATTTTCTCCCTTGAAATATAGCAATATCTTAATTGGTCATTCTATGTCCATCAGTTTGTCAGTTGTATTCTCTATCCAACCATTAAAGCTGCCTCTCTGAAAAATACATTTGATGACATCTCTCTCCTGTTTGAAGTCCTTGTGTCGATTCTCATGGGAGGTGAAATCATAGCATAAAAAGCCCTTCATGAAGGGCTTTTTCTCTGCCTTTTTCTGTGCTTCATCTCAGCACATTCTTCAACAGGCAAGATGCTTTAGCTGTTCTTGAGTCTTTGTAAATGTTCTACTAATCTGAGTGACCTTGAAATCTCTTTTCATCTGTACTTAAATTCTTTTTGCCTTTCAAAATTCTGTGCGAGTGACACTCTTTCCAGGAGGACTCTTCCAATCTGCATCCCATGATTCATACTCTCCTTACCATGAAGACTCTCCCTCTCTATGTTCCTCAAGCAACTCAGAGTTGTCACACTTCATTTAAACTGTTTTTGGTTCTCTTTCCCTTGATAGACTTTGAGCCCTAACGTATATCTTGACCATTTAAGAAATAAACATATTGGTTAAAACTGCTGGTAAATAGTCTTTTATTTTTGGGGCAGTATATCCTTTTCACATAAAAAAAATCTAGTTTAAGTTTTCTGTCAATTAATTTAATTATGGAGTAACTCGTTGACATTTTTCATTTAGGGAATCCATGTTTTGTTTTGTTTTTTCACCTTGTCACATATTCCTTAAAAGAGTGCTATGAGAAATAAAATAAATAAAAACTAGGCAAATGAGAGCATTCTTCAAATTGAAAATTTAGAAAAGAAAAATGTACATTTATTCTAAAAATGGGTATTGAGTATCTATATTTTGGATAGTGTACCAGAATTGAAATTGATGGAAATTGTAACAGTCAATAGAATAACACACCATATACTCCATGAGTTTGCATGAGTTTATATTGTTGTGTTTAATGCTTAGAGACAAGTTACCTGAATTTGAATTGGGATTCTTATACTTTCTCACTGTATAAACTGGTACCTCAGCTTTATCACTTCTAAAGTTATAGAGTAGGAACATGTTATAATGAATTTGGAGTAATATGGTTTATTAGAGTTTTCACATTCTTTATCTCATTTAAAGAAACCTTCACAAATTAACATTCTACTCTAATGAAATTGATTACAAATTCACATATATTAATACATGTAAAGTTCTTAGAATACTGCAGAGTATATTTTCCACAAATATGGATTATTATTAGTGTTTTTATTTATTTATTTTTTATTTATTTACGATAGTCACAGAGAGAGAGAGGCAGAGACATAGGCAGAGGGAGAAGCAGGCTCCATGCACCGGGAGCCCGACGTGGGATTCGATCCCGGGTCTCCAGGATTGCGCCCTGGGCCAAAGGCCCGCGCCAAACCACTGCGCCACCCAGGGATCCCAGTGTTTTTATTTGAAGCACAAATTGAATCTATTTGCCTGGAACATATCACTAACAAGACTCCAGATATAGCTCTTTGATTTCTTCTCTGCACAACTCAAAGGAACCCATATTGAGTCTTCAGTATAGCGCAAACCTCTACTACTTTGGAAAAGAATCAGTACAGTAATATCTGTTATAGGTGAACAGAATAAGTAAGTGAATGAATAAGTGGCATTAATCACATCACTCTGTGAGAAAATACTGGTCGTATGCTGATCTCTCTGAAAGACTTCAGCCCCAGATGCACTGGTTAAAAATTAGATGTCTAAAATAGGAAAAGCTACAGAGAAAGAAAGGCTCCTGCTTCTCCCTCTGCCTGTGTCTCTGCCTCTCTCTCTCTTTCTCTGTGTCTAATGAATAAATAAATAAAATCTTAAAAAAAAAAAAAAGGAAATTAGTTGCCCAGGGCTGGTGGGGTAAGGGAGGATGGTCAGCAAATAAAAAGAAGTGACTGCTAATTGGTACAAAGATCCTCTTAGGGGTGAGAAAAATGTTCTAAAATTAGATTGTGGTAACTGCATAACTCTGTAAACTAAAACCCATTGAATTGTATACCCTTTACTTATTTTTAAAGATTTAGTTATTTTTGAGAGAGAGAGAGAGTGTAGTGGGGAGGGACAGAGGGAGAGAATAGAATTCCAAGCAGACTCCTCACTGATTAGGGAGCCCCATGGGGTGCTTGACCTCAAGACCCTGAGATCATGACTTGAGCCAAAGTCAAGAATTGTATGCTTAACCAACTGGGCCAGGCAGGTGCCCTGGAACTGTACACTTTAAATGGGTGAACTTCAAGATAGGTACAATGTAAATCAATAATGTCTAATAATGTTTAAAGATAGAAACCAGATAGAAAACTAAATTCAAAAATTGGACATCTAGCAAACAAGTTCTCAAAGGAGTGAATGAATGAATCGGAGAAAATAACTAACACTGAGAAGCATTATGTTATTCTCAAGGGGTAAGCAGACCTCTCTTTAAATGTACATTTTTCACTCTGGCTCACTGAAGACCATGTTAAAAAAAATACTGATGTAGTTCTAGGCTTATTTTTAGTAATTGTATAAGGTGAACATTTTGATGGGCTAATTATACTTGACTGTCATCTAGTGGTAAAAAAGGTAACTGCTATATTTTAAGTACATAAAACCATATTAGAATGACAGTCTCATGAACTAGTGCAGCATGATATTGGCGTAAAGACAAATATTGATATGGGCAATTATAAGACAAGCAATTATTGATATAATCATGGAATATTGGTTAAAGATAACTGTAATTCATTGATATATTTAAATACAAATGATAGAAGTAAAGCTACTCAGGATGTATTTAGTTAAAATTTGGACATGAGCTTGGGGAAGAAGCCACCTTATTTTTTCTCTTTGTAAGCTGGATTCTTACCTCATCATATTGTCAAGGTGATATCCCAGTGGCAAAATAGTTTACATGTCAAAGGTGATAATGTCAGAATTCTGTCCTTGGAACTTCTCGTGAAAGTTAACAAGCAAACATTGTAACAGACATGTACCAAATAATAACTTAAGTCATGATGCTAAACTTTAACTTTGACTTAAAAACTACTTTAGATGCTAGCTGAATTATTGCTAGAAGGTTTGGGTGCATAATAACAGAATCTGAGGTTTGTATAATAAAGAGAAGACTGCATAAAAAGTCAAGAAATGATAGAGTGTAGGCTACCTTTTCTTAAAAAAAAAAAAGACCTATTTATTTATTTTAGAGAGAGAGTGGGGGAATGAAGGGCAGATAGCAAGAGAGAGGGAGAAAAGTCTCAAGCAGACTCTGTACTGACCTGAGTGGAAACCAACAGTTGAATGCTCAACCAACCGTGCCATCCAGGCATCCCAGAGTATGTAGGCTACCTTAAAAAGTGTCTGTTATTTTGGGAAAATATAATATTAATAAAAAGGCCATATTCAAAATATCTGAAGCAGGAAAGTGGCACATTTATCCAGAATTGTTGTTCAGTTTTCCTCTGTATCTGGGAATGAAGGTTGAGGACTTCATTGGAAGTATGTTTTTGATCAAGTGCACTGGTTGGATACTTGAGAGATCGCTCTTCTCTTGATATGGTGGTAGGGGCCTGCAAAGCCTTACCTTACTAGGTTAAGCAAGGTTATTTTACCTTATCTCTGTTTGGGGTCAGAAGGAATAATTTATGGACATAGAAGATGAGTAGAAAACTTAAAGTTGGAAGAATAAATAATATGATGGTATTTGTTGGTAAAAGTATCAATGCCAAGATAAGAATGATGTTTTGGGAGTCAGATGTCACTTCTGAATGGAACGTTCCTGGAATTTATGTTAAAAAGCTCATCATCTGTACCATCAGAGACCAAGATTTATTTCTTTATGCTCCATCCTTAGAATGTTGGCTTGGATCCCATGCTCATACTCTAAAGATTGCCAGATAAAAGGAAAAAGAAAATCTAAAGGATGGGGGGGGCAAAAAGGTTTTCACTTTTTATTCATGAAAGAAAACCCTCCCCCCAAGATTTATGCCTACATCTCATTGTCCAAGACCAAGTGACTTAGCCACTTTTAGCTTTAAAAGAGACTCCTAATTCTAGTTTCTAGATTTCATAACTTCAATAATAGAAACAGACAAAGGAGAAAGTTGCAATTGAACATTGATTCAGCCAATCCAGAGTCTGCCAAACTTACTCTTCAACATGGTGGAAAGAACATAATTGTTTACCTCCCCTTTTCCTAAGATTCTCATTAAAAAAAAAAAAAGTAAAACAAAAACTATAAGGAAACACATAAAACAATAATATAGCTGGAAAAAGGAGGAGGAGGAGGAGGAGGAGGAGGAGGAGGAGGAGGAGGAGGAGGAAAAGGAGGAAAGGGAGTGGGGAGGAGAAGAAAAAAATCCAATAGCACATCTTGAGGGATTGATGGACCACAGGAAGCAGAAGAGACTGGAGTGAGTCAGAAACCAGAGTAGTAAAAACAGCCAAACACAGAGAAAGGCTACCATGATGAAAAGAGCTTGGAGTCATTTCAAGTAATGGTAAACAAGTACAAAGAATCAGACCTGGCCATAGAGTAGGTAAAAGGATAATTATTGAAAGGACTATCATGTCCCACACCTTGTTTCTGTGTACAAAATGGTGGCTGCAGAGTTTATCCTCAGACTAAAGCACAAAAAAAAAAAAAAAAAAAAAAGCTTTTTGAACAAAATAAGAGACCTATGGAAGGGTGAGGAGTCTTTAGAGTAGGCGTGGGAGTGAGGGATACAACGAGGTAACATAAGAAAGTTCTGGAACTGGGACAGCTGGGTGGCTCAGTCAGTTAAGCATCCCAGTCTTGACTTTGACTCAAGTCTCTATCTCAGGATGATGAGTTCAAGCCCTGTATTGGGAGGGCTTGAACTTAAAAAAAAAATTAAGTTAATTTTTTTAATTAAAAAAAATTAAAATTCTAGAAACTTAAAAGGAAATTTTTAAAAATTCTAGAACTCAGTACAGAGAAGAGAAACAAGAAGACAACCCTGGCTGTTAATGAAATACATTAAAATTCTCCACCATGAATGTAAAGTTTCTGCAATTAAGTACTTCTGCAGTTTCCTCCTCTGCTTCTCACCCAGACATCACCAGGCGAAACCTGACTGCCCAGATATTCTACTCCTGAGTAGTAGGTACAACAGTTGGCTCTCTTTCAAAAGGCATGTCTGAAGATTGGATTAGCCTTCTGCCAAGACGGAGCCAAGGAAATCCCTCAGGACACAGAAAAGAAGAGAAAGAACAAATGAGAGAGGAGTTAAGAGTGGTAGAGACTAGATGGAGCAGACCCAGCATCCATGTCACCAAGGCCCCAGGAAAAGAAGAAAAAAAGAAACATTAAAGGGGGACATGGCATTGTGGGGAGAGAAGTCATAATGATGACTCGATCAATAATTTGTTAAAGAAAAATCTCTACAGACTGAAAAACAGAACAAGTCTTAAGATTAAAGTGGCCCTTAAGGCAACATAAAGAAAAAAAAATAACATTGAAAAGACTCTTACTGAAACATTTTTCTATGGCTTCTAAACTCAAAAACTGAAGGGGAAAAAAATCAAAACATCAAATTTCTCAGTTGAAAATCTAGCTGACAAAAATGTTTTTAACCTTTTTTTTTTTAAGTAAGAGGGGAAAATTTGAGTTAGAATTGTTATCCTTCCAAATTATCAATGGAGTATGAGGACAAAGATATCATAGAACATGTTAGGAATCAAAAGTGTTGTCACTAACAAAGCTGTCTTTAGAAAATAAGTATTAAGGATCCACTACAGCAAAATAAAACAAGAAAAGAGAGCCAGAATTTAAGCAACATGAGAGTCCATAAATAGTGAAACTGATTGTGAAATCTTAAAATGTATTTACAATATAAAAGTGGAGATTATTGAAATTATCAGAAAGAATTGCTTTCTTTTTTTTAAGATTTTATTTATTTATTCATGAGAGACACAGAGAGAGAGAAAGAAAGAGAGAAGCAGAGGAAGAAGCAGGCTCCCTGCGGGGAGTCTGATGTGGGACTCCATCCCGGGACCCCAGGATCACGCCCTGAGCCAAAGCAGGTGCTCAACCCCTGAGCCACCCAGATGTCCCAAGAATTGGTCTCTGATGTAAAAATTATTTGTGTGCAGGTATAATTTCACTGTTTTAAAATAGCAAATAATGAAACGGAAAAAATTAAGTAAGATAGTTTTCAAATACTCTGACTTGTTCGAAGTAGGAAGCTTATGCATCTTCATTACTTTGTTATGATTCTTACACAAATGTAAAAATATATTTCATTAAGCTTTTAATTGTAACCATTATAACAATAAAGACAAGATCAAGTACATCTAACCTCTAGAGGAAAATAAAGGAACAAGATGTTAAGGAAAATGTACAAACATAGGAGTAATCCAAATACTTGGAAAAAGCTACATTCTTACCTTAAGAAAAGAAGTTCTCAGACTGAGCGAAATAAATCCAGCCACATTCTATTTGTAGGATAAAACATTTAAGAATTGATATTGGAATCCTGAAAATGAGCAAGAGGAGATTTTACTTAGCGAGAGACCAATATCACCGGCCTTTAATATGTCACCAAAGGATCAAAACTATAAATACAGCACTAATTTTAGATTATTAAATTGACTTTTATCGTATTGGACCTATGGTGTTAATGCTGTAAACATAAACATCCACCTCTCCAAGACTCCCTGGAAACTGTGCTCATTGAGTATAGTTTGTGCCCAGAGAAGTGCTGTTCTGCTTCTATTATTTGGGACCACGCATTTGGAACCTGGACCAAGATAATCAGATTAAAAGAGAGACTGCTACTTGATGCCTCTCTTTGTGGAGACCGGCTATCTCCAAGTCCGTACTCCCAGACTTGTGTGGTTCACAGCAGAAAATAGGATGTTCAGTGAAGCTGCTCTTGAAAAGGCCAGTGTTATTTTTCTTTGTATTTTAGCTTGCTCTGTAAGCGACCTAAATCATACATTCTCCAAGGTACAAAGGGGCTTAATTTACAAAATCTTCTAAGTAACTGATTGCTTTTACAGTATGGGTTCCTGAGCTGGATGATCAGCCATAACAAACAAAAAAGAAAAAAGAAAGAAAAGAAAAGAAAGAAAAGAAAAGAAAAGAAAAGAAAAGAAAAGAAAAGAAAAGAAAAGAAAAGAAAAGAAAAGAAAGAAAAGAAGAGAAAAGAGAAAAAAGGAAAGGAAAGGAAAGGAAAGGAAAGGAAAGGAAAGGAAAGGAAAGGAGAAAAGAAAAAAAGAAGAAAAGAAAAGAAAAGAAGAGAGAAGAAGAGGGAAGGAAAAAGAAGAGAGAAAAGATTCTTTAAGTTTCTCTGTTTTCTGCAAAATATAGAGAAATAAGGAAATTCATGGGAAATAAGGAATTCCATGATATTAGGGAGCTATCAAATCATCATTTTTGTGAAATACTGTTTGATAAGCACATACTGCTGCCATCCCCTACCACGTCAGACTTATTGTCTTCATAAGAGGATTTCTCTGACTTGTCAGATGTCTCTTGAAATAAAGAAATTAACGCAGTACGTCTGGACTCTCCAGTAATGCCATTCTCATTCTCTTGATTATGTTCAAAAGGAAGAGATTTTATCCCCTCCAAAATGAAAAAAAAAAATGGTTTAGCTGACTGCTGGGCAAACATGTATCATTTGAAACAAGAAGTCAGTTATTATGGAAAGAAAGATACTTTACTTTAAAGCTTTGTTCTTAATTGGAAAAATCTCTCTCTCCTTTTAATGAAAAAAGAATAGGGCCATCATTATTTTAGATCTAAGATAACTCATTTGTTATGCTAATTTTCACTCACAGACTCTTACATATTTACATTACACACACACACACACACACACACACACCTTCTCCCGAGAGTTTTTCTCCTACTCTTTGCCTTGGCTTCAGCAGGGCACCCAAGTTCGGAGGATCTACTTTCAGAACCATATACCTAATTTGCAATCTGACTCTAAGCTGTTCTCTATCCATCCCAGAGTCTAGTCAGGAAGCAGTTTTCGATGTTTGCTCACAGAGCCATGATGCTACACTGAGGATTGATTATGTGCACAATCTTGTTCCTTGAGGGTTGGCCTTTCGACAACCTCAGTGGGCCTCCTGACCCCCGTCTGACTATTTTTCATCTTTTCCTTATCTCCGGCCCATCACAGAGGTTTAAATATAAGCTATTACAGTGCTCACATGAGTTTGGTCAGCTGTAAGGTTGTTCTGCATTTGAGTTTCTGCATTTCTTCTGAGTTATGAATCATCTTTTAAGATTGGTCTTGGGGCACTGGGTGGCTCAGTGGGTTAAGCCTCTGACTCTTGGTTTTGGCTCAGGTCAAGATCTCAGGGTCATGAGATCCAGTCCCCCGTAGGGCTTGTACTCAGCACAGAATCTGCTTGTCCCTCTCTCTCCCCCTCTGCTCCTCCACCTGCTCTCGAGGGCACTCTCTCAATCTCTCTCTCTCTCTCTCTCTCTCTCAAATAAATAAATAAATAAATAAATAAATAAATAAATAAATAAAATCTTTAAAAAAAAAGATTGATCTTAAACTACAATCTTTTTGCTAACTTTTAAATCCCTTAGACCAAGCTTTCTAACATAAATTTTTCATTATTTTGTGCTAGTTTATCATTTTTAGTTAAAAATCCATTCTTCACAAAGCCCTAAATATTTAGAACACTATGAAGCAGAATGCTTAATAGTTTTTTTAGAAAGCTTATTGAATAAAATATATACACCATAAATATCAGTCATTATAAATGTACAATCAATGATTTTTTAGTCAACTTACAGAGTTGTTGGCATCATCAAAACAATCTGATTTTAGAACGTTTTCTTTAGTGAAAAAAATCCCCATGAGTTCAGTGCTTTATTGATTGTCAGGTCACTATCCACAATCATACAGCCCCAGAAAACTAGCATCTCTAAAAATTGCCTTTTTCTGGATACTTCATGAAATGAAGTTAACACACTATGTAGTCTTCATATATGGCTTTTTTTCCTTAGAGTAGTGTTTTTGAGGTTCATTCATGTTGTAGTATGATTCAGTTTTGTATTCCTTTCATAATTGAGTAATACTACTCTTATTGGAAAATTTTATATACAATATATAATATTGTATATATAATATAAATATATTATAATAAACTTATAAATATATAAATTTATATATAAAATATATAATATATAAAAATGTAAATCATAAAATATTAAATGTCTTCATTTTTCTTAGGTAGATTATTAGCGTGGAATCACTGAGTTTATGATGTTTAATCTTTCAAGAAATTGCCAGACTGTTTACCAAAGTGGTTGTATCATGGACTAATATCTGAGAGATTCCCTTTCTCCATATCCTCACCAACACTTGGTTTTGTCTGGTTTTCATACAGCAATTTGAATGGCTCTATAATGGTATTTGATCGCATTTTTCATTTGCCTTCACCTAATGAAGAATAATATTGAGCACATTTTAAATCTTCTTAATGAAATGTCTATATAGGTGCTTTGTTTTTGCCCATTTTTAAATTGAGATACTTATCTTGATATTAATGAGTCATAAAAATTCCTTACATATTCAAAATACAAGTTCTTTTTTCAGATATATAATTTGCAAATAGCTTCTATTAGTCTGTGCATAGTATTCTAATTTTCTTATCAGTGTCTTTTAAAACACAAAATTTAAATTTTTATGAAGTCCCAACTATCAGTATTCTTTGACTGATATTTTGGCAGCACATCTTAAAACCCTTCCCCAAATTTATGCATTCTCAATTAGGCATGTCAATCTCGAAGGGACAAATATAGATTCTCCTACATGGGTGAAAACGCAAAGAAAAGAAAGAAAGAAAGAAAGAAAGAAAGAAAGAAAGAAAGAAAGAAAGAAAGAAAGAAAGAAAGAAAGAAAGAAAGGAGGGAGGGAAGAAAGGAGAGAGAAGGAGGGAGAGAGATAGGAAGAACCTACGTTTATTATATTAAAATTTCAATTAGAATTTTCCAGTTAGATAAAAATGCTTAAAACTCTCTTTAAAAAGGGATAATAATGAAAACAGGGTTAAGAAACACCAGTTTAACCCAAGGATTTCTCCTGTGACTTCTAGAAATTTAACAGTTTTATTTTTTAAAAGATTTTATTTATTTATTCATGAGAGACACAGAGAAAGAGAGAAGTAGAGACACAGGCAGAGGGAGAAGCAGCTTCCCTGCAGGGAGCCCGATGCAGGACTCAATCCCAGGACCCCAGGGTCACTCCCTAAGCGGAAGGCAGATGCTCAACCACTGAGCCACTCAGGCGTCCCGAAATTTAACAGTTTTAGCTCTCAAATTTAAGCCTATGATCCATTTGAGTTAATTTTGTGTATGGTTGTGGGATCGGGGTTTATTTATCCACACGTGAATATCTAAATATTATTCCTCCCCTACTTGTTGAAAAGACTGTATTTTCCCCCATTTAATTGTCTTGGTACCTGTTTCAGTGCCAGCGATCATAAATGTGAGGGCTTATTTTTGTACACTCTATTTGGTCCTATTGATCTCTATGCCTATCTTTTAGTCAATACCACACTGTCTTGATTACTTTAAGTTTTGAAATTGCATAGTGTAAGTCCTCAATTATATTCTTCTTTTATAAACTTAGACTATTCCACATTCTTTGTATATTCTTATCATTTTAGTTTCAGTTTGTCAATTTCTGTACAAAGGTCTACTGAGATTTTTGACAGAGGTTAAGTTGAATTTAAAAATCAATTTGGGGCAGGGGGACACATTGGGTGGCTCAGTTGGTTAAGCGGCTGCCTTCAGTTCAGGTCATGATCTTGGGGTCCTGGGATGAAGCCCTGACTCAGGGTCCCTGCTCAGTGGGGAGTCTGGTTCTCCCTCTCCCTGCTTGTGCTCTCTTTCTCTCTCAATCTACTTTATTCAGATCTCCTTGGTTTTTACTTATTGACATTGTCTAATTGCAGGATTCCAACTGGGATACTACATTTCATTTAGTCTTCCTATGCCCATAGGAACCTACTGGCTGTGACAGTTTGTTAGACTGGTTTTGTTTTTGATTACTTTGACGTCATTTTTGACGTTTGAGGGGCATTGTTCATATATTTGTAGACTGTCCAGCAACTGGAATTTGTCTGATGTTTTTCTCATAATTAGACTGGAGTCGTGGGCTTGAAGAAGGAGGACTGCATTTGTTGGGATCCCTGGGTGGTGCAGCGGTTTGGCGCCTGCCTTTGGCCCAGGGCGCGATCCTGGAGACCCAGGATCGAGTCCCACATCGGGCTCCCGGTGCATGGAGCCTGCTTCTCCCTCTGCCTGTGTCTCTGCCTCTCTCTCTCTCTCTCTCTCTCTGACTATCATAAAATAAATAGAAATTAAAAAAAATAAAACTGCAAAAGTAAAATGCCATTTTTACAACATAATATCAGATGTACCTACTATCCACCTGACTCACCCTTGCTGATGTCAACTTTGATCATGTGACTGAGGTTTCTTTACTCTACTTACCCTCCTCCCTTTCCCACCATACTCAGGGGAAGGAAGTCTCTATGTAGAGCCTACATACAGGTTGGAGTATCTACATAAATTATTTGTAATTATGCCGCATGGGAGATCTATTTATTCCTGTCCTATACATGTATTTTCAAAATCATTAATTTATGAAGTATGGATGGAATAATGATACAATTTTATGTTTTAGGTTAAATTCAATAATATATTATTTTGTTGCTCAGATTTTTCCAGCTTTGACCTTTGGAAACTCTGTTAGTTGGCATTTTGTTCCCTTGATATAACCCCATTTTTGTGGAGTTTTCTTTTGTTTTATTTCTGAGTACATCTTCACCTACTGGAACCATATGATGCTCAGGATCATATTCATGGTCCAGCCATGGAGTTAGTCATTTTTCCAAGGAGCTATGGACCTTCTTCTTGGTGAATGGTGTGAGAAACCTAGGTATGCTTATTTTTACAGGAGTGTCATTGCTTCAAGTTCCTCTCAACTGATGGAGCAAGTAAATGTATGTATGTATAGTGGTCTCTGTATAGTTTAACCACAGATATAGTTGCTTACCGTTGTAGAACAGATAAAAAATTTTAAACACATAGGTTTATGCAAAATAGGGACGCCTGGGTGGCTCAGCGGTTAAGTATCTGCCTTCGGCTCAGGTCATGATCCCAGATCCCGGGATCGAGTCCCACATCGGGCTCCCTGCATGGAGCCTGCTTCTCCCTCTGCCTGTGTCTCTGCCTCTCTCTCTGTGTCTCTTATGAATAAATAAATAAAATCTTAAAAACATTAAAAAAAAGTTTATGCGAAATAACCTTATACCTCTTCATGTATGGTATAGAAGTACCTTATAACAGAGTATCCTCATTTCTCCCTACTTCTCTTACACCATTATTAAAATATATGTTATATATATATACATATAAGAAATATAACATTTCACATGTTATACAGATATTTTTGTATAGATGTCATATTGCACAGGTGTCAGTATATTACATATTTTATGTACAGATGTCTATATAATCACTCATTATCTGTTATTGAGAGATTTGTGTTAAAATTTCCCACTAACATGGACAGTTTGCCAATTCCTCCTTGACTTCATGTTAATTTCTATTTTGGTATTATTCAGAGGCTATGTTAACATATCAATAAATATATAGAATAATTATTTTGCCCTAGCAGAATGAATTTTTTTAAAGTTAGTGATATTCTTTAGCCTTAATAATCTTATTTCTCCAAGGTCTATTTTGAATCACTGTGTTTTTTGACTTAGTGTATCTCTTTGGTTTGATAGTGTCTTAAAATTAACATTTAGTTGAAATTTTAACAGATTTAATGGTGTACAATCAATATACCAGGAAGTTCACTCACTGAAAGTATACAGTTCAATAGTATTTAGTATATTTAGAGTTAGACAACCATCACCATAATCTAATTTTAGAACATTTTCATCACCCAACAAAGAAGCCAGTCACTCCCTCTTTCCCATTGCCCTCTACCAGCCCTAGACAATCATAAATCTGCTTTCTTCCTCTATAGATTTCCCTATTTCAGACATTTGTCATAAATGCAATCACACACATATGGTCTTCTGTGGCTAGCTTCTTTCACTTAGTATAAAGTTTTTTGAGCTTCATCCTTACCATAACATATATCAGTACTTGTTCTTTTATTGCCAAAATTCAATTCTGCTTGAATTGTTTAATTCAACCTAAATATCTATTATTTGTAATTACCAACTTTATCCTACTTATAGATACCAGAGTTATGTCTCAGAGAGTATGAGCTCAAAGTGTAAATACCTTACAGACCAAACGAATTCCTTAGTTATAGAAGCAGGAGAAACCAGGGAGCCTAGTGAAAGTGACTCTTCACGTTGTTGAACTAAAGATCACAGCAGAAGCTCATCCTAAATAGGGGAGAATTTATTGACATGTGTGTTCAGCCATGACAAAATCTAGTGTTCTGATAAGAACAGCTGAGACAATTCAGAGTTGGGTTTTTACCACAGTTTCTTGAATCTTGTATATGGTGACCACCTAAGTAAATAAAGTGAAGATAGCAGAACTTCCTTAGCATAGTATTGAGGTAAGAGAGAGTTCAGGAAACTGGATGTGTTAGAATGGTTTATAAACGTAAGAGCTTTAAACACATTACGTTACTATGTTCCATTGAAAGAGCCAGACTCCTTCCATTGGAGGATCCAGAACACATCTTTAAGAGATGGCTAACCTCTATAGGTTGGAGTCGATGGCTGAAAATGATACATAGTACTGGGATCCATAATGGAAATGAGGATGGTAGGATACTAGCACTGCAGGGATCAGAAGAGAACAGTTAACTGTCAGAGGCTAAGTAGCTATAAGTGCCATCATCGTTAGCAGAAAGGCATGACTTGTAGCCAGGGTGTCTTGATCTACAGAGATCTGTGGGGAAAGCTGATACATCATGATGGTCTTAGGCATGAGATAAGTGGACAGTAGACTAGAGGGTCACTTAATCTGTATAATCAAAATCAAGACTGGTGAGCTGCAATAGAAAAATGTCATCTTTCAATCAATATCCAGGTCTTATTTCATTCACAGATTGATAAGTAATCCACTAATTAAAGAACAAGCCAGTTACCATGATGAAAGTCACTACCGTATCTTTGTTAAATATTCTTTTGGTAATTTACAGAGAAGATCTGAGCCATATGCGGAATAACCATGTAGTAACAAAATGGGAGTGTTCTGAGTTTTTGAGTCAAATATGTGACTCAAGCTGAATAGAAAGAAAAGCACTAAAAAATATCTTCATGGTTTTCTGGTAAAAGTGGGGTAGGTTTCTGGAAGTTATAAACAGAATTTGGCCAAAGTCTATCTCACAACGAGTATACTAGATTCATAGACTCACTTTTAGTTATTTCCTCCTAACTGAAGCATATAAATTGGAACAGATATGTTTAGCACCTGCAGAACTCATATTGTGGTTCTGTGAACTATGAAGCAAGAGTCATTATTTTAATATGGCCAAGTGGAATCCCATGAAAAAATTCTCCACCCACCCGACTCAAAATAGAAGCAATATTACATCTCAGAAGAGTTGGCTATATGCACCAGAGGTCAGCACTGCAGAAAAGAACAAAATTAGACTTTACAGAGGAGTATGAATCAACTCTGTTCCCTCACAACTAGGTTAACTTGCACACTTTGCCATCATGTGGTTTTGGAAACTTTGAACATCTTAACATTACAAAGAATATTATCCTGACCCACTCTACCCATGATATCATGTTAATGGGACTTGGTGAGAAGAAAGTGATGGGCACTGTAGAGGACCTACTGTACCAGAGATATACCAGAAGGTGGCAGAAAAACATCAACAGAAATTCAAATCCTGTCAGTTAAGAAAAGTTTTAAGAGTTCAATGGTTTGTGGCACGTGGGTGGCTCAGGTGGTTAAGGATCTACCCTCTGCTCAGGTCATGATCTCAGGGTTCTGGGATGGAGCCCTTGTTGGGCTTCGTGCTCAGTGGGGAGTCTGTTTCTCCCTTTCCCTGTTCTTGTGCTCTTGCTCTCTCTCTCTCCCTCTCTCTTCCCCCTCTCAAATAAAGAAACAAATAAAATATTTAAAGGACGCCTGGGTCGCTCAGTGGTTGAGCACCTCTGCCTGTGGCTCAGGGTGTGATCCTGGGATCTGGGATCAAGTCCCACATCAGGCTCCCTATGAGGAGCATGCTTCTCCCTCTGCCTCTGTCTCTGCCTCTGTCTCTCTGCGTCTCTCATGAATAAATAAATAAAATCTTTTTAAAAAATCTTTAAGAAAGAAAGAATAAGAGTCCAGTAGTCTGGGGTATGTTATATATCCTCTGAGACAATGGACAAGTCATGACCACCCACATCTCTTGCAACTAAGGAAAATGCATGACACGTTGTGAATCTCTGTATATTTCGGAGACAGAAATTATGCTACATATTAAATATGTTCTGACCCATTCCTTTTTTGAGGAATCCAGAGGCTGACAGGTTTGAGCAGGGCCCAGAGCAAGAGAAGGCTCTGCATCAGCTCTGGGTTTACTTATTCCTTCTTCTTCCTATTGATAGCATACAGAGTATACAAAGTCAAAATGCTGTTTTTGTTAAAAATATAAGACAGCGCATTTGGGTAAAGACATGGTGCACAGATTTGGAGGTGGGAAGTTTCTACTTCCTCTAGTTGAGCCCTGGCAAGAATGTCTGTACACCAAGAGACACTGAGCACAATATACTTTATTGGCTTAAGTAATAAATAGCAGTAGGTATTGGACAACAGAGCCTCACACTACAACTCATAAAACTGTAAGTGTGCAACTTCAATCAAGCAAAGTCTGACTCAGTTGTAAACATCCAAGAACAATATTCTTCAAGGGAGAGTACTAACATGGTCTCTTCTCTATAGAATAAAATGGACACACTGCCTTTAGATTAAATGACACACGTTGAACATACAGATGCACCCGTGACCCAGAATATGAAGGAGTGTTTATTCCCAGCAAAGAATTATTATGCCTGATTCACACAAATGTAAAGGGAAAAATCCAAGAACCCTTTCTTTTGACCAGGCATACTTTAGATTTTAACAAAGGAAATTGGAAGCATTTGGAAGAACCAAGGGTTATTCCTGGCAGTTTCCATCCATTGCTCCTGACCTCAGCCATGCCTAACAATTGAAATGCATAGACTCATAGTGAAAGGAAGAAAGGTGATAAAAAAGAATGATTATTATGTTTGACTAGAAAGAAGATCTTTTCAATGGTGAATAGCTGCTTGAAAAATAATTCATTGATTTCCTTGGAATACGATTTTTATAACTTTCTTTATTCTATAGAAGTCATGGAAAGATATAGTTATAAAAAGGTCTTCTGCAGGATTGCATTAGTATCTCTGAATGATTCACATGCAAATTTTTTTTAGTTCAACTCAAAAAGAATTCAGAGACATTTTCAATCAAGATTATGCTCTTGGTTACATACGGCAGACTCTGCCAAAAAAGCACTGGAAAGATTACAGGGTTGGGGGGGGGAGGCGGGGATTGACCCAAGAGTTTTTTGTTTTGTTTTGTTTTTTAAGTTTCAAATACATTTTTTGCCTGGTTATCAAAATTAAATGAAAGGAAATTTTGAGCTGATAAGAAGTTGTTACTTGATTTTCTTTTCATGTATCTAAATCCCTTATTTATCACATTCTATGGATTGATCCATATATTCACAGTGAATATATTTGTACTTCATTTAGCAGGTTTTGTGTTTACAAGGCAAACTTTGTTGAAAAATTTATATTACCAGAGAGTTTGCTTAAAATTGAGGAAGCCACTATTAGGTGCATTGTAGTGCTTGGGATATTGCAGAATTGGTCAGCTGGCCAGATTTTCCCTTACATATTCTGAATTCTAGAGCATCTGTCAATGCTCCCCTTACAATGACAGAGTGGCTACTCACATCACATGTATTTTATAAGATTATTTTATAACAAATTTCAGTTAGGGCAAATGTATGTCTCTGTATTCTAAAAGACTCAAGAAGTAAAGCTGCTAAATGCTTTGTGTCATCTCTCTTTTTTTTATTATTTTTTTTTCATCTCTCTTTTTAAGTGCTACCCATTTGCCTCTTCTGCTTATGTTGACTTTTCTTTGTTACATCAAGAGCCTATTAGACTTCTCTAATTTATATGTCAGGAATTCAAAATCCTAGGCACTTGGCTGGCCTCCTGTAGAAACCCAAATCATTGATTTTCTCTCGCTGCTTCCTTAAAAAATGAGTCAGCAATGTGCTATCCACTTTCATTTTTTTTCCCTATCACTATTTTCAGTGATGTATTTGTACCTTCCAATTACTCAGTTCCTTTTCTCTTCCCAGGTTTATAATGTCCCAGGTTATCTATAAAGTGAACAGCCCCAGCTTCAAGATGGCTTCTGAGAAGGAAGGACATCTCTGGTCAGAGAGTTTGGGACAAGGAACTACCCCTTTTTCTAGCTAGTTCCCTTTTTGTTTTTCTGCTTGGAATCAGCCCACTCTTGGAAAGTACAGCTGTGGCCTCCTCACTGAGGGGCTGGCAAAGGCGCCTTGTCTAAGTTATGGTTGAGTGAAATAACCCATCACTGGTGGGTTACAGTGTCATTGTCACACATGTAAGCCACATACTTCATTGGCTTTATAGTAACGAATATGACATGTTAACTTCCATTCATCAAGCATCATTGTTCCTCAAAGGTGGTTCAAAATTTGAGCCTGAGAATGACATATTATTCATTATCTCTCTAATATACTAATAATAAATATATTTCTACATCTTTAATCCACTCCACACACACACACACACACACACACACTCTACAAATGAATCTATACATATATAGATTTAAATGTTTAAATCTGTTTGTATGATTTATGTATGTTCATATGTATGTATGATATGAACATGTTTAAATCATGTTTGTATCTTTATCTATCCGTATGTAGTAAAAAGTATGGATCATATTGCTATATGAATTCCCATCCAACTCAAATTTAACTTAATTTTCCTCCTTTCTATATTTGTAACTCCTTCTATTGACGGTAAGACATCTGATGTCCACTATCCTTGATGTATTTATGTATTAATCAACTTCTCTTTTTCATACTTTCTTGAGCCATTAGGATGAGATGTATCCATAATAAAAAAGCCATAACTTAAAAGATTGTTATCGAGAAAGTAGTCAGTATAGAGTATGAATGAACTCCCTTATTAAATGATATCCTGTGATATTATTTAAAATAAATACCATCATGCTTATTTTACAGATTAAGAAATTGAAAAATCAGAAGGTTTAAGTTCTCGGTGGATAACTTAGAAAAAGCAGTGATGGCCATGCTGGTGTAATATAAGATCCTTCCTCCCCTAAGAAACCAGTCGCTAAGATAAAATACTATGACATATGAAATTATTTTAATTATATAAATGACAGTAAAATATAATAATATTTCTAAAGTTTACTAGCTTTGGTGGAAGTGAGAAAATTGATAGGAACATTATCCAGACCTTTATAATTATTGTCAAGTTGTTAACCAGTTTATATTCTTAAGACCAAGATGGTGCTAATTTTAAAAAAACGATGCACATTTCATAAATATTTATTAAGTGATTCTGGGAAAGGGTTATGCCAACTAGTGCATTATTCATGCCCCTAAATGAATGTCACTAAGAGATTTTGGTTCAAGGTTTTATTATCTAAATTAAACCAAAGGACACATATTTCAAAGGCATGAGAAAAGTTAAATTTCTTTCTTCTCTACTCTTACAGAAGAAACAAACACATAATGGCCACAAACAGCTTTTCAATATAAGCAGCCTAGTTTCTGTGTACTTTGGCTTATATGAGAACATACTTCTCACAGTCCTGATCTCTCCCCTTGATATAAGTTAATCTATCATGTCTTAATATCCATATTCTAGCTAATGGGCACACAGTTTCCTCAACTTTGGTTTCAGTCTGACAGGTTTTTTTTTTGTTTTGTTTTGTTTTGTTTTAGATTTTACTTATTTATTCATGAGAGACACACAGAGAGAGGCAGAAAATAGGCAGAGGGAGGAGCAGGCTCCCTGCAAGAAGTCCGACGTGGGACTCGATTCTGGGACCCTGGGATCACGCCCAGAGCTGAAGCCACTCAACCACTGAGGCACTCAGGCGTTCCCAGTCTGACAGGTTTTTAATATTATAGACTCACAACACCATTGTTAAATATCTTCGATTTAAAAATACGAATGGATGACAAATAATTTTTTTGGCATTTCATTCTTATAAAACTGTTCAGAGAATAAAATAATCCACCTTGGTCACTTTTCCAGGATGTTCATTTGAAGTTAAGTAGATAGTAGCTGACAGCAAAATTGTATTGACTCCAGTCTAACATCACTGCATGAAAGCCAAAAGTAAAGTTTAAATGAAATTTTAACGTACAGCTTTAATTAGTGATCCAGTGAATAGGCCATTTATTTATTTTTAATTTTTAATTAATTACTTTTTTAAAGATTTTAATTATTTATTCATGAGAGACACACAGAGAGAGGCAGAGACACAGGCAGAAGGAGAAGCAGGCTCCACACAGGGAGCCTGATCCTGGGTCTCCAGGATCATACCCTGAGCTGAAGGCAGACGCTCAACTTCTGAGCCACCCAGGCATCCCTTAAATTTTAATTTAAATTCAATTTAATTAACATACAGTCTACACTGTAGACTGTTGTGTTCGTTTCAGAGGTACAATTCAGTGATTCATCAGTTGCATAGAACACCACACTAATTACATCACGTGCCTTCCTTAATGGCAGTTGCTCAGTTACCCGCCCCCCCAAGAAACCCTCAGTTTTTTTTCTTTATGGTTAAGATTCTTTTATGGTTTGACCATTTAGTGATCTATCCGCCTTTCCCTAACAAGCTCCATCCAGGACATGGACAGTTAGGTAGGATAAAAAATGAAAATCTCCTTGAAAGATTTATTTTTCTCTTGAGCCTCAAGAATGTGGTCCCTTCACTGGCCATAAACTTAACTGGCAATGCTCAGAGAATAAGAAAGACCAGGGTTTTATTTGTGTTTGTGCATGAGTGTCTGCGTTTGTGTTTCAACTGGAATGAATTCTCATTTTCTGTTTTAACTATTGTTTATGAGCGGTTTACTTTTTAACTTATACAAATAGAATGCAGACCCAATGAACCAGTTACAGCTGCCTTTTGGTAGGAATATCTGGAAAAGTCATCGGTTTTAATAGATTCAGCAATAATTTAATACCGCGATCCTGCTATGGGGCAGACTCTAAACCGAGCTACAGATGATTGGTTCTCAATCCTAGCTGCACTTGGAAATAACCCAAAGGGTTTTAAACCATGCAGGGCATGGGTACATCCCCATGGATTCAAGTGTAGCCTAAGCCTTTGAAAATCCAGAAGGTCCTCTCGAGATTCTATTGTGAGGCCAAGACGGAGAACCATTGAAAATAAAGAAACAGGTTTTTTTTTGTTTTGTTTTAAAGATTTTATTTATTTATTCATGGGAGACACAGAGGGAGAGAGAGAGGCAGAGACATAGGCAGGGGGAGAAGCAGGCTCCCTGAGGGGAGCCCGATGCAGGACTCTATCTTAGGAGCCCGGGATCATGACCTGAGCCAAAGGCAGAGGCTCAACTGCTGAGCCACCCAGGCATCCCAAGAAATAGTCTTTCTAAACAGAAAGAATTTTGGTTTGACGAGGACTCAACAGAGTTCTTTCTCAAGCTGACTCCTCTTTCACCCCATCTATCCACTTAAAGCTCCATGAAGTCAGAGATTTGGCTTTTTTTCTCACAGGGTCTCAGGGTCCAGTACAGTACTTGCAAAAGTGTTTAACCAGTATCTGTTGAATGAATGAAAATGGCTTTTGAAAGATAATGTCATTTAATCTGTGTCGTTAACATTATATGAGGATGGCTTTTAAATCTACATATCTCATCATATCTTTGTATCAAAATTGGACCATTATTCTCGACAGTTTAGTCTTTTCCTCTTAAATATAATGTAGGACTATTAAAGGACATTGACTTATAATACTAGCCCTCTATTTCAATTTGCCAATACTTGACCCAAGACTCAGAGGGTATATATTTAGTAAGTAGCAGATACTGATCTAGATCCAAACATTTTTTTTGTCTTATCATCACAATACCATGCTAGTGGTGCACTTATATATTCTTATATAATATTATATAATAAAATAATATGACATTATATTATTATAAGAGAATACACATATTCTCTATGTGACCGAATGAGGTTGGAGATGAGATGGGATTTCTGTAATCACCTGATGGATTAATGAAAAGCAACCAGTTTCACATCTCATCCTTTTGGGTCCTGCTTCCTGAGTAACCCAGGATCCACCAGTCAGAGGCCTTTCCTAAACTCCGTTCTAATTTTTCCAGCCTTGCAACTGCTTAGAAAGTTGAGTAGACTGCCTTTCAGCATGTGCCCATTCAGCTTTAAAGGGGTCAAACATGTCAAAGGCACGACAGTCCACTCTCTCTCCACAAGATTGTGAGGTTTAAACAGTAAATACCTCAATATTAGAGAACATTGATGTCTTCAAATAAGCTTTTGAGTTTCCCTTGCAGGATATATCTCAACTGCCAAATAGGAGACAGCGTGAAGAACAGAACCAATGCCATGAGCTGCCTCGATGTATTCCATGATGGCCTGTCTGAGAGCAGAAAAATGAAAGTTACTCTCCTGAGCCCTGCAAGTACAAGGCTGGCCCAAATCCGTCCTGATAAGCATCAAACGGAGACAACTAGCTACAAGAAATTCCTCCAGCAACAGAATAAATATTGGCACGCCAAGAAATAATCTACTGATGGGGACAGAGGCTCTGAAAATCATCCTGTGACTAGTCAATCCCAAGTTCAGCAGCAAATCCTCATCTTGACACAATCAGGAAGATGTCAAAGTAAGTATATTTCTGGTCAATATAAAAGCAATTATCTCTGGTTTTCACCTCCCATTGGTAGTTTTACACCTTCCCATTTATTCCACCAGAGTTGTTCTTGCTACACTTTTACTCTGGAGCTAGAATTGATTTAACCAAGAGGATGAGTCACTGGGTATTTGCTGATGGCCAGTGGAGCAGTTTTTCTAGACCCCTTCTCCCCACCCTCACATTCAGGGGCCATGGCCCCCAACATGGCAGCAATGCATGAGTGTCTCTCCATTAAAAGTGAAGCCTTGTGTGCAGCAAAGAGACACAGAATAGGAGTAAGTACGCCCCAGCCCTACACCCGGCATTCTCCCTGTGTCATGTGGATAATAATTTTGTTTTGCAGAATTCACAGATTGTCATGTGGATAGAATATGATAGCCAAGTGGGAGGGATCTCAAAATTATAAAGTTATATGGAAATGAGTGCTGTTATTTTTTTGAAAGATTTATTTATTTATTTGAGAGAGAGAGAGAGACAGAGAGAGAGAGAGAGAAGAGGGAGGGGCAGAGCAAGAGGGAGGTCACCATTGAGCCAAAACCAAGAGTGGGACGCTCAACTGACTGCACCACCCAGGCACTCCAAGTGCTGTTATTAATATGTAGGTTTTATAAAACACTTTCAGGAGATTTTGGGGGTCATTTCTCTTTGAAACACATCAGCATCCATCTTGTTTTCATGAAAGACTTTGTGTAAAAAGAGCATGATACCCCTCTCATAAAATTTCTGCTGATACTCATCAGTCATTATTGAAAACTATAACTTTAATTTTCTTTAGCTTTGCAAGCCTGTCCACATTTTTGGACAAAATCTCTTTTAGCAGTGAGTGTGACCCCACAACGTCAATAATACAAATTATAACATAGAACTGGCTTAACTTCTTGCCCTGGGCAACAGTGAAAGGCAAATAACCCTGTTCTTTTTCTTGGGAATCTTAACTTTTGCTCAGGTAAATAAATAACAGTTTAGAAAAAAAAAATAACAGTTTAGTATCTTGGCTGAATTAAAATATATTTTGTGCCTCCTCATATTATAATAAACCCAAATCGTTTATGATTCTAAAAAACTTGGAATATACTTTTTAAGATATTATTCCATTGGCTATAAATAAGTGTTTGTCTTCTTTCCATGTCCCGTGTGCCCTGTGTCATTTACTATCCAGGTCTCCTAGTCTACAGATGAGGACACCGAATACACCATCCAGCAAATAAGAGGTGGAATGAAGGCAGTAGCCGAGCCCATAGTTGTCCCAGTAGGCTGTCTATCCCTTGATAAAAATGCTCGTTAAGATTACACTAGTGCCGACCTTGGCCGTGGCAGCGATGGGCCCTAAAACAGCCCTGTCACACGTCTTGACAAGCCACGTTCCATTATACAGTAAGCACTGGCCACTCGCAGTGATGGATGCCTTAATTCATCTCCTTTCTGCTCAGAATGTGATCTAACAAAACAAGGCTCCCCATATTCAGTGAGTCAAATGCAGGCAGGGTAAGTAGAAACAAATGTCAGCGTTAGGGGACAGCTCAGGGATAGCTTTCTCTAATCCCAGGATCCTTAGGAATCTGTGAGGGTGCTTGCTTTTAGGCTATTTGGCAGAAATGAGCTTATCCAGCCTAGGAAACAGAGCGCAGTGACTCAACATTGAGTAGGGAGCATTGCATGCACTGTTTCCCTGACCACATCAAACACAAACCCTCCCACTGAAAAATTTAAAAAGATGCACTAAACAAATGGAAACTCATTTTGTGGATCTTGAAAATTCCATTCAGCATTTTAGGCACCCTCTGTATTTTCCCCTTGCAGCTTTTGTAGCAGGCATCTCTCTCTCTCTCTCTCTCTCTCTCTCTCTCGCTTCTCCCCCTCTCTTCATGATGCCCTTCTTTATGCACAGGATCTTACAATGCCCCACACCCAGTTTGTGTCAAAGTCAGAGGCAGCCATAGATCCAAGGGGTGTGTTTTAACCTTCATTTTTTTTTTTAATATCAGCAGAAATATCTCAAATAAGAACTCAGCTTACTAGAATGCCCAGGTAGTTCTACTGACAGAAACTTGCTTTGTTTATGAAATTTTTTATTAATTACACATAACCATCTGCTGCACATCAGCAAATTCACCGGTAATAAATAGCCAGTAATACAAATTTTGTTGCATCAAAAATAAGGAACTCAGGCAAGCATTCCTGGTATTTGAGGGTAAATCCACTTTTCTACTGGATGGTACCTTGTGTGGAATCTCGCTATCCTTCCTGAATATCCAGGTGGAGGGTCACATTGGCTTTGCCTACATTATCTGGATCCTGTCAGTGTATCTGAGATCTACTCTTCCTTTAATTTCCTTTGCTTTGCTTTGTTGTAGATATTCACTTCTGCAGCTGGGGACTCAGAGGAAACTCTTTTTTTTTTCTCCTGTAAGATATGCATAAAGCTAAGCTTGCATTTACTATGGCCTTGATCATATTAAACACTATTTACCAACAGAAATAAAGCAAGCAAGCCAGCATTTAATATAAATGAGCATGTTGGGAAGTAAACCTGAATAACCAGTAGAGGTCTCTGCTGCTCTATGTAAATGTCCCTTTAGGGCAAAGCAAAATGAAACAAAACTTTAAAAGAAGTGCGCTGGCCAAATCGTAGAGCGGTCTACGGAGAACTTATTAGATGAAGAAAGTGTAATTCAACACCAATAAAAAATAAATTTATAAATAAAAAAAAGAAAGCGTACTCTTTTAGTGGTGGGGGAAGAGAAGAAAAAAGTGGAGGGAAAGTTCACGCCAGATTTTAGGGGTGAGTGGTGGGGTCTGAGAAAGGGTGCACCCAGAGGAGAGGCAAGGTGGGAAATATGGAAGCAAATGGAGCTGTGTTTCTTGGGAAAACTGAAGTCAGGCTCACAGTGAGAAGTAGCCTTACTTAGCTCAGTGAAGTCCAGCAGGAATGTAACGGGGCAATGGGGACTCAGAGCTGGAAGTAAACAATGTCAAATTAGTCAGAGAGTCAGCTATGGGAATGCCTGGTGCCAGATTTGTGGATTTCCAGCTACCATGCTGGAGTTCGGCCACACTAATTCTGTCCCAAGGAACAGCAGCATGAAACATGCAGGCAATGTGTTGAGGAACTGGGGTATCAATGTTTCAAGGTAGTAATTAGTCACAGAGGAACAAATCAGAGGCTTCGATGTTGCCCAGTTCCATAAAGTTTATGATGTTATTACAGAAAGAAAAGGAGATAGACACTTGTTAGAAATGGATGTAAAGATTAGAGTCACCCTGGTAAATATATGATTGGCCAGAAGCTGAACTATCTAAATGTAAATTCCCTCTGCATGGGGATAAGTTTGAATTTAGAGCATGCAGATGGTCTAAACGTGCAAAGGTGAATTGTTCCAGGTATACACATAGACAGACCCTGACGGCCAAACTTAAATCTGGTTTTAATGGTTCCTCCATGATTTTTCTTCAGTCTTAACTGTGGATGGGAATAATCCATAGATATTTAATTGAATTAGCACCTGGGAAAAGGAGAGGAGGAAGCAGGATTGGACAAAGGGAGGGGTTGAACCAGAGACAACTCAAGGAAGTCTTGGCCAACCCAGTGGAGAGCTCTGGAAAGGGGCATCCACTAAGGTTGTCACACAATGGGCCGCCGTGGCCAGGACTGTATCCCTCCTAGTTCCCTTCAATCGGCATGAGAGGATGCCTAATAAGGACTCAACCCTAGGAGCTCTTTTTGATAGAAAACTATCAAGCTATTCTTCAAAGGACATCACCTAAGACAGAGGACAGACATGCAAAAGGATTCCATCAGTACATTTGACAAGTAAGAGAATCTTGGTGAAAGCAATTGTTCTAGACTGATGAAGTTCAAATCAGGATAAAACGGGTTGTAGAAATCCAGTGGACGGGCACCTGGGTGGCTCAGACAGTTGAGCATTGAACTCTTGATTGCAGGTCTTGATCTCAGAGCTGTGAGTTCAAACCCCACGTTGGGTTCCATATTGGGTGTGGAGCCTACTTTAAAAAAATACAATGGAAATGTGGGGAAAGAAGAGATTTGTTAATATTAACAAACAATCCTTATGACACCCAAGGACTTGTTAGGGTATGTGGGTATTTCCTGATTCTCAGTGGGCCAGCCAGAGAAACTTTGGTATCTGTTTGCAACATTTCCAGGTGTCCTAATGGAGCAGTCAATAATCAAACACTTTGGAATTTTGTTCTGTTGTTTTGGTTTTTGTTGCATTGTTTTTATTGGTGGGGTGGGGATAGGGCATCATTATAGAACAAACAGGCAGACAGCAAAAGCAGTCTGTGGTTTCTGATGGGATGAGCCTCAGCTGACACTTCCTCAGTGAAACAAAATTCATGAATTTAGTCTTCCCTTTTAAATTTCTCCAGGCTGCACCCAGCTTGAGCCAGTTTCCCAGGGAGTTACCACTGGTGAATTAGAAATGCAAGTTTGTGTGAGCTTTAGTAAAAGTGGTCAGAGAGCTTTGATCTCAGGACGCAGCACCTGAGAAGACTACAGACACAGATTCTTAGCATTATACTTTGAAAGTTTGATTCCATTTCCCCAGAAAAGCATTGGCATCTGTGTGGTTTAGATTCTGTATTATAGCAAAATACTGCAGGATGGACTATTCATCAGGCAGTAGGATGTGATCCAAAGAATCTGAACTATTCATCCTAGCCTTAAATTATCACCCTGCCACCCTGACCCATATGGAGTCACCTGATTGCTTGGGGCACTGGTTTCCTCATCTGTAATGTGGTCAGTTTGCAAAGTTCTGTAAAGTGCCACATAGCTACTAGACTCCGTAAATAACGTTTTTGGAAGTTAGACCCCATTTCATAAACTCATTGCAAGTTACATAGGATTTTGGGAGCTTGCCTTGGAACTTGACCTCCATAGACAACGTCATTTCTGTGCACACACAATATTCCAAATCCCAAATAACCAACTTAAACAGAACTTGTTAACCAAACACAGGTAAATGGCTTAGTTCGCTCGTATGCGTACATTTTAGGAAACTTTAATTACGTTCCTGATCCTTCTTTCCACAAGATGTCACTGTCCACCACAATTTGTTTTTACAATCCGCAGCCTGGCATACTTTTCCCCTTGGGCTTTATGACAACATGCCTGAGTTACAGACTTAAGAACATCTAGAACAAAACCCCTTGTTATCATTTCTGTGTTCAGTAAAATCCCAGGTACCATCAGCAGATTTCAAGGGTAAATATGCATAGTTCATGATAGTTCTAGAAAAAAGAGCTTTTAACCTATCTGTTGATCTTTAATGTAAAATGATTCTGGTGTATGTTTTTATGATAGAATCCTAAGAAACCAATCATATCAGATGTAATATTTAAGGGGCTGAAAATAATTTCTATTGTAGCAGAACACAGTGTAGCTTCAGGGAAATTTAGACTGGGTATTTGCCACATCTTGTGATTGGTCTAAAGTGACAAGGCCGAAATTTTGGCTAAATGCAGATCGTACTTTGCTGTCACGTTTGATGTCACCTGGGTGTTTAGAAAGGCACCCGGCACTTCTCTCTGTTTATATAAGACTGAGGGTTCTGCAGACTTGGCTTTTCCCAGGGATTTTATGCAACGCCTGTGCCTTTGTTTACAAGGCCCTTCTCATTATTTATGCCTCATTAGCAGCACAGAATTAACTGTGCCATCTCTTCTGGTTTAGGGACCTGCATTACAATGGTCAAACCTCACTGGGATCGTTCATGTTACCGTGCACCACAGAGCGAAACCCGTGAACCCTGAGTGTAGTGACTGATAGAATAAAGGATTTCACCGTGTGACAATTGTATCTGTAAAGTATTCCCTTAGCATAGACTGGGAGGCTACTCTTAGAGAAAGGATCTTACTTCTAATTGCCTCCATAAACTCAGATCACAATTATCAATATAATCTGACTCCTAAAATAAAGATTCAGCACATTAATCCCTACGATTGCCAACTGCGGGGATCAGATTCTGTGAAATGTTTTCTAATCATATGTGGAGAATTGGCAACTCAAGCATGACAATCGAGTTAAAAATTGGTATTTTCAAATAAACATGTAGTATTCAGGGGAAGCACATGATGTCAGGCTTCACTCTGAAATAGTTCAATGAGTTCAAAGTCACATTTATTTGCCTCCCATTTCCCTGGATCTGATGTTGTAATAAGGTAAGTTGCTTTCTATTCTGTGATCTTTGGGAGGGGTATTCATTTCATCTGAGGGTAATTATATTTTTCAATTAATGTATAGATAAGGTGAAAAAGAGCATAGATTTTGTTTTCTTGTTCGATATGCCCCCATACTTTCTCACTTACTCCTGGGTGACTTTTCTGTTAATGTTAATATTTCTACATTAAAGAAAACGAATGAAAGGAGCCAACAGCCCCTCCTCACTCTTCACATGTGAAGATGGTCTCTTGGGCTAATTGCTTGTCTCAACACTAGAATCACTGAGCAGGGGGGCCGGGGGAGGTGGGTGTAACAATGGACTGCGTCTACCAGACCTGGGTGCAGATCCCTGTTCTATCACTTTCCAGCTGAGTGCCACAAAGTTCTATATTCTCTCTTGGCCTCAATTCTAAACGTTATAAAATTTAAATAGCTCCGACTGATTTCATAGAAGTTTCATATGGTCGGCAGTGTCGCATTTTCTGACCGCCAGCTGATAGCCAGCATTCAAGAGTTGTGGTAAACTTTTAAGGGCAGCAATTTCATTCTTCCATCAGCCAGACTCTCAAATCCAGCCCAGAAAAGCTTTATCCACTGACCGTAGCCTTTACCCACAGGATGTCTTTGCTACTTGATAGAGGACAGAGATGCAACCACACGAAAAGCTGGAAGTAATCCACTTGCTAGGCCTTGCTCACTGAACCAGACAGAAAGTTTGGGCAGGAGTGCAGTGTCCGGGAGCATGAGCTTGGCACGCAGCTTGGTGCCTCATGGGCTCTGAGTCATCTTTCAACCTGCCTGGGCATGTAGTGGCTTGATTGTGTCCCTGCTCTTCCCAGCCAGCATTCCGAAGAGCTTGGGTCAATTCTGCTGCCAGGCTAACAGGAGGCACAGATGTAGGCCAGCACTGATGTCTGTCTTTGGCGTCATGTAGGATTTGCACTGGGGCAGCCAGATGTGGGTTAATCAATGGTCATCTTGGTCCTCAGCGTTGGTCTGCAAAAAGGTCACACCTGTGAGGAGTAGTAACATCTCCCGCCTCCCTAAAGGACTTCAACACCAACAGAAGACAACTTCAGCATTTCAGTTTCCTTAGAAATCTGAGGGAGTTGTCTTAACGTTGACGTCCAGGTCTCATTTCTTATGATCTAAACTTCCTTGGAAAATTAGAGCAAATGAACCTTGCTCTACTGCATTGGTGAGGCCGACAGATTTAAGTTTAATTATTACCTAAGCAAGGGCACCTGGGTGGCTCCATCGAGTGGGCAACTCCTGATATTGGCTCAGGTTGTGATCTCAGGACCCTGAGATTGAGCCCCACATCGGGCTCTGTACTCAGCAGGGAATCTGCTTGGGCTTCTCTCTCTCCCTCTGTCCCTCTCACCCTCTCTCACTCTCTTAAATAAACAGATCTTTAAAAAAATAATAATAATTATCAGCTAAGCAAATCTTACCAATTGATATGGCGAAAAATAGGAAGGTAGGGACCTTTTGTATGTGGCCCAACTTTCTTAGCTTGCAGCAAAACCCCTTTACGTGGTAAACCTAACTTCTCTTTAAGTATTACAGATCCTATTTATAACCTCTGCATCCTGTTAATTCGAGTTTGCCCAGTAATGAAGAGGCTGAGACCACCAGTGAGTTTGCAGAGTCTATAGGGAATGTTTTGGACAGCCGAAAATGTAGCTGTAATTCAAGATATTGTGAAAGGAGACAGAGATGTGTCTTATACATAGTGCTGTCCATCATTAATAGTCGATCCAAAATATAAACCATAGAAGATTATTGAAGAGAGCGTGAGCGAGCACACTATTTGGATTATTTTAGGAAGCCATATCTAACCCTGTATAGAATATAAATATAACTTTACCATATGACAGCATTATAACTTCTTTAGTGTGTTTCAACCAAACACTTGATTGGAGAGATATATTGTAATTAGCAAAGGTTGCCAGCAGGGACAATATTTTTCTCTGACTCATATCTCATTATGTTAACATGTGCTTTATGGCCAGACGGGGATTAATTTATTGATTTGGATTCACAATACTAATATTAATTCATCATAATTCATTTCTTTATGTGTTGGGCTAATGACCCACAAACTATAAAAAAAAATAAAAGGATAAAAAGCTGTGAGTATCAGAGTACCTGATACCAAGTATCAGAGAAAGAATCTTCCTCCCCATTATAGTTGTTTGAAGCGGTGTTTACTCACCTGCTTGGAAGATTGGTCTGTAGGAGCCCATTGTTTCATGCTTCTCTATGTCTGTTCGACAGTGGCAGGTTTCACCTATGGCATTTCTATTTGTCTGATGAGCTAAAGAAAAAGCTTTGAATTAATTTTCTTGGATAAAGGAGCCCAGTGGTGAAATAGGCAAATGTTCCGTGTCATTCAGAATTCACATGAAAACCTTGATTTTCAACAATATTCAGGTTTTTATGAAAAGGAAGAATAGCTTTTTTATATCTGAAATGTACATTCCTCTCTTTCTGTCTCTATCTTTTCTCTCTGTTTCTTTCTTTCTATCTCTTGTCTAAATAGATAGACAGATAGATTATATATAAATATTCACACACAAAATAATTGCCTGGCAATTATCTGGCATGTATCATCATTTAAATACAAATCAATCTTCCTTTAAGATGATCCCCTCGGGTTTGTAAAAGGTAGTCATCCACCTGCTAGCTTATCTACAGTCACCAAACTCAAGGTAGTTTTCATCATGTTACAAAGATCATTAATCAACTTTTTGCATGTAAATTTCCATCTTTTTTGTTCATTTGGGGGCAGGGTTTCCCCTTATAAGGATTGCAGGAGTTAGCCTTTTAACGGTTAAAGATGAAATGAGAATCAACTTTGGCCAATAAACAGTGAATGGTGACTTAAGGCATTGAGTTAGAATTAAATTCATGGTGCTGTAAAATAGTAACCTCATTGAGGATCAAAGTCATGCTTTTTTATCCAGCATTTCTTTGTGACAAACACATGATGTCAGCTCCACTAGCTCATTTGTCTGCTGTAGTTCCACTTTATCAGGCTGGAGTAAAAAGAATTGATGTGTCTGGATAGATAAAGTAAATGGAAACTCAGGACTCATTCCAATATGCTGTACTTTGATATATTTTGCAAACCTGAGAGCAGCTGGTGTAACACTAGTTACTGTTTGTATTTAAATATTGTACATTAGAAGACCTTTGAAAAGGTGTTTTATAATGTTCTTTTTTTTTCTTTTTAGCACTGATTGGCTTTCAGATTGTGCTTTTTTTTCTTTAATTTCCTTATTGTGCTCACAAACATTTTCAGATCCTGCCTTTTCAGAAAGTTTGCTCTTATTACCAAGACTGGTAAAACAAGGTTCTTTACAAGTACGAATGGAAATAAAATTTTAAATTGTAATCGGTTACCTTCCTTTGCTGTTTGTCCTTCTCCTTTACAGTATTAGATCAGGGCTTTCATGAACTAGTAAGATTTATTTTCCAAAATTTCCATGTTTTCAGATCTCTTATCTTTCTGATTCTATTCCAAAGTGCTGCCAGATTTAGTATAACAGGTGTATTTCCTTCAACTTTAGATCGAGTCAACATAAATATGTTTTCATATAAAATTGCACTCTAACATAAAGTAAGTCATTTACATAAAAATGAAAAACTTTAGTATGTTTTAACATGTATACTAGTGAAAATGAATAATTCCACCAAAAATTGCAAACAGTAGGGCTTTCATTTATTTCAAATTATTAGACCCAAACAAGTATCAAAACAAGTGGATACTGTTGCCAAAATTGCTGATACTTTATAGGTTTGAGTTGCAGATAAGTTTAAGATTATAGCTTTAGGGGCAATGAGGAAAGATAACAATTTTTGATAGTGAATGAATTCCTAAAAATTACTCATTCCTATATTTTGTCTTTTCTTTCCTTTAAAACCAGTTTATACAGTCAAATTAAGATGAATTATTGAGAATATTACTTAAATAAGTTAAACCTCAAATGTCCCTATTTCATTCTTTAGATGATTAAAGTAGTATTTATTTTTAGTTTTGTTTTGATTTATCTCAATAGACACTCTGCTTTCATTCTGTACTCTGGTAAACATAGTGAAAATCTCAATTTAGAATTCTAGTGCAAGAGTAGAATCATGAAGCCTCTCAGTGACGTTGAACTGGTACTCGATATTATGCACGCTAAACGCATTAGTAGAGAGACGTGGGGGGGAGGCCTTTGAGACAGGGAGGTATTAGGAATGAGTAGCAAAATGACCCGCAGATCTTCCTTTACCAATACATTTAGGAGGAACTAAATCAGCTACTGATAACTCTGCTGATTATGGGCTTTCTCAAGCTGCCTTTATGAAGAACAGGAAGACAAGATGAGCAGCTCTTATCCCTGAAGAGGAACTTGATCCTGATGGAAACATCCTAATGGAAAATGTGGGGCTTGGACGAGAGTCTGCGATGAAGTGGCAGCTTGGCCATGCCACAAGTCATTCAATATCATCCATGTGCCTTCTAACGTGAAATTTTCAGACAGATTTTTACATATGGAAAGAATAGGCTGTGATATAAAAAGGCTACCATAAGGTCTACATTTCTATTGATTCCTCCACCACATATCAGTTAACATTTCTGTTTAGAATACAATAGACTTTTTGAAAGTATAAATGAGGAAGGGAGAATATATGTGCTTCTCTCCTGGCAAATATACATGGCTGTACATTTGATTTTTATTGGGGATGCAATTGCTAAAATATTTTAATCCAAAGGAAAAAAACAGCATGAAAGAAGGCAGAAATAGGTGAATGGTATGTAAGCTATATCCATGTAAAATAAACACATTAAAAGTGTTCTTTAACATGAGCCATTTCAAACATGTATGCCAAATTTTACGAGTTTAATTACATTGAGGAGTTTTTCAATAATAAGAAAATGTACAGGCTCAATATTTTTAAAAATAATTCTCCTTAAAGCTCTTATTTACAGAGATAGCCCTGAGTATATGCAGGATATATAATAAATATGTAGGGGACACCGGCAATGACAAAAGTGTCATACATGACTAATACACACACATATATTTATACACTTGACACTCAAACAAAATGATAAAGATGCTACACCTAGCAACCAAAAAGGTTTTTCTTTGTTTGGAAGATTGTTTGAGGAGCATCTCTATTCCCGGGTCTCTGTTTTTATGAAAAGTAACAATGAAAAAACAGAGAAGCAAAATAAAATGTACTCAAATGCTCTAAAGACCATGAGGATTTCATGCTCTTGAAGCTCCAATAAAGTTGAGCTTCTGAAGAGGCAAAATAAAGACTTTGGTCACTAACAGGGGTAAGGATGATTGAGAGCAAAAAGGAAAAGGAAGGGCAGACCAAGAGAGGGGTGTCATTTAGGATGTGCACAGTGTAGACACCATGTGGCTCTGCTTTCAGCGGCTCAAAATGTCATGCCATTGTTCAGTGTGCTCAAAATGCCATATATGCCGCATAGTTTGTGCAGTGACATTTTCTCAGTTATATCAGCAGGAAAGAACAGTGTGTAGAGTGTCATGGGCCCTACGGGGTGTGATCCTATGGAATGCAAGCACACACATTCAGGGATGGCACCAAATCCTATCTCAAGCAATGGACGTCAGCCAGTCTGTCTGCCAAATGCCTCACTTGATGTGGCAGGGATGCAATGAGAAATCCTCCCCTCTTACTGAACTTCCTTCTCTGCAATTGACCAAAGCTGGTTCCTTTTGCTACACAAATAGGTTAAATGATTCTGCATTTGCCTACTCTAACCTGAATAACCAAATGACCCAAAGAATGAAGAACCTGCTTCAAGCCTATTTCAGTGTGAAGACCACTTGATATGGGTTGACGGTGTGTTATAGCATGAAAATTCTGGACTGGGAGTCTGGAGCATGGAGTCCTGGTCTGAACCCTTCCCCTGAGTTGCCAAGTGACTTGGGCGCGTCATTTAATCTCTAGGAGTCTCAGTTTCTTTACCTGTAAAGTGAGAATGATGAAATGATCTTGACAGTCAGCTTTAGGTTCTACGAGACCTGAGGACAAGGCATCTTAATTTCTTCCTTCTGGAACCCGATTTCTAGCATAAGAATAATTGGTAATACCCAAATATGCTACTGTTGATGAGAAATAATGAGGGTTATTTATTTGCCTTTTAAGGTGGGAAGATTTCAGACAGCCCTTTGAAATGGAAATCCTCAGAGAGCTTGAAAGAGAATTTTTTTGTAGCTTCTCCAAGTAGAAATTGTGCATACTCTGTCATATTTAAGTTTCATAAGAGCTCCATGAGGTGACAAAAGTTTCCATTTTACAGATGAGAGATCTGAAGCTCAGAGGATTGTCAATTGGCGCCCAACTTGAACACTCTTCCAGATCCAAGTTCATGTGATTTCCGCCACATTACAGCTGCAGAAGGGAAGAAAGACATGTATGCTGCACCTAGAATGTGTCAGGTACTAAGCTACATCATCACTTAATCCTTATTCTGAAAGAAAGGCAAATTGTTCTCATCAGTATTTCAGGGGTTAAATTAGAGGGCGGCTAACTGTACTCTATAAGCGAAATCAGCCGAATGCCTGTTTTTGTCAATAAAGTTTTATTGGAACAGCATCATGCTCATTCATTTGTGTGTTGCCACTGAGTGCTTCCAAGTTACAACAGGTGAGTTCAGTAATGTGACAGACGCAGGATGGCCCACAACACAAAATATTTATTTGGGTCTGTATAGAAGAAGTTGTCTGATTGTTGGATTAAATGAGTTTCTGAGAACAACAGACACAGAGGAAAAGTCACTAGGTTGGGAGCCTTAATTCCAGCTAGAAAGCTTCAAAAGAGGAAAACCAACTGATGAATAAAACAGGCAATAAAATAATAAGTGCATCTATTAAATGAATATGGCTGATTTCTTCATTCATCCTACCTCAAAACTGGCTCTGACAGCAATTTAATAAAAACTTCTAAAAATATTTTGAGTGATGACAACATTATTGGAATAAGTTATATATTATCTTTTTAATGTATATTTATATTATAATTATATAATATAATAATTATATGTATAATAGGCTCATATTTATTATAAGTTTATAATAAGTTTTTATTTGGTTAATATAATTGGATGAAGTTGCTTACTTTGAAAGACAACTAACATTTATTTGTGTAATTTCTGGTAGGTTATTTTCTTAATGCGTATCATTTTTAAGCTTCTTTTATCAAAATTATTGCTGGTAGGATGGGATAGGCTACAATATGACATGAGAAGATAAATATACACGTGAGGAGTTGACATTTTTTAATCTCTAAAAACTTTCTCATGGCCTGATGCATTTTCCCTTGCATATGAGAAAGTAGGAACTAACATTTGAGCCACCTCCAGACAAAATTGTTAAGTGTACGCCTTCCCAACCTTCTGTCAATCCTCTCTGATTGCCATTGTGCTCCGAATCTACTTTCTCTTCCCTGGATTATTTTCTTGTTGCTTACTGGGACCCAGAACGCCCCATTATGAAACTTTATGCAGATCTCCTTTCCATGCCTGAGACCTAGTCCCTTTAAACTTGCTCTATCAAAATTTATGAGATTTGCTTCATCTTCACCATGGTCTGTCAACGCCTGGCAGCGTCTGTCAACAAGATCTTCTGTAGGATTTTTACTTCCAGCCTCCGAAGCATACTCAGTAACAACTAGCCGTTTTGTTGTGCTTGCAGTGTGCTAGGCACTGCTCCAAGTGCCTCACACATAATAATTCATTCATCCCTCATGATCATCTCTGCATTGTTAGTTGCTCTTATTATTTCCCTTTTACTGACGAGGTGGCTGTGCACAGACAAATCACCCGGTCAGCTGTCAGTGGCTTGGTGGGATCTGAACCCAGGCATTCTGCTCTTTGTCAGCACACAATGGTGTTTCTCTTCCTGCACCTAGCCTAACTTATTTATGTATCATTATTTTTAAAAATACTTTATTTTTTTTATGTGTGTGTGTGTGTGTGTGTGTGTGTGTGAGAGAGAGAGAGAGAGAGAGAGAGAGAGAGAGGCAGAGACACAGGCAGAGGGAGAAGCAGGCTCCCTGTGAGGAGCCCGATGTGGGACTTGATCCCAGGATCCTACAACTTGAGCCAAAGGCAGACACTCAACCACTGAGCCACCCAGGCATCCCACTAACTTATTTAATCCCCCCCAACCGCCCCATGAGGAAGGTACAGACAAGTGAGTTTATCATTCCCAGACAGACAGTGGAGTGAGGTGCTTTTATGTGTGCCATAGCTAGAAAATGGCAGATCTAGAATGAGAGCCAGAACCTTCTTTTTCTCTATTCCACAAAACCACTACTTCCTTCTAGGAAACGATGAAGCACACATACTGTGCTTGAGGTGATAATGCTTTCTTAATCGTTAATGTTTTTTGGAATAGTTGTATTGGATTAGGTGATAATGAGAAAAAAAATGGCTGACTCATAGGAGTAAATTGCTAATAGAGTCACATTGGGAACCATGTCAAATTAATGGGGACAAAGTTTTTGGCAAAAGGGATGGGGGACCTCTCAAAACTAGGTAGAAAGTATATGGCTAACTGGACTTCCTGGGGCAAAGTAGAAAACAGGTATAGATAATCCTATTTGCCTCACTGCAGCCACCTTAAGGATTTGTAGAATCATCTATTTAGCATCCTGAGAGGGTACTGACATCCATCAGCTCAACTCAATCCCCAGATTGCACGGCAGTAATTAACTGAGATGTACACAAAGTTACTGAAGAACTGAATTGCTTAAAAGATACTGGCGGTGAATACAAGCTGACATCTACAAAAGCTGTCTGTGACTAATCAAAAGGCTTTATCAGTGGCTTGCTATCACAACTTAGCAACGTGGACATTGTATTGAGACCCAAATGATGTAATAATTATGTCTAGCAATGAAATATAAGGGCAACTGATGAGATGGAGAAAAAAGAAATCTCATTTCTTTTCTGCCTCAAAATAACTTTTTCAATAGACATAGCTCATTGCAAGCCCCAAATAGATTCAGAACAAATGGGAAAATGGTTAGAGAAATGTTCCTGTTCAGTCAAAACCGACTAAAAAGAGAAGAACAGCATATGGAGGGGAGAACCTGTTTGTCTGTGTATAGATTTTCAGCTTCACTGTTTGAAACAGGTGGTTACCCCAGATTTTGGCAAATTCCAGCAAAAGCTGAAAGCCCTGAAATAATCAGTTGTCGATGTTGACCAAGGTGTCCATGATAAAAAGGCTGGAAGGGCAACTGGTATCAATGATGCCATAAAACCTTTCAAAGCAACAGATGTAACAAAACATACCACACTGTGATATCAATACGGTTTGGCCTCTTTTTTTCCTCGAGGAAAGAAAAGCCAAATTTATGCTTAGTTTCAAGCAAGAAATATATTTCTGGTTTTGGAAAGATAATGGCATACTCAGTCATGTATGAAAAAAAGTTAGAGGAGAAATCACTTGCAGGAGCCTTTTCAAAGAATATCAATTACTTTGAGGCTTCCATTTTCCATGCACACCCAGGAAGAGATCTTTACCAAGTGAATGACCTCCACGGCCCTTAGCACAAGTATCCTAACCATTTAGAAGAAAAATAATCCTCCTCTCCAAGTACCAACAATTATTAATGTCTAAAAGAAGCATTTTAAAAAAATTATTGTCTCCCCAAATTAAGAATTATATCCAGACTCAATATACATATATACACACAAAAAATGTTGCATAAAACAAAGCTTATACTTTTTTCTGGGTGATACAGCTTGATATTTTTCAACTCTCTTGTATTTTATTCTAATATGTTGTCTTCCATTTAAAAAAGTAGTTTTCCCCAACAAAATTGATTTATCAACTCAATAATGATTCTCCATCACATTTGAAACAGAGCAAACAGAGGCATATCTTCCCAAGTGTGTGAGTACGTTTCTAGCTATAAAAGTTGGGTAATACAAAGACCAATGTTAAAAAACAAGATTGTCTTTTAAAAATAATCAAGCTTAGTTGAGATATCTTGGAGTACCAAATTCTGTCTTTATGGAGTCCATGTCAAGAGATATTTTTTAAGTGAGCCAAACATGTTATGATAAAGTAAACCATTAGTTATGTAAAGAAATAAAATATTTGTTCTAGAAAGTATTAGAAACTTCCGGAATGATTAGGTCCTGAGAGGCTGTTTTTCAAAATATTAGTTTGTCTTGACATAAGAAGAGTATTGGATTCAAAGCATAAGAGACAAACACACACACACACACACACACACACACACACACACACAGATACACCAAATGCCAGTACTTACTATTAATGTACAAAAGATTTTTTCCAAATTCCCTAGAATCTGCCTCTTTCAAGAGCTGTGATATAAACAAATGTAAAAATACTGATCTATATAAATTTCTAAATTAATTTTCAAAAGTTTTGGTTCATTCTAGATCTTTCTAGAACAAAAGATGTCTTTGCACTGTGACTTGTACATGAATAGCTCAGTAAGAGCTTCTTAGTGATCTGTGTGGAAGACTACCTTAATAGATGATGACTTCACAGGGTCAGGGACTATACTTTGATCCTATCACCATCACTCAGCACTGGGACCACTCTCACATAATAGCTACTCAACATGAGTTTGAGGAATAAATCTGTTCCGGTTACCATCTTACTGTCACCTATATTCTAAAAAACAACAAACTCATGGGTTGGTACTCAGGAGGATCATAAACCATGGTCATCTCAACACAATATATTTAGTTATTTGGTTAAGTTAGTTAGAAACTTTGAAAAATCTAACAATAGAATACCTGAGCATGTTTTCTGACATCATGCTCACATTTATCGCTATAGGATATCCCTGGAAAAATCTTTGGAACTATTTTCATTTCTTTTAAAATCACTAATTAAGAAAGATGCTGAATTGCAGAGTTCCATCACCTAATGCCATTGTCATCAGAAAGGATTTCAAGAATAAAGATTTTCCAGTAGATTCAGTGGACTCTCATGTATGGTCATCCACATAATGGAAACATTTAATAGTTATTAGAGATGATATAGATACATCCGTTACAGCTGTTTTTGGAAAGGTTAACACTTTTCAATAGTACTACTATTCTCTGAATGTGTTGACCTTGTATTTCTATCTCAACATCTTTAAACATGTGGTATTGTTGGTCAGTCATAAATTTCCTCTCAACTCCTGAATTTGACTTGTTGACCTCCAATCTATTCTGCAATGCCCAGCTCATTTGTTACATCTTCACAGAAGACTGATGGGTATTTCTCACATGAATGGCACCTCCTTCTCATTTTTTATACCAGAGGCATTCCATAATTTTCTCTTGCCTATTATTGAGGCATTATTTGTACAATATTTATTTTCCTTCCTACAATCTAATCCTGTATGACTTAAGGGACCTCGTATAATATCCTCAAGCTTGTACCCCAATAGGATCCAGAAGTGCTTTGCACACAATGGATATCCACCAATTAAGCATTTATTCAACAAAGTTTTATTGAATGTTTAACCCTATTGGCAATGTTTAAAAGCACTGAAGATATCATGGTAAACAAGATAGATAAGATCTCTGCCCCCTGAGCACGTACATTTATATGTGAATGTCTAGATTTTACAAATGAGTTAATTAATGAATTGTGGGACTATTTAGAACAATTTTATTGGATTTAGGATTTGGACTGACCTAGATTCAAGTACTGGGCCTGCCATCTAAAAGCTGAGTGAAGCTGGAAACACTATTAATTTACATAGAAACTTTAGCAATGATGCTTAGCTTACAATATTATTTGGAAAATTAACAAGTATATAATTTGCTGGCACACATTTGTCACTTGTTAAGAGTGAATTCCCTTCCAATTCCAAGGGGATATGAAATACTATCATAGTTATTCGGGACATATAAAGAGTAGTAACTTGATTGGTAGTTCTATAAGCTACAAAGGTATCAAATTTATTTAGAGTACTAATTTCTCTAACTCAGATTAAGGAAGATTCCTCCCCAAAATATTTATTGATTCACTAAAGAAGAAATTAGGTTTTAATTTTTTTTTGGTATAAACTCCTAGATAATGTTTTGACATTTGTAATTTGTAATTTTTAAAATTAATTTAGGTTAACCCTAATAATTAAGATTAAGTCAAACAATTTATTTACTTCTTGATTGATCTCAGGGAGAAAAATATTCTAGATATTTAAAGCTTAATTAAATTTATGACATATAATTAATTTGAGATATTCTAATGAAGACAACATCCCACTCTTCCATAATTTCGCTCCTGTAACACTTAGAAAACATCCATAGAGCATGAAAGCATTCTCTATGGATGCTTTCTGTTTTACTCTCGCCTTGGCAAAGGGAGTGCAATACATATTTGATTTTTCTTTCTCACAAACACCTCTGCCTTGGATAATAACATCAATCCCACTTCAAAGGAGAAGGCTACTGCTTCAGTGATTCACTCAGGGTCAGGGCAGGAGAAACGGTCAGTGGTCCACCAAAATACCCTCTCTTTGTTTTAGGGAAGATGGTTTTTCTCCTAGATTACATTTTCTATCCTCACTTGCAGTTAAGTGTGGGCATGTGATGGAGCTCTTGCCAATGGAACATGAGTGCAAGAGATGTGTGCCGTTTCCAGCCCAGGGCCTTAGGATGGGCATATCTCTTCCACCAGCTGGAATCAACAGCCTGCAGCAAGCAAGATTGACCAAGCAGACAACAGCAATGCACCACTCAATTAAGGAGCAAAACAAGCCACTTCACTTAAGTTCAAATTAAGAATTATTTACAGTGCCTACTATATGCCAAGCACTATTCTAGATGTGCAGAACACATCAACAAAATAAAACGGATGAAGAGCCTTTCCTTTGTGTAGCTTTTATTCCAATGTGGATATACAGGCAGCAAGCAGACAGGATGGTCCATTAGTGGGTTACAAAGTATGATAAACAAAGAAAAGTGCTGTGGGAAAAAAAAGAAAACAGCAGTAGCACAAAGTGAGAATGAGCAGGGACGGCGAGGTTGGGGTAACTCTACAAAGAAGGTGCCATTTGTGCAAAATCTTTTCAAACCAATCACAGCAGATTCACATATGAAACAACTGGCATATATGCCCTGAAGATCAGCTCTGCGTGTAGAGCATATTATATATATATATATAATATATATATTTACTTTTCTTTAAACGTGAAAGATGGTGGCAATAGGAGGATTTATTGACTATGGTACAGAGTGGTCCTCAAGTTGAAAACCTCTACCTAGTGTATGCTTGTCTTCGGTCAAATAATTAATTGTGACTGCTAAAAATGCATAAAGAAATGCATAAGCTCCCATCTCCCCCAAACTCTCCCCTTAGTGCACCTACATGAACTTTTGGGGTAATGGTCCTTTGGGATACCATTCATCAGACTTTACCTCTTGAAACAAGGACACGCTATTCAAAATGTTTGGGGACAGGTAGGCCTCCTCTAGAAGCTGTAATTCGGCCTCCATTCTGCACATGCTATGAGGCCGACTATCTGAGGAGAAAGCCAGGCTGCCATTATAAAGCATTCCACATGCAGCGATTTAGATGATAGAATGTTTATTTTTCACACATATAACTTCTGAGGTAGTAAGTCCAGTCCACCGGCTGCTTGGGTACAGGCCATCATTTGGAAACCCAGACTTGTGTTGTGTACGCCACACACTTGTGTGTAACCACTGCGAACTGGATCTTTTTAAGGTTAGCTTAGAGTCAGAGTTCAGGACAGAAGGTCTTTTCTGAATGTTGGTGCCTGTGCTTTAGTGGTTGTTATATATTTTGGATATGATTCCCACTTCTAAGTCCCTGTATGACGTGACCAGGTCTCTTCTCAGCTTGATTTAGGGTAACCACTCCTTGCCTCTTCTCTTGTCTCTATTCCTCAAGTATACCTGCTTTCTTTTGGTTTGGGAACTCACCATGCTTTTCTTTGCTTACATCTTTCTCTCTGTCAAGCATTACATCCTTGTGATCCACCTCTTTACATATCTAACTGCTACTTCTTCTGTGGACCTTACATTAGAGGCTACTTCTTTGGGAAATCATCAGGGGCTCCATGTACCACCTTCCTCTCAGACTGGGCTGAGTTCAATCTTTTCTGAAAGACCACAAGCTTCCTAAGGGCAGGAGCTATTTCTGTCTTTTTCCCTGTTTTACTGTTTTTAATCCTAACATGTTAAATTGCACAGGCAATTCCTATAGGAGGTTCTCAGCAAGTATTCGTTGAATGAGTGAATGAATGAATGAATGAGGATGTCCCATTGTCAGAAGGAATTATTCTCATAATATTTACACCTAATTTCTGAGACAATTGACTTTATTTTGGCTTCTATATAACCAACCAACCAACCAACCAACAAAAATCACATCAATTGAATCAGCATTTGATGAATATCCAACATTTGCCAAGCATTGTGTAATATGCTGACAAAGAAGCAATGATGAATAAGGTGGGATCCGTTCTTCACAGAAGCACCAACTTAGGCATTTTGGAGTCTTCCTGGCCCTTGGACTTGACTTACCCATGACTGAACACACACTAGAAAATGTATATTATAAAATCCATACCCACATATACTTAGTAATATTTAAAATAATGGCTTCAACGTGGATGGAACTGGAGGGTATTATGCTGAGTGAAATAAGTCAATCGGAGAAAGACAAACATTATATGTTCTCATTCATTTGGGGAATATAAATAATAGTGAATGGGAATAGAAGGGAAGGGAGAAGAAATGGGTAGGAAATATCAGAAAGGGAGATAGAACATGAGAGACTCCTAACTCTGGGAAACGAACTAGGGGTGGTGGAAGGGGAGGAGGGCGGGGGGGTGGGGGTGACTGGGTGGCGGGCACTGAGGGGGGCACTTGACGGGATGAGCACTGGGTGTTATTCTGTATGTCGGCAAATTGAACACCAATAAAAAATAAATTTACTATTTAAAAAATAATAAAATAAAATAAAATAAAATAAAATAAAATAAAATAAAATAAAATAAAAATTTCTGAATGGGCATTTGGAATTTGTTGTCCTGACCTTTGAGAACGGAAACGTCTCAGTCAAATCTCTGTAACTCGAATTTAGTTGTTTTTTGTTTTGTTTTGTTTTGTTTTGTTTTTCGAATTTAGTTTTGTACTTTTGCTTGGTGTTCAGGGTTGCATCTTATTGACGGAGAATGAAAATGGCTGATTCCACCACAGGCAGACGAAGAGGCAGCTTCACATGATAGGACACACATGAAGTCAAAGTCAATGGCCTGCTCGAAGGATCTTTGCCTCCTTGATGTCACTTTTCACATCTGCACAATTATTAGATGAGACTAGAAGAGCTGTAAGGTCTGGTGCCAACAGTCTTGCTTTCAATGGCTCTCCATGCCCAGCGCACAGGGAGGGCGAAGGTATGACCATGGTCTCAGTGGGTTCCAGATGATTTACCCAAAAGCGAGGCTGTGTGTTTGAGAGTGCATTGTGTAGTATTTGAGCTGGAAGTCATGTGCAGGCTGCAGAATCTCCAATTAGAATCAGAACATTTCCATATCCAGCAGGAAGCTCGTCTAGATGAAATCAAACTTCCATTTGTAATTAAATTCAGTAGCTCCTGTACATAACCGATTTAGGTAAATAATAAATTACAGAATTATTACTTTTCTTTATTTTAGAGAACGCTGACCCATGCTTGAAACCCAGGCCCACCCATTTTAATAAGCATTCCTGCAATGCTGTCACAAACCTCAATCGTAGCACAAATTAAAATTAGCTGCCTCAAACAGGGGTTTAAATATCTTTAACTTAAAATGCACACGAACCTCTAATACTATAAAGCTTGAAGAAGATTGCTGATAATTCATAGTTGTTTGTTAATTCATGGTTTGCTTGTTTTTAAAATGGAGGGAGTTATTTTTTGTGGTTTTCTTTTTTTTTGGGGGGGGGGGTTGTTCGGTGTTGTTTTGTTTTTAGCTTATTCTCTCTCCCCTACTTTTGTTCTACATGTTTTGTCTCATTTTGTTTCATCATGCATCTGTTTTTCAGTTTCTTGCTCTGGTGACAAATTTTAATTTATATTTATTTTTTATTTCCAGAGTATTTATTCTATTTGTACCCACTGACTCACAGGCCAGGATGGTGATTGTTATACAGTAGTTTACTTTTAAAAGAAATAAGACTGCTCAAGCAGCTAATACGGGAAGATGTATCACCAGCCTGAATAATTGTGACAACCATAGACCGTATCAGTGTCTGTTTGTTTGCACAATACCCTCCTGCATTAAGAAAGCCGTCCCAGCTGTCTTGGGCTCCGGAGCCACCCATTTCATCACTTGACACTGCGGCAGATGTTATGGATTGATAACAGACTTCACTTCATTCACTCCACATCTAAGATTACCTCTGGAAAAAAAAAAAAATCTAATACATTATAACCCTCCGAGCCATTTGTTTAAAAAAAAAAAAAAAAAAAAGATCAGCAATTTATTCCCCTTTTTAGCATTAAATTGTGTTTTTTCTTCCTCTTTGAATGCACATACTATTTAAAAATGGCCATTTAACACATTCATTGCATGGTTTTCTGTGGGCAGAAATATCAGTGGAGACAAGAATGTAATGATTTAATTGAATTAGGACCAGATCAGATTTAGGGTTGATGACTCACATTCCCATTATATAAGAAAGACACTCTTTGCCTTTAATGATAGAGATATGTCCTGCATTCACAGGTTTGTTAGAAAGAAGTGCTTCTTGGTTTCTGGAAAACTGAAAAAAAAAAAAAAAAAAAAAAGAGCTCAGTCTGGGATTGAAAAGGAGGTATAAAATCTGTATTAAGTTGAACAGATTTCTTAGCTAAGCAGCAGATTCTCCTCTTTAGTTTGGGAAATTTAAGGATTTCTGCAAACGTAATGCAAATAGGATTGACCATTGCTTAAAGATCACTCAATGAAACAGTCTGAAAAGTGGGCATTCCTTACACACAAAGAGATTTTATGGAAAAATGTGTAAAAATGAATAAAAATAACATACTGTGGGCCTTTTTCTTAGATGTGAAGACGCTTTGTGCCCGAACAGCATGATTTTATTGTTCAGGTTGCAGAATAGCATGGGATTGAAGTGCATTTAGAAATTCAGTGTGGCAGGAGAGGAGCTGTGGATCAAGGAGGCCAGGTTTTCTCTGTCTTGGACTGGCATGCAGAGCTTCAAGTCTGCGTTGTTCATTCAGGCAGTGTCACGGTTTTAGTACCTGTCTTTCTAACCTCAAATTAGTTCCTCAGGGGCCACTGTTAGTATATGGATCCAGCACGTACCCATGCACCACAACCCATAGGCAGGGTCAGCAAATCCAGAAGCAGGCAGAGGTGCTCAGCGCATTTGTGGCCAGGATCCAGAGGAGCAGGGATGGAGGGTGGACATCATGAGACAAGAGAGCTTCTGTGAGAATGATCATTTCTTTTCCTGCCCAGATGTGTAGCATCTTAAAGTTCACAAAATTCTTTCCTGTTTATTATGTCATTTTTGTTTGGATCCTTCATCACACTGGAATGATGCACACGGAGAAGATATTCACTCGTCGTCTATGGAGGGAAACTGAGTCTCAGAGAGATTAGAAGACCTGCATAAGGTCCTTCGGCTGGTAAATGACAATGCCAGCCATGTTTCAAGTGCCAGCCATGTGTTCCTTCTACATTTTGGCAGGCTCTCAATGAGAGTGATGAACATCATTGAAACAAAACTCATTTACCACACCTGCCATTCTACTGAGACTGGGATGAGGGACAGAGAACAATGGCCTTGGTTGCTCTGATTTTCTTTCTTTCTCCCTTCTCTCACATGGCTCAGGGGGCATTGGCTGGGGTGGTGGCAGTTCAGAGGCCAAGGCAGCAAATGGGTGAAGGGACTACTGTGAGCCCAGTTAGCTGACAACGGTGAAGTTCATACACTGCGACCATCTAGGCCGATGCAAGAGAATCTTGTGTTGGCAGCTGAGTTTTGAATCTACACTCAACACAAAATATTATATATTAGTAGAGGAAACTTGTCCTGGGAGTCTGAAAGTGTGCAGGACGGATGAGCTTTTGCTTATCTTATTCATGTTGAGTCTTGGTGGTAAGTTTCAAACCTCATGTTGATGGGCTGCGAGACACATTGTTCTGGTCATGCTGGCCATCAGGTCTCCAGCTCCCCCACAAGCAGATTGTTTTACATCTAAAAATACACAGCCTAACTTGCTGGCAGTTTTCAGATTTTGAGGAGTGCCCTGAAGAAGAGTTCATCTCTGACGTGGAAATCCAGCAGAAGAGCATAGGAATTGAGGAAGCAGATTGACCACAGCTTTGATTCCAATTGATGCTGATCCCTGAAGAGATGGATGAGGATATAGGAAATAGAAGCAGAGCAGCCCAGGTAAAGTGCAGAGTTCTTTGCAGCCCTGAGGGCTGAAGGAACCAGCAAGAGCCACATGAATTCCAAGTTTCCCATCAAACTAGGTGTTATAGACTGAATGCTGTGTCCCCCAAAATTCATGTGTTGAACCCTCAACACACACACCAATGCGATGATATTAGTAGGTGGGGATTCGAACAGGTAATTCAAGTAAATTGAGGATTCATGCCAGTATAACGGTCTTCAAGGTGGGATTGGAGCCCCTGGAGGAGTTATAAGGGCCTGGCTTTCTCTATCTGCCCTCTGCCTTGTGAGGATCCAAGGAGAAGCTGCCAGTCTGCGACTCAGAAGAGGGCCTTCCCCAGAACCCGGGCATGCTGGCACCCTGATCCAGGACCTCCAGTCTGCAGGACTGGGACAGATAAGTGGCTGCCATTTATAAACCCACCCAGTCTCTGTTAGAGCAGCCTGAAGAAAGTAGGACATGAGTCGAGGCTTTCACAATCCTAGATCCAGTAAGAGGTTGGCATGCCGAGTGGGAAAACACACAGAGGTAAAGTTGTTCAAAAGGAAGCTGCACTATGAGCAGTTAAGGAAAACAGTGGCCTCTCAGGATGTAGATTCCTGAGACAAGTCCTATTTAAGGAAACCAGATTTACTAGGACCCCACAACCAGCAGAGGCAGGAATCATGATGTACTTCCAGTTGGGGGAAGGTTGCTTCAGAAATCAGGAAAGGCTCATAATAAAAGTTGCAGGCATCAAGCTGATCCAAGGCTCCATACCCTACAAACATAATAGGAATCCTAGAGTTCTGCATTACATGCCAGAAAATATTTGCTGTCACATTGCATCGCTTGTATGTCACCGATGCTCTCACATTATAGCATCTTTGCAATGAGAGTACATCAATGAGACTCAGAGGTATCTCACAGTTATGATCAGTAGTGGTTTTACTTTCTTAATAACAAGATAGAAATTGTGTTTGTTGCAGTGGAAGATGTCTAAAATATGATCAAGTCATGGTCAGGTGCCTGCTATGAAATAAAAAAACAAAAAGAAAAAAAAGAAGGAAAAGAAAGAAGGAAAAAGGAAAGAAAAACAAAGAAGGAAAGAAGAAAGACAAGAAAAAAAAAGACAAAAAACAACAAAATCCCACCTCAATTGAGATGCCTAGATCCAGTAGAAAAGAATCAAGGATCTCTAATGACAATGAGTCTAAAAGGGAGATCCTAGGGAACTTTGCGGTGATAATCAAATACGAAGTAAAAGGATTTGGCTGAGAGAATAATATAGTATTTGAGTAAGATGAATACTTATAAATTGTCTCTCAATCTATAATTTGTACCAGTAAGATTAGTAGCATTGAAAAGCACATTTTATTTTCATTTCAATTATGCATGGCAAAGGAAGGATACAAACTGGAAAGTGAGGTAAGACTAGAGACCCAGAGTCTGGGCAGACGAGAGAGCCGGCCTAGGGATACCACAGAAGAAGGATCTCAATCCATTGAATATGACGGTGGATGGGAACGCAAGACGCAGCCCGGACACATTCTGTTTGAATATATATCCTGTCAAGGGGAACTCCGCATGAAAACTTTTATTTAGCTTCTATCTGCTTCAGATGGCTTTTCTACTTTATAAAATTACGTGTGTTCCTGAAAAGTCCTATTCCACATCGATACAATTTGAAAGACTGTGAGAGTTAATAAGACCTGGGCAGACCTCTTTTGTAAAATGAGTAAATGTTCTCCATTTATCTAGTCTGTAAATTTAAGTTGTCAAGTTGATACACACCTACACTTAAGATGGTAATGATGGTGATGATATAAAACTGCTAATTAGCTCTAGGCCTGTGATCAGTCTTGCATAGACCATATTCAAAGATAAGAGCCTAGGCCATAAGGAGTCTGCATTATAAGACAGAGATAAAATAGAGTTTGCATTCTCTCAAGGCACCAGGTCTGGAATGACTTGGAGATGAAAGTGAAAATGTTCTCTGAGTTGGCATGAGAGGAAGGCAGTCATAGGTTCCTTTTGTGTCATGAAAATCTTAATGTTTAATCCTCCCAACTAAGTTCTAATGTTTTCCATGCTCTTCTGAGGAAAACTGTGATCTTTTTTTCCTGGTCCCTCGCCAGTGAGTGATCAGTGACAGCAAAGACGGCTTTCCTCTCTGAGATTTTAGGGCTACCTACAAAGTCTCTGGTCCCTTTCAGGAATAGCTTCATCTTCCCAACATGTGATTTGTGTCTTGTTCTGGGTGTGAGGCCATGATCATCCTGATTGCTGAACAGCTATAGGGGGATATGCTGGTGGACAGAATTATCCTCATGGGTTTTGGTTTTGTTTGTTTGTTCATTTTTATTTGAGAGAAGGTGGACACTTGCTCTAGGAGAAACTGGGAGCTAAGGATCCTCATTTCCATATTATAGCACAGAGGAAATGTTTTTCCACTTACTTCCTCCTCAATCTGCCCAGATCAAAACTGTTAGGCTTTCTACTACGTGATGTGATTCTACTGCTTGAGAAATGTGAATGACCTGACCTCTACAGGGGTGAGACAGTTGAGAACAATGCACAGACAAAGGAAAATTATAACCTAGTTAAGGGAGTCTGTGACCTAAGGCAGCTGGGAGATCCAACTGGATTAGAATGAAGAGTCAGATGGGAACTTTGACAAAAAAGAAACGTAACAAGGCTGATCAAATAGATGCATTTAGCACCCCCCCCCAATAAAAACACTTCTTGAAAGAGTAAAGAGACATTTTCAAGTTTAAAAAGTCAGTAGAGAAACTGAAAAAAAAAAAAAAAAAGATGCCTGTCAAATCACATGATGAAGTAAAATAAATCTTCACAACACAAGCAAACACGTGAGAGACAAAAGAGATGGGAAGCCTAAGGAAAAGTAATCAGCTTAGAAAATGTCCAGAAAGGACAGCATATGAGTGAGGGGCTCATAAAGAAAAACACAGGAAGTAGTCCAGTCCAAGTTACAATACTCCTTCAGGAAAAAAAAAATCAGAACTAAAAGCATGGAAACGGCACAAATACCCATCATAGGAGAGTAATGAACAACCTAAGATGTTCACTAAATGAAATATTATTCAACAATCAGAATAAATGAGCTAAAGCCATACAATACTGTAAGGAACAGAGCAATAGATGCCACAGATTTCTACATACATATGACATCCTTTCTATAAGTGTAGAAAAACATGAAATTTTACTTTATTTAAGATTTTATTTATTTATTTGAGAGAGAGAGGGAGAGAAGGAAGAGGAGCAGAGGGAGAGGGAGAAGCAGGCTCCCTGCTGAGCAGGGAGCCTGATTGGGGCTCAACCCTAGGACCCCAAGATCATGACCTGAGCCAAAGGCAGATGCTTCACCGACTGAGCCATCCAGGCACCCCGAAAACATAAAGTTTTAAATACATATATTTGAAGTAATGTGTATTGACACAATACGAGTTTATAAAAAAGCAAGCAAGGGCAGCTCTGGTGGCCCAGTGGTTTAGCACCGCCTTCAGCCCAGGGTGTGATCCCGAAGACCCGGGATCGAGTCCCACGTCGGGCTCCCTGCATGGAGCCGCTTCTCCCTCTGCCTGTGTCTCTGCCTCTATCTCCTTCTGTGTCTCTCATGAATAAATAAATAAAATCTTAAAAAAAAAAAAAAAAAGCAAGCAAGAAGAGAACCACAGATTCACAACCATACTGCCTTGGGTGGGGAAAAGTAGAAAGATGAGTTGATAGGAGAACAGTATCATTAAATACACATTATTAGTGTCAAGATCTCAGCTTTTATTTTTTGTAGTTTTTTTTTTTGCAAGTACTTCTTGCTTTATTATTGTTTTTTTTAAATAGATCATGTCTGTGTGCCACGAGCCAAAGATAAAAATTAAGCCATTTTTTTTGCCGCTGAAGTCTCATGCCCCCCCAAATTTAAAAATAAGGATTGGAATAGATTTTTATTAGCAAATGTAGATGAAAAAAAAGACATGCGGAGCACCAGAATATGAAAAGTCAGGAAATAGAATCCGTGCTCAGAAGCATTAAACAGGACCAAGTAGACAATTGTGTGTGATAATTACCACCACTCACCATGACAAAGGAATCATAAACTTTTGTGCACCAAACACCAAAGGAAAATACACATGGGAAGTAATCCTAAAGACTGATGGAGAATTTAACCTTAAAAGTATAGAGGAAGGTCCCAATGTATTTCTCTTCAAATGAGCAGATTTAAAAAATGCAACATCTCTGTGTCTCTCATGAATAAGTAAAATCTTAAAAAAAAATAAAAATAAAAAAATAAAAAATGCAACAGAAGATTTAAATAATAGTAGCAACAAGCTCAGCATAATAAATATTTACATAGAAGACAATATAACAAGCAAAGGAAGAATAGATACTCTTTTCTTAGAGCAAATGGAAGATTTGCGAGAATTGCTCAATTACTTCGCCTCCAAGAAAACTGCAATAAATTCCACCAGGTAGAGAGTTTAAGAAAGACACATGGCATGAATGCAATCTCAGATATGAGAACTAAACAACATATATAACTTGAAAACTCTTCATCGCCTGGATTTGAAACAGGTCTCCAGAAGAATCCCAGGACAAAGAGGAAGTCACAAAATATCACAAAATATTTTTCAGGAAAAAGTAATGGAAAAAGAACGCTTCACACCAATCTTGGAGTCAAAGAAGAGCGTGCCAATCAAGGAAGCCTATGGTATGTCAATGCCGCCCAAGGCATCAATGTCAACTGCGTTCAGGTGGCTTTCGTGGCCGTGCTGTCACTCGGTGCTGCTTGAGGGGGACCACTGCAGGGAAGTTTGTCAAGGACGGGTTCTAGGGAAGAAATAGCTCTTTAAAGCCATACTCAGAAGTGTCTAAAACAGCTCAAAAGAAGAAACCTGAGAACTGCTGGAGGAGAGCCTGGACAGCCTGAGGCCTCCTTGGAAATGTGGGTGAGATGACAGGTCACAGTCAAGTGTTAGCTCCCAGGATTCTGGGGACGAAGGAAAACCGCTCCTGTGCAAGATTGTCATATCTCTCCACATCTGCTGACTGCTATTTTTTTCAAAGCCTCTGGAGCATGACCACGAGATAGCAGAATGTTCGCAATCTTTTTCTCTCTCCTTTTCCTTCTTTTTAATGAACAGTGGGGGTGGGGGTGGGGGTGGGGGACGATAACAAGAAACAGACAGGAGAAGCTGCCACCATGGGCAGCAGTGGAAGAAGGAGATGCTCCCATTTTTCCAAAAAAAAAGCCTTCCCTTCATTTGCTGAAAGCTGCCGATGAAGGACACTCAGAAAAGAAACTCCACTTTGACTATTTCGATCCGCAGCAGTTTCTTTTTTGATACCACAGCCGTGGAGGTATATTGTTGCGTCTGATAAAAGGTTGTTATTGGAACAAAAAAAATGTGTTTTTTTTCCTTCCCATGTAATATGTAATAAAACTACTCTATGAAGTCTCAATGAACTCTCTCAATTGAGAAAAATACAGACAATTTTCATTATAAGTGAATGTCTCCAATTCATTCCTTTTCTATGGAAGGAAGACATGCAGCAGTAACTTACTGTAGGCCACATTTCATAAGATATAATCTATTCCATTATTCTTGTGTATGTTTCATATGAAAAATGTTATGAAGTTTTCTCCCCTCACAAAAATACATATTCCCTTATCTCATTAAGCCCTATCTCACACAACACCCATTCCCCTGCTGCTGCCCAGCTCACTGCCCCCCCCTTTCCTGGCCAGGGTCTCCCCAGATTGCATTGCTATTTAAAAAGTATAAAAGGCATGCATGCATTTCCTCCACACACACTCCATTATTCAATTTAAAATCTCAGGCAAGTCTGGATGAAATCCTGAGAATGAAATGAACCTGGGTTTGGTTGACTGTCTGGTGAGATTTGGCATTATTTCCCTAATGCTCTCTGCCTGACATTTCTCTCTTGTATGTAGAATGTAATTTTTGTTTTCATCGATTATGGTATTTTAGCGTAGAGATGACCGCATGCTGGTCAGAGCTGCCTATTTTTCGTTCCATTCATCTAGTGCTGGACACTCATGCGAGAAAAGTCCATCTGAGAAAGTATGACAGCCCTGAAAACTGCATTTTATCCAATACATGCAACATTTTTTGTGCGCTTGGGTTTTGTGTTTGATTATAAGGTTAATGCATGCATATTTGTGAAAATCCGAGCACTTTAAAGTATGTAAAGCAAATATCAATGGTTTTGACTTTGTCTCTCTCCCACCAGTCATTCACTGTTAAAAGTTTGGCAGAGTCCTTTACACACGTACATGCACATGTTCACATACATAGACACACATATAAATATTCATATCTAATTTGTATACTTTTTCTTCTAATAAAATAATATGGCACGTATTGGTCTGCAAATAGAGGTCCTGCTAAGAATTTATGAGTTTGTACGTCACAACCTGTAGATCTATTTCAGTTTTTATTTTTATTTTTTTTATAAATTTATTTTTTATTGGTGTTCAATTTGCCAACATATAGAATAACACCCAGTGCTCATCCCATTAAGTGCCCCCCTCAGTGCCCGTCACCCAGTCACCCCAACCCCCCGCCCTCCTCCCCTTCCACTACCCCTAGTTCGTTTCCCAGAGTAAGGAGTCTCTCATGCTCTGTCCCCCTTTCTGATATTTCCCACTCATTTTTTCTCCCTTCCCCTTTATTCCCTTTCACTATTATTTATATTCCCCAAATGAATGAGACCATATAATGTTTGTCCTTCTCTGATTGACTTATTTCACTCAGCATAATACCCTCCAGTTCCATCCACATAAACTGTATATAGTTTTCCTGTACTTAAAATCAAAGTTGCAATGAACATCATTTTACATAAATATTTACCTATTGGATCAACAAATAAGTATTTTAAAAATTTTGATAAAATATGTATTTTGAAATGAGAGAAAATTTTACTTGAAAAATGTTTAAATGCCCTATAAAATTATACCAACCTACATTCTCTGTTACCTACTCTCTTCGCATTACCAGTGAGTAAAATTCTATTCTTTACAACTCACAGTAAAATAGATTTCTTAGTGCCATAGGCAAAAATGGGGATTGCCTCATTTTAATAAGACTTGAAACCCTGTTGAAATGGATTTCAGTCAGAGCTTTGCCCATTACTTACCTGCACATATGACCATGGACACATTATTTAATCTCAACATCCATATTGTTCTGGGGAAGGTAGGAGCACATATCCTAACTATTCACAGAATTGCAATAAATATAAAAAGACAAACACACAGAGACTATATAGGCAATTAAGAGTATTACTGGGAAAAAAAAAAGAGTATCACTGGGGACAAAAAAGCATCTAGCTACATGCAACATACATACCAACACACACTTGGAATTGGGTTAATACATTATAAAGATCAAGTGAGACCAAACTCATCAGCGTCAGCTCACACGTATTAAGGGTGAGCTAAAGGAACTACAATCTGCTTTCCTCATTATTCGTGACACTTAGAGATTTCACACATTACTTTTTTAAGGTTTTTTTTTTATTATTATTCATGAGAGATACAGAGAGAGAGGCAGAGATACAGGCAGAGGGAGAAACAGGCTCTTCATGGGGAGCCTGATGCGGGACTCGATCCCAGGACCCCGGTATCATGCCCTGAGCCGAAGGCAGAGGCTCAACCACCTAGCCACCCAGGTGCCCCACACACCTTATTTAACATACTTTGGCCATGGAGACATGAAGGAGTGAGTGATAAAATATATGTAAATGTCAGTGACTGCATAGACCTTAGTACAGTTAAAAGGTTACAGCTGTGCTCATGAGAAGTCAGGGTCATTTTCATGGGCAAAAGGCAGACGTTACTGATTTATAAGACAGCCCCCTGATGCCTTAATCCATCTGTTTACTGGAGAAATCTGGGCTCAGGAAATAAGATTTAAGAAAAACACATATTTCAGTAAAGCATGGAACTCTTGATCTTAAGGTTCTGAGTTCAAGCCCCATGTTGGACGCAGACATTACATAAACATAAAATCTTAAAAAAAAAAAAAAGACATATTTGGGACACCTGGGTGGCTCAGCAGTTGAGCATCTGCCTTTGGCTCAGGGTGTGATACCAGGGTCTGGGATCGAGTCCCACATCGGGCTCCTGTAGAGAGTCTGCTTTTCCCTCTGCGTGTGTCTCTGCCTCTCTCTCTCTCTATCTCTCATAAATAAATAAATAAATTTTTTAAAAGAAAAAGCTCATATGTTTAAAAAAGAGACATTTTCTCTAGATGTACTATTAATTAATATAGTGCCAATAATGTGCTTTGTGAAAGAAATATATCTATATGTATATATGTATATAACAGTTTGCAAACACACTCGTGTATGCATGTACATAAAATTAAAGCCATGCTACAATTCAAGAACATTTTTATTCTAGGGGGGCCTGGATGGCTTAGTCATTTAAGCATCTGCCTTTGGGGCTCAGGTCATAATCTCGGGGTCTTAGGATCAAGTCCCTTGTTGTGCTTTTCTCTGCTCAGCGGGGAGTCTGCTTCTCCCTCATCCTCTGTGCTGTCTCTTCCTCTCTCTCAAATAAATAAAATCTTTTTAAAAAAGGAACATTTTTATTTCACTGATAACGATCTGGATTGACCTACAGAGACACAGTGGCATGATTTAACCACATTTATTTTTTCATGCTAATATCAAAATGGGTTCTCTAAATGTCAATCAACTAATATCATTCTTATATTCTTACATTTATTTTGAAAAATTTTGTAACACGTGTGGCAGAGCAAAATGCAGTGCTTTATTTGAGAAATTTTTTAAAAATCTCAATTTAGCTCTATTGTGTATAACAGAAACTCAGTAGGCTTGGGAGACCACATAGCAGTCATATAATCCTGGGAACTGAGCATTTGACAAATATGTTATTCATATGGTAAAAATCGGGACATATCATAAGCCTGTATGTGATAGTCAGCAAGTCAACAAATAAGTTGTGAATGTCTACATGTGAGTTTCAAGACAAATCTGTTTTCATACCAACTTCCTTGAGAATCTGTTGTTAATCTATATTGAGTAATAAGTCTGTGTTAAGGACAATAATAATAATAGTATATGCTGTGGTCGCACTTACTGTGAGCCAGGCATAGCTATGAGCATTATGTGTACAGTATTTAGTTTAATCTTCTCGAGCTTTCTTACAAGTGAGGGAAAATGAGACACAGAGAGGTTATAGAGCCTTCTCAATGTCACACTGCAAGTAAATGACAGTATGGACTTAAACCCAAACTATTGGGGGGCACCTGCGTGGCTCAGTGGTTGAGCATCTGTCTTTGTCTCAGGTCATGATCCTGGGATCCTGGGATCGAGTCCCGTATCAGGCTCCCCCCAAGGGAGCCTGCTTCTCCCTCTGCCTGTGTCTCTGCCTCTCTCTGTGTGTCTCTCATGAATAAATAAATAAAATCTTAAACAAACAATCAGGCTACAAGTCCTTCCTGTTATCCAGAACACTGTATAATCTTTCTTCTGTGTCTTGACAGATAGGTCGATCCCTTCAACATGTACGTGTTACCTAGTACCAATTTTTCAGAGAAGATAGACATACAAATGTTGGATAGAAACACAGCTGCTTTGCTTTACAAGAAAATGGCTGAATGACTTTTTTGTTTTTATCTCACAACTCATTAATTGGCTATTTAAGATCATCTTTAATATAAGGATGGATTTGCTGACTTAGCTATTAAGGACTAATAATTTTGTTTCTGATGAATATATATGTGATATCAGAATCTATATCCTTATTAGAAAAATACAATAGAAGCTTAGAAAACCCATTGTTTAATTTGGGCAGAAAATACTTTATAGAGAAGGAGATGATTCATACAAAATACAATAGCAATTATTCATATGCTTAGAAATAGGGTCTTCTTAGTTAGTATAGACACAAATCTGGAACTGTGAGGCTTATCTATGTTAATTTCCTAATGTACCCTGCAGATACTCCTATTAGATTCAAGACATTCAAGAATATCTTGAGAGTTAAGGTCACTCATATCATTATCACTTATCTTGGTAAGCTTCTTTAGAGTGTATTTTATTATAACCCATCAAAGATTGATTATTGAACCATCAGATAGGTGCTCTACCAATTAGCCAAATATTTCTCTCTAATCCATTTGTGGAATAGCAAACAAGGGAGAATCAATATGCTAGGCATTATGGGTAAGCAGTGATGTCTTCTTTATCTGTGTGGTCTCTGCTGTAGCACCAATTACAAGACGACGTTGTGAGTATCCATGCAGTAACAGTTGCCAAACTGCATTATAAAAAGAGGAATTTAAGATATGATCCTGAGTTTCAGAGTGTTTGTAATTTATTTGAAGAGATACATTTAATGTATATGAAATAATAGAAAAAGGACTAAGTGGGAAAGAAAGAGAGATAAATGAGTGCATTTGGACAATAAGCCCATTAAATTGCACCAAGGCATGCCCACACCAAAGACCAAAGTGTAAGGCTCTTCGCTCAAAACTTCTTGTCTGAAATAAAGGAAACAGTGACCAGATGTGTAGATTTGCTTGCGTCTTCCTCCTCTTGTAGAAATTATGGAAGAAAAGCAAGTGTACAATGACTGTGGCCTTAATCAATGGTTCAGCTCCTGTGACATGCCTCATCCTACGCGACCCTGTCACCTGTGGCATTCCTTGTCGATTGACATTCTCATATTTCCCAGCTCCATCGACACACCATATAGCTCTTCAGGTTAGTTCCTAACTCTTGTTCTTTTCTCCTTATGCCATTGGAAAAAAAAAATGACACTCACATGTTCATATATCCTAGGAAACAATCATGTTCAAGGTCAAAATCAAGTGAAATATCTCTCTCTCTCTCTCTCTCTCTCTCTCTCTCTTTCTCTCCCCAGCTTTATAATTGAGCCCCATGGGTTCTTCTTAGTGACTTTAGAGGAGTTATTTTTTCCAATTCCTCCTGTCACATATATAACCATTCATAGGCCCACATAAATGTATTCATGTATGTATATAGGTGAAAAGAGAGACAGTTTACTTGTTGGTGTGTGTGTATGTGTGTGTGTGAGAGAGAGATAGACAGACAGACATAGAGAGACAGAGAGAGAGACAGAGAGAATTTTGGAATCAGAAATTGTGGCAATATAGGTATTTACCAAGTAATACTAACTGAATGTCTGGAATGTCTAAATGGCTTTTATCCAAGTTACATAATTCACTTAGGTACCATTTCACTTTTTCATGCTTAGATAAAGCCAAACGATTAGGGTCATTCTCTGGCCAGAGAATTTTCTTCTCTGGGAGTTGTAAGAACATAATAAGGCCATCATCACCTCTACCTGTAAAGAAATTGTGTTCTAAAACAAGCAAGTATTTTAGAAAGGAGAACATAGTGCTTGCAGATTTTAGAACTTTGTGTTTCACTCAACAGCAACCAAAAGATATCAGTTTCACCTGTGTACAAAAGAAGTTGTAATACTTGTCTCCCCACCTTCCTTCCCTCTTTGCTCTCCCCTCATGCCTAACTCTACTCTAGTTTACACATCTACAGAATAGAACAGAGTGTGTCATTTGGGAAGGGCAGAAATTATGTTTCATTCATTCATCTTTGAATCTCCCCAGCTTGAAATACAACAGATGTGTAATCAATATGTATTAAATCATATGTGGCCAAATGAAGACTTAGATAATCAGATATAGCAATGGTTTTATGTGAAAATGCATTGTGAAGAGCTTAGGAGTAAGTACAGGGTTTCAGAGGACAAAGGGGCAGGAAGTCACAAGATAACATATTCTGCTGTGGACCTTCATCCAATCTAGTTTGACTCTTCACTTCACCCTCTGGCCGTGTGTTTGCCTATCCCATATATTCTACACACACAATCTCTTCTAATGCTAACAACTATACTACAACTAGGAATTACTATCCATATTTTACTACCAACAAAATGCCCAGAGGATGAATTGCACTCAATAAAAAACATGCCTCTTATTCAGCCATTAAACAGTTTTCTATTTAATCCCAACTCAGAGTGATGTCTTTGCCCACACAGAACATATCTCAGATGTTGTTGGCATTTTTTGCATTCCTATCCAATATTGAAGATGTCTTTTCTCACAAGTCCAAGAGGTTCTCCCACAAATTTTTTTTTTAAAAAAGGACTGATATCCCAGAGTTTTAAAGGCATGTTTCTCTATGACCTTGATTGTAGCAGAGATACAGCTTAATACATGAACGGATGGAAAGAAATTTGAGTGTGCATGATATGTAAATCCCATATGTCACCTATTGGACTAGCTCCCTCTTCATCTCTCTTCTGTGTAAGTACAATTCTGTTGTGCTTTTTCATGGTTCCTGCGTGGCTCAGTCAGTAAAGTACCTGCCTTCAGCTCAGGTCATGATCCTGGGTTCGAGGATCAAGCCCCACATTGGGGTCCCTTCTCCCTTCTCTTAGGGGAGCCTGCTTCTCCCTCTCCCTCTGCTGCTCCCCCAGCTTGTTTATTTTTTCTCTCTCTCTCAAATAAATAAAGTCTTTAAAAAATTCTGTTAGACTTTTTCAAAGTAATTCAAAGAAAATGCCATCTTTAATCAGACATTACAAATTTATTAGACCAAAGGCATGGGGAAAAACATTTCAGGTGTTTCTTAGCAATTGCAACTACTAATTTTTAAAGTTTGATGGTAGCTCATTCCATTAGGACATGTTAACAGTCTGTAGTGAATTCTATTATTAACTTTATAACTTTTAGCCTTCTTAAGTGATAACTATTTACAAAGGAGGCTGCTGTGGCAGTAGTAAACAAAGACATAAGTAAATCCAATTCTTATACTTTCATATATACCTGACTTCAAACTGGACCATTAGACCATTATCTAATTAAACAAAATGTCTAGAAATAAATAAAAATTATATGGTCAATTAATTTATGACAAAGAATATGCCATTGAGAAAAAACAGTCTCTTCAATAAACAATATTGGGAAAACTGGACATCTACATGTGAAAGAATGAAACCGGACTACTTTCTCCTACCATTACCTAAATGTAAAACGTGAAGCCATTCTAGAAGAAAATATGGGCAGTAATTTCTTCGCCATCAGCAATAGCAGTATTTTTCTAGACATGTCTCCTGAGGCAAAGGAAACAAGAATAAAAATAAACTACTGGGACTATACCAGAATAACAAGTTTCTGCACAGAGAAGGAAAGAAACCATCAACAAAACAAAAAGGAGACCTAGGGAATGGGAGAAGATATTTGCAAATGATGTATCCTGTAAGGGATAAACATACAAAATATATAAATACTTTATACAACTCAAAACCAAAAAATAATGATAATAATAAAAATAATAATAATCTGATTAAAATGGGAAGAGGAGCTGAAAAGACATTTCTCCATAGAACGCATACAGATGGGGCACCTGGGTGGCTCAGTAGTTGAGCTTCTGCCTTTGGTTCAGGTCATGATCCCGGGGTCCTGGGATCGAGTTCTGCATCGGGCTCCCTACACAGAGCCTGCTTCTCCCTCTGCCTATGTGTTTCTGCTTCTCTTTGTGTGTCTTTCATGAAAAAATAAATAAATAAAATCTTTAAAAAAGAAGGCATATAAATGGCCAACAGACACATGAAAAGATGCTCAATATCACTGATCATCAGGGAAATGCAATTGAAAACAGTGCAATGATATATCATCTCACACCTGTCTGAATGGTGAGAATAAAAAAGACAAGAAATAGCAAGTGTTAGCAAAAGGAAAGAGTGCACTGTAGGTGGGAACATAAGCTGGTGCAGCCACTCTGGAAAACAGTATGGAGATTCCTCAAAAAATTAAAAATAGAACTACCATATGATCCACTAGTTCCACTACTATGTATGTACCCAAAGAAAACAAAAACAGTAATTCGGAAAGAAATATGCGCCCCTATGTATATTGCAGCATCATTTACAATAGCCAAGATTTGGAAGTAGCTCAACTGTCTATCGGTAGATTAATAGATTTAAAAAGACATTGTATAAACATTAAAGACATGTAGATATAGGCAGAGAGAGACAAATACCATATGATCACACCTATATGTGGAATCTAAAAGAGCAAAGCAAATGAATAAACAAATGAAAGCAGAAACAGACCTGTAAATATAGAGAACAAACTGACGGTTGTCAGAAGAGAGGGGAGTGGAAAATACAGGATTTCAGTTATGGAATGAGTAAGTCGTGGGAATAAAAGGCACAGCATAGGGAGTATAGTCAGTGACACTGTGATAGCCTTGCATGGTGACAGATGGTAGCTACATTTATGGACAGCAGAGTATAATGTATAAACATGTGGAGTCACCATGCTGTACACCTGAAACTCGTGTTACATTGTGTGTCAACTAGACTTCAATAAAAAAAATAATTAAACAGGAAAGTTAAACAAAATGAACTATTTAAGTGTTGTACTAGTATGAGAAAAACATGCAATAACTTAAGTGATATATATTTTCATAGATTTTTACATATAAAGTATGCTGGCTGCCTGTTACCTAGTCTATATTTCCTACAATTCCCGACTTATTTTCTGCTACATATAGATTTATATTTAATAGACATAATGATATTTGTGTAGCACCAGGTTTACATATTTGAAATTGCCTAACAATTTCAGAGAAACATATCAAACACATTTTCAGAACATATTTTCTGGAAAACTAAGAATTAAATTATTTGAGCAAATTACCAATCTTCATCTTTTTAAAAGACCAGCCTTAAGTCTTTGCTTTTTTTTTTTTTTTTATTGTAAACCTAGCTGAGCATGGTGAAAATAACCCAAAATTTTATGAGGTTTTAACATGGTTTCTATGATAAGACATTTATTTTCTTTCTGATGGTACAAGATAAAGTACATTTATTAATAGCATTCATCTTTACTTCTACATTTGAAAATATGTAAACCTTAGCACATAACTGGAATTTCTTCCGTAACCCCTATAATGTTAGCTAAAGAGACTTGCATTTTCTATCACTGAAAAACCATTTTTAAGTTGTTGACTTTTCTTGCTTGCTATCTTATAATCTCACCTCCCTTCAAAAAACTTAATATATCTTAGTGATTTGGCATAAAGCATAGCTATAAAAATACCATACAGCTATTTATTTTACATTGATCTTTCCCTCTCTAAAAAAATCTGGTTAATTTTAGGGCCACAGATATTGAGCATATTATAGTAAAAAAAAGTTAAGTATCGCAAAATATAAATGAATGAACCAATACTTAAGGAATGATATGTAATGAGAAGGTGGTAATTCTTAGCAGGTGTCAGGGATCTGTTACTGCATTAACAGGAAAGAGGAAGAAATTCTGTCTTTAGAAAAACTAATTATTCTAAAAATTTTAATCTGCCAATCAGTTTAGTCCTTTGTGTCGTAAAACTGTCAGCAACCTAATATTCACTGAATTCAATTGTTCTAGAAGTGTGCAAAAACTCTGATGGTGATGAACACTCTGTATATAAAATATAATACTTACCTGCATTAAAAGTCACTAAAGACTTGTCTCTCCTATAAAGATCTTCTGGGGATCCCTGGGTGGCGCAGCGGTTTGGCGCCTGCCTTTGACCCAGGGCGTGATCCTGGAGACCCCGGATCGAATCCCACGTTGGGCTCCCGGTGCATGGAGCCTGCTTCTCCCTCTGCCTGTGTCTCTGCCTCTCTCTCTCTTTCTCTCTCTCTCTCTCTGTGACTATCACAAATAAATAAAAAATTAAAAAAAAAAGATCTTCTGGACATTGATATTCATTCTCAGATATATGATGAATAATCCTTTCCTGATATATATATTTATTGCCATCTTTATTACATAATTTATATGTGATTGACATATACCAAAATTACATATTTGTGTTTGAACTCTAAATTTTTAAAGATTTTATTTTTTTTAAGATTTTATTTATTTATAAGAGAGAGAGAGAGAGGCAGAGACACAGGCAGAGAGAGAAGCAAGCTCCATGCAGGGAGCTCAACATGGGACTTGATCCCGGGTCTCCAGGATCAGGCCCTGGGCTGAAGGTGGCACTAAACTGCTGAGCCACCCGGGATGCCCTTAAAAGATTTATTTATTTATTTATTTATTTATTTATTTATTTATTTAAGAGAGAGAGAGAGAAAGAGAAAGCACAGAAGGAGCAGGAAAAGTAGACTTCCCACTGAGCAGAGAGCCTGACTCAGGGCTGGATCCCAGATCCTGGGATCATGACCTGAGCTGAAGACAGAAGGTTCACCGATTTAGTCACCCAGCCACCCCTGGACTCTAATTTTTATAATTTAGCTTTAAATACTATAGTTTATCATTCTATTTTAGTTTTTTAATGTAAATTCATTCCTGTGTTCCATGAATATTTCTAGCATTTCTGATAATATTTCCATACATTTACCATATACATAAAGCACCCCACTTTGGGATGATCCAGAAATAGCTACAACCATCTCAAAGAGTTACTGCTTGATCAAGAAGACACACTGTTGATTAGGAAGGCAATAATGCAATGCAGAATATGTTTATACTAACATAGAGGAATATAGGAAATATTCTGTATATTCAGAAGGGAACATGATTCCTTGTACTGAGGTAAGCAGGAAGTAAAGTGGCTTCTGATCTACAACTGAAAACAGAATAACAATAATTTAATACTTACTACTTTAAAATTAGGTACCAAACAGATAAAACAGAAGCAACCCTAAGTGTAGACATTTAGATACCAGGACAGTGAATCATTTGGTCTGAGAATTAGAGGTCTTAGTAAAGGGAGAGTAAGGGGATAGTGTGCGGCAACTCAGAATGGGTGAGATTTTAGAAGTTCTTGGGTATGAAGATAAGAAATCTAGATTTATTTGAAGGTCAGCAGATACCTAAGTGCTAACTCTTTGGGCTTCTCTGACTCTTCAGAGCTACCTACTTTTTTGAGGGTAAAACTATAATTTTATAACTTCCATGAGCTTTGCACTCATATGCTTAGGATCCAATACCTCTGACCTTCCTCCAGTGATGTAGCTAAAATGGGGAAGGTTTTAAGGAAACCAAGCCAAAGGCTAGCACACAGTATTAAACAATAATTGTCAGGTCAAACCTCCAGGAGTTGGTATGCCTGCCAAAGATTTCTCTAAATATACCCAGCCACTTTGCCCTACAAGTTAGCTTAGAAATCTTGATAGAGCAGCTCTCTGGAAGATTGTTATTTCCTTTCTGACTTGCACAAAGCAGAAATTACTCTGAGAATGGCCTTTCACCTTGTATCTTGATATATCTGCTTCTGAAACTAGGAAGTCAGTGACATGTAGAAATATGTTTTTTCCTTAAATGACAATATGGTTATTATTTAAAAATCAGAACAAAACCAAGTAGCCCTGCTCTTTATTTCTTATTTTATCTCTTCATCCATTCAATATTAATTGAGCATCTGCATATACATATCGATGACAGGAGCACCAAAAAGAATGCACTGGTTTCCAGGAGCTCCAATCTGATAGACAGCACACAGGATAAAATAGTTATAATAAATTGCAAGCAGTGCCAAAACAGATATGAAATCTTCACCGAAAGCCCAAAGAAAGTTGTTCCTACCTCTCACTGCATACATTTTGTATTTTATTGAATATTTATCCAATACCTTTTCATTTCTTTCTTCCTTTTATCTATTTAATGACAATATTAATCAGGTCAAAGTAATTCATTCATATAAACTCTCTAATCTCTGCATTAGTAGGGCAACAGTAATATGCTTTATAACTATGCTGATTCAAAGCCCTTTCTGTTTTTTTGTTTTGTTTTGTTTAAGATTTTACTTATCCATGCACGAGAGACACACTGAGAGGTTGAGACATAGGCAGAGGGAGAAGCAGGCTCTGTGCAGGGAGCCCGATGAGGGACTTGATCCCAGGACCCCGGGGTCATGACCTGAGCCAAAGTCAGATGCTCAACCACCGAGGCACCCAGGTGCCCCCAACGCCCTTTCTGTTAAATTATAAGTTCAAGTAGGTATCCAAAAGGAAACCTATGTTTTCTATGTCCAGCCCCCAGCTTGTCCTCTCTGTCACTGAGATTTTACACACTGTGTGGTCTGTTGCCTTGGAGAATTATGATGGGCATATGCATCAGACAAGAAAAGTTTGAGTTTGTTAGCAACCTGCATTATAAATTCTGACTGCCTGTGTCTATACTATTGGCCATAGTAATTTATAAAACTGTTGCTATGTGTTTGCTGCATATTTAACATAATTCATTATTTTAATGTCTGAATCCTTACAAAGTCTTAGAATTAGCAGTCCTAAAGCAACAAGAATTTAAGTAACTTTCCTTAGGTCAAAAGGAAGTCTTTATGAAATTGGAATTCAAAAATCTTAATTCCTCTATCAGAAAATGAAGTGAAACTGAAAATTTCTAAGACCTTCCCTCATATGTATTTCCCTACATATGAGTTTTTATTTTATTTTATTTTATTTTATTAAACTGCAGGGACAATTTGACTTCGGCATATAATCTTTTGCTTATTCCACTTGAGCGATTCCCAGAATTGGCAAATTCCTAACATTATGATTTTTCTTTTCTCACTGACCCTATTTGTGTGGGTCTAACACACCTTTCCACAGTTAAAAAGATAACAGAACAACAGAAGCTGACACACAGACGTGGAGAGATCCTTATCTCTCCTGTGGTAATATGATTCCGCTGTGTGACCACCACTCCGGGAACCTTACCTCAAACCCACATATCAACAAGATACTGGATCTTGAATAACAAATGAGGAAAATGAGAGTGAAAAGCAGAGAAAGCATTCTCTTCAATAATAGAAAATCGCTCCTCTAGAGAGGCCTGCCCTCTGTGAGCCCAGTGGTCCCCTACGGGCCAGTCCCTTTAATTTTCAGAAAAGCTTTAGCTCACTGTTTCTCTCAGTCAAGGTCACTTCAGAGAGACGATCTATGGTCTCATATTCTTCTGGCTACACCTTTCTGTCTTGCCATCCTTGCTGAGTCATGGGGACAAATGCAGCTAAGAAACAGGTGGGCTGCCATGGAGTGGGGGGAGGTGCCCGAACCTTCCACTGTGTTACATGCAATTCAGGGAGTCAGTTCTCTCCTCTCAGCTCTTCTGTCTACTTTCTAACTAATCCTTTTAACTTCCTTTTCCTTCTCTTCTGAGAAGTTAATGATTTAAGAGTGTGGAAATGGAGAAAAGGCACTTGATGCAAAGTTTTACAATATTTCATTGAGATCTTTCAGGCTGATCAATATAAAAGAGCCAGGAATTAGGCTCAAGTCAAAGCAAACCTAAATCCACGTAGTGGGGTAAAAATAATAGTCCTCCATGGATCTAGCTTCACAGCCTACAATGAACATTATCACATTTCTATATGAACAACCTAGTTCTTCAATTAAATAATAAAATTAATTAGCTCTCTGAAGGAGAAGCAACTGTTGTACAAAGATCAAAGCATTAAAACTTCTTGAATTTTTCCAGTTGATTGGATTCCAATTTTCCAAATACATTCCATGCTTTCTATGGCAAGCTGGCAAATTTATTATCAAGTAGTATTAATACACGTATGTTCTAATCCAGAATCAATTTACTTAACTTATCAGATTCCTGGGCATACTATCATTTCTAATTAAAATGAAGCTAGCTTTAAACATGAACCTGTATCATAAAAATGGGGTTTGGAGTATGGGGAACATTTCTGTTTATGGATCACATATCTGTTCATGGCATTCCATGGGCAGAAGTTCTAATGAGATATCATTTCTTCCACGCTATGTTTCATGTTGTCTGACTCAGTGAAATAATTCATGACAGTATAAAAGACAGCCGTACAAAATAAAAAAAATTTTTGATGCAGGATCCTAGGAAAGTACACGCAAGCCCAGATATGCAATGCCAATGCAACAAAAATGACAAAGAGGAATATGTATTTGTAGTTGCATGTTTAGCATTTGATATATGATATACTGGAACCATTTTATGAAATTTCTCCATCCATTCACAGATAACCTTTCTACTACTAGTCCTGGTACATAGAAACTTCCCTTTAGAGTATGTGGCCATTTTTACATCTTTTTAAGGAACTACTGAAAAGTATCATCCTATCAGGAGTAGTTGCGGAAAGGTGGGAAGTAAATATGCTGAAAAACCAAATCAGTATCCTTGAGCTTTTATCCCTGTGTTCTCTCCCTTTCTCTCATGATGTAAATACTAAAAAGCATATGTTAGTTTTCACTGGGAATGTGAAGATAGAAGATATGGTTTTAAGAAAAAAATTACCCCTGGGGCGCCTGGGTGGCTCAGTCAGTTAAGTGTCTGCCTTCAGCTCAAGTTGTGATCCCAGGGTCCTAGGGGTCGGCTTCCCCTCTCCCTCTGATCCTCCCCATCCCCACGCACTTTCTTATATTAATAAAGTCTTAAGAAAAAAGGAGAAAGAAAGAAAAATACTATTCCCCTAAGTACCAAGAAGCAATGTAAACCCAGTCAAGGCAGGAATCAGTAAGTGATTTCCAAATCCAACATATTTTATTCACTGCAAACAGAGTGTATATGGCCATGAACAAGGGAGGTTGCCTATAATGTCCAGGGCATTTGCAAAACATATTATGCCAGTGTGTAAAGGGAAATTTATACACATTAAACTTGTCTAGTGAAAGCAAGTATAAAATCCATTTTTATTTTTTTGTAATGTATTTTTGATGGGGCAGGGAGAGGAGATTTTTTTTTTTTTAAAGAGGTGAAATTGGAAAAAATGAAGTGGTCATTTAAGAAGCTTTATCTTTCTTTAGACTTGTCATTTCCACCGAAGTGAAAATAAACCTGAGACATATGGCTCCGGTTAAGAGGTCACAGGAAAACAAATTTAAAGTCTTAAGGCCGAAGTCTTCATGGCAAAAGGCTTGTTGAGTTTTACTGAATCCAAATTCCATAGAAAAGTTTTGAAAATCCGAAGGGGGCATAGAGGCAGATTGCTCAGGTCACAAAGAAGGATGTTCCAGATTCTGGGTCAGCACCTAGATGTATATAAGGGAGAGCATTTCTGTCGTTTCCTCCCAGATCACTGGAATCTTCCATCTGTCAATGCTGGTGAGGATCATGGAGGGGGAGGTCAAATGGCTAGACTCTGGGAATCAAAAGTGGCATGGGGTAATAGATGGTAGATGGTAGAGGCCCAATTATGCCTGACTACAGGCCATGGTTAAGAGTTTGGATTTTGCTCTGATTGCACTGAGAGCCCACTCTGGGTTTCAAGCAGGCAGGAGTGTGTGGTGAGCAACATGATTCAGTTTGCATGTTAAAAATATTGATCTTGGTGCAATGGGAGAAGTCATTGGAATGGGACAGGTTTGGAAGTTAAATGACCATGTAGGGATCTGTTCCATAGACCAGAGATGCTGGGTCCTGGGAACAGGTGTCAGGAAGACAGAGAGGGCAATGTAAGCCTGAAAATACAGGAATGACTTCTGGATTGGGTGTAGCAAGACAGGGGCACAAGAAGATGCAAAGATGAATCCTAGATTCCGGCTTGAGTTTCTGACTGGGCAGTGATGCCATTGATTGAGAAGAGAGCCATGGAGGGCAGGTGCACAGGTGTGCAGCCTAAAAATCAAGGAATATGCGTGGACGTGCTAATCGTAAATGACTATGGATCATAAAACAACAACTAATGTTATGTGCTTTACCATGTGCCAACCTGAGTTTTAATCAGTTGGAATTAAAATCTTTATACTTACAATAACTTTGCTGCGAGGCCAATCCCCATTTTACAGGTTAGAAAACCAAAACCTAAAAATGTTCAATGAAGCACTTTGACGTCACACCACGAGGATGTGGTTAATCTGGAATTCAGGCCTGTGAGATCTGACTCCAGAGTCCTTGTTTTTAAATATTTTATGTATACCGTTCACCATTTACTACATTATTTAGACAAGTAAATGATTACATACATGAGTTTGAAATTCAGAAAAGAAGGAAGGCTGTGCTGCAGACATAAATTTAGGGGACGGAGATTATGAGACCAGTTTCATTGGCTCAACAGCAACAATGTGCATTCTGATAATCCAGAAGTTCATCCCAGAAGGGCAAAAAGGAAATGAGCTTTCCTGAAGGGCCATGGGAATTGGGGAGGTTTTGTATCGATTTTCTGATTGGTGTGCATTTGTTTTTAAAAACAGAAAGAGCGTATTTTGTGTATGAATGAGAACAATTTGGTGGAATAGAAGAGGTGTGATCCAGAAGACAAAGAATAATTGATAGAACAAACCATCCCAAGCAGCATGCAGATGGAGATAGGATTGACTGTTTCTGGGTCAAGTTGGGATCTAATTGCATGCATGCATTCATTCATTCATTCATTCATTCATTTAACAATGAAGGGGGCAAGTCCATAAATTGAGAGACTAGGGTGAAAGACAGATGGGATGAGGTGAGAGGTGAACCAGACTCTGTGCTGGCCCTACTCTCTTTAGGGGTCTGATTCAAGACATCAGAGTTCTCTGAGGTGTTGTAGTGGTGATATGATCCCCGTATTCCACTCAGTAAATCCAGATACACAGACACCCACTCCCCACCCCACATGCACACCAAAGTAGTACAGCATCTAAGGCTGGTGAGAAGCATGGTATGTTGTCAACTGTATAATGTTTCACAGAAAAGTAAAAAAAAAAAAAAAAAAAAAAAAAAAATCTTAAAAGACCATCAAATAGTACTTTCAAAAAGGAATGTTAATAACTTTGAAACAATGCAATTCTGGAAAATCAGGTTCTTCCTGCAGCTCTGGGTACAGTGTCATGGCTGAAATATGAAAAGAACTTTCCCATCACAGAATCTTTTACTTTCCTTTTCCAAATATTTATATCCCGTGGAACAGAACGGATACATTCACTTCCCAGGGTTTCCTGGAGAAGGCTTGTCTCAGCACCCCAGTGTCTCTCATGTATAATTGTGTCCCACATGCTTTTATTCTCTAAATACATTTAGTCAGCTACCTTGGAATATTATTTGTAAAGATCTACTGGCACTATCCACCCTTCATCACCACATTAAAAATTATTAAAGGTAGGGTGTTTGGGTGGCTCAGTTGGTTAAGCATCTGCCTTCGGCTTAGGTCATGATCACAGGGTCCTTGGGATCGAGCCCCACGTCAGACAACATGCTCAGTGGGGAGCTGCTTCTCCCTCTGCCTTCCTTGCTGCCCTCCCTGCTTGTGGGCTTTCTTTCTCTCTCTGTGTCCAATAAATAAATAAAATCTTTTAAAAAGTTATACAAGGTAGATATTAGTTCTTATGATCTTATCACCTCCTGAATGCCAAATTTAATGATCCTTGAACAGGTCACTAGGGCCTCTTGTGCATTCATATAAGCATGGCTACGTGCAGAAAAGCACAGTTATGTTATTTCTAAGTGGTAATGTTCAGTTTACTGTCTGCCTCTGTGTGTGTGTGTGAGTGTGTGTGTGTGTGTGTGTGTCTGTATGAGAGAGGGAGATACCTGGTAAGAGATATTTCTATTCTGATACTTCAACAGTGCCATGAAAATCACACTTGAAAAATATACATAGGGTTTATTATCTGGTTTTAAAAGAAAGCAAACAAACGACAAGTCAGTTCTGTTGCTAGAAAAATCGACAGCTTAGAATGATGCATGTTCAAAACATCTCCTCATTAATTTATCCTTTTATTTGTTCAAGAATATCTTTTAGATATTCAACAACATTCATATTTCCTTGAATAACTTTTATTATTTTAATGAATGAATAAGAGACATTTAATCACTCATTCTTCCAAGAAGAGTTTGTGGAACACTTTTATGAGGCATTTATTTCCTGGGCAGGGTTTGTGCACAATTTGTATGTCCACACGAATTGGATAGAAACTCTAGCTCCAAATATTAACCAAAGGACAAGCAATGCTCAAAAAAAAATGTAATAAAAGTCAAAAGAAAAAACACTTCGATGACCATATCTTTTGTTTGTTTTCTAATGTAGCTAATGCACTAGAGTCTACGTCAAATGACCCATCCTGACTCCAGCTTCCACAGACTTTAAACTTCACTGAGGAGACAATTCCGTTCTACCAATAAATCCAATTCTGACACAGTTTCTGAGAGCTGTCTTGTACTAGCCAGAAGAAATTTTGGTTGCTCTCATTTATTATTTTAGAAGAACAATCCATGAGTTGGCCCTCTCAGACCTATTTTGCCTCTGGGGATAAAAGATAGAAAAGAGACTGTCCCTTGATCCTGGGATCAAGCCCACCCTATAGCTCCAATAACTGGGTTCCTGCCTTATTTTTTAACCATGGATTCCTTTTCTCTTTGTCTTTTCATATTTTCTACAACCACCTAACTACGGATGAATCAAGCTACTTGTAATTTCTATTCTCACCTCTATACCTCTGACCCCTTTTCAATAGGCCTGATGGTCTGTCCCCTCTTACTCTCAGCCAACCATCTTCCCCTGTACTAGAACCACTCCAAATCCACCTCCACTGATAATGATGAACTCTCTGATAGAAAAAAATCGATAATAAAGGGAACTCTACTAAAATCTCCCTCCAACACACAGGCCTAGGTATTTCTATTTATCTTAACTCTTTTCCCATCTGGGTGGAAGGCATGTTCTCACTCTTGAAGTCTTATCCATTTATTTTCTTGCCTCCTGTACAACATGACTCCACCAATTACTCTTGCCTCCCCCGTGCCAAACCTGTGTAAATACCTCTCCCCTCTAAATCAAACTCTCTTAAACGTGTCTCCCTTTTACCTCTACCTCTGACTAATTTCTACATCATTTCTCATGTCTCCACCTTATGACTTCTGTCCTGGAAAGTGTCACCTGACTTCTCTCTGCTTTCTCTAAAGACACTGTTTCTCCCTCTCCTTCCCAATTTTCTAAATACCTATGCTCACCCTATAACACTGAAATGATCAGCTTTTGTATTTGTATCCTCAAAGAGGCCAAGAACGATTAGAGAATGAATATTCATCATTGTGTACCCATTTTCAGTCCAGGGCACAGCACAGAAGGCATCAGTTAAGTTCTTACTAAATTACATTACATAATTCCATGTGATTATTTTAAAATTTTGTCAAATGCCCAAGCTAAAACAAAACCAAACTTACTTTCCTCCTTGTTGGTTCTATTTTCAACATTATGTCAACCCCCAAGGGAAATAGTTATCCAGGGAAGCAGAAGTGACATAGCCAGAGGGACTGTCCCAACTTCAAATAAGGAGGAAAATGAAGGAAAAGAGGAAAAGTGGTGGAAGGATATGCGTTTGATAAATGTAAAGGCTGTAATCAAGAATTAATTTCCAAGATAAAATGTTGGAAACATGAGAACTGAATCAAATAAAAACCCTAAACAGATAGAAACAGGTCAGGACCAACATGATGGACAATTGGAGTACATTTGAGGTTCAGTTACCTGGACACAAGAATAAGCCTCAAGATTAAAATAGAGTTGCCTCTTTATTTGTGACTGTTATTGTGAGTGGTGCCATTATCCACCTGGTTTCTCCAACCAGGACTATGATTTCTTATATTTTCCCTACCTGTCCTCCCATTATCTGGTCAACTATCACATTACCTCACTTCTAAATATTCCTTTTCTCCAGTCCATGCTGCCACTTGAATTGAGACACATATTTTATGACCACATTGTAATTTCTTGCCTAATTGCCCTCCCTCAGCTAATTCTCCCCACTGCTTCTAGAGGTCTCCTTCTGACACATAAATACACATATACTGTGCTCAGAAAATTCCAACAGCAGCTCCCTAAAACCTCGTATGTATGTGTGTGTGTGTGTGTAAAATCTAAACTCTTCACAGTGACAAACAAGACCCTTCATAATTTGACCCTTCATGCTATTTGAACCCACCGTTTGTCATTTCTTTTCAAGTACGAGGCTCCAAATTTTACTGGGACACTTGCTGTCTCCAAAATATTTCACAGGTACTCAAGCTTTCTTTCTTTTGCTCTTAATGTTCTCTCTGCATAGAATGGCTTTTCCATCTTTGTCTATCCAGAAGGCTTTTAACTCAATATCAAAGTCTCCAGCCAAGTTGACCACCTTCTTTAGGCTTAAAATCCGAGTGAGGTGCTATATTCCCTTTGACTCTTTTACATTGCCCCATGACACCACTTAACACAGTGTATTCCCAGTGTGTCTCCCAGACTAGACTGCATGTCCTTTGAGGTCAGGGGCCCCCAACTACTGCAAGTCTACAACTACAATATGATTGTTATTCTCAAAGAATTTCTTCTTGAACAAAGAATGAAGGAAAGAATGAATGGATGTCTTGATAAAATCGATTCCTTCTGCATTAGGATTTCTTTCCCAACTTTCTATGAGTTCTAAGCAACTAAAGATTGATTCCCAAGACTCTACCTAGAAACTGAGCCCATTGTCTCTGTTGTTAGAGACTTTTTTTTTAGACTTTATTTATTAATAAGAGACACAGAGAGAGTGTTGTTATAGACTTTTGTGGGGATAACCTTCTGTCTCTCTAGATTCCTGCCTAATGATTTTCTTTAGACTCTTCCCAACTCCAGAAAAAAACAATTTAATAGACAGCCAGTCTAAATGGGCACCACACTTTCCTTATATTCACTTCTCTGGCTAGACTTCCTTCAATTCCTCTCACTTCACCCAGCCCCAAGCTACTCCCCTTGCCTATTTCTCAGATCTGAGTGACCCTCTGACCACTCTCTCTCACTGCCACTGTTATTTATATTCATCACTTTAATGGAGATTTTCATTCTACTGCTTCATAATTCTTTCGTATGGAAAATAACCCAAAGAAGTAGACTCCCTAACTGCTTCCCTACCAATTCAGTGGGAAGAGAAGAAATGCTCTAATTTTTTCACTGCATCCCCCCTTCCCAAAATATAAGGATTCTTTCTTTGACTCCAAATACTTGCTGAGCCAGTTCTTGTGCTTTTTGTGATAATTTGTGGAATGACAGCCCAGAACACAAGATGGAAAGCTTTCCAAACTGTCCTCCTGGAAAGATGCCAAAAAAGGGGAGGGCAGCAGTCCATTAAAATAATATAGTGCTGTGCTATTTAGGCAATCATATCAATCCTGTACAGAAAAGCTAACTGGGTGTGAGGGTAGATACACAAACTGGATCAAATGTCAAAGTTATATTTAGGGATAGAATTTTAAAATATATATCCATATTATTATTTTTGCTCCCAAAAGCTACACGTGGAATTAATCATTTGAATTATTATGACTAAGAGGAGAATAAGCACAAATAGAGAGTAAAGATGAGTTCCTTTAACCCCTTTTAGGAAGTTAAGAAGAAATGTTTCATAGTTACAATATAATAGAGTACATCTGGACTGGTAAATGCTAAATAATCAGGATTAAAAATCTGACATACACAATAGGTTGGTTTGACTTCTCAGTTAGTGGCTATAGATATCATATGTGGACAACTATCTGAAGCATTAACACATGACATGAGATTCACTCATATGAAATAAAATCTCTGGCCCTTATTTCTGGTGGTAACAGAAGCTCTAGGGATTTGTTATGCTCAGTGGATCCAGCATTTTTTTTAAATAATAAAGAATTTAAAGAAAAAGTCTGGGAATGCCAAATTTCAGCTGTGTGTGTCTGTTTTTTTTTTTTTTTTTTTTAATACAGAAAAATTCCAACACTATTCCTTGCCTGGTATTTGATTTACTGGTGAGTAGAGATTCACTTTTTTTCCCCTCTGTCTCTCCGTCCCTCTCTTCCTTTTCTTTTATTCTCTATTCTTCTTTTCTTTTTTCCCCATTCCTTCCTCCTTTCCTTTATGACCCCCATGTCATGAAGTTCCTGATTAAGTCTTTGGTGTCTTATATTTTAGGGAGGACTTCCCCAGTCAAAGATTCCCACACTTTTGATTGTGTGGACATATATTTCATCCCATAGTGGAAGCCACTGAAAAATAATTCTGGAGTAGTCTTTAGAGTGAATGTTCTATTTTTTCTTTATCTGCTGCCATTGCCCTGCTAAATTCTGGTATTACTCTGCTTAACTCTATTAAAACTTCAGCCCAGTTTGATTGTTTTACCTACTCATTCATGAAATGAAATCATCCCATTTATAGAAAATAGGATATATCAATCATTAGGCACATATAGATTTTTCTGTCTGCAATATCAACCAGTAAATTACCACTGTGCTTTGATAAGTTTATTTAGGATATTCCTACCCATTTCTACAAATGTCAAGAATCAAAATGCAAATTTATATTAATAGGTGCTTTAAAATACTTATATAAGCAGAATTAGTATTAACTTTCTATCCAAAAAGCCGGATTTGAAAATACCTTTGCTTCTTTTCATACTGTCTACATGTGCTATTGAATAGTGAATTTCTGAGATATTCTTTCGAAGACCAATGTGAAGAAGAATCAAATATTGAAAGGCTTGTTTTCAAATAAGAAAAAATATGTTGGCTTTTTAAATAAGAAAAAAATATATGTTTTTCTCTGAGTCTGAACTCTGTTCTAAATTTCTATCATAGATGTTGTTAGATATTATGACTCAAGGTAAATGTTTGCCTCTTTCATAAGCTTTCTTTGGCAAATATCCAGCACTGGATTCCATATTAATACAGAGAATAAAGTGTGTGTTTGTTTGGGGGGGACAGGTATATGTGTCATGGAGCCCCAATTAAATCCTTAGATAGAGATGATAAAATTTTGAAATGACTTTGTTTGACAAACTTCCAACATCCTATATATTCAGGGACAGTATATTTCAATTTAATGTATTTTTTAAAAATTACGGACAGCAGCGTCAAATCTAAATGTTCCCAAACATTAGCTTTGTTTAAACATTCTTAAAAAATGTCAATAAAGAAGAAAAAACCTTAATGCTGTGGGTGGATATCTCCATTCATCTTTCTTTGTGAAAGTTCCAAATACTACTATTACAATAAAAAATATTCATTTGCCAAAGGGGACTATTTTGGTAAGTACACAAAGACATTAATCTTTGGTGAGAAAGAAGCAAGAAGGCATGGAATTGACTTTGTGGGTGAAAAGGGATGAAACTTTTTTTTTCTGTGTAAGTGTTCCAATGATAAATTTTAAATGATGATTACTGTTTAGGAAGGGTCTGGCAATCTTTGCTCCCACATGTTGTCTCCTTAAACTATATTTCACAATGACATATCTTAAAACCTAGAATCACAGCGAGATTTAGTCTAAGTTTACTTATTTTTGTATTGAACTCTTTCAATGGCCATGCACTTATTAGACCTACATTAACATAGATCAAATATGATAAACTTTGCTAATACTCCTCATTAATAATTAAATTGTAATGAAATTGATTATGTAAATAAGAATTCCAAAATCAATTTGCCTTTAATATTTAAAAACTGACTAGATCTTATAAAGTACATAGCAGATATTTTAGCTTAGGCAGTGTGATCTCATTTGCATTCATCATTTCATATGATCCATGACTTGACATTTGTGATAGATATAGCAGCTATGAGTTCTGTAATCATTGCATATGTCTGTATGTGGCGGCAAGTAGGAGCTTACTTCTCAATAAAGAATGTGTGATTCATGTAATTATACTTACCAAAGCCGAGTAGCATTTTGGGTGCATAACCCCAAACCATGATACTTTGGTATCTTTGGTTTACAGTAATCTTCAAAGAAGCGCTGTTGTACTGTTATTTTACACTACTGTTCAATGGACACTTTGACCCAATTCTATTATTTTCAGAATATTCTCACTTGACTTCCTTGCTAATAACCACTAATGCTTTTGCAGACACAAAACCATTTACTGCACACAATTAGAAAGAATTCAAAGGACAGAATAAGGAACAAAGAAGAGGATTTTACTTCAGTGTTGGAGGTACAGAGTTTTGGACAACAGTGACATATGCAAGTGGAGATGTCAGGGCAGGAGTTGGATATATGGGTATAGGGCTCCGAGGAATGAGTGACGGGGGTGTGGTCAGAATGTGGGCCTGGCAATACGTAAATAGTCAGGGGAAGGGTAGATTGAGAAGAGAGACAATTATGAACAGAACCCTGAGAAATGGCAATATTTTAAGAGATAGTGAAAGGATAATCTAACCGAGGAGCCTATCACATGTTTTCATAACATGATTTAGTCCTCATTCATAGGATTTACTGGATCTGCAATTAATGTTTTACAAGCCAAAGTATAAACTTCATGAAGAAGAGGATCATGTGTGTCTCATCCAGGGCTATATTCTCAGTGCTCTGAGTGGTGTCGGGTGTGTAGAAGAGCTTAATAAGTGTTTCTGAATGAGTGAGTAAATTAATGAATTTGTAAATAAGTGCATGAATGATGGATGAGTGAATGAATGCTGGAATGGAGTAACAATCACGATGAGGATGATGATGTGTCTGTAGAATATGAAACATGAATTCCTAAGTGACTCGGGGAAGAGAAATTTTATTGACTTGCAGAGCATACGCTAATGGTCTGCCGAATTGCTGTAGACTATGTGTAAATAGCGGATCAGTGTCTTTCCATCAATAATGTGTTGGTGGTGTTGATTTTAGAAAATTGAGAATTTTCACCTCATCTGATAGTGGCCCATATGGCTGTTTTATAATATGACAAAATGGTTATATTATACCTGAAATACCAAGCTCTGTGAAGTAGGAGGTGTAATTCTTATGCGATAATGGGGAGCTGTGCTATAAATTGGTAAGAACCCAAGACCCTTGGGCCAATGTGGCCTGGAAGATCCTTGTAGTGCAGTCTGTAAAATATTGGTGCCTGGATGACAGTATTCTATCTTGCTAACAAATCCATGAGGTTTGCCCTTTGACCATTTTACAGATATGGAGAGAGAAGTATATAAAGTCGAGAGGACACTCAGAGAGCACACAACTCTTGTGGTTGAGTGAGGATGTTTCACAATCATATCCTCACCCCGATCAACTGTTCTTCTTACTATGTGATACTATCCCTTATAGATTAAAATAAAAAAGGAATTCTGCGAGTGTGTACTAGATCAGTGATAGTTAATTTTTAAAGTATTCTATTTTTATAGGCACTAAAAAACATAATTGTTGAATAGAATAAAATGAAGAGAAACCTAGATATTTTCATGCCTACTTGATGTAATCATAATTATTGACTATCCACAGATACAAAGTGATTTATATGTAGGAGAGCTATATTGGAAACTGTACCTATCTCCTTTTGTAATTTTTAAATTATTGACTTACAAATTTCATCTTTAATGGAGTGGAATTTTCTAATTTTCTAATGTGATCATTGTAAAGAATATCTATTTCGATAATTTACTTTATGAAGTTGTCATATTGATATTTGGCAATGATATTTACATACTGCGGGTATCTGGATAGCAGAGACTATGTCTTTCTTTTTTTTTTCTCTAAATGTTATTTAAGGTAACTAAATATGTGTTTATCGAATTTAAGATGAACTGTTGGTCCATTTAATTTTGTTATAGAATTGAAGGATTGTCCCTACCTTCTTCTCATCATTCTTTCTTGCACATTTGGGAAATTGGCAACTTTTCTTTTCCTCATCTATCACTCTTTTGAAAAATAGAAACTATGAATCCTTCCATGAATCTGCTAAGAATGATTTTGTAAATAAGATATAGATGGGGTTCATACTGAGGAAAAGTAAGTTCAAATTATTTGGTATATTTGAAAATCAGATCTCCTTCATAATAATGTGCTACTATACCATAATAGTATGCTATTATAATATGTTTACTTTATATTTAATGAATATTAATAGGGTTGAGTCTACCATCTTGTTCTTTGTTATCCACTCAGTTATCTATCCTCTTTTTCCTTCCTTTGGATTAACTAAGTAATATTCATGATTCCATTTTATCGTTGGCTTAGTTTTTTTGTTCCTTTAGGGTTCATTCAAAGTTAACTTACCACAATCAATCTTTAAAAATATTTTACCATTTCAGGGGCACCTAGGTGGTTCACTTGGCCAGGCGACCAACTCTTCATTTCAGCTCAGGTCTGGATGTCAGGGTCATGAGATTAAGCCCTGTGTTGGGCTCCCCATTAAGCATGGAGTTTGCTTGAGATTCCCTCTAAAACTCTTTAAAAAAAAAAAAAGGAATATTATACCATTTTACATACAATACAAGATACAACAATACACTTTTATTTCTTCCTTCCTGATACTTGTGAAATTGCCATGACTTTGACTCCTCCACATGTTATATAACCCAATTATAGTGGTTTTTTTTGTTTTAAACAATCAACTTACTTTTAAAGAAATTTAAATAAGGATAAGAATGGGTTAACTTACCTGTGTATTTACCATTTTTCTATTCCTGTGTTGCTCTGTACTGATTATCTTCTATGCTGACTACTTTCAAGATTTTTCTCTTTTCAGTTGGTTTTAAGCAATTTTTCATGTTATGCCTCTGTGTAGTTTCCTTCATGTTTCCTGTGTTTGGGGTTCATTGAGCTTCTTAGATTTGTGAATCTAATCTTTTCATTACACTTGGAAAATTTTGGTCATTATTTCCTCAAATACATCTTTCTGTTGCCATTCTCCTTCTTTCTCTTCACAGACTCCAAATGCAGGTGCATTAGTCACTTAAAACAGTCTATATTTTACTAAAATTGTGTTTATTTGGTAATCCTTTTCTCTCCGCGTTTCACTCTCAGCTCACAAACATTTCTTTCTGTAGTGTCTAATCTGTTCTTCATCCCATTTGTAATGGTTTCTGTCACTGTTGTAACAAATCACCACAAACTCAGTCTCTTAAAACAGCATACATTTATAATCTTACATTTTTGTACTTCCCAAGTCTAACATGGGTCCACTAGGCTGAAAATGGAGGTGTTGGTCAGGCTGCATTCCTTTCTGAAAGCTCTAGGAGACATATGGTTTCTTTGCCTTTTGCAACTTCCACAGATCACATATATTCCTTGGCTTTTGGCCCCCTTCTTTCTTGAAAGCCAGCAACATAGCAACCCTCTGGCCTGCCTGTACTGTGACATCTCTTCTTTGATTTCCTTGTTCTGCCTGCATCTTCCCTGTTTAAGGACCTCTGTGATCACATTGGACCCAACCAGATAATCTACAATAAGTTCCCCCCATCGAGGCCTTTAACTTAGTCTCTGTAAACTCCTCTCTGTCATGAGGATATCAATTCACAAGCTCTGGGGAATGAGTTGTGGACATTTTTAAGAAACCACTATTTTGCATACCACACTATCCAAAGTATTTTGTGGCTTGTCATTTTCATCCCTACAAGTTTGATTTGGATCATTTCAATATCTCTTAAGCCTCTGCTTAAATATGCTCAATCTGTCCTCTACCTTCTTAAACATATGAGATATAATTACAATAACTGTTTTACTCTTTCTTTTTTTTTTAATTTTTAATTTATTTATGATAGTCATACAGAGAGAAAGAGAGAGAGGCAGAGACACAGGCAGAGGGAGAAGCAGGCTCCATGCACTGGAGCCTGACGTGAGATTCGATCCTGGGTCTCCAGGATCACGCCCTGGGCCAAAGGCAGGCGCCAAACTGCTGCGCCACCCAGGGATCTCACAATAACTGTTTTAATGTCTATATTATTATCTGTATTATTCCTAGTTCTGTTTCTATTAAATAATCTTTTTGCCCCTCTTCATAGTGGACCATATTTTCCTATTTCCTTGAATACCTAATTCAAGGTAATTTTGACTGATGTCAGAAACTGTGAATTTTATCTTTTTTGATGCTAGATACTTAGGTATTCTTATAAAAATACTGAGCTTTTGGGGCACCTAGGTGGCTTAGTTGGTTAAGCATCTACCTTCGGGTCAGGTCATGATCTCAGGGTCCTGGGATCAAGTCCCTCATCAAGCTCCCTACTCAGTGGAGAGCCTGCTTCTCCCTCTCCCTCCACCCCTCACCCCAGCTGGTGTTCTCTCTCTCTCTCAAAAATAAATAAATAAAATATTTATTTTAAAAGACACTGAGCTTTGTCCTGGGAAACAGGTAAGCCACTGGAAAACAGTTTGAATCTTTTAAAGCCTGTTTTGAACCAATTTTAAATGTACTAAAGAAGCCTTGTTCTAGAATGAATTTGTTTCCCTCTATGGAGTCAAGACCCTTCTGAGTACTCTAACCAATGTCCTTAGAATTACAAAGTGTTTTCAGTCTAGATGACTAGAGGGAATATTTTTGGTGTTTCTTTGACCACTCTTGAGTAGACACTTCTCATGCTTGCAGTGATCCATACTGGGTTATGCTCTAATGGCGGCCTCCAGAGCTTTCTTGCTGTGTGTGTCTCTTCCCATTACTCTTCCAGAAAGACCCCCAGGCTCACCTAGTTCCTCCTTCCTGAAGAGCAGCCTGGAAGCTTTCACAAGACAGTCCCCTGGGGTAACCTTAGGGCTCACTTCGTTTGTTTCTTCTCTTTCACGAATCACTGCCCTTTGCTGCCTGATATCTGTGTCTAAAAAACAGTTTTCTTGTATTTTGTCTGTTTTTTTTTTTTTTATTTTTAGTTCTTTCAGGCTTGAATGGTAAACTCAATCTCTGATACTGCATCTTAGCTGGAAGTAGAAGTCCTTCTGTCTTTTCATTCCAGTAGAAGGGAGGTCATTTTAAGGATACTTGACCTACCATATCCTGGCAACCCTCTGAAGGAAAGGGTAAGTGTGTATATACTATTTAGTATCTTAGGAGGACACTTGATCCCCTGCATCATATAAATTTAATAACCTCACATATTGGTACAGATTTAATTTTTTATTGAAATTCAAACTTGAAAGGAATGGCTATCAGGAAGATGGTATGATGGAGAGCAATGCGTGGAATGGGAGTATTGATATTAGAAATATTTTGATGCTGTTACTTTAAAGAGAAGCAGCACAGTTGACCTGTTTGGCACTGGGGAAAAAGGAAGGGGGGCTGCAGGCGGACTGGTGCCAGGGAGCTGGGAATTAGGACAGCTGCCCTTTTTGTTTAAACTGCCACTGGCCTTGCCAACGCATGTGAGCCTCTCACAAATCATGCAAATTTCAGGTTCTTTATGATGCCACCTTTGATTCATGCAGGCAGTGTGAGGGAGAGAAAACACTTGTGCATGCATGCACACACACACACACACACACAGTTGCAAGATTTGGCAGGGACTTTGTAGCTGCTAAATCATGTGAAAAGAGAGCATGGCTGCTCTCACGCCGCTGAGCCTGATGGCCCAAGGAAAGTGGGCACTTTACGTTTCTCCTGCCAAACGAGAACAGAATTAGGGAAATGTATGACCTAGGATGACCAGCTGTTCTGCCCCATTGGAGGATCCTGGAAATCCTCTCCTAAGGGATGTCTTTCCTTGACCATGGCAACACTCAATGATTTTCCTCTTCCAAATGCCTTTAGCACTTCTAGTCTGTCCCATGCAGTTTAGGACACAGTTGGCTTATCTTTTTTTTTTTTCTTCTTTTAGAAGGTATTTCCTGTTGAGAAGTATTATCTCTTGAGTCACATTGAGTGCTCCATCTGGACAGGACTTGGGTGTGACACGTTCATGATGCTCCTGCACCTTGACTACCACCCTGATCATTGTGCTCCCACTTAAACTGAATGTTGGTTGTGTTTCAACAGGCTTGTTTCCTTTTTCTAGAGGTGATCAGTATATATGCTAGCCTACTAGTCTGTATAGTATTAGACTACTGCCTAATATTATCATCTTCATCATCATAGAGGTTAGGATGCTGGTGTCCAGGAGAAGGAAGTGGTAAGGAGCCACAAATAAGCACCTCTGACAGCCTTTCCCTGACACCAGGTCATAAATCAGACTGCAGTGAAGGGAAAACTCAGCACAATTCCCACTTCCCTCTGCATTCCTTCTTGCCTCATCCACCTTTACCAGATCAAGTGTTTTAAGGCCATGGGTAGCACATAGTCATTGTTAGGTGAGCGTTTGGGCTGCTTTCCTGTGGGGTCTGCACTTGAGGCAAGAGTTCAACTGGAATCCAATTTAGAAAGAGTCAGAATAAGCCCACGTGACTTCATAATTAATTCGGAATCTGTACCAAATTAATTCATTGATGAATGCCCCAAAATAAAGGGAAGCAAGTTGATTTATTTGAGGGCAAGCCAGGTGATCCAAAGAAAGAAATAGTTGGAAGAAAACTCTTACCATCTCTCAAACTTGGAGAGGGGAGGAAAATCCCATACAGGACAAAAACCAACCAAATGAGTTGTTCATTGGGTATAAAGTTTCCATTATGCAAGATGAGTAAGTTCTAGAGGTTAATTGTACAACATTGTGCCTGTAGTTAAGGACACTATCTTGTATACTTAAAAATTTGTTAAGGTAGATTTCATTTTAAGTGTTCCTACCAAACACACACACACACACACACACACACACACGAAAAAAAAAAAACACAAGAGGTATAAGGAAACTTTTGAAGGTGACGTCTAGATCTACTCTATGGACAGTAGTGACGGTTTCATGGATGCACGCATATGCCCAAACTCATCAAATTGTCTATGTTAAACACATGCAGGTTTTTTATATATCAATTATATCTCAATAAAGCTGTTAAGTATGTGCATATAAAGGTTTATAACATTTGATCATTTTAGTTTCAGAGAGTATGGAATGCCTCTCCCAAAAGCAGTAATTACCATAATAATAATGAAAAATTGATCATTTAAAAGCATTAATCTCTCTAGACTTCACAGAGTACTTACTTTTTCCTTTGTTTTTTTTTTTTTTTTTCTTCTTGGATGTATAAATAAAGAATGGTTGAAAGCAGAGGGAAATATAAAAACACAGAATAATACGATGATAGTCTCTATTTTTGTTGCTAGAGTTGTTCTTTTTCGCTCCACTGTAATGGTAGAAAAGGAGCTGTTCATCTCTCTGGGAGTCCATTAAAGGGATTCAAGAAATTCAGTTGCCATTGAAATTTACCCCTGTCCTAATTGGAGCTAAGCAGTCAGGGGTCAAGTTCTGGTTGCCACAGCATAGCAGCTAAAAATCATTCCTGGTCTTACTAATTGCTAATGGCTTTTTAAAAAATTTCATTCACTTTATTTTTTTAAAGGTTTTATTTGTTTGACAGAGAGAAAAAGAGCACAGGTAGGGACAGAGGCAGGAAGAAGAAGTAGACTCCCCACTGAGCAGGGACCCTGATGGGGGCTCCACTCCAGGACCCTAGGATTGTGACCTGAGCAGAAGGCAGACGCTTAACTAACTGAGCCACCCAGGCTCCCCTAATTTCATTCATCTTAAAACCAACTACTGTACACAGGAACTGAGAATAATGGTCTTTACTCATTCTTGATCGAGTATAATGACTGAGAAAATATTGAGATTTTTAGAAAGTAGTCCTTCCAATATGACCCTATTTTTGGATCATACCAAAACTCCTCATATTTCAATACCACAAAAAATATGTTAACTTTTCAATAGAAAAAAAAACACTGATTAAAAACAAGGGAATAGATCATCATAGTTTTAAATCTATTCTTATTTCCAAATTCAGGGTAATTTTAATGAATATTTTCCCCCATCCATCTGGGAATAAAATTTTAGATTGCAGTCATCTTAATAAATACTGATATATATTTTTTACCTTTGAAAATTGTAACATTTTGGTGGGATCCCTGGGTGGCGCAGGGGATTTGGCGCCTGCCTTTGGCCCAGGGCGCGATTCTGGAGACCCGGGATCAAATCCCACGTCGGGCTCCCACTGCATGGAGCCTGCTTCTCCCTCTGCCTATGTCTCTGCCTCTCTCTCTCTCTCTTTGTGACTATCATAAATAAATAAAAATTTAAAAAAATACTTACTTTAAAAAAAAAAAGAAAAGAAAATTGTAACATTTTGGGACACCTGGATGTCTCAGTTGGTTAAGTGTCTGCCTTTGACTCAGGTCATGTTCCCAGGGTCCTGGGATTGAATCCTGCATCATGCTCACCGCTCAGTGGAGAGGCTGCTTCTCCCTCTTTCCCTCCTCCTGCTCATGTTCTCTGTCTCTCTCTCTCTTTCTCTCTCTCTCAAACAAATAAATAAAATATTTTCTTATAAAGTTGTAGCATTTTAAGCTCTAGTCTGGTCATTGCAGGTCAAGAGAGTATATCTAATTAATGTAAATATTCCACATAGAAAAGGATGCTTGAATCTGTAATATCTGTTTCAAGTTTTTATCTTACTCTTCATATAAAATCTAACTTTCCCTCAGAAAATACTTCCTGTTTGGAAGTTTGGAAAAGCAGTCTTCTATTGATGGTCTATTCACACAGCACAGTAAAGTAAAAGGATTTACACTCTGAAATGTGACTATACTCAATTTTTACTGTATCTATTTGGTCCTGAATCACAATTAGGTGGCAAATTATAAACTTTCAACTGTTCTTGACAAATAAGGTGGTGCCTGAAAGGGCACCAATCATACCTCTTGCTCAGAGCCCAGCAGGACTTTCCTCTGATGCAGGTTGTTGTGGCTCAAGGAGGAGTAACTTCAAAGCCATCCTACTCCCCCCACCCCCCTGCTTATATTGGAGGGATTGCCTTATCAGTGTCTGGAAGATTTCTTCTCCTGAAGCACAGGTGTTCAGTAATCAACAAAACAAAAAGTCATCTAACATTTCCTCTCATATATGCAACATACATATGGGGAGATGATTTTCATTCTGCCCACCTGTGGTTTCATCCATCTGCAATGTAAAATATCTGCTGACAGGGGCCCATCAGAGTCACCATCTCATCCCGAAGGCAAAACGTCCACAGTGCCATTTCATAAAACAATTTACCCCCTAGCTCATTTTGCTTTCTGGAAAAACACATACACGCACGCGCGCGCACACACACACACACACACCATCATAATTTGCAGGTAGTTTTTTTTTTTTTTTTTTTATGATAGTCACAGAGAGAGAGAGAGAGAGAGAGAGAGGCAGAGACACGGGCAGAGGGAGAAGCAGGCTCCATGCACTGGGAGCCCGATGTGGGATTCGATCCCGGGTCTCCAGGATCGCGCCCTGGGCCAAAGGCAGGCGCTAAACTGCTGCGCCACCCAGGGATCCCTGCAGGTAGTTTTTTGAAGATTCTTGGAAATCATCCATGCCACTTTTTGTTTTAAAATGTAACTTTCAAACAGTTCTCTGTAATTTTGATCTCTGCTTTGACTTTTGTAACAAAGAGAAGCAATCTTTTGGGTTTAATTTTTTTTGTGGTAATAACATTTAACATGATAACTATAGGCACAGTATCACACAGCAGCTCTCTAGAACTTACGCATTGTGTATAACTAAAACTTTATACCCGTTGAACACCAACTCCCCAATTCTTCCAACCAGCAGCCACTGGCAACTACCGTTCTACTCTCTGTTTCTACAAATTTAACTCTTTTACATATCTCACATAACTGGAATTATGCACCGTTCTTCTGTGGCTTATTTCATGTAGCATACTGTCCTCCAGTTCATCCATGGTGGCACATGTGACAGGATTTTCTTCTTTTTCTGTGGTTAAATAATATTCCATTGGATATATATATCACTTTTTCCTTATTCGTTCATCCATCGATGGACACTTGGGTTGCTTACGTATCTTGGTTACTGTGAATCATGTTGCACTGAATGTAGAGTGCAAATACCTCTTCAAGATCTTGAGGTTAAGGATTTTGGATACATATCCAAAAGTAGAGTTGCTGGAAATAAACAGTAGTATTATGTGGTGAAATAATTATCTGTACTTTCTCTGAAAAGCCTCAATCAGTTTGCTGGAGAAACCATAGCTAAGTTTATTTTATTTTATTTTTTTAAAGATTTTGTTTATTTATACATGACACACACACACACACACAGAGAGAGAGAGAGAGAGGCAGAGACACAGGCAGAGGGAGAAGCAGGCTCCATGCAGGGAGCCTGATGTGGGACTCGATCTGGGGTCTCCAGGATCACACCCTGGGCTGAAGGCAATGCTAAACCACTGAGCCACCTGAGCTGCCCTAAGTTTATTTTAAATTAATAGTCTCATGTGATTATTTGGTGAGCTATCAGGAGACTCAATATTATAAGTAGACTATGGGACAGTGCCCCAATAAAATAAAATGTTCATGATTATTCCACTATTTCTTATTTGTATTTCTCTCTCTCTTTCTGTACACAGGTATCACACTCACATATTTGGTTGCCCCAGCATGGCAGGTATTTACAATTGACAATAGAATATATTAGAATGGTAGCAATTTAAGGAATATTAACACTGAAGTGAACTGTATCTAGTATATAGCCTGTTAGCTAGGGCTAATTAACCAAATCGATTATTTTTCCTTATGAGAAACATTTAAATATATGAGTTCATTAAGAGGTTTCTTCTTGAAGATGGTCTCTCAGGCATACTTCTGTATCTTGACTGACTCCTGAAACCCCATTATAATGATAGTAAAGATAAAGTAGGTGTAGAAAATAACTGAAAACAAATCTTTTTAGAATTTCCAGAATAATATGAGAAGATACACACACGCACATGCTCATAGTCATGCATTCATGCAAAGAAAAAGAGCAAACGAAAAAGGATGGGATGCCATGAAAAAGGAGCTCATGGAAATTAAATTAGCAAACAAAACCTTCAGATACGGAATTGGAAGACAAATGCAAGAAATTCAGAATAGAAAGCAGAGTCTGAGAATACAAGATGAGAGGTAGGAGTTTCAGATGAACTTTCCGGAGACTCACCATTACACTACTGGAATATCTAAGAAGAAAGCAGAGAAAATGCATGTAAAAAAATTATCAATGAAATAACAAATATTGCTAGAGCAGAAAAGAAGCTTGAGAATTTGATTTGCAAGGTTCTCTGAATACCAATTTGGATGAGTTGAATGGATCCATATCATGTTACGGTGAACCAACTGTAGACCACTGAGAAGGTCAATGATATACAGCAGTACATCCTAATATATTACCTAGTAAGATGAGAATTATGTAAGGAAAGGAGGCCTATATTCACATATCACATAGAAAAACAGGCTAATTATAATATAAAATATGCCTCAAAATGGTAATTTACACAAGTATCTGTGGTCATTTTACTTCTATTCAAATTGCCCACCTTAACCTAAAATAGTGATTAACAGTTTACATAAAACTTTAAATGGAGTTGTAAGCACAGCAAAGCAATTTCTTTTATAAACTCTCATTGTGAAACACTGACATTTTCATGCATACACATTTCATTAAAAGTAGCAAATTTTTTTCTTCAAATATATATTATATATGTATTATATAGTGTATACATATTATATATAACAAGTAGAACACTGAATTTAGGTAACAGCTTTTAAAGTACATTCTGAAATTCAGTTTCTTCATCTGTAAAATGAGCTGAATGATACCTATAACATATAGTGACTTTTGGAAATAATTGCACCAATACACACAAAGTAAGACAATGCCTGGCACAAAGTAATTGCTCAGTGAGCATTGGGTACTATTATTAGGACATGGAAAAGGCAGTTGTAGAGGATATGCTGGTAATGAAAAACAGAACTTTAAAGCATGTATGCAAATAAAAATAGAATGCATGAAAACTGGCTAGTTATAAAGACTGGGGATTGTGTAGGACACAGTGTTTCTACCATTTAAGTCCTTTTGTACGATTTGTAAACATATTCATATTGAGGTAAAATTAAGTCTTTGAAAATTTGCTTCCATCATATGTATTTACTGATTCTGGATCTCTTAGGTCAGTACACAATAGGCAGTGAGTAAACATTTGTTGATGAGTCGATTATGAAGGAATAAACTGGAGAATCTTAATTATCTATCTCACTGTCGCCAATGGCTTTCAATATAAATTTCTACTACACTTTGGGAGCTTAGCTTAGCAAACTTTTCATATGGCCACAATAAGTTAATTATTTTCTTCTTTACACCAGTAATCAAAATGCTGAATTAGAAATAATAAAAAAGTTATCTGTTCATTTCAGGCAATATGTTGTATTTTGTTTTGTTATCTAAATCATCCTTCATTTTCTTTCCTTATCTTCTAGAAATCTTTCTGTGAATAAAGTACATTATTACATGGCTGGAAATGTGGCCATCATCTCAGGTCCTGCCAAATCCTGCCACCAGTTTCTAATTTATCATTATGTCACTCACTAGTTTTGCTCATGATTTGGGGAATTGAGGGTAAGGCTCTTCCAATCACTTACTTAAAAGGAATATAGTGAAATTCTGCAATAGGCTTCAAAGAGGAAGATGTGAACCTGTGTCCTGTCTTTATCATTTACCAAAGAGATCTAAAAGTTAGTGTCATCCTTCTCATTGGAGATGGGTGCAGAGAGGAGTAATTATATTTATATTCCTCATGAGCTTTCACTGAAATCAGCATCTGCACGGAATGTGGAAACTGTCAAGTACTCCATCAACAGCAATATTTAGCCCAGACCTAAAAGAAGCAATGCCGACTCTTATTCTGCTTGGAAAAGATATAGCAGTAAAATTTGAAAAGAAAAGTCACAATGGTAATTATGCAATATCAAACCAAGACTATCCCATCTGTCGTCTAATTGGTAGCAATGAATAATATAAAATAATAGCGAGACAAGATTTTAAAGTTTTCGTAAACTTGGTTAAGTAACCAACATGGTATTTTTGGTTACCCATAGTCAATCTCCTAGAGAAAACTAGAGGTCACATTCAATGAGTTTGGAGGGAAAACAGTAAGCGTGAAGTAAAAGTTGATTAACCTATGCTTATTGATCCTGGAATTACAAAGAAAGCTTAGAAAAATTAACTCACCAAGGAATAGTGTGTCTCTGTGGTAATGTACATTTATGTGCACAGAGCTCCTGAATGGGATGCATCTTTAAAAACTGTGGTTCCAGGCTACTGTTTTCATAGATAAAATAAACCGATCATGGCAACATCCTTAATCAGAATATATTCGAAGGGCCTTGTCTCGAAGAATAATTTTGAAGGACAAAATGAGAAAAAAAAAAAAAAAAAAAAAAAAACCTGTGCTTGCAGAAAAAAAAAAAAATGTACAGTTTGCTACCTGTGCTTCCACTCAAAAAGGAAAACACATTACTACATTTAACCTATATCTTAGATTATGTTCCTGAATGATACTCTGGCTTTTGCTGCAACATCCACCAAATCAAACTTTAACTATTTACAGTTTCTTTCCCCACCTTGAAATCGCAATAACGCCTCTTTTCCTGGGGGTAGGAGAGAGAGGTGAGGCTGTAAAAGCTATCTTAGAATGAGCATTTTATTTATGCTGTTTTTATTGAGCCTAGAAAAGGTTGGAAGTGTTGAAAACTATTCAGGACCTCATGCCATCTGCTCTTATTTCATATGTTCCCTCATATGAGTTGGAACAAAGGAGTGGGCTGGATGGAATTAAAGAATGTATATATAAAAAAAAGAAAGTAGTGATCAAACGGTACTGATAAGGCAAGCCAGTGTGCTCCTGGGTGATGTGTGTATTCAACTCCAGGCTGACTCCTCTTATGCTAATACAGCCAATTTCCTCTTTTATTTCATTTCTGGAGCTTGAATCTGTGATCTCTGATAAGGTTCCCAAGGATACCGCCTTCACTCACAAACCAGGAGGGGGAAGGGGAGTGGGTGATGGAGATGTGTAACTCGGAGAGAGCACTAGTGGATGAATAATTTAAAGCTCCGCCCGGAGATTTGAGGCAAAATGCAGAGATAAGACACACCACAGGGTCTTCTCTGTTTATTCAGAGCTTCATCTTCCAATGACAGCTGACCTCCAAGGTCAAGGGTATGATGGGAAATGGAACCAACAGTGGGGAAAGGTACTGCGCATCCCAGAAGAAAGTAATGATTTACTTTGTGTCAAATGAAAAATTGATCTTTTTATTTAACTACTTTTTTGTTGCTCTCCATCGATGGAAAGCCTGTGATTGAAGGAACTTTGCATACACCTCAATGTTTCCCTGGGATGTTGAGACACTCCCCTGAGCTCTCTCAGCTGGACGTGTTTTAATACCCTAATCAGGGAATTTTTAAGGTCAAAATCAACTGAGCCTGAGACTGAGAACCGACAGTGTATGTGACTTAAGACTTCGGGTGACAAACACAGTATCTGGAGTCAAAGGCAGCTTGCTCTTTAGTTTCTCATGGGCAAACGATATGTTAGCTTCCTACCTTTTTAACTTTGTACCAAAAGAGACTCCGCGTTTTCCCCTCATTACATTTTTCTGGAGCCTAACATAATCCCTTTTTGCGGCACAACACAACATTACATACGTTGAACCTAATCAAATCTTTCTGTTCTTACTAGTTGACTGCCTAAATCCCTGAATCTAATAACTCCTTGCAGTTGGGAAAATTTGAAGCCATTTGTCCTGGCTGAAACCATGTTGTTAGTTTTAGGATCTTACAAATTCTGACAGTAAGACACGCACCTACGAAAAGCCTGCTCCCCATTATCAAAACCGTCTGCTTGGTCGCTCCTATTTGTTTCAATAGAATACAACCATGACCTCTGCGGGGAGACAGGCAATGTCAAATGTTTCCAAGGGCTGGTTTACATTTCCCTCATCGTCTTAAACTGCTGTTTCTGCTTTCCTCTGTTTGACTGTTACCCATGTTTTCATTCCTGAGCAATCATACCTTTTATCTTTTTTAGATAAACATGAAAACATACTAAGGTCACTGCTGGGTGAGAGGTAAGATGTGCGTGACTGCCACCCAGCCTTACTGAGCCTTTTTTTTTTTTTTTCTTCCTTCTCCCTTCCTTGACAAACACCCCTTGAGGGTTCCAGTGGAGTGAGACAAGTTACAAGCATGATTCACAGGCTGACCACATCAAGTGCCCGTACAGGTTGTCCTTCCAAGGGTTCCATTAGCCTGGCGCCAGCCTGCTTGGGTTTAGGATGCACTTTGCCCATGTATCTCCCTCCCTCCCTTCCTTCCTTCCTTCCTTCCTTCCTTCCTTCCTTCCTTCCTTCCTTCCTTTCTTTCTTTCTTTCTTTCTTCTTTCTTCTTTCTTTTCCTTTTTCCTTTCTCTTCCTTTTTTTCCCTTTAACATTCTTGTTTTTATAATTAGAATCTATCAAAGCAAAATGCAAGGTGCACTACCACATTTTGCTGCTTCCTGGGTGCATTTTATGCATTTCTACCAAGGCTTAAAAGAAAACCATCCCTATTATTCTTGGCCTGGCCTCTTCTTTTTCTTCTTCTTTTTTTTCTTCTTTCCTTATTTTTGAGTAGTAGGAAGAGCAATGGGAGAACACACACACACACACACACACACACACACACACACACATACACTGGAAACCAAGCTAAACTAAACCGCAGAGCCTCTGCTCAGAGTGAGTGGGTCCCGACCACTGGCATAAAGGAAGCTAAAACACAAACTTTCTGCTGCTGATGGAATGTGGGCCTTCAGGTTAACCCCATGCAGTCCTCTTTCATTGACCTAGAAATCAGATATACAGTTTCATTTTGGCATTGGGGATGGTTTTTAAAACAACAAGGTATAACTTTGATTAACCACTAGTGAACATAGCAAATGAGTTCCTCGTTCTATGCCCCTTTCATAGAGATTTTGGTCATATTAGCTTTTATATTTCAACACACTCCACATTTTTATAATTGTTTGCAATAAACCAATGAGAAAGTGCCCTTTGGCTGGATAATGTTTACTAAACTATGTTTCTAAAATGTAGAGCACAGGGGCACCTGGGTGGCTCAGTGGTTGAGTGTCTGCCTTCTGCTCGGGTCATTATCCGGGGGTCCTAGTATCAAGTCCCACGTTGAATTCCCCACAGGGAGCCTGCTTCTCCCTCTGCCTGTGCCTCTGCCTTTCTCTGTATCTCTCATGAATAAATAAATAAAATCTTTAAAAAATAAAAATTAAAAAATGAAAAATAAATAAAATGTAGAGCACAATATCACAGTGGCCTCAATATTGCCTAGATCTCCATGATACATAGTATTCATTTTATTCTAAAAAGGGATTTGGTTTTTAAAATCTTTGGCTTAAAAAATAAATAAAATAAAATAAAATAAAATAAAATAAAATAAAATAAAAAAATAAAATAAATCATTGGTTGCCTAAAGGTGTGTTTCTATTCTTTTTTGTTCCCAAACTATCATAGTTATATAGTATTTAATTTCCTTTATTTTTCATCTTGAAAGTAGCTGGTGATCAAATACAGAACTTCAATTAAAAGTGATATTCGAATTGAAAGAGGACACCAAAAATAGTAAAGTTAGAAGCATAAACAGACAAAACTGTAAGAAAAAGAGCCTTCAGCCAAGAAACTCTTCTTCACAAGTCAGGTTTTAGAAAGTAGATTTCCTGTTCAAAACAATAATTAGGACTTTGTTCATTTTCATAAATGTATCTATTGATAATTATAACAAAGTAGACTTGGGGCAGGCATTAAAGATACCCTAGTACAAACTTTTTAAGAGAAATTGGTGACAACATCGATACTAAAACCTTCATCTCCAATTAGCCCAGTGGGTCTCTTCACTTATCATCCAATAACTTTTGTTAATATTATTTAGTGAAAAACTGTCAATTTTCCCCACCTTGGATCTAAAACAAGGCCAGAATTCACTCATGTTCTTAGACCCTTCAAATCTCTGAGCTTCTGATTTCTCTTTTTTTAAAAAATAACTCAACTATTCCATACAAAGCCCAACTTTGAAATGTTTAGGTCACATAATTCAGTGCACAAGCATGGGTACCATAGATAAATTATTGAAGCATTAAGCCTTTACCTTTTCTTTTTTTTTTTCCTTTTAAACTATGTTAGTTCAAAAATAATGTATTTGAACAACAATAAAAGTTAATGTTGCTGATGACTGGATCATCACATATGAATAGGGGAATGAGAGGGAAATGGGTGAAATCATCTTGTAGAACTTATGAACAGACATCTATGCTTACCTATAGGTAGCTGTTAATGCAAAATAAATAAAAATAAAAGAAAGGAAAATGAATTTAAAATGGCAACAAGTATTATTGTTATAGAGAAGGCACTGAAAGTAAATCAGCATGGATGAACTAAATGCAAAAGCTTATCAATGAGAATTTAAGCCTCTAGAGAATATTTCATTAATTCGTTTAAAACCTGAGGCTCTGAGAAATTAAGGGACTTGCCCAGGACAGCACAGCTGATTTTCAGTGGAGCTGGAAACTGAATTTATATCCCCTCACTCTCCAGTACAAATGTAGAAGAGGTACCTAGGCGGACCTTTCTCCAAATTCCAATGTGTGCCTGAAAATAAAAATGGATATTTTCTCTGCAATTTTTCCTGAAAGGCCTTTTTCTGCACTGGTGTTTCAACATTCATCTAGTGTGATAATCTGTGCATGCCTCGGATTATCATAATCCCTCTTTTCTAGCCCCAAATCCATGATCCTAAAGTAGGGAAGGATCAGTTTTAACAAAGACATTTCCCTGTAACTTGATATTGTTGTCTTTGAATTTGTCTGTGAGTGTATATTTTTTCCTTAAAATTTAAGTTAAATTTGGATAGATCTTAATGAAAACAAACACCAAACAAAATAAAGCACACAAGTAAGCATCAAGTCTGTATTCTCCTTTGTTGTATAATTCGTTAACATCTGCACATCACTTTATGTCTCTGAGTTCTGACCTGCTTTAGATATGGAGTCAGATTTACTTTGGGCCATCCATTGCTGTCCAGAAGATTCTTAGGCATCCAAGAAGCCTCATTTGTAGGTTTCTTCTGACAGAGGCATTTTTACTGAGTGTAATGGTGCAAAGCACTTTACTTCACCTATGGGAATATTGGCAATAGGGTGTTCAGTCATTAAATTAAGGAGAACCACATTCCTCTCGGCTCTTTCCTGTGGAAATGAATCTGGCCGTCTGTACCATACCCTGTTTCACTTCCCTTGGGTGAATTAATCCATACATAAAACCAAATCTGTGGGGGTGGTTTCCCTCTTATCTCTACTGTTTGGATTTTGTTTCAGATTTGGGAAATTGGTTTGATCTAAGAGTTTAACTTTCAAGGTCACTCTTTTTTCTACAGTACTCAACATTGCTAAAACATCAATTGTGGTGCACTGTTTGTTTAAAATCTATAGTTCATTATTGATATTAATGCATTTTGATCACTTGTTATATGTTATCATTATAGAATATCACTTGCGTATAGTTTTATGAAATATTATTCCACACATAATTTAGGACTGAATTTATGTCTTAGTTCATTTGTGACAAACCTAAAAAAAATAGTCTGTACAATTTTTTTCTTTGTAAACTTCATCTGGTTTTTACTTAGATTTACTTATATGGTATGTGTTAGATAAAACATTGATCTTAGAGGTCAATGAAACTGGGAAAGCATTATTACCTTTAAATTCTGGGGGGTTTTGCCTATGTTTATGTTCGTTCAATTGAATTATTCCATATACAGCTGATTTCTTTCTCTCTCTCGTACAAAGAAAAAAATTCACATCGACACTTAAGATAAACATTTTTTTCTGTCATATTTAATTAGTTTCCTTCTTTAACTAGTACTTATGTGATATACATTTATAAAGAAGAGAGAGATTAGCAGATGCTCATAGCTTTATTACCTAAAACCCCCCAAATAATGATACTTCCTTTAAACATAAATGCACATTATATTTTTCAGAATTAAGTTTTTGTAAGTTAAAATCAAGCTAGTAACTAAAACTGTAGCCTTCCATGAGTAGATATTTCCAGTCTTTTTTTTTTTTTTTTTTTTTCCCTCTTCATGTTTGGAAGGACATGACTTTAGAGAAATGCTTTTAATCTACTTTTGAAAACAAAACAAAACAAACAAAACAAAAAACAAAAACCCAAGGATGTTATAGCTACTTTTCACTAAACAATATGAAAGTGTCTTTCCATCTAGTTATGAATGAGTCTAAGAAGCCAGCACCTTGACATGTCTTAACTACGGCCTTAGTAAAATTTCCCTTCATGATACTATTTCTAAATTTGTGAATCACATGACTCTTCCTATTTTTCCAACAGAAAATGTGTGAGTACTGGCCAAGGCTGACAAGCTGGGTGTGTACTTGTGAGGGGTCCTGTCAATTTTTACTTGGGAAATAATAATCCCCTGGGTCTGTGTATGTCGCGAGACTAGGACTCCTGCTTCATATTCACCCACTTACCCAAACTATCATCTACACCTCACATTTGGATGCCTTGGGTTTTACACAAGAAAGATTCACAAAAATCAAGAGGTACAATGATCAAAGGTGGAACTTGGTCTAACAAAATATTAGTTTACTCATCAGTTAGGAAAAACACTTGAGAGACAAAACTGATTTTAAATTTCTCAGATAGCATGTATTGAGTATAAATTAAATAGTGCTAATTTTTGAGTATTTTAAATAATCTTCAAAATTACTTATACAAAAACCATAAGATATTTTACAAGTTAGTATCGTGTTTTTGGACTAAGAGGAAAGTTAAGGTTTGTTAAACTTACAATCTGAGCTTTCCGGGGGAAATAGCCATGAAGGGAACTGTGATTGAAACCGTCAATGCAACTTTGGACATAGCTTTAAAAAACTGTCACTGTTTTATCTTGAAACATTACAGATAATTTCATGTAGCAACAGTTCTAACAAAATAAAACTATTTTGATAATATCTTCCAAAACTTGGTGTTTATCTGCCAATTATGGCTTAAAACAGTTAACTTTTGTAAGAAGAGAAAACATGAAAATTCCTAGTTAGGTATTTATGAATAAGGAAATGCAGATCAAAACAAGGTAGTAGATAACCAGAAAATATTTTCGTAGCAAAATACTAAACGATAATTTTTGAAGCACTGAAATGTCACATACTGACAAAGAAAACAATTTTCATGTTTTCCTCCCTTTTAAAACAGCCATAAAGGAGAAATACAGTGAAATAACATGTATAACCTTGCTTTTTACATAAGAAGACAGCAAAGGGAGAGATGCGGCTCGCCCTGCACCTGTGTACCTGTTTATTCTCTAAAGCAATACAACTTTATTCAACGTATTTTATTTGGAAAAGCCTTACCTGCTAAATTATGGATTTAGACAAATTACTAGAAGAAAAAAGAAGGAGATAGCATTTTACAGACCAAACATTTAAAATACAGAACGTGAGTCTAATTCAGGGTTTGTTTAAATGTTATTGATCCTGAGATTCTGAACTAATATAAAGGGCATAAAATGCTAGATATTAAAAAGAACACTAATAATAAGAAAATGTCGGTCAATATTACTTTCATCTTTTTTTCTCTGTACCGGTGATTTTTTTTTTTTTTTTACACACCCCAATGCCTTATTGAGTTGGTGTCATATCCTGTGTCACTGCATGCTACCTTTTTTTTATTTGGTTCCACGGAATGCAAGACTGACATTCTGATTGCACAGAGAAGATAGGGATTCATAACAAAGGGCTCAAAATTAGGGTGTTTTTCCCCCTATCAGGATTGCAATTACAGTTGACACTCGGTTTTCAGAACAAAATTATCTGTAGTTTAATTTGATTCTGTAACATGTTTAGAGGCTGAAATTTAAGTTCACTGATAAAGTAACTTCTTTTGGATGAAACTTCAGGAGATGAAGAGAGATATAATGCCCAGGGCAATATCAACCCAGAGCAGATAGACTGACGTAGATCTCAGGGTAGAACAGTGGCAGGGACGAGGAGCTATTTTCAAGCCTCCCATTTGGGATCTCACTCCCCTTACTTAACATGGGGTTGGCCACATTTTCCTCCTTATGTGGTAATGCATTTGTATTTATTCAGGACAAATTTTAATGACGCCACCTTAAGGTAAAAAACATTATTCTCCACTACAGGTTACAGAAAGATGGATTGCAGAAGTAGGTGGAAAAAGCCAGGTGGGAATCGAGTGGCTCAATAATTCTACCCCAGTTGAGTAGCCGACCTCTGACCCTCAGATCGTTCAAGGAAGGACAAAGTGAACTACCAAGACTCCCTAGATCCTCAGCAGGAAAGCCCTTTGCACCCAGGCCTCCAAGGGCAGGTGGATGTTGAGGAAGCCAAGGTGGGAAGATGGTCAAAGAACTGTCAAATAAGCCACTGCCTTTGTTATTTGTTTATTTATTTATTTATTTATTTATTTATTTATTTATTTCTAGATTCTAGCCTTTAGGACTAGGAAATTTGCCTTCAACTTGTCTCTAGGAATAAGCTGATTCCAACTGTTACAAAGAAGAAAACAGCACTCTCGGAGTATAGTGAATCTTCCTTCGATTGTTATCTTGTTGTTGTTGGGGTTTTCTGCCTCCTAAAGCTACTTTATTTTTTTTTTTTTCTAAAGCTACTTTACATTGCACAGTAGAGCACTGAAGACTGGTCATAGTCACATTTATCTCATTATGGCGATTTTCCAAAAATCTTTATAAAACCCAGGAAGGTGGGACGCCTGGTGGCTCAGCAGTTGAGCACCTCCCTTTGGTCCAGGGCATGATCCTGGGGTCCTGGGATTGAGTCCTATGTTGGGCTTCCTGCATGGAGCCTGCTTCTCCCTCTGCCTGTGTCTCTGCCTCTGTCTCTGCATCTCTCATGAATAAATAAATAAAATGTTTAAAAAATAATAAAAAAAATAAAACCCAGGAAGGTGATATAATAATTCCCATTAGGGAATGGGAGCACACAGGGAATCTAAGCAGTAACAGGGGCTTAGAAAAGTCGGTGATTTCTCACAAGGTTTTCTGACTCTGATCCAGTGGCTTTTCATTTCTCAGTCATGTCCTTGACCAGGTGATCTTGGCTTTCTTGGTTTTCTGCCTTGGAGATCTTACCACTTCCAAGCTCAGTTCTTGACTTTCAGTACGACTTACTGGCTGGTCAAGTCAGCTATATTTGACCACACATTTAGTTATGTCACTTGTCATGTAGTTGTGCTGTGTAGAATGTAAGTGTATTCAAACATGTGTGTCTTATATAACTTACGTCCTCATCAGTACTTTGCAAACAGTGAAGATTCAATCCAAGTACTGGCGCACCCTGCTGCTCTACTCAATGGTCATCATAAAATAAATGCAGGCCATAAGAGGTTTAACTAGAAATGTCCACCAGGAAGGATTTATAACTACAGAAGTTATCACATCTCTCATACAGTCAAGAATGTAGAATGAGGGAGTATACTCAGACTTCAAAGAAGGTAAAGCTGTATTTCCCGGTATAAACAAAGCTTAGGGTAACAGTTTGTTTTAAAAATTAAAACTTTAATAAGACTATAGAAATTGTATTAATCCATTCTTAAGAAATAAGACATTCACAGCCAAATATATTTGAAACTGGAATTAAAAAAAAAAAAAAAGGACCTTCACACTTTGTAAAAATGCAACTGACCACATACAGAGGTAGGAGGTTAAAATCCAACTGCTTGCATGGCCATCCTCCTTACTACCATTCAAACTAATTGTTTTGGGGTGCCTGGTTGGCTCAGTCTCTAGAGCATGCGACTCTCCATCTCAGGGTTGTGAGTTCAAGACCCACATTGGGTGTAGAGACTATTTTAAAAGAAAATGTTAAAAAAAGAAAGAAACTGGGATCCCTGGGTGGCGCAGCGGTTTGGCGCCTGCCTTTGGCCCAGGGCGTGATCCTGGAGACCCGGGATCGAATCCCACGTCGGGCTCCCGGCATGGAGCCTGCTTCTCCGTCTGCCTGTGTCTCTGCACCTCTCTCTCTCTCTCTGTGTGACTATCATAAATAAATAAAAATTTATAAAAAAAAAAAAAAAGAAAGAAACTACACTTTTTTCAACCAATTTTTTTTTGCCCATATGATTCCTCCCTACCTTCCCCGTTTTTTTTTTTTTTCTTCCCATCATTAATTCTTCACTGAAACTCAGCATAAGACCCATCTTCTCCAACTGGCTTGTCTTTTCTCATCCGTGGTTCATAGCAAACATTTTCTCACTTTGCACTCCCACAGCTCTGATCAGTGTTGACGTGTACTTGCTTCATTCTGCCTCTGTGTTCAGTGTACATCTTCTATCCCTTACAATACCGTCTATTTCCCCAGATATTCAAGTTAATTTTTACTCCTAAAGACTTGGGTCAGCGTGATGGCTGGAGTAGACATTTCACAAATGCTTGATGGATTAATGCTTTTGCACATGAACAGACAAGTAAGGAGCAACCAGATAGAAGAATATTCGCATGGAGAAAAAGAACGTACAGAATCAAGTAAGAGCAATGAATGTTATTAATTATCTCAGCACTGATTTGGTTGCATTAAAACGAGGAGGCTGGTGTGTGTTAGGATCTGGGCAAGGGTTGTTTCCTAATTCAATATACGCATCAGCATACAAGGAAGGAGACTCTGCTTAATTTGTGATGAAGTATTGAAGGGGACATGGCTGGATGTCTAAAGATAGGGAAATCCCTCTCTACAAACTTGCAAACTCTTTTCTTTTTTGCTAGAAAGGATTAGTGTTGTGAAGAAAGAGATGTTGAAGGGACAACGCTTCCACTTATATCTGGGGAGTTAAGTATACAAACAAAATAATTCCCAGTCTAACGGAGGAGTTTTATGCTCTCTCTTTTTGTGGATCCTTTCAAAAGCAAGAGACAATTGCGAATTATTTCTATTCCAACTAACTACCCAACACTGCCAACACACGCACGTTTCTATTATCAAAGAAAAGCATAAAGTTTACAAAACAACAACAACAAAAACAGAGAGTGTTAGATGTAGGGGGTTGATGTTTGTGTTTGTGATGAGAAGGAAATAAAGCGAACAGTTCATTTCAATCAGCTTCAGCATCTTCATCACTCATTCGTTAGGGGTCCAGTGTTAGGTCCCGTACGGAGTAAATTATGAAAGCCACGACCCTCATTATTATGTGTTTATAATTAAAACATGAAACTAACAAGCTGATGCCAAATTTGCAAAGTTAAACAGCGGACAAACACAAAAGGTAAAGGGCTTAAATGCATAAGTGTGTTCTGAGCAATGATGATTGGCACGGTAACGGCAGAAGTTGTATTTTTAGTTGGTGAGGTCAAGTGGAAATCACTACCTTTCTCCCCAGGAGTCGAGGAAGGTTGTATTTGTGGTTTGACAGCTACTCCCGCCAGATGTCTAAGTAACTCCATGTGAAGTTGGGGGGAAAAAAATCTCCCTTCAAAGAAGCTCTGAGATCTCAGTGGTGCGTAGTGGTCACTAGGAAGACTGGGGCAGGAAATGATGCGGAAAATCTCTCCAAAGTCTTGGCAGGGGAAGGGTTTCTTCAGATTGGGTGCTGAACAACCTGTGGCTTTTATCACTGGTCTGTCCATACTCAGTGAAGGAGTCTCCTATATTTTTGTAATTCCTCAAAGCAATTTTCCAAGCGGATGTGGTGATATCCATTTCATTTCAGAGGAACATAATTGAATCTACATCTCCATCCTATGCCTTCTTTCCCCTGTCCTGCTCCCAACCCCTTGTTGTTGGAGGATGGCTTATATCTCAATATTTCAAGATCTAAGTACATTTTTTAAAAAAAATCAGAACAAATTCATGTGTGAGTAAATCTCAACTAAAGTTCTTAGTCAAGATCACTGTATCTTTTGGGCACAGTATGCTGGAAGTACTAGTTAACCTTCTTAGCTAAAACAAATTTCATTTCCATATAGATCTATAACAGATTAGCCCAGTGTTAGTTTAATACATGAAAGATTATTCCAGCCTCCATTTAAACAGAAAAACAGGATGAGAAAGTCCACTTTCGAGCTATTAGTGAGGAAACATCAAAGTCCAAAAATACCACACTTGGAATTTAGTGTATAAGACAGTTTTAATTTCTCAGAGCCACACCAATTCCCCTTCTAGCTCACATGCAACATCCTCTTATTTGGGTCCAGATTTTGTAAGGAAATTAAAGTGCCATACTGGGAATAGGCCATATCAGGAGAAATAGATGCAATGAATGTCTCCAGATAAAAAACAATTAAGGATATTAAATTGATTAAAGTAGATCAAAGGGAGTTAAAATAAAAGGGATAAAGAAAAACAATATTCCCAAGGACAAATAATTTGGGAGTGAGTCATGATAGCCCTGGAGGGAGGAAAGTGGGTGGTTCCATGATAAAAGAGCTTGACATTGCCAAAACCCAAATGAATTTGCTGCAAACTGTTCCAAATAAGTTAGAAATCTGACCTTGATGCTGCTTATTTCTCATGATGTCCCAAAGTAGATGGGTGCTGTTATCTCTTTCTGCTCCCACCCTCCCCCCATCTCTTTCTCTCTCTTACCCCCTACCACACACAGACAGTATTTCTAAGGCAAAAGGAAGTTGAAAGTCATACAGAAAGCTCGTGGAGGAAATGGGACTACAATTCATGTCACTATTGAGACTAATCTATGTCTAAACTCAGTAAACTTGAGGGAACTCTTGTTCTTAGCAGTGGCTACAGATTTTATTGTTAGTCCCGTAGCCACATGAAATTACCCCACGCTAGGGTATTCAGAGACTACTTGTCAATTAGAAAGACCGGTCAACTATTGGTCGACAATCTCGATTGTTCATCTGCAGTTCTCTGCTACTATCAACAGTACATTAGCGGCCCCTGGTACTATTATTATTATTTGTGAGGGGATTACTGCTGGGTAATGACCCAATTACACGAGCAAGCAGCTATTGCCCACAGGAAGCTGGGTGGAAAGGGACAGGGTGAGAATCAAGAATGACCCCTTGGGCCCTGATCCGGGAGACATGGTGCTACCCGGAAAATATCTTGTTCCAGTCCCTGCTCTTCCTGATTGAGAGTCCCTATATGTACCTTGCACCACAGCCCCAAGGCCTGATAGTTGTCCTGTGGAGCTCATGCTCCCAGCAGCCGGGACATGTTGTTCTACAGAGGTCTTCCATGTACCCTACTGGTGTTAAGGTTGGTTGAATTTTGGTGTTTCAATGAGGCTGAGAGGGAATTCTACAGCCTTGGGCTTTGTGGTCACATGCCCTGCGGGGGGCGGGGAGGACCTGCTGCCCTACTTACTACTGTAGGGCATGTTTGTGTGGTGGGTCAAAATACAGCGAGTTACTGGGGAAATTGTAGCCCTTCAGATCTAAAGGATATAATTTAAGAGAAAAGCCATGGTGACTTTAGAATCTATGTTTTTACGTACCCAAAGCTTCCAAAGAAAGAGTTCTTCATACTGGCAGATGTTGTGGGTATCAGTAGGTGCATCAGTGGTAGAAACGCCCAGCAGTTACTTCAAGGGAAATATGTTCTAATCTCCCTATAAAACTTTCAACTTTGCCCTCCAAAGCAGCTTTGGATCTACCAGAACCACCTATGTGCAGTTATTTAGCCAACACATGATTTTTTTTCCAACCGCCACTTACTTGGCAATTCTTCCATTGCCAATTAAGCACTTAAAATTTTACACACATTATAAGCTGTGGCCCTCTCGAGGTGAAGACTTTCCCCAAATCACTTATGAAGAAACTGAAGCTTTAGAATATACAGCTAGTTCATAGACAAACCAGGATTTGAATCCAGCTCCAGGGAAACCTGGGTGGGTGGCTTAGAGGTTGAGCATCTGCCTTTGGCTCAGGTCATGATCCCAGAATCCTGGGATCGGGGTCCCATATAGGGACCCCTGTAGAGAGCCTGCTTCTCCCTCTGACTATGTCTCTGTCTCTCTCTCTCTGATGAATAAATAAAGTCTTAGGGAAAAAAATCCAGCTCCATCTTATTTCTTAAGGTGAACTGCCCTCAAATGGTGATACTGTAAAGAACCATATCAGAATTGCCAAAGCTCTTTTTGTGTTCTCACACAAAATAAATGCCCCTTGCAGTAATTTGATGTAACAAGGCACGCTCTCACCTCTCCGCTGACTACCTGTTCTTAGTCACACGCCTTGCCATGCATCCATACTTTCTCCCTTCTCTTTTGCTCAGTACACTTTCCCCAGCTGTCTTGAGAGGTATTCTTTTGCACTCAGCTGTTTTTGCCTTAGTCACTACCATTCTCCACCTGTTGACCACTGTGGACAGTGGTCAGAAGATCAGAAGGTTTGACATCCTTCTGGTTAGTGCTGAGGACGAAATCTCACACAGCCAAGCTTTGGGGTTTGAAAACAGGTGCCCATTTGGTCCCCTGGTAGTGGCCTCAAGTGCCAGGATTCTCACCAATGCCCAAGGGCCAGGAATGGTTCATAATCTTTCTTCATGATCAACTTCAGTTTACACTTTCTGCCCTTTTGCAAGAGGTTGGTTTATCAAATCCAGGCAGCCATTTGGCTCCATTCTTGCATGAATTCAGTTTTTCGATTTAACTGATTGCTTTCCTATAGTTTGGAGCTTTAGTCAGAAAGCCGCAAAAAGGTGTCTTCAGGTCTTCATTGTCTCTCATCCTTATGAGGGTACCTGACCCCTGAACTTGCTTGGTAGATTTTGGTGACTGAATACATGCTGCTGTGAGCCATCTACCTTCAGCCCCTGGTCTGCTGTGGGGGTTCCTACAGAATTTTGCACATTAGAGTTTTTGAATTCCTTACTCCTGCCCAACATGCTTACAAACAGTAGATATTTGTTATGTTCTAGCATCCACCCAGGTTTCATGGTTTTCTGATTAAAAGCAATACACCACAACCTCTCACTGTGGTTTCATTACCCACAGCCTCATGAACTGCCAAGGAGAGCCCCACCTCCTATTTTAAGGAAGCATCAGCTTTTCAGAGAGATTTTCAGAGATATTTCAGTGAGCCGCTATCTTTATAGAAGCAAAAGGTTCAAGTGCTATTTTTTGACAGATGCTTTTTTAAAAAATAAAAGCACTCTTGTGGATTTAAGGATATATCAATAGGTTTATTAACATTAATTGAATATATACATGTCTTAGGGAAAAGGAGAAGAGGGTAGAGGATTAATACTGAGCAGAGAGAAGGGAAGGAAAGTGCAGGTGTGCAGCAGAAGTCACTAAATGGCAAATATCAAGTGGCACGTGTGGAACAGGATGATGTCAGAAAAACTCACATGTACTGGAACAGTCCACTTGTACCGGAACAAGTCAGCCATCAGTAGACAGTGCTGAACATCTCATTGTATTATTGCTACCACTCCCACGATTACTCCACTGTTGCTACTAGTATTTCTACTGCCACCAGGACAGCTGGTTGGCTCAATGGCATGCACACCGCTCAGCGCTAGATTCACCCTCTCGTGTAATGCTCGGGGTGCATGGATGATTTAGCTGCACTTTACAAAGGTTTCTGGGGAGCTCCCAAAGTCACAAAACTAGCACGCCCTCAAGCTGGAGTTTGGATCTAAGTTTGTCTAAAAAGCGAGGGCTCTTTCTATTGCACCGGAAAAATGACAAAGGTGACATTTTTACCTTGGTTTTCACTTTGTCAGTGATTCTCCCCTCTAGGGCACTGATCTTTCTGATTTTCTCTCCCCCCCCTCCCTCCTCCCCGGCAGCTAATGGTCTTTTTAATTTCAAATTCCATCTTATCAAAATTTAACGTCAAAGGATATGAAATCTGTTTTATTTTCTGTCTCAAAAGTACTAGACCATGGGGCGACCCACTTTCAATTTCAGCTCTGATCATGATCTCAGGGTGATGAGATCGAGCCCCATGTCCAGCTCCATGCACTGGGCATGGAGTCTGCTTGAAAGTCTCTATCTCTGCCCCTCCCCACTGCTCATGCTCACTGTCTCTCTCTAGATCTCTCTCTAAAACACTTTTTTTTAAAATTTAGACTTTTTTTTAAGATTTTATTTATTCATGAGAGAGAGAGAGAGAGAGGCAGAGACACAGGCAGAGGGAGAAGCAGGCTCCATGCAGGGAGCCCGATGTGGGACTCGATTCCGGGACTCCAGGATCAGGCCCTGAGCCTAAGGCAGATGCTTAACCACTGAGCCACCCAGGGATCCCTCTCTAAAACACTTAAGTCGGGAATCCCTGGGTGGCTCAGCAGTTTGGTGCCTGCCTTCGACTCAGGGCCTGATCCTGGAGTCCTGGGATCGAGTCCCTGCATGGAGCCTGCTTCTCCCTCTCTCTGTGTATCTCAGGAATAAATAAAATATTTAAAAATAAATAAGTAAATAAATAAATAAATAAAACACTTTAGTCCATGTATGAATCAACAGGTAATGAGTCAACAAGTAGAAAGAACATAGGAGTTAGAGTTGTCAAACGCACGTTAAAAAATTCTAAACCTCAGGTTATTTCAAGTAAAGGCCTCCCCTAGCCGCCTTGGGGCCCAATGCATTTGCTCTGCCTGCCACATGGGGGATTGTAAGGAAAAAAAAAATGAAATCACGTACATGAAAGTGATCTTTTCTTGGACAGGGCTGTACAAGGGAATTTTGCATGGGCTTATTTAAAAATTTAATGACAATAAATAAATAAATAAATAAATAAATAAATAAATAAATTTAATGACTAATTATGGGCAGAAAGGCTCTGAATTTATTTATTGAATTTCAGCCACTAATGAAGAGGTGAGGAAAGTATCTTAGGTCAAAGGAGTCATTTCTGATACTTGGAGTCAGAACAAGCAGCTGTTTGCCTCTTCTGGGGATGCAGAAGTACAACTGTTAATTGGGCGGAACGAGAATGCTCGGAGCAAGGACCATGGCAGGGATGTTCCAATGCTCACTCTCTGCCAGGTCACAGTGAGGCTGAGCCTAGGGTGGCCTCCTGCCGCACGTCGCTGGGTGTCCTGAGGGTCAGCACGTTAGTGCTCTGCCTCTTTAACTGAGAAACTCGGGAAGAACACATCTGAGCAGAGGTCTCTAACTGCTGAGAGGATAGAAGGTCCAACCGGAGCTGTAGAGGCCGTTGGAAGGGGGTTTGCAACACCAATAAATTAAAAGTGACTTTCCAAGGCACTTATGCGTAAGGACTCATCATTCTGGGGTTTCTGTACAGCAGATGAATCATGACAGGACATTAAAAAAAAAAAACTCATTTGCTTTGAATAAAGAGTATTTAAAAGTGTCCACAGGATGATGTCTACAGGGTTTTGGCTGGAGCCGCTCGCTGCACAGAGACTCTGAGATGCTCTTGCGACGTGGGCACCTGTGCACCTCTTGGGTGTGTTGCTTGGGGTGGGGAGGGAGGGGCTCTGAGATAGGAAATGGTGCAGTAAGCAGCACAGAAATAGAGAGCAACACCGACAACAGCAACAGAAAGGTGATCCCGAAAACACTCAAGTTAGGTAAGTGTGAGCACGACGTCCCAGTGGCGACTTCACCAAGTCGTCACACTACCCTTCGGTTATAAGAGCATCAGCCTCGGTTATAACCTGTGAACACAAGCATATGCCAGCAGGGGAGTCTTAGCAAAGGATTTCCAGTTTCACATTCTTGACTCAAAATCAAAATAAGGGAAGATGGGTCTTTGTAAAAATGAGTAAAAGAAACTCTAAGTATTGGAATTCTAATATATATATATTTGGTTTCCTCCCCTGTTCGTTGTCCCAAACAATTCTCCACTGTAACCTCCTTGAGGCCGGGCTCCATTTCAGACTTCTAACCGTATCCAGAATCTTCTGGCTCTCTGCACCTCACCACATAAATGACAACCTTTTAAAGGCCCTCACAGCACCTTGTAACTCATTTTTCAGAGTTGCTTTTTGCATTTGGTTATATGATTCCTTGTCTCTCTATTGGGTGGCATAAGCCATATTACCAGGAGATCACATCCGTTCCTTCTCATCACTGTGTCCACACTGCTTAACACAGCTCCTGGGACATGGTTGATTTTCAATGACTGTTGTTTTGAATGAGTGATGCATGAATGACTGCATGGACGGCTGTAGACATTCAGGGTTTTTCTAATTGAGTTGGAAAACTTAGGTATCACATCTTTCTGTTTAGTTTTTTTTTTTTAAGATTTTATTGATTTATTCATGAGAGACAGAGAGAAAGAGAGAGGCAGAGGGAGAAGCAGGCCCCATGCAGAGAGCCTGACGCGGGACTCGATCCCAGGACTCCAGGATCACGCTCTGTGCCAAAGGCAGGCGCTAAACCACTGAGCCATCCAGGGATCCCCTGTTTAATATTTTTATACGACAAGCTTTGTTTGCCATTTCACAGAAGTACCCATGATATGAAAGTTAGAGGCACCTGGGTGGCTCAGTTGATTAAGTGACCAACCGGTGATTTCATGATCCTGAAATCCTGAGATCGAGTCCTACATCAGGCTCCTCACTCAGCGGGGAGTCTGCTTCTCTATTTCTCTCTAAAATAAATAAATAAATCTTTTTTTAAAAAAAAGAAAGTTAGCTCACATAAATGAAGGCAATATTTTTGTTCATGCTAGCATGAGGGATTTCCTTTCGCTCTGAGACTGCCTCCTCCAGTTCACATGGGTTGGAAACATGGCTAGTTGTCTACCTAGAGCCATCTCCATCCCCTGCTTAGAATGATGATTTTGTTTGAAGAGGCAATGAATGACAGTGTTTTAAGCACTTAGATTATCTGGTCACGAAGGGTGTCCGAGTGACACGGTCTCACGCTCAGTGAGATATCTGCACAAGTGGCTGGGAGGGCCATCCCTCCAGAAATAAAAAGATAAAGACTTTATTCAAAGAAACCTCACCAGTCACTCGCTCCTGCCTCTGTTGTCTTCTTGAAAGATGGGCTTCAACCGTGGAGACAGAAGGGCCATTTTACAACCGTAAAGTGACAGCACGAGGGCAGAGGATAATGTAGTGAGAAAGTCAGAGGAAAAAGATGGCAAGAGCGAGGGTGTCCAATGCCATCAAGAGCCACTGGACCAGCTTGGGGGGCTGCCCCTGCACTCCCTGTGATGTCAGGAATAGATTTCACTCTCTTTAAATAGATTTCTTTCTCTTTGAGCGACTATTCTTGGGCCTTGTGTAGCTAAATGGATCACTAGAACAACTGATACGATAGACTTTTTAGAATTTGGTGTAAGATCATGACGTTTTAAGCAATCCCATTGATTAACGCGCCAAGTTAACAAAATGATTCTTTCCGTTTACAATAATTATGCATTTTGGTGAAACAAACTTCGTAGTGTTTTCTTAAGATTTTCATCTAATTTGAAGACGTATTTGGGTCTACTAAAAACATTTTCTGGGACGCCTGGGTGGCTCAGGGATTGAGCGTCTGCCTTCAGCCCAGGGCGTGACCCTGGAGTCCTGGGATCGAGTCCTGTCTCAGGCTCCCTGCATGGAGTGGGGAGTGAGGGGCTGCTTTCAGGCTACTTCTCCCTCTGCCTGTCTCTATCTCTCTCTCTGTGTCTCTCATGAATAAAATAAAATCTTTTAAAAAACAAAAAACAAAAAAATCCATTTCTTTCCAGTCTCTTCAGACTGCATATCCAGGTGGAATTTTTTGTGTAATTGGGGGATTTTTCCCCCCTTTTTAGAATCTTTAACTGCAGGATCTGGAAATATACAAATTATGCACTAAGTGCATTAAGCTGGTAGAAATTGATGCCTTTATTAGGAAGTAAATATGCATATCTGCGCTGTGCTCTACAGATACAGAAGTTACAACCGCAAGAGGAATATGTGCACGGTTACAACACGATAAATCTCTTTATTATGACTATGGCTCTCCATCAATAACTTTCATTTATATGGAGAAACTTTTAGACTCTCAAGATAACCAAATCTGGATCAGAAATGAAAGGAAAAACATAAACACTACTCTTATCAGAGAAAAAGGATAAGGACAGCTACAAACAGTGCACAATCAGATTAGCAGTATTTTCTAGGAAATAAATGAAAATGCCTGTAAAACAGTGGAAACTTGGAGCAATCACTGTACTGCCCACTGTCGTTTCCCAGTCCCATCGACCTGGTCTAACTGCTCTCCCCTCTCCCACATCCTGGCACATCTCGACATCTCTGCTGACTTTTTCACAAATGGAAGAAGCGAGCTGTTTACTGGCATCTGAAGTGTTCCTGGCAGCACCTAGCCCCCATTCTGCAGGCTTTCAAATGTGTGGAACCGAGGTATCCTTCATATATAGTACTGAGAAAGTGGGAGGTAGAGTCATCGAGCTGTTATGCATGAAAACAGAGCAGACCTGGATAACTAGTCCGCATGAAGAAGAAGAGCAGGTGCAGCGTTGTAAACTTGGTGTTGCATTCCCTGGCCCCACAATTCTCTCTCCTTCTCCACATTCATTTCTTCTTTCTAGTCATTTCTGTCTGTGCCACCACAGGACTTCAGCTTTCCAGTAGTGGTGAACATGAGAACACACACCACTCACGGAACATCTACCATATTCTACATAATTCATACTCATGATTTCCAATCCTCATGAACTTTCATGGGAGACTTTTTAAGTTTTTTTCTATTTTTTTTTTTTTTTTAGATTTTTAAAATTTATTTATTTACAAGAGACCGAGAGAGAGAGAGAAGCAGAGACACAGGCACAGGGGGAGAAGCAGGCTCCATGCAGGGAGCCTGACGTGGGGCTCGATCCTGGGTCTCCAGGATCACACCCTGAGCTGAAGGCGGCGCTAAACCACGCTGCCCTTAAGTTTTCTATTAACCCACCAATTTAGCAATGTAAAACATCACATATTTATTATCCTGAAGATTCTATGGGTTGAGAGTCCAGGCAAGCTTTCACTGAGCTCTCAGAGGCTCAGGGCCTCACAAGACCACAGTTAAGTTCAGGCTGCTTTCACAACATAGCTGTTTGCTTCTTCAAGGACTGAAGAGAGTGTTTCTTTACTTGGGAAGACCTAGTCCCCATACTGAGGTCTTTCACCTGATTAAGTCTGGCCCACCTTGGATGATCTCCTTTTTTATTAACTCTGAATCCACTAATTTGGGCCCTTGATCCCATCTGCAAAATCCTTTCACCTTTTCCATACAACATAACCTAGTTACAGAGTAATGCCCATCAGTTCACAGCCTTCCCCCATCCCATACACACTCACAAGGAGGGGATTGTATGGTTTTCCAGGTGGTGGGAATTTGGAATTCTCTCCACAGTCTACCTTCTCAACCCCAAGATGTACATCCCTTCCCCATGCAAAATGCATCCTCCCTCTCCCAAGTCAATCTGTGAGGTATATCTCCTCAGGCAGAGTTCTTCTCCCTCTAAGGAGACATTTGTCCCCTACATGTTGTTATTAATAGTAATAGTAGTAGCATTTTCAATGTACAAATCAACGATATGAAACCCAAGGAGAGATGAATATCTCAACACACAGAACTCTGAAGTCATCAAAGCCTAAGTTTACAAGTTAATTCTTGCCATGATCTCAAGATATCACTCCACACACACTTTTGCTTTTTTCACTTGTGATCAATGTCCCCCATTACAAACACTCAAGAAGAAAACATATCACTGGTGACTATAAGAGAAGGCAAGAGAATGGCTTGCTCACTTTTGATCATCTGTAATAATTCTTTGAATGAATATTAGTAGGGATATTTTAAAATAATCCTTAAATACTTAAAAATACTTTAACATACTTTAAATGATCTGAAGCTTTGAGACCTTTACCCCAAAAAAATGTATTTCTTTAGTCTATACACTTCTTCATGTAACCCCAGAAGCAGCTTTAATCAAAATATTACTCCTAGATGTGTAAACACCTTGTGAACTCAGCTGCAGGTTAGTGAAGGACAGTTCTTAAATTATATTTCTGATCATGTAATCAGCTTGCATGAGACCAACATTCAGAAGCATTTTGATTCATTAGTGCTAACTTCGGCAAATGATAATTATGGTGGTTATTCCTCGGGTCCTCAGCACACAGGGTTGTCTCTAATGGGCCCCAGAAAAATCCCACGGCCTCAGTCACTTTACTGCATCTGCTGAAAAATAGACTTTACAAGTTTTATTAAATGCATTGAAACCTCCAAAGGGAATAATGATCCATATTACTGAAGTCACCTTTTTTTGATTATCACCTGATTATCACCATACTTCTAAGGTTATTCCTGAATAGTATGTGTGTGTGTGTATGTGTATACATATATGCATATATGTTGACATCATTGTATACACATATACACACACATATATAGATACAGGCTCATATATCTATATATAGGCTCATCACCACAGTGATGCTGAGTACATTGATCTAATACATATTTATCTCTGAATCTTTTGGTTTGTAAACTCACATTGCTCGTTCTCTACAATGTAATAATTGGATTTAATCATCACTACCAACCCTCTGCCATGGCCATTTCAATGACCTTGAAATTCTAAACTTTTTTGTCATTCCTTTTTCTCTCTTAGAAAAAGGTTAGGGCGATGGCCTATTGCATAGGAAGCAAGACAGATGGGATCCCCCAGGTGGCTCAGTGATTTAGCGCCTGCCTTTCACCCAGGGTGTGATCCTGGAGACCTGGGATCAAGTCCCATATCGGGCTCCCTGCATGGAGCCTGCTTCACCCTCTGCCTCTCTCTCTCCATCTCTCTCTCTCGAATAAATAAATAAAATCTTAAAAAAAAAAAGGAAGCAAGACAGATTATGCTGTCCTCAAATTATAATAATATGAGTTTTAAAAATCTTTTTATTTCGAGTCAGGGCTATACCCTGCTTTCTGGCTGTCAAACCAGGAAATCACTTATATACAGGTCCATTAGCAGAGCAAGAAAATAAGAACCAGCATTTCCAAGGGTAGAACTCCTGTACCAGGTGATAAAGCCCTTTAGGGCAGGAATTATGTCTCTTTAACCCAGTACAGAAAATATTTGGTGTACTCTGTAAACAAATAATTTAGATGATGGATGAGACTGCACTGTTAGGAATTTGTGTCATTAGAAGATGGGGCCACAGTAGGACAAGGGTGAAGCTTAACTGTCATTGTTCCTCTTCTGGAAAAATCCTGGCTCCTGTTTGTAGCAAAGCCCAGAGCCTTCCCTGAAGGAAACTTTACTTTCTGCTGACCATTTTTTCTTTATTATTATGATTATAATGATCATTTTTGATGTTGTTATTATTAACAGGGTTGTTTTTTGTCCAGAGACATTTATAAAGGGCCACTGCTGCCTTGCGATGTCCACATCTCCTCTATATTGAGTTTAATCAAAAGATGAGAACTTTTGGGATATGGGTAGCTCAGTGAGTGAAGCGTCAGCCTTCAGCTCAGGTTGCGATGCTGGGGTCCTGGGATCCAGTCCCATGTCAGGGTCCCCGCTCAGCAGGGAGTCTGCTTCTCCCTCTCTCTCTCCCTCTGCATGCTGCTCCCTCTATCTTTCTCTGTCAAATAAATAAATAAAATCTTAAAAACAACAACAACAACAAAAAGGGATGGCAACTTTCTAGTTACTGAAACAGTGCACATCCCTCCATAGTCTTGTTTCAACAGTTTTACCTGAAAATACCTGCAGATTGGTTTCCACTGCCTAGCTGGTTCCCTAATTAGCAGGCTTCTCCTGCAGGCAAACACCTGTACAGTCTTAGCTGCCGGCCCAGGCACGTGAGAGGAGAACACCAACATGTACTTTGCAAAAAGACCCCAAACACACTTTTTTCCCCCATTGTTTTCACAACCACATATGCAGTTTTGATATACATTGCAAGGAAAAAATGGGATCAAGCATTCTCACATATTTCTTCCTGGAAAGTCAAAGGCAACCCAAATGCATTTCCCAAAAATCATTTAAAATATTAATAAAAAATTGACTACAGATTTGAAGAAATGAGTGGATTTTTCCCATTTGACAGCTTATCAGTAAGTTGTCGTTTAAAATGTTTTTTTCCCCGGGGAGTGTAACTCTGGTGATGATAGCCATGTATAATTCATAAAGGAAAATAGATTTAAATAAGCCTGCTCAGTAGTTCTGTGTGTGAAAATTCAACAAGCTCGTTTCTTTTCACTGTGACTACAGTTCCTTTCCCCATCCAGGCTCCCCCATTCCACATTGTATTTACTTTTTGTATTTTGGATCATAATATAATTTGTTTCCAAATGTATATTTAAAGAAGGCAACTTTGAGTGACACAAGAACAGCGCAGTAAATGAAAAGTAGGATGGTATTTTCATGTAAATCACATTTTATAAATATTTAAATTACTTTCTTTTGCAGAATAAAAGTGTATGAATACACTTTACATTTAAGCTACAAATTATGCTGAAGGAGTTTTACCTTGTAGAGTTATTGTTCACAACAATGTATATTAAATTTTTTCTGTTCTTACATAATTCTTTAAGATTTTCTACTGACTGAGGTCTTGAGAAGGCCAGAGATAATCCATCTGAACTTGATAAGAGTGTCATCACATGCAACAACTAAACGATCTTGTATTCAACCTCAAAATTTTAAAATTCGATACAGAGTGAGTATCAAAGCCACATTTTATTTGCAAGAGTAATTCTAAAATATATGGCTTAGAAAAGTACAATCTAATCGCACTAATTCTGATCCTGCTAATTTGATTTTGCAATAATCTGAAGATGATAAGTATACATTAGGGGAAAAAAGCAGTTAAATTTAAAAGGAAGAGCACCAACCAACGCATCAAATCTGAGTATTTTGAATCCGAGGGAATGAAAGGGTGGTAAAATAAAACTATCATTTATTATGTGCTTATTACATGTCAGGAATCGTGATAAGATTAGGTTACTCCTAAGCATATTCTAATGTTTATGGAATAAATTATATTATACAAATTTTTCATGATGAAATGACAGCCCAGAGAGGCTGATTAAGTTTTCTTTCTTTCTTTCTTTTTTTTTTTTTTTATTAAGTTTTCAATTGGCTAAAAGTAGTGAGGTCCGACCGACTAGGAAATATGTACTTTTTTTTTTTTTTTGGAAATATGTACTTTTAATTAAAAAATATTTTACTATGTTTTCAATTTCTGTTTTGAACTACTAAGTCTCCTACAGACTTTTGTATGTGGTAAACATTTTATTAATTGATGTAGATCTATTTTGAATTACCATTTTCCATTATCTAAATCTACATTTACATTTTGGTTGCTAATACAAAATGTACTTAAAAGGAATAAAGTTAGGAAAGCTTAATCATTCTAATTTTGTCCCCATTTTGTTTATTTAGTAAGTTTTTACTATACTGAAGATCTATCTCAAAAAATAATTTAAGAAGTAGAATAAGTAAGTTTTGTGGTCCATTATCATAAATAAATTCTGCACCACTTACTTAAAATTAGACTATTCTGCATCAAATTTGAAAAAATAAACAGCAAACAGAATTTTATCTGAGCATGTGTAATTATCACTTTCCTATCTCTAAAGCTCAGATGATAATTTATACTATATAAGAACGCAAATAAATGTCATTTAAGCAGATAGATGATTATGCAATAGAACTCATAATAGTTTCAGGAAGAATCAGCTTTCAAAGACTTCTTTAAAAAATGAGTGACAATTTTATCCTCCCCCAAATAACCTCAGTGTTTTTTGTTTGTTTGTTTTTGTTTTGTTTTATTTTGTTTTATTGATTGAGATATTAAGGTTTGTACAGAAGTGTCCTATTCAAGCCCATGACTTTCCATGTTTTTTTCCCTACAAAACCAGGCATCAAAATTAGTGAATTGGGATTCGAAAATGACGATGTCAAAAACTAGTTTGATACAACATGACTAATTGGCATTAGATTTCAAGCACTGAAAAAAAAAATTTTAGAGAACAAGCTATGGGTATGAATATAACAGGCTCTAAATTGCCAAAGCGACCATTTTCACCTTTGTTGACAATCTTTGCAGGATTTGCATTTGTATGGTAGTTTTTCAGATGAAAGTTTATTATTATTATTATTATTATTATTATCATTATTATAGATCTGTGCTGCTTTATATTTAACAAACTTGCTAACTTTCTAGTCAACAATGATGTAGTGATGAGACAGGAGAAACTAAGCAATATTATGGCAAAGACCCAAAACAATAATGGCTTAAATAAAATAGAGATTTCTTTCTTCTTTCTCTCACACGCAAATTGAGCTCATGTGGCAACTCTGTTTGGCAAAAGTTCTCATGAGCCCAGGCTCCTTCTTTCTTGTTGTTCTATCATTTTTAGGGAACTACTTTCATTTTCAAGGTCCATGGTGCTCATTACCAGGTCTACTTGTCAGCCAGACAGAAAGGGAAAAAAAGAAGGAAATGTCTTTCCACTACCTTAAAAGTTATGATTTGGAAGTTGTACTTTCTGCTCCCTTCTGCATCCTATTGGCCAGAATGTAGTCACCTGCCCTATCTAGCTGCAAGGGGGTGTGGGAAATGTAGTCTTTTGACTAAATAGCCTTGTGCCCTGAATGTTCTGTTATTAACTAAGAAGTGGTGAATGTATAATTAAGCTGTCTCTGCCATATACAGTCTTCAGATTAAAAGAAACAATTACCACCTTAACATGAGCACACACTGCAATTTGTAATATTGTGGCATCACAATTGTAGATTCAGGAAAAAAAAATTCATTGGTGACATCTTGTTTTTTAACTCTGTATGTGAGTGTTTTAATTAACAGACTAATTTTTAGAGCAGGTTTAGATTCACAGCAAAATTGAGTGCAAGGTACAGAAAGTTCCCATAAACTCTCTGCTCCTTAAACATTTGTATTTCCCATTATTATGTCATGTCATTCTACATGTGTCCAAACCCATAGAATGGACGACTCCAAGGGTGCACCCTAATGTCCACGGTGAACTTTGGTTGATGACGAGGTATCAGTGTACGTTCATCAGGTGTAACAAACATTGTCGCTCTGGTGAAGGATGTTGGTAATGATGACACTTTCCAAATTAAGTAATGTCACTTAATTTACCCATCTATTACCTCTCAGCTCCAAATAAATTCTTCATTGCTCTGTTTGTAGTTCCTAATCACTTCTCCCCTGTTGGCTGGCATTGTAAAGCTTTTTCAGCGAGGGTGCTAAAGGGACCCTGCAGGAGGAGGGAGTGCTTCATCCTGGTTCCAGTATGTTCTCCATGGGCTCCTGTGATGTGTGGCAGCCAACAGTGCATGACATCCCCTTGAGCACAATCTTCCCTGACACCCAGAGGGACCATTCCCAGCGTACCTTTCCCACTAACAGATTCCAAGTGGGTTTCATGTGGCCACCTCTCAATGGATGACTTCGCCCTGGTGCCTGAAAGGGCAGATTGCTTGTGATCCTTGGTGGTATGGAAATCTAGCCAACTTCTCTTCCATCCAGGGGCACAACCATGCTCTCTCCAATGAAGAATGGATCTCAGCTCTGGCTACAGAGTCCGATTTTAGATTTGTTTTTTGTTTGGGTGCTTTATTTCAGCCTTAGGAGTAGAATCTGCTATTCATCTATTCTTGGCTTATCTTTACTTCTGAGTCTCCAAACCTCTGTTACTCCAAACATCTGGTGTAGTTAATGAATTTGTATTTTACACATTCCTTGTTGAATTTACTGAATAGATTCTGTTTTCTGGTTAGACACAATGAGGAAAGCCAGTCATAGTAACACAGTTGTAAAGGTTTCATCATCTCTCTTGTGAAATGTCAAAGGCAGTAGGGAAAATGGAGGCATTTATGGCATCCTTCCATGTCATTTTTGAGGTCTATGATCGAAGTTAGTCCTCAGGTATTCTGAGGATCTGTCAGGAAAACATGCTATATGTATCAAATAAGATAGCAATGAATTGTTTATGTATTAAAACTTGGCATGTCTGAAAGTGTTAAGAATTCATGGGAATAGAATTAGTGTGGGTGTTTAAAAATCCGGTTGTGCTTTGATATTTTTCCTTCTTTATCAAGATCAGATAAAAAATAAGCCTTTAGAGTTCCTCCAAAAATTGTGTTTCTTCTCCTACACCATACCATTTACACTTTTAGGGAAGAATATTCACATGCCATACAAGAAAAATGTTTCATTTTGATAGGAAATGACCCTTTTTTCTGCATGACTTCATAGTGATATGTTGTTTTAGATAGCCAAGATGGGATCTTTGAAAACTGTAGCTCTGGAAATGAAAGTAGATAGAAGACAGAAATTTGGTAACTGAGCTTTTAATTGGAGTGGAATACCAAGAAATATTATGGCATTATTTTTTTAGGCCCAAAGTACCATTTGGCCTACGAGAATGAGAATAGGTAAAGTTACTTGAAACATTGAAATCAGGTTCATACTGTAGAAAAAGTTTTTTTTTTTTCTATCCAGTTATCATTCCTCTTGTTCATTATATGTGTATGTTCAATAAAATTCTGAAAAATCACTACTTATAGGCTTAATTGATTATTTTATAATTATTTCAAATATATATGTAATACTAGAAATAATCTATTTTGGATTTACTAGCAGTTTTTGCTTTGTATGTTTTTGGTAACTGACAAAGCATTTTCTACTTTGATTCAATTTCATGCACTTCTAAAACTGTCATCCAAATGCAGCTTTGGAAGTATTATAGGCATGGTGCAAGAAATGCTAAAATGAGAGAATTTTACTCTCAATGAGTAATGTTTCTTAGGTCATTTGCATAATGAATCATATTTATTTATATTCTTATTTTTCCATATTTTGAACCAACCATCTTAAAGTTCTTAAAAGTTTCCTTTAGCAGTTGCTAGTAGATCAAATTTTCTATCGGAGGACATTACTAATGTAAATATAGGCAAATCTTTATTAACTTTAATCAGAAGTGCATATGGATAACAGAGGATTAAATTAAATGAATTTTGACAATGGGGTAGTTGTATATGGAAATTTGGATACATTTATAACTTATTTTCTCAGTCAGAACTTTTTCTTTTTAAATTTTCATATATCATACATATCAATTACATATTAAATTATTTACTTATTTATTTATTTTAGAGAAAGGAAGAGAGAGAGACAGATCACAAGTGGGGGAGAGAAGGAAAGGCAGAGGGAGAGGATCTCAAGCAGACCCTGCCTGAGTATGGAGCCCCATGTGGGGGCTCCATCTCAGGACCCCTGAGATCATGACAGGAGCCAAAAAAGCAAGAGTTGGTCACTTACCTAACTGAGACACCAGGTGCTCCAAGTGTTAATTTCTTTTAAATGCGGCGTTCTTTTCTCTGAATTTGCTTTTCTCCTGCAACAGATACCGAACTATCTTTTCAAAGTATTTCTCTTGCTTGTATTTCACCTTAGTCATTGAAGTCAATAAGAGACTTGGATACGTGAATGATAAGATCTGCATAAGGAATTCTAGGAAGCTGCTTCAAGTGAAAACAGTAAGAATCATACAAGGAATGTCTACAACCAATCATAAACACCAGTATCTTTGGAGTATTGTTGCTAAGATGACTTTTGTACAGGTCTCCACAATATCCTGCAATCAGTAACTTCTCAATATGTATTTGCAGAGTGGATTAAAATAAGTCCCGATTTATGCATAGACCTTCCTTGACCTTTTTTTTTTTTTAGTTTTTTTTTTTTTTTTTTTTTGATCTTCCTTGACTTAAGTTGGCATTTTGCCTGGATTAACCCATAATGTATTGAAAGTATAAAAAGTCTAAAATGCATTTAATACACCAAACCTACTGAACATCACAGCTTAGCCTCGCCTACCTTAAATGTGCTCAGAACGCTTGGATCAGTCTTTAGTTGGCCAAAACCATCTAACACAATGGTTGACACAACTTGAAAATAAAGTGTTGTCTATCTCATATAATGTATTGAATACCGTATTGAAGGTGATGAACAGAATGGTTTTAAGGGTACAAAATGATCTTCACTGTATCAGTTGTTGATTCCCAAGATCATGTGGGAGACTGGCAGCTATAGCTGTCACTGCCCAGCATCACCAGAGAGTATATACTACATATCATTGGCCTGGGAAAAGATCAAAATTCAAAATACAGTTTCCACTGACTTGCGGTGCTTTCTCACCATCATAAAGTTGAAAAGTCCTAAGTCAAACCTACATCGATTGGGACCGTCTGTACAGTGGTTTCAAAAATAGAGTTCTAGACTACCTCCTAAACTCCGAACTTCAAGAACCTGAGTCAAAGTCAAACCTTGAGACAGTTTTCAATTAGAAAGGCATGAAAATGACTTATGTTCACATCTAAAATTTAAGTCAATAGCACTGCAAGATTCTGACCAACGGTTAGCCCCGAAGACACAAAAATGATCCCTAGCAAATGGCAATTTAGGTGCACTGCTCTGCCCTCTGTCCTCACAACTCTTTCTATTTTTTCTTGCTTCTTGTTGTCACTCTGTATCTCTTGCATTTGACAAAAACAAAACCATCATACATTCCTAAACTGTTAATATAACCCTGGATCTGTAAAAATAACACCAATGTTCTACTTTATGAACTCAAATATTCCCAAAACAGTGGTTGAGATCAGAACAGAAATAAGCATGAATTTTTAATATGAATAGTAATAAATGACTAGTTAGTTAAACTGACTATTTAAATAAACTCACACAAAGATAGCTCAGCATGCAGACTCAAGGCCCAAAGAGCAGGAGATAAACACATGTAGTCCAAATAAGGAAAAATGTGCATTAGATAGAGCTTCTAAAAATACGAAATAGTATGCAGATTTTTGTTGTTGTAATTTGGATGGATTCCAACTTTTCTAGAAGAAAGCTTTTGCTTACATATTAAGCAATGTATAACAGAAAAACAGAAGGATGACAAATATCAACTTTTTTTAAAGAAAAATGTTAAAACTATTTTAACTGATGAATATATGTGAAGATGTTCTCTTCAGTAATAGATTTGAGTCTGCTTTTAAAAAGTTCTTTTATTTATTTTCTAATTTATTATTATTATTTTTTTTAAGTAGGCTCCACACCTTATGTGGAGTCCAACATGGGGCTTGGACTCACAAACCTGAGATCAAGTCAGACACTTAATTGACTGAGCCACCCAGGCGCCCTCATAAAAAAGTTCTCCTAAAATAAGAGTCATTGTGAATCAAAATGTTAATATGCACAATATACACATACCTTTTACAGATGCTTTTAAAATTTTTATATCTCTTTCTGTCTCTCTCTCTTTCTCTTAGTTTTAAACCTTTTTTTTGGCAGACTGTGGTTTGTTGAAAAGTCTGACATCACTGAGTCTAAAGTAAATGAAAAGTTATTTATGTGCCAGACAACCCCTACAGACTGATTACCAGAAACACTGAGGGAATCAATCTCAGATTAACTCAATTTTTATTTCAGCTTTGTGGATTACCTGTAATGCAGCGTAAATTTGTATTCACGTGGAATAATATAGATATGTGTTCCACACAATAAAGTCATTCTCTCTTAGGTAAAATAATTCCACTCATAGAAAAATATATAGAACACAATCTTTGTTATATGATCTCATTTCTCCTTATAGCCTGCTAAAAACAAATAACAATGCCTATAAAATGTCAACAGATGCATAACACATACAAAAAAAATAGGAATTAATCCTACATAACAGTTAGGTAAAAGGGTAGATTAAAAAAATAACGAACTTATCCCATTTTTCTAGGGAAATCCTATTGAAATCTATTAGAAACATGGATTAATTGATACATGGTATCTAGACATCAGGTCTTTGAAGGAGCCGGAAGACATGAGCTTTTAAGGAAAAATAAAATGCTATTATATTTTTTATAAGAATTCCTGAAAAGTAAGACAATTTAAATTGTTAATCAATTCAGAGCTAAAGAACCTAGATCAGATTTCCATTAAAATTAACCCAGAAGATGGAATAATTGTTTCTTATATAGATGGAGTAAACCCTGAGGGTAGGAGAGTGATGGAAAAATATGAAATATGCCTTGTCACACTGAACCGAAGGGGAGAAAAATTGCTGCCCTGCCTGATTCTTCTTTTCCAGTTTATATGTTTATTAAACACAAACAGGGGAACCTCACTTTTCAGCTTAATCTGGATACCCTTCATCAATATGATTGTGGCTTTGTTATGAATCAGTATCAGTACAAATATGTTTTAGTAATGCTATGGAAAAAGAATGGGCAAACCATTGAATTTTTTAATCATTGGCAATCCCCTGATAATATAAAAAGAGATAGTCATTTAGAGTCAACCTTAAGTTCTTTACCTGTGAATTCAAAAACATTTAATAAGCATTTACTTGGCTACAAATCTATTCACCCTACATACCCACCCTCAAACCTCCAGACGAAGTAGTAAAATTCAAACTTAAAAGGAAAGATAATTTAAAAACGAATTTTGTTTGCTATCATATATCTTGAATTGTTAAAATAGACAATAAAACAGTCATTGCATTTTTTTTTTTTTCTCTATGTAAGAGTCAGGGCAAGTTGTCCATCTTCACTTAGTTCCCCGGGCAACACCAATGGAGCCTGGTTGGACACGCAATAACTCATGTTGCCACTGGATGGCAGTGACAGCTTTTGTCTCTGAAATGCTCAGTGTGCCCTTGATACCTCTGAGTGCCACAACTCTTCCGCAGGATATCAAAGTGTAAAAATGCACTGGGTACCTCTCCAAAGGCTCACATTCCTTTTCCCGACTCTTGCCTGTGACCCACTCCACCCTAAGGCAGCCAATAAAGCTTCCTTACTTGCAATCGCTTTTTACTAACTTGATGTTCAATAGAATGCCAAGTTTGCAAAAGGTTTAAAAAAAAAAAAAAAAAGAAGAAGAGAAAAAGGATATAAGGGGGAAATACACACAGAGGACCGAATTCCCATCTGCTACTGAATGGTGCTAAGTTTTCAGAGGATGGCAATTTCTAGAATATATTTGTTATTTAATTGCTTTCTGGCCTATAGCAAAATTATCCCAAACTTTCTTTACCATTTTATGTTTCAAATTACTTATGACACACACGCACTCCAACATGCATACGTGTCTCAAATAATTGTTTGTGGTTGGGACAATTAACTGATGACAGTTTAATTTTCTGGAGAGAGGGATCCCTGGGTGGCGCAGCGGTTTAGCGCCTGCCTTTGGCCCAGGGTGCGGTCCTGGAGACCCGGTATCGAATCCCACGTCGGGCTCCCGGTGCATGGAGCCTGCTTCTCCCTCTGCCTGTGTCTCTGCCTCTCTCTCTCTCTCTGTGACTATCATAAATAAATAAAAATTAATTTTCTGGAGAGAGAATTGGTTTTCAATTGGCAATGAGGAAAAAAATTACTTTGGAAAAAAAAAGTTTTTAGATATAGGGAAGCTGACTAAATTGTTAGCAAAAAAATTATACAGTTAAAATATGAAAATATCTGAGTTTTCACCAATTTAAAGATTAATGATACTTATGAAGGTGTTAGATATAGAATCAGAGCTTGAAATAATATATTAATTTGTTCTTTGGGAAAAGGAGGGAGTCAAGGCCTTTGCTTCTGAATAGTTTTGCTGGTTATATGGATGGAAATGACCTCAGATTACTTTTCTGATGAGTGGTTTAAGATGATTGTATTAGGGAAGTTAAAATAAAAAGGGATGAATTATTTTATACATATATGGAATGAATCAATAGAGATAAATGTAATTACCCTTATTTCAGAGAACATACCTATTAATTCCTAGGTATTTCTATTTTAAATTCCAAGAAAGTTGGCCTCTACTGTGTCGTGCCTTTCTTAGTAAATAAAGCTTAAAAATTAAACTGTACAAATCAGAGAGATAACAGTTTATATTAAAGAAATTTAATATGCATTTTTATTTGCTTTTAAAACTGCTCTTATACCTCTTTGATGGAAGCTGAAATGGTTGAAAATATTACAGAAAATCATCAACAACAACAGAGAATACCAGAATGGGAATTCTGGAGCATTTTGTAATATGCTTTGAACTTTACAAGCATCAGAAAAATAAGGAATTTTTAAATACCAAATTTCCGATTTTTATTTTTATTTCTCTTAACACAAAGATACTAGCCAAGTAAGAAAATATCATTCAATGGTAGGAGTAGGGTTATAAAAGGAACTTGAATGGCTATTTAAAAAGGTACTTCTAATTTTGTGTAAATAAATTTTGTCATTAAATGGAGAGATATATTCTGGACAGGTAGTGTATTATATATTTGTGGATTTGCAAAAACCAAAACTAAAGATGATTTCTTCAATTTATATTTTGTTTGCTTCCCACAAGCACTCCAGATATGTAGACTAGATATCTGTATATATAGTCCGTAGTTAGAAGGCAACTAAAAAAAAATAAAAACAAGCACATTTGAGAAAAGAAATATTTAAGAATGAGGAAAGGAGAGGCATCTATCTTTTCACAGATCTGTCAGATTCTCACATAAACTATGGCACAATTCAGTAGCATTTGAAGATAATTTAAACAAATTTACTTAGTGCTCTCAGATAACCAGACTGTAAAATAACTAGTTTCTGAAACTTGTTTCTCCTTCATGACACAGCCAGATCTAGCTAAATAGTCAAAGTACTTGAAATGTGCTTTATTCTTCCGTTTATTTTAAAGTTGAGGTTGTACTGACCAAACTTCCTACGGGGTAGGATACATGTGCAGCGTTGCACATGCACATACAGATAATTCAAGTTAACATAATTCCCCTTGGGAACAACATTCTCTCTCTTGACTCTATATATTGACTTATCGATCAAAAAATACTTGAATAATACCCTACTGTTTCCACTTTTTGTATTTTTTTTATTATTATGGAGTTTAAGTTTCACCTTCAGGCATTTAGGGGGAAGCTAGTCAAAGGCTTTTGTAAAAAAAAAAAAAATTTAAGGAATAGGAAATGGAAAGTGAAATCATGACAAATTATATATTAGTATCTGTTTACCTTATATCTGACATGTAACTTTAAAATTTCTGAGATAAATGCATCTCCTGATTCTAGTGGAAACACATATCAGTGTTTCAGGGACATTATAGGCAAGAACTTCTTCCTAAATTTTGAATACTTGGTTAAGCTATAAAAGACAAAGAGATTGAAGGGTAACTTGAATTGTATATACGTTCATTCACACACACTAGATGGCACGTGGGACTTCCAGGACCATCTAATTCAGAGCACGGCTCTATGGTTTGTAGCTTGATACTGAAATTTGGAAGATGTTGCTATATAAACATACCTAAATTTTGCATGATATGGCATTTCCCCATACTTGTGTCAATTAAGACACACTGATGAAAGTCAGTTGCATGTAATATAAGTCTTTTAGGAGGAGAATATTAAAATTTACGCCTACATGGGGACATTGTGGCTTCTCTACACATACACCCCTAAAAGAAGATAGTACAGAAAGAACTTTAAGTCCTAAGACCTTAAAAATAAACGTGGCTCTCAATTCAGCAGTGCAAATACTAAAATTAGAATGTTAAGAGAAGATTAGCATGGTCCCTGAGCAAAGATGACACACACATTTAGAAAGCGTCTTATATATTTAAATATGATGCAATTTTTAAAAAAGATCTTCTAATCTGTCACTAGCCTACAAAAGTTTTCAGATAGAAAAAAAAAAGGCACTTCCCAAACCATTCACATCCGTGAATAAATATTTTTTCACCAAATCTGAACATTATGCATATAATGTCCACTTTACTACAGAAATAGTCATAGGACCATTAACTTGAACTTATTATTCCCAGAAATCTATGATGATTGATAAATTGATAGGTGATTGATTGATAGACAGATGATCTTAGGTGTGAAGGGGAGTCAAGGGGACAATTTTTTTTATTAAATGAAAGGTGAACCAAAAATTTTTATTGGGGTTAAAAAAAAAGACAGATTTTAGCCATATAATAAAATCCTTATACTTCTCTGACTCTAAACTACACTTAAATTCAATCTCCTTGTTAGAAGAACTTGATAAAGGTATTGAAATCATTGCTGGATTAAAGTTTTGCAATTCTACGAAATAGTTTCAAACAACGAAATGTCAAATAACAGGCATTTCATGTTTTCAACTTTATCTTGAAGAGGAGAAAAAGAAAGAGGGTTAGCATTCCTGGAAGGGTATCTGGTACCTGGTGTGAGGCACATTACATCTATTATTTATTTGGTTTTAGACAGGTTCCTAAGCTGCTGAAATAAAAGATTAGGACCATTTTGCAATATTTCCAAATCGTCATTGAAAATACGGGAACTGTTCAAATGAGAACTCGATTTTAGGGACTGAATATGTTGGAAAACAAAAATATGTGTTGTTTACTGAAAACAACAACAACAACAACAACAACAACAAAAGAGGCGTGTGGGTTTCATTTCCCCCAATCTCGTTATCCTGGGCTCAGGGTGTGTTGCAAAGGGCACTGGTTGTCAGCAAGGCAAGGGAATTGTGCAGGGTTTTAGGGAAGATCTTTAAGCACAGAGAAGAAAGTTGGATGTTGGATTTTTTAAAATTGTACAGGGTGTTTTATGTATGCAACCATTAAATAATTCAGAGATAAAAGTAAGAGTTTAAATTTTAAAAAGTAAGTGATGAAAGTCAGGCCCATTCTCACAGTTTTTAACAAATGGCTATTCATGTCATGCTTTCCTATCACCGAGGCTATTTTCTCTGTTCCCAGAGGCACTGCCACAAGGAAAAACTCAGTCCAATTAGATATACAGACCCCATAATTTGCCTCTGTTCTTCCTTTGCCTTCTTAATACTTCTCTCACCTGGTGAATATTTTTTCTCCTCGCTTTCCTCATTCCCTGTGTTGAATCAAGTCTTCCCAAAAGCCCACTTTCTCTAAGGGTCTCCAAACTACATAAATAAAAATGTTTTTAACTGAGCCCATTAAAGTTCTCAGAAATCCTGTCATGATTTTAAGAAAAGAGCCGCCAAATGGAGAGCCCGAGTTCTTGACTCCCTTTTCTCGTCTCACTTGTAAGTTAATACTCACTGATAAAATACTAAGATGCCAGGAAGTATATCAAGCATTTGAGGCAAAGGAATGAACCTCCAGAAGATTGGCAACAGAATGGTTGCAAATACAGGTGTTGTGTGACTGGAAGAAAATACCACAATGTATGCCTACTTTTTTTTTTTTTTTTCTTCCCCAATCTGGGTTCTTGTGCATCGATCAATTAAATGAGACTAAAATACCAAAAAAATAAATAAATAAAAAACACAAAGAATTGCAGATCCTTACTAAAACTTGCAGGCAAATTTCTAGACGCTTTCTAAGTAGAAATGACCCAGTTTAATGACTTTGAATGGACAGTTTCAGACTCTACATTTTAAACATGCATGTGGGATTTTTTTCAATAAAATGGGGATAGTAATGAGGAATAGAGCAGAAGAAACAAAGAAAAGTTTATATAGAGAGAATAAAAACAGGTTTAAGAAAAAAATATAGTATTACACGTTCAGAGTAGATTGAATCTGTTCTCTGCATGGCATTTTCCTCTAATTATTTATCATTACTTATTACTTAGCTTGAGTCAGAATATTTAAGCCTCCTATATAGTCACATCCTACATTTATGTCTATTAGGCTTAAATATATTGTCATAGCTAAATACTACAGAATTACTATCTATCCTGTTACATAGAAGGACAAACTTGAGATTTTTATCAATGTTTCCCTATTATTGACATAACTTAGGGCAGCCATCAATTCTTTTGAATTACCTTAATTTTAACTAAATGTATTTCCCTTTTTCCTACCAATATTCTTATCTAACACACTAATTTTACTGGTAAAACAGATTAATCCAGACTAATATTTTTCTTAGTTAAGTAGAAATTTTAATATTGTCATCACAATATTAGCTGTGACTTCAAGAAAGTCTGACTTCAAGAAAACCTGATTTTAGCCATATTCAGAATGAAAGAGTATCCAAAAAGGCCATATTGGATATTTCAAAAATGAAATCACATTGAAAGCAGAGTTTGTATAGAGATCCACCATCTAGTTGTGGTTGTGGCCTCTCTTCTGTTGGAGATAGCACTTTATTAGGGGACCTTGCAATGCATGTTCACAAATCTGCCTCATTATTTCCGTACTGTTCATATCTCACATTTCCAAATCCTTCCACCAATCCCCATTGAGAACTTCCTTGAGATAAAATATCCGTTTGTTTTCAGTATTATGTTTCTTAGTTTCTAATATGGTTTCTTATATACATAAATTCAGCACGCAATTATTATTTACTGAGTGCTTACAATAAGCCAAGCATTATGCTTAGCTGAGGGGATAGAGGAAAGAACAACACAAGAAAAGCTTTTTCTTATGTTGCATGTAATATGCCTAGAAAGCACTCACACAATGGACTAAGCACTCTGATTTTGTACCTAGATCCGAGTTCAAATCCTGCTTCAACTCCTACCTATGAGTTATGTTGTCATGTCATGTCATTATTTCTATTTATTCATGAGTAAAAAGATGGATAACACTTATCTAAAAGGCTTATTGTAAATGCTAAATCAGATTATTAAAGTAACTCTCTTAATGTGATGCTGGGATATATAAACCTTATGATAAAAGGAACTTCTATATTATTAATATTTGTTAAATTGTGCCAATTTTTGTCTATAACACAATTGAAACACTGTTATGACAATATTTAGGCAGAGATGATACAGAGTCATTGGGTAAAATACTTATGGCATATCATTGCCTCATTAATGAAAACTATACTATATATTTGCTTATCGATTTTGGTAAGAGAAATGTTTATAGGTTTCTTCTAAGGAACATTTCAATATTTAGTTTTGCACCTTGTGAATTTTGCTGTTTCAATATTTAGTTTTGTACCTTGTGAATTTTGCTGTTTATGCCTAAAAGCTCTGTGACTGCTCCAGAAACAGAAATATTGTCATTTATATTTTCATCTTTTCTAAAATATATTTATTTTATAAATTCTTGTTTCACTGTAATTCCTATTAATTTAAAGTGTCAGATAAGACAAATTTAAGAACTATTTTCCGAGAACTCAACTATTGCAAAGTTATTTAACAGCTGTGACATTTGCTCATACAAAGTTCATAATATATGCATGATCGTACACTGAAGTGTATATCTACTAAGAATAAGAATTATAGTGTTACTTAAATTTTTCATGGCGTTACTTATTACTTCTGTTACTAGTATATATACAGACCTATTTCAATGCGAGCACATATGAGGGTTTTTTTTGTTAACGTGAAGCAAATACACTTTAATAGCAAATATACAACACAATAAATTTCTGATTCAAATATCTCATTCCTTAACTTTTCATATTATTCATCTTTACCCTGCTGACGTGTATTTTTAAATAAAAACTTCAAGGAATGTATCCATGTGCAGTTTATGTTTTGAATACTGCAGATCTAAGCATGGAAGTCATTCTGTTACCCCAGCACATTAACTACTTTGTGCGTGGTCAAAATATTTTTGGACCGCAATAGTTTTCTCACAAAACTTTGTTCTCATTGTTACATTATATCCTGGCACTCTGAGTCAAATAGAATCTGAAACCAGTGTGATTTCTTTTACTTTTTGCCCAAATAGTTGTGGAATTTTTCGTTAATCTTGAAATTCAGAAACTTGGCCAAGTTTGTTCTAAATCTCTTCATTTGCATTTGTTGGCAGGGAGGGGTAGTTAGTGAAACCTTTGTCTGGGATACACAGGTAAAGTCTCCTTGGATGGTGTGTTTTAGGAAAACTCATAGGAAGTATTCTCTTCTAATGAATGACTGTTTACCATCATTTGTTTTAGTTCATTTCCAATGGATGAATTATTTATATATTTTATTTTTGTTTTCTTTCCTCTGTAGGACCTATTAGTATTACTTTCTGTATTTTTAGAAAGCTGTCATCTTTATTAGTGATTTTTTTCTACAATGTCAATTATGTCCTTTACTACAGCTGAAGCCAACTTTAATTTTTCCATAGTGATAGCTTCTTCTCTCCCATAGTCTTTATATCTTTGCCAGCAATAACTTACATTTCAACATTTGCCCTATTCTCTTAGTTTTTCCCATTTTGTATTTATTTGACGTATTTGTGACAAAAGTCCTTTCTTGAGTAAAAACTGCTTTCAATGGCTCAAACTCAATGGTTTTTTTGTTGTTTTTTTATTTTTGGTTTTTTTTAACTTAAATGAGGCAAAATCTCGCACTGTTGATATGTAAAAAGGGCATTATTCCCTTTGATGGATATCACTTTCTATCTTAGTGTTTTCAGAATCTCATAATCATTGTATCTGCTTTCTCTGATGATATGTATCTGACCCAGTCAAATTCCAGGATCAAGTAATCACTTAAATAGCTGGGTTCCACAAAAGTTATGACAGAAAACTATTCTGTGTCTCTTGTCCTCCCTCCTGAAAATTAGCAGATAAGTTTGTTCCTAGGGAATTTAAAGTATTCTACAAATTCTCAGAATAGATTATTTTCAAGATTTTGCAATAGTTCTCTTATTCCTGTTGCCTCTTTTCTAGCTGAGGGCACAGTGGTCCTTAAGCCCGTCCATTTCCAGGCCTGGACAAGGGAGAGCCATAGACTTTCACTAGGCAGAGAAAGATAAGGACAAGGTCAGGAGAGGGGAGTCCTGACAACCCTGAAATGAGAACTAGGAGTTATGAGGAGCCTCATACTTTCTCACTGGCACTCTGCTGTATGGTCTTTGTGGGATGCTATTTTTGTGGATAAAATCTTCCACTCTGCATTTTAGCATTCTTACTTCAGATATGAAAACTCAGATTAGCCTCTAATCACCTCTCATGCAGCCTATGTAATCTTTCAGTCCTTAGCTTTAAAATATTCTCTCAGTATTGGTTTCATTTGCTGTAGTAATCTATTTTTCTGTATTTTCATGGGTACACCAAACATCTGGCACAAGCAGGTGATCGGGAGGTTACACCGTGACTTTCTGACATAAATTTCAAAGTCTTTCCTAATAATTGGTAATGCTCTTTACTGCCTGTTGATACGTTTGCTTTAATGATTAGGATTTATCATGATATTAAAAACTCAAATAACGTAAAATTTCATGCTATTCCCTTCCAGAAAATTTCACATGAATTGAATAGCTGGTGACATATGCCTTTAAAAAAAAAAAAAGAAAGAAAACACAAAACAAAACAAAAAACCCGTGAAAATGATTTTTCTTGAACTTTGGAGAAGTATAACTTGAAAGAAAAGTACACTTTTGTTTTAAAATTCATATTTTTATGATTATAGGACAAATTTTGTGCCGCTGTATAGAAAAATATGAAATTCCAATTTAGAATTCCATCATGAAACTACACCATTCTAATTTCTCCAGGCCACGGTTTGTTAATATTCTACAAAGTCCCAGGATGCAACTATAAGACTGCATTCAAATCTATGAACATGAGGCAGTCATGCTCAGCAGAGTATAACAATAATTATAATAGAGATTAAATAAAAATAATTAGAAAAAGTTCATCTAGTTTTGATGTATTAATTATTCTGACCCTGTTCTATTCAGAGTCTAATTATCTGGTTCAGTGAAAATGCCAAGATTTCTACGACTCATAAAAATTACATTCAAGTAATTATGTCAGCAAACTAAACAGTATTCATTTACCATGCCTTTTTATGCACACATTTGAATATGCTTTTTTAACTGTTTTTGCTCTTTGTTCCTATTCATGGGAAATAATACCTGTAGAGAAATTTGAAAGTCAGTTGCACTCTGAGCGTAATGTGCAATTCTTGCTGATATTCTTCTTTTGTAAGACTGCTGTAAGTCTCATATAACCTTTGTTTAAAAAACATGAATTAAAGTTCACTCTTCAGTTGTTTCAAAGAAATCTTTAAAACCTGTGGCTGTAGTAAAAAAAAAAAAAAGTTTAAAGCAGTAATACAAAGCATCTCTTAGAAAGTTTGCTACCTTGGGTAGCTCAGAAGCTGACTAAAATAGGTCTCTGTAGTTATTTCTAGTACCCATATTTCCTTCAGAGACATATTGTGGCATCTTAGAAAAACGTCTAGATTTAGAAAAAAATTACACGTGTCTATGACATCTTAAAGTCATCAGTAAAGTGATAACGTAGACTAAGGATTCCAAATCTCTCAGCACTTTTAAGCCACCAGAATTGTTACATGATTATGGTGTTACTGGGAATTTCTTGATCCTGACGGCTAAGTAAGTTCGTGTGACAGAGACATAGAGTGGCACAGGTGAGGAATTCAATTTCTATTACATCCCTTATGATCTCTTTTACAATTTTAATAAAATATTTGATGCATATTTTAAGCAAGAATTTGTTGCCTAAAGTATGCAGATTATTGGGGCACCAGGGTGGCTTAGTCGGTTAAGCATCTGCCTTTGACTCAGGTCATGATCTCAGCGTTCTGGGATCGAGCCCCCTGTTGGGCTCCCCACTCAGCAGGTAGCCTGCTTCTCCCTCTCCCACTGCTCATTCTTCCTCTCTCTCTAAGAAATAAAATCTTTTTTTTTAAGTATGAAGATTATTACTTTACTTCTGTTTTATTCTTTATACAGACAGACACAAATAGTTGAAAACATAACCTCAATTACATTCATATTGGGAAGAATATATTAACAGTTAAGGTTTGAACTCTTTCCTTAGTGTTCTGGTAACAGGATAGATCTATACAGACAAATATGTATATAGTTGTAACCGTGTGTTAAAGGAGGAAATATGTGTTCCTTGGCTTCTGGTTTATCCTTCAGGTGCTACAAACTAGTTGTAAACTTTATCCAAGATTGGGAGGGGCAGAAGAATCAAGGAGTGCCATTAAAATGGATGGAGTTGAAATGAGACAAAGATGTTAGAAGAATTTACATAAAGTACATGCACAGCCAAGGCAAACAGGCAAGTCTTTATCCTGGCTGTCACTGCTCCGTGTTCATTTAACAGATCTCGTCTAGATAAAATTGAAGGGAAGCTAGTCATGGAGCTGGTGGTGGAGACACGTGGTCCCAATAACACAACTCCTTTGTGCTTTGTGTACCTATCGGAATGACCCTGCTAGGAATTCCACAGTAGAACTTTTTCTTAGTCTTCACTTTGAAGCATACGTTGAGGTGTTGGTAAAGCATAATGAAGTGTCCCGGGAAATGATAAACTCACAGAGAAAATATGCTTCTTGCAATTTGTCAGCCACCTGCAGTTCCGTAACATGTCCTGGAGTATCAGACATTGGAAATCAAGCACGAACATTTTATGATTCACCATCAAAATACATGGCCCTAACAGGCAAGTTTGTGAAAAGGGTTTTACAGTAGCTTCCGTGGAGGGATGGCTCATCTCGCCTGGTTTGGGTAAACAGTCTTGCCACCCACCAGGATGAACAAAATTCCCCAAGATTGTCTTGGGGCGGTCCCAGGACACTCCCCTCTGCACTCTAATCAGCTGCTCCCCTTGTGGGATACCTCAGGGCAATTTCTGATGGCACTGAGAGGAAGGTTCTCAGCCAACCCCTGCTCAGTTTGTCTGTTGTGTTGTGTTCCCCTCCTGCCAGGGGCCTCCTGACCCCATGGAACCTGACCTTAAGGATAAAACCTCCTTAAACCTGAGTTCTAGATGCATCCCCTTGGGCCCCTTTTCTTCACTCTTGAGGAAACTATTATTTTGGAGTCAAAGATATTATTGTAACAGTCAAGTGCAGTCATTAGGACTCTAGAGTCAGACAGCTTGCTTTCAAATCTTTTTCTTAACAGCTCTTGAGCAAATTACTAAACTCCTACTGTCTGTAACATGGGAAACATGGCTCCTACCTCATGGGTAGTTTAAGACTAAATAAGTAAATATATATGAAGTTTTAGAAAAGAGCCTGGCAAATAGTTAGACGTAACTCTTAGCTGTAAAATTACAATACCGTCTCACATCAAAAGGGTACTATTAATGGTTATTATCACTCCCCAATTAGAGATTTATCTGATAAACCATGCCCCAAATCTGCCAGACTTGCCTCTTGGCTCTCAAACAAAAAAATTTAGAAGGCCACAATTTTTTTTTCTCTGTCAAATGTGCAGTGTTTGCAAATGAAAGACATTGGGATATCAGATCATTATCCCTATTACATGTTTACGTCAATCTTATTGAGATGTTTGATGGGATTTTTGTTTTAGGCTATGTCCACTCTTTTGCCAAGGCAAGGGATGGCGCTGACTCATGTTTGAAAGACTTCTAGTCAATACAAAGGAATATGAAAAACAAAAACCATCCCATTTTAAAAATTATGATTTTTCTGTATAATTTTTCCAATGTAGAAGTCTGATGACAGACAAAAGGAAATTTTTATAGCTACCAATAAAGCAGGAGCTTTCTTTTCCTGTCAGTATGAATTGTATAGCTATTTTAGGTGCTTTCTCTCATAAGATCTCAATTGATCTTACTCCTTTATTGAATAGATTTCTGTCTTCATCATGCAGGCAATGAAACTAATTTTCAGAGAAGGTAGAGAATTCTCTGTCCAGTCAGAGAACTAGTAAGTGAGTAGCAAGTAATAGCATCAAGATTTAAATTCATGGTTTCAACCCAAATGCCTGTCAAAGGATAAATGGACTTTTTAAAAAAGAAAAACACATGGTATATATGCACAACAGAATATTATTCGGCTATGAGAAAGGAGGATATTCCGTCATTTGGTACAATACAACATGTGGACCATACAAGGTGTGGACCTTGAGCACGTTATCCTAAGTGAATTAGTCAGAGAAAGACAGGTACCGTGTGATAGCACTGATATGTGAAATCTAGAAAAATCTACCCTGTGAAAAACAAAACAAAAGCAATAAAACGATGGTTACCAGGCAATGAGAGGGGGTAAGACTGATGATCTTTAAGGGTACAAACTTGTAGTGAGCACGAAATAAACCATAAAGATCTATCACATGTGCAGTGTATTGAATATGGAAATAATATCATACCATAAATATGGGATGTGAAAAATACCACTATAAGGAGCCATATTACAATATGTAAATGCATGTAATACACTGTACATCTTTAATTAACACAATATCGGCTGCCAAATTTATTCAATACAAAGACTTGCGTTTTCTAATGCTCAGTGACATTTCCTATACCATAACTAACTGCATTATTGACCTTTTGTTCAATGTCAATTTCTCTTCCATTCCATGCAGTCTTCATCTGGTCATCAAATGCCCTCAATCATATGTATTTTAGAATTTAGAATTTTAGTCAAGCAATGCCTCATATTGGAATTACAATGCTTTCTTTTTGTCTTTCATGATATAAGGAATGTATAACTTTTTTTTAATGGTTGGGATCATATCTCACAAGACCATCTTCTTCTATTCCTTATAAGAATAGGAGTCAAATATGTTTTTAGCGATATAATGCACCCTGGTTGTTGTACCATAGATTTCAGGGAGGTGGTTTTGGTGTCCGAAAGGATTCACTGTCCCAAGATTTAGAGTGTGGAAGCTCTACTTCTCCTCCACAGCTGGATTAAATTTCACATTCCATTTTTCCAAGGGTTTTTTTTTGTTTTTAATAGATTGGTATTAAATATTTAACTTTTTGGTCCACCTCAAGTCTATTTCCGTAAATAATATGAAGTACAGATCCAAGTGAATTTGGAACTAAGAATAGCAGATCTTAGTGCTATTTAACTAAGAATAGCAGATCTTAGTGCTATTTACTTATTTTAACTGTATTAACTGTTGCCCAGAGGTGCTCATGGCATGATCCTTATGCATATATATACATTCAGGAAGGAATGTGTGTTTAAAAGGGAATAGAAGGGAAGGGAGAAGAAATGGGTAGGAAATATCAGAAAGGGAGACAGAATATGAAGACTCCTAACTCTGGGAAACGAACTAGGGGTTGTGGAAGGGGAGGAGGGCGGGAGTGGGGGTGAATGGGTGATGGGCACTGAGGGGGGCACTTGACGGGATGAGCACTGGGTGTTGTTTCGTATGTTGGCAAATTGAACACCAATAAAAAATAAATTTATTATTAAAAAAATAAAAATAAAGGAAACTCAAAATGGTAATGGTGAAGAAATAAAAAGATTTTTGTGTGTGTGTGTTTCAGCAATTTTAATACATCCAAGAAAATTTAATAGGACAAAATTAAAAAGTACTGTCAGTCAGCAGAAGCCCGTGGTTGTGAGATACAGAAATGTAATTGGCCCTTTTGCAGTAAAGCTTGTGCTTGCAGGGAGAAGAGGCAAAATGACTTCCTGGAGGCTTCATGTTAAGTGCCACTGGACTAAAAGCACCTCACAGTAGCACTTTTAGGTATATATGATCATCTAGAATTATCCCATAAAGCCAATAGTGTTAAAAGGATCCTATTAGAAAAAAAGTTATGCTTCTAGAAACTTCTTGCCTGCAGACCCACATGCAAAAGTAGGTGGCCTACCCAGGCACACCTGCACAGCTTCTTATCAGGGAGGCAGAGATGGGTCCCTTGAACAGGTTGGGCCTGGTCCAGACACTCCCTGCAACCACCATCTCCTGTCACTGGCCCCAGTGGCAGCCTTGGGGGCACGGCCCCATGCCCCCCAGCAGGAGCTGCCAGGGCTGGCTCACTTGGCTAGGAAGGGACAGATGTGTGAACCACAAACCCAGGAAAGTCTTCTCTTTCATAGGACAAAAAAGCACCCACCCCAACAATAATAAATAAACAAAAACATGGCCGCAGACCAGACACACTGGGTGCAGGCAGGAGCGTATTAAAACTCTGAACATCATTATTTTTAAAGAAATTTTTTTTAAAACTAAAGGCCAAACATTTCAAGAATAAGAGGCCATATTAAAATTTTGCATAGAAAAATTAACTTCAATCTGTACCTAAGCCTTACATAAGCTTTAATAATTTCTATAAGGGAGAGCAGAAGCAAATCAAGATAAAAGAGTAACTACCAATAATACATTTTGATTATTCCAAAATAATTAGCAGAAGTAAATGAATTAGTTCAAGCTTTTACAGATCACTGTTTTAACATAAAGGTGACCATCTGACTCATCTAGAAAGAGGTAATTCACTTTCCTCAGCCTTCTGGAAAATGGGGATTGGGGAAAAACTAAACTACTTTATATAAGAAACATACCTTAAAAAAAGGAAAGTTGGGGTATTTCCCAACTTAATACATCCATGGTAACAAGTATCAGAAATAGCAGGGATAAGGTAATAGTAAAGCTGTAATTTCCACCCATGAAGAGAACACTGTAACATTTTATTACAGGAATATTCTATACCAAAATCTCCAGAAGCACTGACTATCTCATCTTTGAAAACCTCAAGCGAGTACACTTCATATATGATTAAATATATATATTCAGAGTCATACTTGTATTGTGCTTACGGTATATATTTCCATACTGTGATGATGAAATATCTCTCTTGAGAAAAAACAAAAAGGTAAAGCAAAGACTCTTTAAGAAGATTAAAAGGAGAGATTTCGTTCATGTTCTCGTAGTAAATGCTATGCCTTCTTTATCTGGACACATTAAAATTCTATAGGCTAATGGATATTTGTCAATAAAGCAATATAGAATTTAATTTTTTAAAGCATTGGAATCAGTAAAATGGCAAAGAATAAAGGTATCTGAAGTTTAAAAAAATCCTGGATTTATTAATTGAAGCAACAAGATAGCAAAAATTTAAACTAGGAGGGAATTAAGCCTTTGAGGCTTTAAATTTTAACACAGCATCTTATGAAATCTTAGACTTTCAACTTTTTTTAAACCTTACATCCCTCACCTAGAAATATTAATGTATGTACCAGACATTTAAGCTCCCTTCATGCTTTTTGTTATGAAAGTATATCACATTAATTTGGTGTAAATCTTGGACACATCTTTAAAATCATATTTTAAAAATTCTTAGTGCAGAGAGAACACTGTCACTCTATTATGATGCAGGTGAAATTTGTAAGCTAGTTTAGACAACATGATCTTTCCTCATTTTCCAAAGGAATACTTTTTGATTCCACAAAATGCTATATCGTCAAATTTTTTTTGGTACTTCTTTAATGAGCAAATCTTTTTTCCAGTAATGTGTAGGGGATGGATGAGCCAGAGATATCAATTTCTCTCTGAATATAATCTTTAATTATGTCTTGCTTTTGGCTTAACCCTAATGAAGGAGAGGTTAACTTAGTAAGCTGGGAAGTGATCTCAAAGCAGAAATTAATGTTTTAATGCACTTCAAGGTTGTAGATCTTTTTTTCAGGTGGAGGGAAAAAAGACAGACTCCCAAGCTGATGTTTCTTTCCTATCTAGGTTCTTAAACTTTGGCTTCATAGGCATGCATACATTATATATGGTATTTTGGTGTGTTTTTAAAATCGCCATAGAATATCAACCATCTGCCCCCAGGAACTATTAGGTAAACTGGGGATGGTGTGTGTGTGGGGGTAAGGCTTACATATGAAGCCACTGGAGAGCAACTGAGGAAAATAAAGGCTTGAAGGGGCAAGATTCCAAGTGGTGGTGACCCTATTACTAATATTAGTGCTTATTTCAAGGCATTTTCTGCTTCCTAAGCAAATGCTGATATTTTGAGAAACTATGCCAAAGTCATAAAAAGGCTGAAGGCTAAGAGCATCTAACTGCTCATTACTAGAGGAATAAACATTTGGGTTTCAGGACAAGAGAAAGGGGTCCCTTAAACACTGCAGGGGTTCAGTTGGACAGTTCAGTGTCCTTCCAAAAGAAAAAAAAAAGGGTGAAATGGAAATAGAATAGCTCTTAGAAGGATTGAAGCCCTTCTTTAAGTCACTTTAATCTCTAATAGACTAAGTTGATTTGGGATTGCTAGTGCCCTGGTCTATCTGCACAAAGTAAAGGTAAATCCTTTCTAAGAGAAGGTAATGTAATCCTAGGTCTCACAATCTGCCTCTAAATTTTAATATATAATGGCCAATATTCACTTAAAAATAATAAGGCATAATAGAAAAATAATACCTAAATGAAAGCAGAGACAAGAGACAAAAGAAACAAACACATAAGAACCCAGATAATAGATTTATCAGATGCAGACAGTGAAATGACAGGGATTAATAGGTTTAAGAACTTAAGTGATAAGATGGGGAATTTCATTAACTATTAAAAATAAGCAAATGGAAATTCTAGAACTGAGAAATCAGTAACTGGAATTAACCTAGCAACCGGAGAATCTGAATTGTTAAATATGTATCCAGGAGGAAACATAGTAAGGCCAGGTAATACAAAAAAAAAAAAAAATAGAAGCATAAAAGACAAGGCAGTATGATAAAAAATTTTAAAGGCCTATTATACGTATAACTGGAGTCATAAGAAGAAAAGAAAACAAGAAAACAGTATAGGGAAACATTTGAAGAGGTAATTGCAATGAATTTTCCAAAAACCAACAAAAGATTCTGAGACATAATCTTGAAAGTTGGCATACATCAATCAGGTTTAAAGAAAAGCATATATAGATGCATTATAGTAAAATCTAGCACAAATTAAAGAAAATCAAAAGCATCCAAAGAATTTTTTTTTTTTTTACTTCAAATGAGGAACAATAAGAATGGGGACTGATTTTAAGCCAAATCAATAAAAAAGACAATGGAGCCATATCTTCAAAGTGTAGGGAAAATATAATTCACAACCTAGAATCTATATCTTGCAAAAGTGCCTTGCTAAAAATAAAGGTGAAATAAAGACATTTCAGACAAACAAAAACTGAGAGAATTTGTCACCAGCAGACCTATGCTAAAGAAAATTATTCAGGTAGAAAGGAAAATAACCAAGTAAAAAAGCACTGGATATTGTATGCAAGTGATGAATCACTAAATTCTACACCTGAAACTAATATTGCACCATATGTTAACCAGCTGGAATTTAGATAAAAACCTGGAGGAAAAAAATAAAACACACATTGATGCAGAGAGGAATGAAGAACATGTAGCATAAAAATGAGTAAAGCTAACAAATTATATAAGTGCTATAAAACAATAATTATAGTAAACTTATGGAATTTGAACTATGTATGGAAAACTAAAATATATGAAAGCCAAAGCAGAAACAAGAAGACACTAGGAGAATTAGTGTTTTAAGGCTCTTGAAATATGTGAAAATTACTACCAATACAAATTTATGTTGACTGGAATAGATGAAGAGTGCACCTTTTAATCTTTTCGATTTCCACTAAATACATTTGTGAAAACAGATAGAACTAATTTGTTATTAGATAGAAAAATGGAATAGCAAAAAAATAAAATAATTAAACAAAGGTAAGAAAGTTGGCGGAAGGGGCACCTGGGTGGCTCAGGAGGTTAAGCATAGGACTCTTGATTTCAGCTCAGATCAGGATCTTAGACTGGTGAGATCAGGTACTGTGCTGGGCATGCAGCCTACCTGGGATCCTCTTTCTCCCTCTCACTTAGCCCCTGCTCCCTTCTCTCTCTCTCTCTCTCTCTCAAAAAAAAGAGGGGGGAATAAAATGAGGAAAATATAAAATATAATTGATCCTAAATTAAATATGTACAGGATTAAATTAAATGTAATTAACTAAATATTGCAAATAAATGGCAAAGATTTTTGGACTAGATTTACAAAAAAAAAAAAAAAAACCCCACAAGAAACAAAACAAGTAATGCTTATGAGACAAAAATCTCAATTACCAGGATGCATTAAGGTTAAAAATAAAGGACAAAGATACATACCACAATATAAATAAAAACCCAAAGGAATCTAGTATAGCTATGCTAATGTCAGACTAAGTAGCCTGTAAACCCAAAACCATTACTAGAGATAGAGAGGCACTTTATAATCATAATTATTATTACATTAAAATTATAATCCAACAGGAACAGTTAACAATTTATAATGCATATACACTAATTGCACAGCCTCAAAATACATAAAGCAAAACTTAAGTTTTTAAAAGAAATAAACAAAGACATCATCTATTTAATTGAGAATTTCTAATCTTGGATTGATGTTGAATTTTGTCAAATGTTTTTTAATTTTATTATTATGATAATATTTTTTCTTTATCCTGTGTTTATGATAAATTAGGTTGATTTATGATTATTTGAAGAAATATGCATTCCTGGGATAAACCCAGCCTAGCCATACATTCATGTTGTATTACCATTTGTTTTTACATATTTGCTGGATTGTATCTACTAATCTTTTATTAAGGATTTTTAAACTGCATTCACAGGATTAATAAGGTTTTGAAAATCTCATAAAATGAATTGGAAGTGAGTATCTGTAAAAATTTGTGTACAATTGGTGCTATTCATTTCTTAAATGAATTAATCTTAACAGAATTTGCTGGTGAAACTATCTGAGCTTGGACATTTATTTTCTTCACTTTTTGGGGCCTTATTTTTGTTTCATAAAATTCAATTTATTTAATGTCTACTTCAAATTTTCTACTTCCTTTGTGCTCGTTTTGTTTAACAGCATTTCTCATCTAAGTTTTAAAATATTTTAGCCTAAAATCGTGTGCTTCTTATGTCTACAGTATCTGTAATAACATTCTCTCTTTTACTCTTGATGTTAGAAATTTGTATTTTTTCTCTCATTTTCCTCATCAATCTTGTTAGAAGTTTATTAATTTTACTAATATTTTTCAAACCACTAATTTTTGCTTTATTATTTTACTCTATTGTTTTCCACTTCATTGATTCCTGCTCTGTTCTATAAGATTTCTATCCTTCTGCTTATTTTAGATTGGTAATCTTTTGCTAGCTTCTTAACTTAGACAGGAGACCATGCATTTGAAACCAACCTTCTTTTCTATAGACGCATTTATAGATGCTTTGTTATGCACTTCTCTTAACTTGCATTCTACACATTTTGTTATGGTGGATTTTCACTGTCATTCAGTTCAAAACATTTTCTAATTCCTTTGTAATTTCTTTATTAACTCATGCATTATTTAGAAGTATGCTATTTGCCTTTCAATATTTGAAGACTTTTTTTACCTATCTCTTGATTATTGCTTTCTTTTTTTTAAAGTACAATCAATATATAGTGTTATACTAGTTTCAGGTATACAATATAATGATTAAACAATTCTAAATATCAGTGCTCATCAAGGAAAGTGTACTCATAATACCCTTTTCTCTTTCGCCCATCTCCCACTGTTCCTCTGGCACACATCAATTTGTTTTCTGTATTTAAGAGTCTGGCTTTGTTTGTTTGTTTGATTCTTTGGTCATTTGTTTGGTTCCTAAATTCCACATATGAATGAAGTCATATGGTATTTGTCTTTCTCTGTTTGACTAACTTTACTTTGCATTATACCCTCCAGGTCCATCCATGTTGTTGCAAATGGCGAGATCTCATTCTTTGTTATGGCTGAGTAATATTCCATTATATAAATATACAGATATAGGTATACATAGACAGAGAGAAGATATAGATATATATAGAGAGAAGATATAAATACCTACCTATATATATCTATATTGAGAGAAGACTTGGCATATATATTTGGGTTGCTTCCATATTTCAGCTATTGTAAATAATGCTATGGTAAACAAAGGGGTGAATAAATCTTTTCAAATTAGTATCTATGCTTTCCTTAAGTAAATACCCAGTAGTGGAATTAGTGAAGTATATGGTAATTCTATTTTTAATTGTTTAAGGACTCTCCATACTGTTTTCCACAATGGCTACACCTGTTTGATTCCCATCAATCAAAAAACTCCTAAAAGTAAATAGGTGGTGATTTCTCTAACATTGGCTGTAGAAATATTTTCCTAGATAGGTCTTCTCAGGCAAGGGAAACAAAAAAAATTAAACTACTGAGACTACATCAAGATAAAAAGCTTTTGCATGGTGAAGGAAACCATCAACAAAATGACAAGTAAACCTTCTATATGGGAGAAGATAATTGCAAATGATCTATCCAATAGGGGGGTAATGTTCATTATTGCTTTCCTTCTGAATTTCATTGCAGGAGGATAACATTTTATGCAGACATATAATCTTTGGAAATTTGTTGTGATTTTTGTTGTGGTCCATCATATGGTCTAAATCAGTGAACATTTAATCTGCATCAGAAATGATGTGTATTCTGCGTTTGGTTTATATTTGAGAAATTTCACTTAGCTCAAGGTGATTAATAAATGTGACTGAGATATTCTATATATTTATTGATTTATTATCTCATTCTACAAATTACTGAAATAAGAGTACTTAAACCATGCATATGGGTTTATATATCAATTTTTTCATGTATCTTGTAGCAAAATACTTATTAGTCATTTCCATATTTATGATTATTATGGTAACAAATTATTGTATTGTTATCTTTTTATGTCATATTATTTCTTAACTTAAAATAATGTTTTTTATATTAACAGGCTCTTCAGTTTCCCTATGCTTGCTGTTTGCATACTATATCTTTTCTATTCAAGCTGTGACTTTATATTTGAAATGAATTTCTTTTAAAAATTATACAGCTGAATCTTGTTTTTTAAAAAAAATTTTCATTTGACACTCTGCCTTGTAATGGTGATTTTTAGTCCATGTATACTTTTGGACTATTGAAATATCTGGTCTAGGGACCCTGGGTGGCTCAGCAGTTGAGCATCTGCCTTTCGCTCGGGTCATGATTCCAGAGTCCTGGGATTGAGTCCCGTATCGGGCTCCCCACAGGGAGCCTGCTTCTCCCTTTGCCTATGTCTCTGCCTCTCTCTCTCTCTCTTTGTGTATCTCTCATGAACAAATAAATAAAAAATCATTTAAAAAATATTTGGTCTAAATCTACCAATTAGGGGCCCCTGTATGGCTCAGATGGTGAAGTATCTGTCTTTGGCTCAGGTCATGATCTCAAGGTCCTGGGATCTCTGAGCCCCTCTTTGGTTTCCCAGACTGATAGGAGTCTGCTTCTCCCTCTTCCCCCTGTCCCTCTTCCCTGCTTGTTCGTTCTCTCTCTCTCTCTCAAATAAATACATAAAATCTTTTTAAATCTACCAATTAGTTATTTTCCTATCAGTTGTTTTTTTCCCTCTGTCTTTCCATTCTTACTGCCTTCTGAGTTAATTGAAATAGTTTTTTTCATTTTAAATTGATGTATTATCTTTCTTTTTTTTAATTAAGATTTTATTCACTTAATGTGGAGCTCAGACTCAATCCTGAGACCAAATGTTGCACATT